>NC_141301.1:3957500-4557500 GCF_037954325.1 Fistularia commersonii
ATTTCTATATTTATATATGTATGTATGAATGCATGTATGTTTTAATACATATATATGTTTGTGAATGTTTGTATGTACATTCATAGGTTTGTTTGTATTTACATACAAATTTTGTGTGTGGATAAATGAATACATGTTCACACATTTTTTTTTTTTTTTTTTTTTTTTTTTTTTTTTTTACTTGTGAAGCGTCTTTGAGTGTCATGAAAAGCGCTATAAAAATCCCATGTATTATTATTATTATTATTATTATTACATGTATGTATGTATGTGTGTATGTATGTAGGTATGTCTGTATATATTTAGGTATTTTTGTATATATGTATATATGTATGTATGTATGTATATATTTATGTGTGTTTGAATGTACGTGTGTATGTATGTATGTTTGTTTGTATGTATGTATGTATGTTTTAATATTCATACATATGTGTGTGTATGTTTGTATGCACATTCATAGGTTCTTGTGTTTGTAAGTACATACAAAATTTGTGAATGGATATATGAATGAAAGTATTTATGAATATATGTATTAATGTATGTATGTATGGATTTATGGATGTTTGTATATATGTATGTTTGTATATATGTAAATATGTATGTATTTATGTATGTGTGTATGTAGGTATGTATGTATGTATGTTTGTATCTATCTTTATGTATATATGTATGTATGTATGTTTGTATATATGTTTGTATGTATTTATGTATTTATCTATGTATTTAAGTAGGTATGTATGTATGTAAGTATGTAGGTATAGATGTACATGCATGTTTTGTGTATTGGTTTGTATGTATATATGTATGCATGTATGTGTATACATACATATGTTTATTTGTATATGTATATATGTATGTATGTATGTTTTAATATATATATGTTATTGTATGTTTGTATGTACATTCATAGGTGTGTTTTTGTATTTACATACAAATTTTGTTTGTGGATAAATGAATGAATGTATGTATGTATGTTTGTATCTATGTATAAATGTATATGTATATATGTATGTATGTATGTATGTATGTGAGTATGTATGTATAAATATATTTGTGTGTGTGTATGGATATGTATACGTTAAATTTTTGTATGTGTGGTTGGATGTAGTCAAGTCCATGCATATCTTCTTTTGTATGTGTGAGTGTGCGTAGGTGTTTTTTTGTGTGTGTTTGTATGCATGTATGTGTGTAAAAGTGTGTGTATACATATGTACGTATGTACATGCACATATTTGTGTTTCTGTGTATCTATACATGTAAGAATATACATGTGTTTGTGTTTATAAATGCATGTACATATGAATGTTTGTATGTATATTTTCGTAGTATTTACATACATAAGTTTTCGTGTGTGTGTGAATATATATATGTTCATGCATTATTTTGTGTTTTTATGTATGTATGTATGTATATGCCTTTTTGTATGTATATAAATATTTTTGTGTGCGTGTATGTATTTTTTTAGGTATGTACGTACGAATATTTTTATGTTTGAATAAATATATATGTACACAAGTATAATTTTGAGTGTTTGTTTATGCCTATTTAAGTATACACACATATTTTGTGTGTTCGTATGTATTTTTGTTGGTATGTACATACATATGTTTGCGTATGTACATATATACGTATACAAAAAACATACCTACATACATAAGTACATACATACATACATACATTTATACACACACGCACACACACACACACAAACATTTGTATGTAAAACATCACTCATACACAATCACACATACATATAACTGTACATATAAACATACAAATACATAAAAAATACACACAATCACAAATATGTTGTGAGTGTGCTGTACATACACACATACACATACTTATGAACTCATGTACATACACACCCAAAAACCTATGTATGTAAATATATTCATACACACAAACACATAAAAGAATTTGTATGAAGATACATACATATACAAACTCACATATGTATGTGCATACATACATACACATACACATAAACATATTTATGTACATAAATACACACACAAACACATGTATGTGCCTACATTCATATACAAACATATATATGTTTGTGTGACACAAACAGACACAAACATATGTATATACATGTATACTAACACACACAGAACAACAACATATGCATTTATATACATACATACACAGACATGCACAAACATATGCATGTAAATACAGACACACATTCACACACAAACATATTCATGTACATAGACACTCACACAAACATATGTATGTACATACACACACAGAAACATACTGTATGTATGTACGTACCCTGCATACCCGCACACAGACACAAACATATGTATGTACATACGTACATCCACACACAAACAAAATCATACATACATACATACATACATACATTCATACCTACATATTTTTAAACACACACAATCACAAACATTTGTATGTACAAACATACATAAACACACACAAATATATAAAAATACACACACTCACAAATATGTTGTGAGTGTGTTGTACAAACACATACACATACTTATGATCTTATATACAAACACACCCAAAAACCTAATACATATACACACACAGACATATGTGTACATATGTATATATTAAAATACAAAAACATATGTACGCTCATACTTACATACACAGACACTTAAATTCCTATGTTTGTACATAAATGTAATAATACACACACACACACACACAAATATGTGTAAGTACATATGTTGTTGTCTCTGTATGTTTATGTACGTATGTACATACAAATGTTTTTGTGTGTTTATGTATGTATATGTGTACTAGCATATGTTGTGTGTGTGAATGTATATGTATACATGTATATGTGTATGTCTTTGTGTGTGTGTATATATTTATGTTCGTACATATATTTGTGTGTGCGTGTATGTAAGTAAGTACATGCATATGTGTGTTTATATATGTATGTATGTACGTTCATATATTTATGTTTGTGTGTGTATGTATGTATGTGTACATATACAGGCATTTTTTGTTTGTTTGTATGTATGTATGTCTGTATGTATGTACGTATGTATGTATGTATGTATGTATACATGTACATGCATTTTTTGTTTGATGGTTTGTATGTATGTATGTATGTATGTATGTATGTATATACATACGCATGTTTATTTGTATATGTATGTATGTATGTATGTATGTATGTATGTATGTGTGTATTTATGTATGTATGTATGTATGTATGTTTTAATATACATACATATAATTGTGTATGTTTGTATGTACATTCATAGGTTTGTGTGTTTTTATATACATACAAAGTTTGTGTGTGGATAAATGAATGAATGTATATGTATGTATGTATGTATGTATGTACATACATCTGTTTGTGTGTGCATTAATTTACATACATATGATTGGCTAAATATGGCTCTAAACATGTGGCTCTTATTTGCTATTTTGCACAAGGATACAATGGACTGTAATCTTCTTCAAGGTTTTTGCAAAAGTAGTGATCCATGGGATTTTCAGCTGACTCCTCTAAGTACACTGGGGGAAGTTATTCCTGTAAAAATTCTAATCAGATTATCTCATTAGCAAACCCACTTCTCCAGAGTAACCCTCCACCTGTAAGGATAAATGGATTGAAGTGTCTTCCAGCCAAAAAGCTCCCTTCATATTCTTAATTGTTTGCATCGGCGGGAACCGGGAGAAATGTGCTGACAGCTGTGAAAATCTGGAGCAGCGGCTCTTTTGTTTTGACCCCGGAAAGTCTGATGAAAAGATAGAGATGCCTAAATATCTTCTAAGGCAAGGTGATCAAATTATACATGTATCCGTTGACAAGAGCAGACACCCGTTGCTTGCGTTAGCCTCTTTTGCTAATTCTTCCTGCATGCAGATCTTCCTTTCCTCTTACAGGGATTACAATCATACACATATACACGCATACACACACACATTCATCAGTGTCATTTATTATGGGGAAAACCCGGGACATGCTGGAGCGATTGACTCTCGACTGGCTTGGGAATGCCTTGGGATCCCCCCAGAAGAGCTGGACTATGTGGCTGGAGAGAGGGAGGTCTGGGCCTCTCTGCTGCCCCCAGAAACCCGATTTCGGATTAGCAGTGGACAATGGATGGATGGATACTTATCATTGTCATCATTATTATTATCATAACTATTATTATTATTGAGGGTGGTTAGGCTACCTGTCAGAACCAAACCATCTTGCTGTGGGGCCAAAGCACTTCCTGAATTTTGCATGTACTCCCGTGTCTGGCAGGTTCCTCCACATTCTCTGTTTTCCTCCCAAAAAACATGTAGGCGGTAACATGAATGCAAATAAAATGGTTGTATGTCTCTGTAAGACATTTCGACCAGAGAAGAGTGAATGGTTGCATGTTTCTTTTTGCATTATGAAAGAGTCACTGGTTGTTTGTCTAACAAGTGGTCATGTGATTGGTCTAGGATGAACCTCTCGCCCAATGACAGCTGAGATAATGAATGAATCAATGAATAAATAAAGAAATGAATGAGTGAATGTCAGGATAGGTTCCCTGAAATGTTCCTTCTCCAAGCCAAAGCATTTAATCTTGTCTAATCCCTGCAGTTCAACTTATAACTAGTGGATAATTTAATAACCGAATCCAGAGTCGGACTGTTTTGAGTATATTCTGTTTTCTCAAGATTGAGAGACAAATAAAACATTATTCTATTATCTCGAAATAACAATAAAAACGGAATTACAAGGTAATTTGTCCCATTTATTTTCGTTATTTTTTTTACTTTAATAAAAACCCAGAGATTCTTCTGGTGCAGTTGATGATTAATAATGAAGAATGAATAAAAAGAGACGAAAAACAATTACAATTTTCAGCTTTCACGATCGAACGACTTTTGTTATTCCGAGATGACAAGAAACTCACCGGATCCTTAGAATAAAATCAAGCTGAAAAATAGAATACACAAAAAAAGCAAAATAACAATTTGCAGTTAAATACTAATCATACTTTTTGGATTATAACAATAAAAGGGTATCCAATGAAGAGATGGGTGTACGCGCTGACGTGCACGAGCATGAGGAGCAGGTCCGGGCGCTGCAATGGCAGAGAGCAGGAGGAAGAGGAGGGGTAGAGAAGGAGGAGGAAGAGGAGGAAGAGGAGGAGGAGGAGGGGAGGGCGCACTACTCTGTGTGCGTGAACGCACGGCAGGCGGACGCGCTCAGCAGACGGGGGGTGACAAAGGGGCGCATGGTTCCTCCAACGAGGTCCGCCTTTTTTTTTTTTCCCGGAGAACCTTGGACCGCATCGTGTCAGAGGTAGGACACACAAAAGAAGCGCATCTTCTCCGAGGTTGCGTCTAATTGCATGTTGCGTCCAAAACCCGGCCGTACCTGGACGTGGCCGCGCCCGCTATAATAATAATAATTAAAAAAAAAAAAAAAAAAAAAAGCACGCTGCGTGTGAATTTGCATTTTTTTTTTTTTGCTTTGGAGGCTGTCGGTGACTGCGAGAAACGGGGTGCGCGGAATGGGTGTGACGTGCGATCCGTGCACCGGCAAGCATCGGTACCTGGAACCTACAAAGCTGATGACAGATTGCACATCTTGTAGGGAAAAAGACAAAAAAAAAAACATGTACAAGTTCAACGTCAATTTTTTAATTTAATTTAATTTATTTTTTTTAATTTAATTTTATTTTATTTTACTTTATTTTATTTTAAATTTGTTCATATTTGTTAATTTAATTGAATGCATTTTTTTTTTTTTTTTTTTTTTTTAATCCAGGGTGTAAAAGCGCTGCACAGTCATGGAGCTGGAGCACTTTGACGAGCGGGACAAGGCTCAGAGATACACCCGGAGGGGCTCGAGGGGAAACGGGCTCCCCAGTCCCACGCACAGCGCCCACTGCAGCCTGTACAGAACCAGGACGCTGCAGGCCCTGAGCTCGGAGAAGAAGGCCAAGAAGGTCCGTTTCTACCGCAACGGAGACCGATACTTCCAGGGGATTGTTTATGCCATATCTCAGGAAAGGTTTCGGTCGATAGACGCCCTCCTGGCAGACCTCACGCGGTCGCTCTCGGACAACGTCAACTTACCCCAGGGGGTTCGGACCATATATTCCATCGATGGGTCAACCAGGATCTCCAGCATGGACCAGCTGGTGGAGGGTGAGCGATGATCTTGAGCCGCGTAGTTTTTGATGTTCTTTCTCCTCCGGTCCTTCAGGGGTGAAAGTGATGACCTTCATTTTCTGTGATAAGCGGGTTTAATTTTCATTATTCGCAGGGGAAAGCTATGTCTGCGCATCCATCGAACCGTACAAGAAGGTAGACTACACGAGGAACATCAATCCCAACTGGTCGTCCGGCGCTAAGACTCCCGTGTCCACCCGCGACCCGTCCTCCCTGGGCAGCGGTAAGGTCGGATCCCCGGAGATGAAGGAGGGCAAAGACTTCATCAAACCCAAACTGGTGACCATCGTCCGCAGCGGGGTCAAGCCTCGCAAGGCCGTGCGGGTCCTGTTGAACAAGAAAACCGCGCACTCCTTCGAGCAGGTCATGACCGACATCACCGACGCCATCAAGCTGGACTCCGGCATCGTCAAAAGGCTGTATACTGTCGACGGCAAGGTGGTAAGTGCAAGGTTGGCGTCGGTGTTAAGTGTGTGAACCCGCTGATGTGTGTGTGATGGCGTTCAGGTGTTTGTGCAGCTCAAAAGCGCTGTTTCGGGCCAGGGGTTGTGCCGTCGTTCGCCCTGGAGTTTCTGTCTCACACACACACACACAAAGTAAATTTGGGATACACAGTAACTCACAGCGGTCTCACGATATAAAAACAAACACAGGATTATTTAGAATAACTGCAAAAAGGCAAAAAGACAGGAATCTTGCGTCTGTTTCCACTTTGCTATTGTGGATGAATTTTACAGGAAAGATGATAATGTTGATTTAATCCCTCCAACACACACATAAATACATGTTTGGCAGCCCCTGGTTTTACACGATTAAACTTCTACATTTGATTTGGCTACAGCGCAGGGATATCGTATTACAACGATGTACTCACTCCGCAGTGAACTCTCTGACTCGCTCTGCACGCCTATGTGAGGGGAGTTTGCGAGGTTTTTATTCATTCATTCATGCATTTATTAATGCATTTATTATCTATGTTGCGCTCATGGTTGTGAAGGGGCTGGAGAGGCCTGGTCCACCCCGGACCGATAGGCAGAAGAGACAAATATACAGACATACAAAGGCTCACACTCTCATTCCCACATCTGGATAATTTAGGGACACACTGCATGTTTTTGGGTTGTGGGAGGAAATAGAAGAACGCAGAGGAGACCCACGGAGAGCGTGCAAATTCTATACAGAAACTCCATACAGAAAATTTTTATACATTTTGTCGCTAGCGCAGATCCGCTGTGTGTTAGCTTACAACAAGCAAGTTGTTTTTTGTTTTTTTTTTTTATAGTCAATTTATAGTATATAGTCAACTTTTTTGGATGTGAGAAAAAATTCCTCGGAATTTGCGGCGTTATAGTTCCTCATCCATCTTATCTTTTGCGAATGGCTTCCAAAGACCCGCTAGGAATGTGCATTTTTAGTAGATGTGTCACGAGATCTAGGTTTCTAGGACTCCGTTTGTAAATGTGACAGGCTGTTGTGGGAATGTGAGACGGAAGTTAGACCCATTCAGGAAATCCTTTCTGTAAATTCCAGTTGCTTCAAATTTGTATTATTTTTATTAACATTTGCTTTGATATCAGTTCCACTGTGTGCTTTTAACATCCTGTTTATATTATAGATCCATTATTAATTGATTTGGCTGAACCTGTCCGCACACGTAACAGCAATTTATGTTTTTATTACAACATGCAACTTTTTTTTTTATTTCCCTCTGATGGTTTCTGTGGTTACTATGGTAACATGGTTTCCCTGATCTGGTTGCTAAGGAACAGCCTCTGCGGCAGAGTGTTGCAGCAGTGATGTCAGGACAGTAGGTGTAAGCGTGCGTGCCGGCTCATGGGCGCAGCGCTCGGTTTGGCAGCAGCAGCGAGACGGAGCGCGTGGCTGATCGTTGCTCAGCCACGGGACCCTTTTCTGTCAAGTTGTTGCAGAATGAGTAACTGCTCTTTTGCTCTTAGCGCTGCCGTGTCATCGAAACTCCAGGCTTTATGCGACGGAGAACCTCCACCAGGTTTACTTGTTTTTGTTCACTTTCCATAAATTGAGATCTGGGGAAATTGAAGACCAAGTGAATAGTTTGGAGAGCCATGTCATGCATGTAGCATGTGTCAAAGTAGCATGAATGAACGGGATCATGGCTTTACCGCAGCACAAAACATCACACTGCCCCCCATGCTGATCTGGTAGTCCACCTTAAGCCGCCATCTTCTCTTACTCCATTACGATGCTCACATATACTGGGTACCTGACGGACAGTGGTTATGGTTATCAGGCCCTTTAGACAGCTACGAATACCCTACGAGTAGCAAGACATGATATGGTGCAGTGATGGGAAACTTGATTCTGTTTTCTGACTCGAGTTTACATGAGTCACTTGACGAGTTTTAATTCATTTGACTCAGTGAGTCAGTCATCTGTTTTTACCGAGCAGTGCGGTTACTCTGTGCTCCCGATTGAGGTATTCGTTTTTCATGTCGGGAGGGCTACTGGGAGCTAATGAGGTGATTCGTTCATTGTGTTACCAAGTGAGTCGTTCATTTTTCGAGTGGAGAGGACTACTGTGAGCTACTGAGGTGATTCGTTCATCGCGTTCCCCAGTGAGTCGTTCATATTTCGAGTGGGGACGACTGCTGTGAGCTACTGAGGTGATTCGTTCATTGCGTTACCAAGTGAGTCGTTCATTTTGCGAATGGGGAGGACTATTTGTGAGCTACTGAGGTGATTCATTTATTGCGTTGCCGAGTGAGTCGTTCATTTTGCGAGTGGGGCGGACTACTGTGAGCTACTGAGTGATTTGTTTATTGAGTTACTGAGTGAGTCTTTCATTTTATGAATGGGGTGGTGGCTTTTTAAAGCATTTTGTGATTCTTTGTTGCCAACTCAACGCAAGGAAGGAAAGGGGGTCATGAGCTAAAATCAAAAATCAGTTTTTGCCCTTCCAACGAGGCTAATACAGTAATTACCTTATATTTATACAAATGCAGTGTGAATAGCAGCGCTACGATAGTGATATTTTATGTAGTTTGTTATTTGCAGTGAGCAAGCTGGCAATTGCAGGGACGAAATAATGAACGAGTTCATAGATGCGAGGAATCATGAATCACCAGTCAGTAAAATGCCTTGAGTAACGGCCGGTTCGTCCACAGCTCACACATCGCTAATGCGCTGTGTCCTAGCAACGCTGTCACGGTCACAATTATTGCTTAATTCATCGAATTGGGCTGCGGGGACAGATGCACACCTCGATCTCACTGTCGCAGCTGCAACTCCACGAAGCCGATAACAGACAAGATGAGTTTAGAGTTTAGTTTTTGGCTGACGCTGCATCAGGACAGGGATTCGGACTCACTGATGGCAGAGCATCAAGGTGATTTTTTTTCAAATAATCAAATGAATCACGTCATTATGAGACGACAGTGACATGTTAATCACAGTCTTGAGTATTTTCACCTTGGAAAATAAAGAACCGTCACAACAAATGAAGTAAAATGAATTCCATTAATAGGTCCACAGGGTGAATTAAAACAACAAACCAGAAATGGTTGATAGTTACGTGATATGAATAAACCGTAGTCGCCTCGATTAATTTGATTGAACTACATAGCTTTCTTATCCATGACAGAAGCTCAAAAATCGAGGATATTATGACAACGGATGTGCTAAGGCTGAGTATGAAACTGCATTTAGAACAGGGACACTTGGAACGTGGTGCAGCCAAACCTTACGGGTTTCTGGGCAAAGCCGCCGCAGCTTGAGGGCGTGGGTGACCTTGACCCCGTTTCTCGTTCTTCCAGACCGCTTCAGCGCTAATAACCGCAAACCAGGAATAACGCCTCGCAGAAGACGACGCAGTTTTAACCCCTCGGCGGTTCTACCCCGCTGACTCATTCTGCGGCGGCACGCGGTTGTAACAGTCGGAACGAGAACCCGAGAGTCTCAGGCTACACTTTAAGACGATCAAATGACACGCTTGAAATGCCGGAGCGAGCGGAGGGGCCGACACCCCGCAGACCCCGGGGGTTCTTCGAGGCGAAACAAAACGCTGCGGCCTGCCGCGATCCTGTCGGTTATGTGTGTGATGGAGCACTTTGCATTTGCATGATTGAATAAGCTACTGTTATGGATGCTGCTCTGCACCGTAATTGAAATCCGCTCGATGCTCCGAGACGAAGCCGATTTCAACAGGCTGCAGGAGAGGACACAAGCTCGGGCTTCGCCGTGGTAACATTATCTGTCGGACGTGACAAACAGCCCGTAAAAACACAGCGGGGGGAGGGCGTGAACACAATCACCTAACTTACGCCGTGCAATCCATGCCTGCGTGATGACCTTGACTGCGCGACCCCGATGGGCCGCAAAGGACTGCGATTGGCCGGCGCAGAGATTACGTCATCTCTCACACAGAGTGTATCTTTGCCCCGTCAAGAAGACGGTTGCTGATGCGGTTAGTTTGCTACAATTTTTTTATTTCATGTGATTTTGACCGGATGAAGTGGCAACTGCCTTGCCATTTTTAAATCCTCTGTGTTGCTGAAAACGGAGGAAGGAGGAGAGAGAGCAGATACCGAGGCGTTGCCTGGATTTCCGCTCACCTACCGCAGCGACTTGGCTGCCAAACGCAGAGGATTTGCTAGCTTAGCGTCCCTCCACATTCAGATGTTTAGTGGACGAACGTTCTCTTCTATCCTCTTCTATCTATAATCCGAGCCTATTTATTCCTCCCTTTTTTTTTAAGTCAGCCAAAATTGAAAGTACCTTGAAATACTTTCCCCTGGAAAAAAATCAGACATTTTTAGAACTACTAAATATAGAACGCCGCGCGGACAAGGACGAGTTCATTCGGAGTGCTGGATGGATGTGGGGTTGCGTAACTGCACGTTTTTATATACAAACTCTACTCCTTCGAGGAAAAGAGGTCCATCTAAACTGAATCAAGCATAATAAGATACAAATAAAATCAGGGTTTCAGTCTGCAGGGACTACAACATATTCACATATCTGAATATGCCAAGCTTTAAAACAAACAGGAACAAGAATCTTTGTTGTATTATTATGAAATAACAATGGATAATTAAGATTTAAATATTCATTAATTCATTCATTATTCATAGCACTTATCCTGCAGTCAGTTCACCCCGAACCGGTTGCCAGTTAATCACAGGAGCACACGTAGAAACGTACAACCATACCCCCTCTCATGCACGTATCATATGTATACTTACACCATTCACCCAATGTTAGAGTCTCCAATGAACCTCCTGCGTGCTTTTGGAAACCATAGAACCCACCCAGACACAGGGAGGACCTGGACAGCCGCTGTCAAAATCAAACCAGGGACCCTCTTCCTATGAGGCGGAAGGGGAAAAACAGTGTTTTCTTATTTACTGTGATTGTTCGGCAGGCATCAAGCAAAGGGTGATCCCCCCCAAAAAAAACCCTGCCTCATTAATACTGAATAAGCGCACATACATGCAGTGTTGCGTGTTCTCACACCGCGTATCGTGTGCGACATGAAGCAGGTCCGTTCCAACATTTCACATGGAGATGGATTGTTGAGTCACCCAGCGCTGCGCTGTCTCTCGCTTCAAAAGGGGTGATTCAGCACCACGGAGAGCTCCACCTGTCCCACCCAGACGGGGACATAATTAAATTAGATTAAATTACATCAAATGAATTCTATTTTATTTCATCTTACTTTTATTTTATTCTATTTTATTTCATTTTATTTTGTTTTATTTTACGTTATTTTATTTTGTTTTACTTTATTTTTTCCGGCACGGTATAAATTGACCCCCCTGTGTGCAACCCATTATTCCCCTTCATCCTGATTTCAGCAGCAGCACCCGTGCTCTGTGAGAAAAATACAGATTAAAAGTCTGACGGTTAGCACATGCACAGGATGTTCCAGCACAAGCACAACGTGTGTGTGTGTGTGTGTGTGTGTGTGTGTGTGTGTGTGTGTGTGAGAGAACGTTGGGGGAGGGTGGGTCTGATGGAGCTGCTGTGTCACTGAGCCAGCGTCCACAAGTAATCAATAAAGAACAGCACATTCCAGCTGCCCTACTTATGCTGTTCCTTGTGTGAATTTTACTTTATTTTGTATTTTCAATTGGTATTTAATGCGAATAAAATATAAATAAGAGACAGACAAAGGTACGTCCAGTTTTGTGTGATATGTTTAGATTTAGTTCTTACATTTGATCACGTAATCAGTGTTGTCCAGCCGTCTCCTGGTGCAAATGGTGGCGTTCTGTGTATCTCCACCAGTCAGGTTATTGCCTCCTTCTCTGGATTCTTTAAAAAAGAGAGAAAAAGGGTGGACAAAGGAAGCAGGCGACAAACATTTCAAGCTAAATTTACACCCACGCTGCGGTCGTCGTTATTCTGCCAGTGTTTTTTTTTGGTCGTTTTTATCGTCTGGCATTTATGCCGTCCTGTCGTTCGTCTATTTCTCGTCTGGGCTTTGGTCTCATCTCCTTGGCAACGGGTGTGCGGACCCCCGCCGCAACCATCCCCCGCCCTTTGGATCCTCTCGCAGGAGAGGGTGGGGGCAGGGGGAGATCTAGGGGGTTGTCTCGAGAGGGAAAGGCCATACGGATGCTCACTGTTTATTTTAGGATTTAAAGCCTGAGCGACCTTTGGCTTTGGCTGCTTGTTACTGATGAATCACATCTATCTATCTATCTATCTATCTATCTATCTATCTATCTATCTATCTATCTATCTATCTATCTATCTATCTATCTATCTATCTATCTATCTATCTATCTATCCATCCATCCATCCATCCATCCATCCATCCATCCATCCATCCATCCATCTATCTATCTATCTATCCATCCACCCATTATTCATCATCTATCAAGCTATCCACTGTTTACATTTGGAAGAAAAACCCAGGAATTAGATGTTAATATAATCTTAAAGCTGTTAATCCTGGATTATCTGAGCACTCCACACCCACGAATCATCCATTTCCTGTGTCACACCTTTTTTTTTTTTTTTAATGAAACGTCCTCATTTACTAATTAACATAAGTACAATCTAGTTATAACCAGCTGGGGGTAAAAGATTAAATGTACAAAAAGGCAATTTTCAGTCCAGATCTACACTTGCATATTTAATTCCTTTCCTTAGAAGTTAAGGAGTGTAAAAGAATGAGAGGTATTTATCCTGACTCATCCTCGCAAAGAGGAAATGAACACTAGCAGTAGTTAAGGAAGTCAATAACCTTTTTGAGGAGAAGGTCAGAACTCCATCAGTATCTTATTTATTTATGACCACAAGCCACTGCGACGGGCTTTTGTATTAATGAGAGCCTGCAAATGCATCGACTCCATTCAGCCGCTCGTTTTCTTCTGAAGACGAAGACAATTACATCGCATTTCAACTTACTGTTGAAAAACCGATGCAGCGAAAGCCAGCAACGGGTAACACGTCACGAGGCACATCCTGCGCACCCTGAGTAATTTATTATTCTTTTAATTAATATGATTAAATTTGAGCAATCACCCCAGCTGGGATAGAAACAATTTCATTGCCACCATGAGATATTGCCTCAGAATAAAACCAGGCAGGTGTTATAAAAATTAAACAGCTGGTGTATGGAAAGTTTGCTGTTTTGATCCCTGTTCTGATCTGGTTAGCTACCTGGTTAGCCACCTGATTAGCTACCTGGTAAACTACCTGGTTAGCTACCTGGCCAGCCACCTTGTTAGCTACCTTGTTAGCCACCTGATTAGCTACCCGGTAATCTACCCGGTAAACTACCTGGTTAGCTACCTTGTTAGCCACCTGATTAGTTACCTGGTAAGCTACCTGGTTAACTACCTTGTTAACCACCTGATTAGCTTCCTGGTTAGCTACCTGGTAAGCTACCTGGTAAGATACCTTGTTAGCCACCTCATTAGCTACCTGGTTAGCTACCTTGTTAGCCACCTGATTAGCTACCTAGTTAGCTACCTTGTAAACTACCTGGTTAGCCACCTGATTAGCTACCTGGTCAGCTACCTGGTAAGCTACCTGGTTAGCTACCTTGTTAGCCATCGTGTGTGTGAAAGGGTGTAATCCAGTGTAAAGTGCTTTGAAACCACAAGGTGATGGAAAAGCTATATAATATATTTAAACTGAATCTACAAACACAATGTTTGTTTGTCCATTTTGTTTGGCATTTTCCAGGTCACCTGCCTTCAGGACTTCTTTGGAGAGGACGACATCTTCTTCGCCTGCGGCCCCGAGAAGTTCCGCTACCAAGACGATTTCAGTTTGGATGAAAATGGTTCAGTATAATTTTCGTAATCATAAAATAGTCCCGGGTCATCAAAGTGGGGCAGATTAAATGTTCTCGTGAACGGGATTTGTTCATTTATTGCGATCTCCTTGTGAATTTACCTGTATATTCCTCCTCCAGGATAGACTGGAAGGCGGCGCAGAACATTTGAAAATATATTTTATAAATATGATTAACGTATTTGCGGCGTCCCACGACCCGCTCTTCAGCCGATACAGTTTTCTGCAGCGACCGTCTCTCCTGGGCGCTGACCCACTTCAACAATCGGGCCAATTTTAGCTGGAAAAATGAAAGACTTATAAATTGGTTAAAAGACATGATTGGACCGAAACCTAGATTTGCATGAATTTTTAACACGTGCCTCAATGTTATCATTACTCCCACCCGTTTGACCTACTTTTAGAGTTTTGATATGGGAAGGAGTGTGTGTGCGTGTAATAAACGTGCATGGCAGAGATGCAGCTGTTTACGGCTCTGCGGTCTGGAAATATCGACCCATCGATATCATTTTATTGAAGGATTCTGTCATTGCGACCACGCAGCAACCCAGGGAAGGGCTGCTCGGCGCATTTTTATTTTTCTATTTCTGAATGTGCAGAATGCAGGGTGGCGAAGTCGGCATCCTACGGCCGGCTGCCCTCCGTGCACGGCCGCTGTTCGCCAAGGAGCACCGGGATGTCTCGCAGGAGCAAGTCTCCGTCGCCTGCTGGCTCAGGTGCTTGTTTTATTGCACGCTATTTTTAACAGCATTTATAAAAAGGGGCCGTGGGACGGTGGGATGAAACTGAATATGTGGCAAACACACCTGTGCTTTTATTTTGATGTTTCATTGCAAAATCTTAATTTATAGCTGGATGATAAAATGTGGATAGTGACATTTATTAAGGGAGTACACTTTTGGACTCAGCTGTTTGAAAATGAATAACAGTGCAGGCCTCTGTTTTTTTCTGTTTTTGAAGACAGGCTTCTTCAATATCAGCCTGCTTCAGGCGCGGTTCTGTTTATTATCTGTTATTTTGCTCAACATGACCACTCCATTACAGGGAGAATGGAATCAAATTGGTCACCGATGAGCAGATGGGGTTGTGGGTGTTGAAGGTCAAAGCACAAGATCCCCGTGATCTCACGCAAAATGACTTGCAACCTCATCTCAGGAAAATTACCTTTGGGGTTTACACAACCAATCACCTGCCTCCATCTAACCCTCTGCAACCCTCCTTCCATAAATCTCCTCTCTAGGCCTCGTGCCCAGCAGCTTCAACCTTAGCATCCTTCACCACTCCTCCTCTGTACGTGTCCAAATCATCTCAGTCCGAGTTTGTCTCCGAAACATCTAACATGTGCTGTCCCTCTGATGGTTCTAACCGTATCCACCCTCCTCACTCCCAAAATGAACCCCGGCATCTTCATGCGCACCCCACCACTGTTTCACAGAAGGCATACATGTCCTGCACCACTCCCAACTTCCACATACAGTACCACAGTTCCTCTCTCTCCAACATTCAACATCTCTCAGAGCAAATACTGTGCCTGTAGTACTCTTCGATGGAATCCTTACTTCTGCTAACAAACACTCACTTCTGCCCTTTGGTTGCTTCCACTGCTCATACCCATAACTTGTACAGCTTTATTCCTCTGTCATTTCCGCTTTTGTGTCATCCTTGTTCGTAAAATTGGGCTCTGGCACACTTCTCTTAGGATCCTTTCTCTCTCTAATATCCTGTCAATAATCTAGTCTAAAAATCTAAAGCTGCCTCTCCAAGACTTCCATCCTTAGGACCAACTGCCTTTCCACTCTTCATCCTTTTCAGTGCCCTTTTCCACTCTACATTCTGTCTTATTTTCTGAATTCATCATTTCTTCTGTAGTGTTGTAATAATTCTAATATGTAGTACCTCTAAATATGTTGTTTCAAGGAGAACAGATGACTAAAGGTAGGGGTATAAAAAGGTTTTTTTTTTGTTCTTTTCTTTGACCAAAACTCTTGACTATACTCATTATTCTAACATGATGCGTTAGTTCATAAAATTTTTGTTCCAAAAGCTTTTAGGAAAACTTAAATGCAGGACTGATTGATCGTGTGAAACTAATTTTTGTGCCTAATCCATTAAATTCCTTTAAATTCTAATTCTGTTCGTATGAAGCTAATTTAATTTAATTTAATTTAATTTAATTTAATTTAATTTAATTTTATTTTATTTTATTTTATTTTATTTTATTTTATTGAGAAGGGTATTTGCAAACTCATGTATGTCACCAAATAGCGAAAGTAAACAAACCACCAGATCCTAGCCACCGGCTAATTTCCATCTGCTGACCCTGATGGGTAGAAAAGATGGTCTGGGAGAGAAAAGAGCTTAAAAACAAAAATATTTATCAGGATTACACAAGATATAAGTATATAAATAAATGGATTAAAAAACCCTTTCAGAATAATATTTGTATTTATATGTGTAGCATGTAGCATATATCATGTAGCATGTGACATATTGCATTACTGGTATCCAAACAGTAAAAGGCTCTATGGAACTAAAACAAAATGCAAGCTTGTCGTTTATTTTTATGTGGACCTAAGGGATGGAAAAACCAATAGGTTTTCACGCACACCGTGACGAAATAACATCTATGGTATACATGTGTATCATGAAGAAAGTTCATATTGACCAATCTCACCGCATAAAAGTGATACCGTTGCTTGTCATTCCTCTCGTCCCTGCAGCCAACGGCACGGCAGGCAGTCAGCTGTCCACCCCTCGCTCTGGAAAATCCCCCTGTCCGTCTCCCACCAGCCCTGCCAGCCTCAGAAGGCGTCAGGTAATGACACGTACATGCAAGCTGTTAGAACATTATTAAAACAATATGTTAAAATTGTTATGATATACAGTGGTCCCTCGCTATAATGCGGTTTACTTTTCACGGTTTCGCTACTTCACGGATTTGCATTGTGCATTGTGTTCTGTATTTTGATTGGCTAAAAAGTCACTCCGCTACTTCTCTACCTGTGCGTCAATAACGTTGCAGTTTAATATGTACACGTACGTAAAACAGCTTGCAAAAATTACATTACGTACGTGCAAATTCTCTTGCGATTTCGAGTTTCTCTAAAACCCAAAATGTTGACGAAACGCTCTCGACCGACAAAACCACCTGCGGCAGGGCCCTAAAGGCAGCGGAAGTTAACAGTTAACAGTTAAGACAATTTATATTTCATTGTATTTCTTATTCTTCCTCCTTCCTGCTATTATCTATTACTGTTGTGTTTTTACTTGAAACTCTGGCACAACAATTTCCTTCGGGATAAATAAAGTTGTTCTCATCTCATTCTCATCTCTCTAAAGATGCTATCTATCGCAGATAAAGTTAAACTTCTGGACATGCTAAGGGAAGCTAAAAGCTAAAAGCTGTAAGTCGGCATTACGGAATTAATGAATCTTCCGTTCGTTCCATAAAGAAGGAAGAAAAAACATAAGGACGACAGCAGCAATGTATAATAGAGTATTTAATTGTATAATAATTGTAAAAAAAAATAAAGGTTTCTACTTCACGGATTTTGCCTTATCACAGGTTCTTTTTGGAACTTAAACCCCCGCGAAAAACAAGGGTATACTGTGCATTGAAACGAATTGTCCAGTCAAGTCAGATTGTACTTATAGAGCGCCAACATCTTTGTCTCATGACACTTGACAAAAGAAAATCTGCCTTGTACTGATGTACTTATTGTAATAGCCGAAATTATACAATAATTGCTTTAATATTCATAAAAGAAATGGCATGGAGATCCCAACCCAAGCATGAAACAACCTCAAGGAACTTATGATTTTTCCCTGTAAGTCGGATGAATGAATGTAGCCAAGTCCAGATCTCTTTAGGTGTCTTTTAGATGTAACCCCTTGTAAAAATTATAAAAAAAAATTTTTATAAAAAATGTACAAATTAACCCCTTCTGGGATCTTGACAGGAAAAAAAAAAATCAGAAAATAAATAGTAACATTATTAACTAATAATATATTTGTCTGATTTCTTGACAGGTGAGACAAACAGCCTTTTGTTTGAATTGAATAAAAAAAATAATAGTTTTTTTCTTTTCGCCATTATTCCGTGTTATTTGACAGGGGTGGATTTTTTATTTTTTTTTATTTTGAGGGAGGGGTTTCAGGCAAAGACTGCAGAAGGGTGGAATAGAAGATTACGTTCTATGCATGTATCAATCACGATTACATGGCCAGAATGAAAAAAAAAAAAAATCATAATGCATCTCTGGTGTTGTTCAGGGGCCGGGCAAAATGTGGAGGCGGGCTGTATCCGGCCCCCGGGCCGTATTTTGGGGACCACTGATTTAAAGGATCCGTGTGGTGCATTTTCGCCGTTATTCTATTTAGTTTGTGGAAGACTGCAATGTTTTTCATGGTCGCCGCAGTCTGGGATTAAAATCCAATTATCAGTCACACCATCATTAATTAACCACGAGGCCATTCCGTGGCTGCGGCGGATCCGATTTTCTCTCAATCCACACACCAGTCACCATGTCGGCGGAAAGACCGCCGTTATCTCATCACGCCATCTATTTCTGGATTTGAATGAACAGCCTGGTTCCGGTAATCGCATTTTCGTATCTTCCGAGGTGTACGTGAGAGATGCTTATCGGGTTTTGCTTCTCCCTTCTTCTCTCCAGGGATCTCAACACAGCGGCTCGTCGCTGTCTTTGGCGTCGACTAAGGTTTGCAGCTCCATGGACGAAGGAGACGGGCCGGGTAGCGAAGGTGAGGCTACGCGTGAGAAAGTCCATATTGTTCCCCCGCGCCTGCGGTTTTGATACAAATCCGTTTCGATTTGTAGCCGAACCGTTGGAAGAGCACTCCCAGGTTCCCGCCTCCATAGCGGAGAGATACAAAGTTGGAAGGACTTTAGGGAACGGGAACTTTGCCGTCGTTCGAGAGTGCATCGAGCGCTCCACCGGGAGGGAGTACGCTCTCAAGATCATCGGCAAAGATAAATGCAGGGGAAAGGTGAGCTTCCGTGACAATAAACCCCCTCTTCATTTTCTCATTCTGTGTTGCAACAACCCAGACTTTCATTTGACAGTGTCGCTATTGTTTTTGGTGACTTTGCAGGAACACATGATCCAAAGCGAGGTGTCCATTTTACGGCGCGTGAAACATCCCAACATTGTGCTTCTGATCGAGGAAATGGACACGAACAACGACCTCTATCTGGTCATGGAGTTAGTAAAGGTATGAGTTGTTATTTTTTTTCACCCCGGTTGTAGTTTGCTTCTTTATTTTCCGATTTAATCCTTTGCAGGGAGGTGATCTCTTCGACGCCATCACATCTTCCAGTAAATACACGGAACGCGATGCGAGCTGCATGCTCTTCAACCTGGCGAGCGCCATCAAGTACCTGCACGGTCTCAACATTGTCCACAGGGACATAAAACCGGAGAACCTGCTGGTGAGCGTGATTCGCCCACGTCGATTTTTGAGTGCGAGACTTTTAGCTCAGGCGAAGTTAAGAAAAGGTGACCGTCGAGTCAGACTTTATAAATATGGTGCCAACATTCTCCCGTGAGCAAGGAAAAAAAATGCCTTTTTCTGGGGTGAAACTTCGGAAAGACCCCAGGTCAATGTGGGCAATAGCACGGTCGCAATAGCTCACATGCTACGATCTTTAATAATCACAAAAGAAATACAAATGTGGACGCCAGGAAGAAAGCGGCAAATAAGGAGATGATCTGCAAGGGTTATCAGTTATTAACCATTTAACTATTTTAATTCTAGTTAGTAAATAGGTTTCATTTTCACGCAGGTGTACGAGCACCCGGACGGCAGCAAGTCCTTGAAGCTCGGGGACTTTGGCTTGGCCACCGTCGTCAACGGCAACCTCTACACAGTGTGCGGCACCCCGACCTATGTGGCGCCGGAAATAATCACCGAAAAAGGGTGAGTCGGGTGGCTCGAAAATAAATTCAAACTTGTAGAAGGCAAACCGTCGTACACTTCCGTCGTCATGAGTCGATTTATTCTATTTTCCTACTCGACCACAGGTACGGCCTAAAGGTGGACATTTGGGCTGCAGGCGTCATCACTTACATATTGCTATGCGGTTTCCCACCGTTCCGCAGGTACGTGCTCTATTTTTATTTGTATTTCTATTTCTGTCAGTGTTTTGACAGAAAGCTCAAATTTCCTTTTTAAAACATTAAGACACATGTTATTCTGTGTCACACATTTTTGCTTGAGTAGCTGCATATTCACTTATTTACTTTATAAACAACAATGGTTGTATCGGGTCCAGATAATTATTTCACATAATTTAATCTTTAATTGCTCGCCTTTTTTAAGATCTGATGGGTAATTTGGATATCAATGCACTGTTCGGACATGAAAAAAAATATACTGAAAATAAAAACAGCTCTGTGAAATGAATATTGGCCATAAAATAAAATCTAGGGTTTTATCAGGTCCAGATAATTATTTCACATAATTTGATCTTATAATCGCTCGCCTTTTTTAAGATCTGATGGGTAATCTGAATATCAATGCACTGTTTTGACTTAAAAAAAAAATACACTGAAAATAAAAACAGCTCTGTGAAATGAATATTGGCCATAAAATAAAAATTAGATTATCATTTTAAAATGAAAAAATAAATCAAGCAAATTCATTTCAGAGATGTGCTCTATACCCCTTAGCAATATTCTGATAACAAAACATCCTTTCGTTTATTTATATTATTCTCTTGAGGTTAATTTTCCTTTTTTTTTTTATTGAAATCGAGAGGTATACTTATAACAATAACAAAAATATTAAACCCGACATTTTCATGGATAAGGAAGCCTAACAAGGTAACCAAGAGATGAGAAAAAAATTGGAATTTCACTTTTTATTTTTAGTGTATTTTAAAGCTGATTTAAGACACTGGTCGAAACCGACCCGTTAACACCAATGATGGTGACCGAAAACTAACACAGAAGGAAGGTTAATTATTTTTTATTTCTCACAGCAGTGGCGAAGATCAAGAAGCCCTCTTTGAGCAAATCTTAAGGGGGGAGTTTGAGTTTCCTGCACCGTACTGGGACAATGTGTCCGACTCAGCCAAGGTTTGTGCGCCGTCCACGTGTCGTCATGCAACCAGATAAAATACTATATTTTGCGTTCATCGCTGACTTGTGTTGTCTGCAGGCTCTGATCACCGGGATGCTGCAGGTAGAAGTGGATCAGCGATACGCAGCTGTGCAGGTGCTCGACCACCCGTGGGTAAACGTAAGTGCGGCGCCGGTTAATGTTAGCATGTTTAACGCTAATGCTAATAAAGCCGATCCGAATTTCCCAGACAAACGGGAAACTCTGGCTTGTCTGCGCTCTCCAGGACGACGGCGTTTCAGAGAAGCAGCCCCAGCTGCCCGTGGCCGGGAAGATCAAGAAGCACTTCAACACCGCGCCCAAACCCAGCAGCATTTCGGCGGGGGTGTCGGTCATTACCGTAAGTGAGACGTCGGCAGCGTTCCCCCGCACGCTGACATTGCATGAAAATCTGCACGTGCGATGACACGAATGCTTTTTTTTTTCCGCCCACAGTGCTCTTGATGCGCACTTTCCCCGGCCTGAGCTTTAAAATAATCAAGCCGCGAATGCCATTTATTTGTTTAAACACCGCAATATCGCACGGCGTTAATCATTTCATCTGTTCTTTTTTTTTTCATCGCGATTCCATCGATTCATCCGCTTTCTCGCTGCCAGGTCCTTTTCTGTGCGCGCCCCGCACTCCCATCTTTCAAACAGACTGTCAGCACCGTTGTCTGGAGATCATAAAAATAGCAACCTGCCGACAGCGACAAGGTCTCTTCAGAGCCGAGCTGGTGACAGTTGTATTGTTTTCATGCCGATAGGATCAGTGGTACGTTTTAAAGTCGAAGCTGATCCACTGAGTTGCACTTCGTCTCTCTCTGCTCAACCTAACCAGGACTTTTCCACCCAGAGGTCAGGGTCTCTGGACCACAACCAGAATCCAGGAATGTACTGGATCAGGTACGACGCGGCGTAGCGCCGACGCTTTCCATAGCGGTTTGCTGGCAGTCTCCATTTTTTCCCCTCCTCATGCCTCACCCATCGGATGCGTCACTTTTTTTCAACCATCAGCGCCGCAGCCATTTCCTTTTCGCAGCTGCCGCCGGGCAGACAGGCACGGTTTAAACGGACGAGAGCCCGGATAATTCTCAGTGCCTGTCACTGATCACGATATTGATTGATATTATATGGTTTCCAAGTGCTCTTGTATCTCTGGATGCTTCCCTGCAGGCGTGTGTTGTCGCTCGCCGCGGTTGCTTTTCTCAGCTTTGTTTGGCTCCCCGCCGCGCCCACGAATTTATTTGTGCAACTTTCCAGTCACAATTGCATGCATTTACTGCGTAAACGCTACTCCGGTCGTTTTGGTCTATTTGGAGAGCGTAATGTTGTTTCACTCGCCCTCCCCCTCCCCCCCAGACCACACCACTTGATAAGGAGAAGCAAGTTTTCAGACGAAGACGCCACCATGATGTGAGGCCCGCGCCGGGACTCCAGCACAATATGGCCACCGCCGTCTCCCGGGGCGTCGACCCCGGCGCCTCCCCCGCCGAGCTCACCCCCGAGTCAGAGGACTGTTCGCCAGGTTCGGCCGACACCGTGCGCTCCCCCGTCTCGCCGTTCTAGCTGCCTCGAAGGGCGCAACACCCACCCCCCCACCTCCCCCTGGGGAAATAAAAAGTAAATAAAGATAAAAAAAAAAAGAGAGGGTGAAGTACAACGAATCGGCCCGGTCGGCTGGTTTGGACGTTGGCGGACTGAATATTTACCGGTTTTGAAATTGTGACGCTTGTTTTAGTTACAGAGAAGTTCAATCAGGGTAAGAGACATGTCAACGTCTCTGGATCTCAGTATTCACCTTTTAGAGCATGCAATACTCTTAAAATCCCTTTGTTTTAGAGTAAAAAAAAAAAAAAAAGCCTCTGAACTGATTAAGCCTTATTTTTACACAGCAAGCACTGGTTCCTTGTAGTACTCTGGTGCCCCCTGCTGGTCATATTATGTACTGCAGGAAAGCTAACCTCTCAAAATGCATGGAGCTTTTTTTTTTTTTTTCGTTTGATTGTGAAAGGGTGTAAAATCCATAAAATATTGGAGACTGTAGTTTTCGGGGATGAAATAACATGATTGTGTGTATACGATGTGTTCCGTGTATCTCGGCTATCATAGCGATTCAAAACGTGTGTTTGATTTGAATGCGGCAAAAATCCTGCCGTCGTAAACTAGTGCATCGATCTTAACCCGCTGGAAGGACGCAAGAGGCTGTAAGGTTACGCTGCTATATTGTTTCCCCTGGTGTTATCTGTGCTCTGCAGAACTCGTGTAGTCCTGCTACCCGGTAACAAGCCACGGAAAAAAGTAACCAAGGCCACGGGATGGGTTGAAATATTTGTTTTGTCGCGTCTCCGTGCGAGTGTGGCCATAATTCGGCGGCGCCGCAGATGAATGTCGGCGCCACGTAGATCGTTTGAAACGCAAGTCGAAAGCCTTCGCTAGCCTGTTTTTTTTTTTTAAGTGCAATTAGTTGTACAGCCCGGTGAGCGCAGCATCGGAGTCCTCCCTTTGGTGGTGGTTAAAAGAGCAAGTTAATACAATTATCGATACTGTCATTGCGTGTGATATCTGATGAGTCAGCAGCGGACGGACGACGACCCCAAATCCCGACATTTCCAAACGGGTCCGGACGGCACACTTGAAACCAATTTACCGACACCCAACATCGCCCCGTGAGAAAGCGCTTGGCGGCAGCGGTGAGGAAACGCCGCCTTTTACCTGTGTAGAAAACGTCGGTTGGATCCGAGCTCCACGCGGGCGGCCTTTCTCCTCGACCAGCTGGAGTGGAAAGCGAGAACGTGATCATGAGAGTTTGGAGTCAGACAAAAATCATCTATTTCTACCATTACAAGTAGCGCTAGCAATTACATGGTCGTAGTTGACATGATACAATAATAGCTTTATATTCAAGCCAGAATTAGTCCATCTAATGTCACTGCACTCATCTAATGTAGAAATATTTTGAAAAAGGAAGCGTAACATCACACAGCCATTTTAATTATGTTTTTTTTTTTTTTTTTTTTGTGAAAGGGCTCTTGAGTTATGGGCTGGAAGGGAGTGAACCAAAAAGCACAAGGAAAGCACAACGCGATACTGACCTTCCTGGATTGTATTTGCCTCCTCCAAGACTGTATGTTAATAATACGGAGACTTGTCAAAAAGAAATGGCACTCGAAGACAAGTCGGAATGTCAACAAAATGTACGGGGAATGTCAATTCTGTATTGTATGAATCCGTAATGCATTCATGTAAAGATGTTTTAAAACATGACCAATGAAACAGCGGAAAAAAAAACAAACACAAATGCACTTCTTCCTGAGGAAAAGGAAAATCTATGGAAGCCACGGTTACGAATCGGTCAAACCAGCTGAATGATTTTATCTGCAGATGGATTTCAATATGGCCTTTTTCTGTTTTTCTTTCACATTTATGAATAGCATTTTTTTTTTTTTTTGAGGGATGCTTTAAAATGGGACGTTTTAATACATGCATGGGAAATGTGAAGCCTGCTTTTCATGCTATTTAACCACACACACTTGTATGAATAAAAACAACAAAACAAATACACACCCCAGGAAGTGGTAGATTCGATCAGTTTTATTAGAAATACAACAGCAACAGCAAAACAAAAAAAAAAAAAGTTTATATCATGTCAGAACCTTCTTTACATATGCAGCGAAGAAATAATTTCAACAAAAACTCTGAAAAAAAAGCAACAACATTGCATTTAAAGTATTGACATGGATTTATTTTTAAATAAATCGATTTGTTTCATCACATTTTGTTTTTTGAAAAAATAAAACAACATAAAATAAAATAAAAACTGAAATGCACCACCAACTCTTATTTAAAAAAAAAAAAGCAATTGCCCCTCTGGGATAAATAAAGTTAATTCTGATTCTGAGTCTGATTCTAAATGAATCGATTTTTTCCAGATTTTGGTTTTTGAAAAATAAGATAAAATAAAATAAAAAACTGAAACGCACCACCAACTGTTGGCATGCAAATGACGAGCGGTGTTTTGCAACCCTGCTACAAAACCAACATGTAAAATTTGTTTGCATATTTTGTTCCTTTGCGGTACTTCTGAGATGAAACACCGGCACCACTGTTATACTTTATTAGAAAAGAATCGGTTTTATAAAACAATTCTCCTTTGATTTTTAATTTTTTTGTCCAAATGTTCTTTTCAATGGATCAAGCCACATTATTAGTCACACTGTGATATCGCAGAGCACCGTGTCTATTTCTGATTGAGTTTTTTGTACTTTATCCATGGATTACAAAAAGGACAGGCGTGCAATTGAAGGTAAGTTGAAGAACCAAGATGCACAAATAAAACTGCAGTGTTTCCAGTTCCCGCCAAACCAAATGACGGTTCATCTCATTGAACCATCACATGTTCAGACACTTGGCACTTAAAAATCATTCAGCGAAATACTCTTAGATACTTTTCATTGTTTTAAAGGTAAAAGCATATCCATTTTTCATAAATGATGACTACTATATCTGCTAACTAACAGAAAACAGCCCCCCCCTCCCAATTTTAAATGAAATATTATCATTTATTATCCTATTTGCTGATGAGAAAAATAAAAACAAATGCATCACAAGGGACAGACGTCACGTTAAACTTGACTTATCTTCTATACTGACATTCAAACACAAAGTAATATATATATATTTTTTTTAAAACACACAGGACCACATCTGAACACTGAGCAAAGAAAGGCCATACGGATTTATGGAGCATCAATAACCGACGTGACAGACTTTTGGCACATTTATAAATAGGGTCGGGTACTTCAACAACTGCTCGTACCTGCACCTCAGCACCAATACTGTGTTGTTTGTCATAAAAAAAAAAAAAATGTTTATATATATTCTTCAGGGTTTCTGCTCCTGAGGAGCGAAGAAAAAAGGGCCATAAACACCATGGCTTCAACACTGGAGTCTCTGTGTGTGTTTGTGTGTGTGTATGTGTGTGTTATGCTGTTAAAGCAACCACGCTGCAAATACAAAAAAACAAAACAAAAAAAAAACACTTCTTAACACACCTGCAACTGTATAACCTGAGGTTGAGAAAATATGCAAATGACTAAACTGATTCAAATTATAATTATTTATGAACAATATTTTTTTATTGGGGGATTAGAGATACTTATCTTAATATCTTAAATAAAATGGAGCCTGGGGGGGATGATCAGTTAATTCAGGGTGTTTAACTCGGTAACCACTAGATGACAGTATTGGAACAAAAATGGTGACCTGTTGAAGTAGTTTCAAAATAAACTATTTTATTCGCTTTCTAGTAATTAGCGGGATTAAAGGTGTAGACAATAATTAATTTCAGTGGAAAGGAAAAATATTATTGCACATTTTGAATATTATTCAAATTATTCAAATTACTTGAGACAAAGAGAGTTCATAGTTAAGATAATTAGCTAGAAAAAATTAATAACTGAGATAAATAAAAAAAAAAGAAAAATAATGCTTTGTGTTTATTCGTAAAAGTAAGATCCTCATGATGACGCACACTTCCACACAAACCTAGAAAATGCAAGCACTTTACTTGGTATCTGGTTGTACGGCGACGCTGTATCCACTTTAACCGACGCTAAGCCTTTTAAGTTCAAATGTCGTACATGTGGGAGACTAATGCATTGTGTTTTGCTGCAACCTCAGGGAAAACAGGCACGCAACACAACAGCATTAGAAGTGTATTTAAGGGATTAAGTTAAAGCTAAAACAAGCGCATTAGGGAACTCTAGAGACCAGACTGCTGCTAATTAGCTTAGCATATTGAACGGTGGTCAATCCTCCGCACCAAAGCGCGAGACGTCGATGGGTGTATTCACTAGGTTTAAAAAAATATAACAATTTTAATTTTTAACTTAACCTTCTACTGAAAGAGGGGCATCCGTCCCAGAAAGCAAGGCTGTATTTATATGGCACACATTATTTTGACAATGAATGTCAAAATAAAGTATTTCAGGAGGACAAGGGCAGGACTAAGACTCAGTAATCTGATGTAGCAATATTGCACGATAGCATTTGCTTCGCTAACAAGCTAGTGAGATTTCATGGCAAAATGTGTTCTTTCTAAGCTAACAGATGTAATTTTGTTGTTTTGAGTAGACTGATGCTCTCGAAGCACACCCGATTTCTGATAGGAACCTTTGAACTTTGAGTTAATGGCGATAAAAACTAATGCTAGCTTGCGGTGCAAGATAGTACAGGATGTTTATGGAGGAGACGACCGCTTTAGAAAGAAGATCCCCGTGAAGCATTGCACCGCAAAACCGGATGTATATTGTGCCATCCATCATCTGAGCTGTATCTATTAGGGCTCAACCTAATGGAAGAAACTAATTTCACACCTCCCCAACCTCATTCTTGTGGCCACCACCTAGATTGTGACTGAAAATGAGGGTTGGGACGTTCAGAGCTTTACTTCTAGCTTTTCAAAAGGCCCCGTGTAGCACCTGCGTCGATGATACACCCGTCCACGTGTCCCAGTCACGATCCATCTTATCCTCACTCACAAAACAGGCCACGAGATTGTTTGGGCAGAGTGTTCCACGTTTTTTTTTTTTTTTAGCAGGGATCGAGGGCCGCCGAGATGCCTGACGCCCCCCTCGGCCGTTTTCAACTCCTCTCCAAGCCGCTCGACAGGTTAGAGGAGGTCGCGGCGCGATGAGAACGTCCACCGAAGTCTCGGCGTGAACTTGAGGTCCCCCCTCCTCCTTAAAAAAGGACATTCTCCATTTCACGACCACCCCTTCAAATCGTGTCTGTGAAAACTATGAACGCAATAAGCGAGAAAGGAACAGCCTTGGTGGAGTCGAAAAACCTCTGGGCGGGTTTCCAGCGCCAGTAAAATACATGTAGACTGGATAAAATTTATTCCTCTTAAAAAATTCAGGGTTCAAATATTGGCCAAAAACTCATTTTGCACAAGCTCATAGGTAGGCTGAGCAGTATGCAATGTGATCCCCCCGTAGTTTGGCTCTTTAAATAAGGAAACAAGATTCTGGTACCATGCACACAACATTATCATCATTATGGTCAAAAAGGGTCACCATAATGGGTAAATAATAAATAGAATGGTAATGATAGGGAAAAAAAAGTAATAATAAAGCTAGTGATAACAATCACATGTTAAAATAAAATTTAGAATATTTAAGAATTTATTATTATTATTATATCAAAGTCAGATTAATTCCTATTATGATTATTATAGTTGATTTCTGGCAAAGACTTAACATCATATTAATGGGTACTGTCAATCAAGAGCATAGGGAATGGTTTAAATGAATGAATGAATTATTATTAATAGTATTAGTAATAGTTGTGGTAATAGTCATGGCAGTAGTAGGAGTAGTGGTATTTTTAAATTTGAAAATCTGCTTGTCACACCCTCAATGAATGCAACTAAATTTGAAAATAACAGTCACAGAAATAAAAATCTGTGATTGGCCAAACTAAATTTTGTTACCATCTAAAAATAAAGCCTATTCGAGCGAAAGAAAGTAAAGTAAAAATACGTGTTTGGGTGTTGTCGGCGCACCATTTACAACGCTTCCCTCTGAATGGGCTATAATGCAAGTCACATTTTACTTCAGCCGGTGTTACATAGGCCAATACACCCGGGGAGATGACTTGTACTGCTATAGACTCGCAAAGCACTAGTATATAAACAAAGAACAAAGAGCCCTGTGTGTCCTACATTGATTTAGTCACGGGGGCTACAACAATGTCAGCACTGGCTGCCGCGTATTGATTTTCTATTGGTTTTAGAATAGTTAATAGTCAGGGCCATGTTGGTTTACCGTTTGCTCTTTCCTCTTGCATAACTACATAATTATGTCACCATCCACAATTAGTTCTAAAGAAAAAAAAAAAAGTATTTATTTGGGCATGCTACCTGCATTTATGCACCTTATTTACACTGCCCGCTTTCCTTTTCACTGACAGGCAGTGAAAAGTCGCTGACCCCAACGCAAAGTCAATATTTTTCTGGCAGATGTCGGATACCTCTAACCTTAAATGACCCCAGTTCCAAAAAAAAAACAAACAAAAAAAAAAAAAAAAAACTGCTGATGACGTCAATGCTTACCCATAAAACGAAAGGCTCATTGGTCCAAATTTGTTAAGATGTTTAAAACTGACATTTTAACAGGCCGCACATTCTGTAGTTTTAACGTTTTTCCGCGCTTTCCATACGCTGTTGTGAGCATTTGCGGAAGCTATAATTTGCGGCGGCGTGGAACTGTATGCGGTTCAACTGGGATATTTTCTCGGTACTCGTATAATTTTATTTTAGATGAAATGAGTGAAAAAAAAAAGAAAAACGAGAAAAAAGGCAGAATAACCGAGAACAGCTCAGCAGTGCCGAAAATTACAGCTCTGGTAAAACTTAACATTATTATCCTCATGGACGGACAAGGCTTGATTGCAGGGCTGCTGCGCCGAATTAGCATTAATGAAAAATAGCAGGTTGGTCATACCCTGGCCCCGCTTTGCATTTACGTTCCAAAATACAGCAGGGGGATTTTTAAAAAATAACCCTAGACATCCCTGAAATAAAGTTTGGTATTAGGGGATTCCAGAACCGCCTGTGTTTACTTCACATCCATTACCGACAGCACTTCCCATCTCTTTAGCACGACGTGCATCCGGGTAATTTTGAGCGGGTAATTCTGTTGTGGTTCTTTTCAGAATCATCAGATTTTTAACCATTGTCCAACGTAAGATTCATTTATTTCCTTATATAGAAAACGCAGGATGAATAGTGTTTGAAATAAAATATTGTAGATATTGTAAATACCTGTAATTAGTATTATTCAATTTATCCACATCTTTGTCAGTGTAGCATAATAACACAGATGAGGCGTCATTCACCGATGGAAAAAAAAGATGCATAAGGCATTTTTTGATCAAACTCAATGCATGCTTGGATTTTAAATGCATTTGGACAAATGCTCTCAGGCAATTTTAACATTTACTCCCATTTTAAATCATAGCGAACCAGCAGAAAAGTAAAGTCGAAGGGGGTGAGAGTATCGGAATCTAATCAGGTGAAATTCAGTTGTGGATTTTTTTATTATTATTATTTATTATTATTATTAGGTGGCACTGGTGCAAGCTGTTGAGTACCCAACCCTGTTTGAAAAATGCATGTGTGATGGAAATGTTCGCGACAAAATGGCGGCTAGTAGATACATTGAAATCTCTCTTGTCCTTGACCTGGAAAAAAAAAACAAAAAAAAAAACAAAAAAAAAACAAAAAGAAAAACACTTTACACTTTACAGGCTTTCCTCTTTTTGCTATAAAATTGTCCCAGGTGAGTAAATCTGCTATACAAATTTATAAATGTTCTCATCACTGGATTTATTGTTTTCGAAATTTCACAGTTTAACTTACAGGCTCACATTGGGTGCTTTTTTTTTTTTTTTTTTTTTTTTTCCTTCTTCTTCTTTACTTCAACATGTAAATGGATTGACCGGAGGTAAATCCCCTCTCACGCCAAATCCCTCCCCGCCGCCGCCGCTCAGGTAAAGAAAGACATGAAAGCTGATGGAAAACACGTCAAGATTGTCCAGCCGCGGGGGAGTAAAGGAAGCAATGTCACCTCCGAGGCCAGATGAAGACTTGTAAACACGCCTTGCTTCATCACGCTGATGCTACGCAGCCCGTTGGCTGAAAATATTCCGATCGACGGTCGGTCGGCGTCCACCCGGCAGGCGCTCTGCGGCGGGAACCTTCCCCCTCAGTATTTGTTTCGATGCTCGTAATGCCACCGGTTGAAGTCTATGTTAAAAGCAACGATACTTCCAGAGGCCATCCCAGTGATCAAGGTCCTGGAGGGCAACACAGAGACATTTCAAGCATATCTTGAATTCCCTTAAACATCCATCTTTTTTTTTTTTCCTCATGCACAATCATCCGTAATTACATTTTTTGCATTGTCCGTTAAGTGGTGTGTTAAAATGGCCGTGAGTGAATGAATCGCGGGGGAGACGATGTGGGTGCGCGACAGTAAATTACCGGGGTTCTTCCGACAGCTCAACTGCACCAGTGACTTTGTCACCCCTTTGGCCTTAACGTCCGCAGCTGACTGGTATGTAGGAAAAGCAGCTGATTTCACAGGGTCAACTTATAGTACTACACCCTGAGGGCATGAATGCTCAAGGACAATGAACAGAGCTGCGGCAGAATGTCTCTCTGTAACTTACTGATGTAGTAGTTGAAGTGTTCATTTGTGAAGAGAGACAGCAGTCATACGCACACACACGTGCGTGCATAGACATTTATACGTAGATGCATATTTATACATACATATACACATGTATGCAAATGTATATATACACATACATATGTTTTAATATGTGCTGTGTGTATATATATATATAAACAAATACTATACATATATGTGCTTAAGTAGATGTATATATACACAATCAATACAGTACATGCAAACACACGCGCGTGCATAGACATTTATACATAGACGCATATTTATGTATACATAAGTATACACATGTATACAAATGTATATATACACATACATATGTTTAAATATGTTCTGTGTGTGTATATATAATAAACAAATAGTATACATATATGTGCATAGGTAGATGTATATATACACAATCAATACAGTACATGCAAACACACACACGCGTGCATAGACATACAGACATTTATACATAGATGCATACTTATACATATGTATACAAATGAATGCAAATGTATATATACACACATACATGTGTTTAAATATGTGCTGTGTGTATGCATAAACATATACTATACATATATGTGCATATGTTTATATGTATATACACACAATCATTACACACACACACACACACACACACACACACACACACACACACACACACATTTCTACATGGATGTATACTTATACATACATAAGTATACAAATGAATGCAAATGCATATAAACACATACATATGATTAGAATATGTGCTGTGTGTGTGTTTGTATAAGCACATATACTATACATATATATGTGCGTTATATGTGCGTAAACACAGTCAATACAGTACACACACATACAGTGCACACACACACGTAACAAGTTATCACTATCCCTTTGGTACAAGGGACATTACAGCTTTCCTGTGAATTAATGAATAACAATTGTTTTCTAGAATTGACTGTTTTTTTTCATAAGTAGAATTGATTGAGTAGTCAAGGTATATTACATAATTATTTTTTTTTTACAAAAATCTGTAATGTTGCTTTATATAGTAAACGGCCGCCCATGGACTTCTCACTTTTACCAGGCTTTGCTTTGTTCCCAACGGAGCCACAGGGCGAATTTGTTTGAGAAATGGGCCGCTGTTTTGGGCAGGACTCGTGAGAGCTCAGGGGAATTTGGCCCTGAGGGGGAATTTGGCCGGGTGTTACGGAGAGCAGCCTGAACGTTCGAACTCTGTAAACTGTCTTGGCTGCCGGGGTCAAATGGCAATGTCGGGCTCATGGCCCCCGGAGCCAATGTTCCGCTATTCCGGGGGCACCCATTACGCCCGTGACTCCTGAACGATCTTGGAAAATGGAAAACAAAGAAAAACACACAACAACCCTGCCCACAGAGATGGCGTATGCAAAAGTGTGTAATTCATAACTATAAAATATTAGTCCCTCTGGGGAGGAAATATTCCATTTAAAAGAAATGGATTAGCTGAGACGATCACCGAGAGGTAAACAAACCGCGCGTCTTTCATTTTCCAGCCCCTTGCAATATTTTAGACATGTGGGAATGATTTAACGGGAGCGTAAAGACAAACACACAACCGATTCACATACGGCAGCTCATTACGACACAAATTCTATTCACACACACACACACACACCGACTACACACAGAAATATACACAGTTGACCGTGCCTCGCAATTAGTGTAATTCAGATCGTTAAATAATGTTATTTCCGTGTATCCATTTATACTCTGCGGGTGGATCTGACAGAGGGAATCAATACGACACTACAGGAAATCAATAACAACTGCCTGCTCTGACCTTTGATCGTGCGATAAGTCCATGGCTCGGATGCCGGCGTCGCAGCCCGGGTAGATATACAGCTGTTTGAAGTCACACGCCTGCCACACCTCCACCACGCCGTTGTCCCCTCCCGTCACCAGATTGTAGCCGTCGTTGCTCAGAAGGATGGCCTGCAGTAGGAACGGAGGGGCGTTTAGGTGAAGAACAGTTGATTTTCCTTCTCCCCATTCAATTATCGCAGGTTCAGATATTTGAGACTGGTGTTTATAGTCATTGTTTATCTGTAACGGCCTGTCCTGCGCTCAGGGTCGCGTGGCGGCTGCAGCCCATGCCAGCTGGAATCGGAAGACCAGTCGCCAGTCACGGGGCAACATATCAGTCAGCTTTATTGTAAATTACTAGATATACAGAGGAAAAGAGAAAACGTTTCTCACAATCCCACTTTAAACGGTATACTAAACAGTAAACGTTAATCTAGAAGGTATAAAATGCAAGCTGATACAAACTGCTGATAAGATGAAACCATGACAAACATTCGACAGGATGAAGACCGAAGTGTAAATAGGTGATATTTGAATATAAAGAGTAGCAGTTTTGTTTGTTTTTGTACAGTTTAGTGCAAAAGGTCAGAAAGAAATACCATAATGGTATGCGGTACAGTAGCAGCACAATTTATTTTGCTGTGACAGTGCAAAATAGCTCTCGTGCAACAAAAAAAAAGGTTATAGTGCGATGTATTGTTGACACGCGCTGCCATCTATTCACATAATAATTCACAACATATATAGAGACATTCAATTTCTTATTCTCTCAAACATCATATAGAGACATGTGACCATTCAGTCTCTCATTCAGGTGTTTTTAGGCAATGTAGCATTTTATCGGACAGTGGGAAGAGACCCACTCAGACATGAGAGACGATGCAAACTGCACACTGGAAGGCTTCCGGTCGGATTGAACCAGGAACCTTCTTGCAATGTGGAATCATCACTGTGCCACCCATGGTGTTTACTAAAACAACAACAATGCTATTAATGATAATAATAGACTATATGGCCCAAAGCATTCCCACCTGCCTTGACATGAACTTAAGTGACGTCCCATTCCTAATCCATAGGGTTCAATATGACGTCGGCCCACCCTTTGCAGCTATAACAGCCTCAACTCTTCTGGGAAGGCTGTTCGCAAGGTTCAGGAGGGTGTTCATGGGAATTTTCTTCCAGAAGCGCATTTGTGAGGTCACACACTGACGTTGGACGAGAAGGCCTGAGTCTCAGTCTCGGCTCTAATTCATCCCAAAGGGGTTCTATCAGGTTGAGGTGGAGCCAGTCAAGTTCATCCAACACTCTGTCATCCATGTCTTTATGGACCTTGCTTTGTGCACTGGCGCACAGTCATGTTGGAAAAGGAAGCTCCAAACACTTCCCACAAAGTTGGGAGCATTGGAATTGTCCAAAATGTCTCGGTATTTCTGAAGCTTTCAGAGTTCCTTTCACTGGATCTAAGGTGCCAAGCTCCTGAAAAACAAGCCCACATCAGAATCCCCCTTCAAACTTCACACTTGGCACAATGCAATTTTCCAAACCCAGACTCGTCCATCAGATCAAGCACGATTCGTCACTACAGAGAAAGCGTCTCCACTGCTCTAGAATCCAGTGGCAGCGTGCTTTCCGCCACTGCATCCGACGCTTTGCATTGCACTTGGTGATGCCTGGCTTGGATGGAGCTGCTCGGCCATGAAAACTCATTCTATGAAGCTCTCCAACTCTGTTCTTGAGCTAATTTGAAGGCCTCGTGAAGTTTGGAGGCCTGTAGCCATTGACTCTGCAGGAAGTTGACGAACTCTTCGCAACTCAGCACCTGCTGACCCCGCTCCGTCAGTTTACGTGGCCTACCACTTCTTGGCTGAGTTGCTGTCGTTCCCAAACACTTATATGTTCTTATTAAACAGCTGACTGTGGAAATATTTAGGAGTGAGGAAATTTCACGACTGCATTTGTTGCACAGGTGGCATTCTATCACAGTTCATTGCTGAAATTTACTGATTTTCTGAGAGCGACCCGCTCTTTTGTAAAAACAGTCTGCGTACCTAGGTGCTTGATTTTATACACCTGTGGCCACAAATGTGATCGGAATCAGGTGTTCCGATCACATTTGTGTTGGAACACATTTGGATTGGTATACTTTTGAGCATGTAGTGTATAAGCGCATGAAGAACCCTGGAATTTTTATGAGTGTGAATGGTTGTGAATGAGTGAATGGTTGTCTGACAGATGGATGGATGTTTATAAATCACATTTCATTCATGTGCAGTTGAAACAAGAAGAGGTAAGAATAGGACACAATGCAATAAAAAAAATCATTAATTCATGTATTGTCTCTTTGACCTACCATGTAGTCAGGGATATGGTGGCCTTAGGTGAGATTTCCAATTAACCTATTGCATGTTTTTGGACTGGTTTGGATTTGTTTCAGGCTGAATTTTAAGGTGCATCAGCAAAAAAAAAAAAAAAAAAAAAACGCAAGACAGTTTTAAAACATTAACGGTCCTGCTCAGGGATTCCAATCAGAGTTGAGAAGAAATTAGAAAATGAAAAGGCAAAACATCAGTGTCAAATTTTACTTTGCTGATAAAATGAAATAAACACACTAACAGACCAACATTAGTACGTCAGACTGTATGAAAATGTTTTGAAATCAATTTATTGCTTATTTTGGAGGCTGTCATTTGCAGAGCCACTGGACTGCAGTGGGTCATTCTGAGCGGCTTATAATTCCAACTATTTTGTCAGCTCTCGCACAAATCGATGGGGAGACAGTAGATCACGTCAAACTATTACTCACTACACTTCAAAAGCAGACAGAAAATAGAAGTTGTAAATGAATAAGTAGGTAAATAAATACATACATACATACAAGCATGTGTCAATACATGTGTGCATACATGTCGAAGGATTCAAGCATCTAGCTAATCATTAAATGTTAGAAATGGTCAACCAGCCTTGAAACTGAAAAAATCCATAAATCTTCTCTTTGGCCTTCCTCTAGACCTGCTGCCTGGCAGTTCCAACTTCAGCATCCTTCTCCGCAGATCTTCACCATCCCTCTGCTATCCATGTCCAAACCAACAACTTTGTTTCCAGCTCTGCTTCCTGTCTTTCCTTCATGTCACTGTTTTAAACCTGACAACATTACTGGATCCACCACTGCAAATTTTCCTTTCACCCCCTTGAACACATTCAAGGGGGCATCTTCTCCATGCTCTCCATTGCCGTGGACTGTTGACCCTCAAAGCTCCGCTTGGGTCCTTCTCATTCGCACACATATGTAATGTCTTGCTGCGGCTAACATTCATTCCTCTCCTTTCCAGAGCATACCTTCACCTATCTTGATGTCCCTCCACCTCCTCAATGCTCTCACTACACATCACAGTGTCATCTGCAAAACTTTTTACTCCAATTTGAGCCCATGAAGTATACTCGGCCAAAAATATTCTGTTTAATTGCCTTTCTTACAGCTTCTGCGCTACATGTTTATTGACAATGCTAATTTAGACTAGCTCATAGCTTAAAAGATCGTTTGCGAGGGAGGTACAGTAGCTTTTCAGTGATTTGAAGGCTATCGGTTTATTCAGCAGCTCCTAATAAGGGCTGATTGATACAAAATGTCAACTACAAATACAGATTGAGCCTTCTGCATTGTCTGCGTAATTCTGTTTATTTTTGGGGGAGCTTGCTGATGGGTAACCGAATGCAGAAAACAAAGCAGTATCTTTATAAGTCTCGGGGGGGCAGTGTTACGCGGTATGTTAAGGTGAAAGGAACAAGAAGACAACATCCCATTAGCACTACCATGGAGAGGAATGCTAGGGAAAGTCTTCTTAAGCCTCTTTTGCAAGCTCTACCGCTATCACTCTAGTCATCTCTCGTTTGGACTACTGCAACTCCCTCCTTGCCGGTGCCCCTGTGGTGACCATCAGGCCTCTGGAGCTTATTCAGAAAGCGGCAGCCCGCCTGGTGTTCAACCGTCCCAAATTCTCCCACACAACTCCCCTTCTTTTGTCCCTACACTGGCTCCCAGCAGTCGGCCGCATCAAGTTCAAGACCCAGGTGCTCGCCTACCGGGCAGTGAATGGGTCTTATTTCCAGGTTATGGTCGAGCCACATGTCCCTACCCGTCCCCTCCGATCTGCCACCTCTGGGCGACCGTCCACCCCATCACTCAGAGCCCCCGGCTGCCGATCGAACCGATCTCGGCTCTTCTCGGTCTCGGCTCTTCTCGGTCTCGGCTCCTCAGTGGTGGAACGAACTCCCGAAAAAAGGTCAGAACAGCGGGGTCGCTGCCCATCTTTCGCCGTGAGCTGAAAACATACCTCTTCACCAAGCACTACCCTACTAAACGCGCTTAGCCCCAAACACCCCCTGGAAAAAAAAAAAAAGGATGAATTCAATGTATGTACGCATACGGTTTTGAGATGGCTATTTGGTAGAGTGGTCACTTCTGACTTCCGACTACTGGTACTTCGGATCTTCGGTGACTGAAATGCACTTTTTGTAAGACGCTTTGGATAAAAGCGTCTGCCAGATGACTGTATCAACATATGTGTTATTGTCTGAAACTCTGAATTTTGGAGGTGAACTCTACGCTGCTCTCCGGTGGACTTGTTGCTTAACAACCATGGCAACGTAAGGCACATGTGGGCACTGATGTTTGACAACGTTTAAAGCGAACGTACCAATTTACAAACATATAGTTAGCATAAATAAGGCTTAAGACTGCTGAATGTCCTTGAGCAACACACTGTACCCCTGAAAAAGAAATAGCCTCTGTGCAATGAAGCTTCCAGTCACCGGTTTAACCCCTGAATTGGATAAATATGTAATGCTATTACCTTTCCAATATACTCTCCATTGCATATTAACGCCTGTTTCATGTTGAAGCCAGGCATCTAAATATGTTGTCAGAAGGCGCCTGGTGTCAAAAAACAAACAGTCAGCTCACCCGAGTGGAGTCATTGACCTCCATCTGTGCCAGCAGTTTGCCATTAATGCTGAAGTTGCAGAAATGCCCTCGTTCGTAGTAGATGATGCAGTGGCCTTCGCTGGACACTGTGATGAGCCGCGGATGGGCGTAGTTGTCCGGCCCCTCCAGAGCTCGGAGCAGATCTCCGGTGATGGTGTGGACAAGACATGGGCCCTCTGTGAAGCACACACAAATAAAGTAAGTCCAATGATTTCTGTTAGAATTACACAGTTTGCGTTTCAATTTTTTTTGTTAGGCTACATAAGTGCAGCCAAGTGACGGTAATGAAATGCATCCATGTGCAGGCTGTAGGGCAAGAACGTCCCGAGTCATGAACAGGACATACAATCACGGATGCTCAATCAGCTCCGTCTGACAATAGTGACAATTAGAAGAACAGAAACAGACACACTGACCTTTGGCTCCACTGATGACCAAACCCAGCTCTGCACACACCGACACACACACCACTTCCTGGTCGTGACCTGTCAGAACTGCTCGTGGTGCAGGGTAGTCACCTTCAAAATAAAAAAGATAAAAAATATATATATGTGTGTATATATATATATATATATATATATATATTGAAAATAATATGCCACTATTAAGGTAACTATACTGTGTTTAGACTTTTGCATGTTGTTCCATATTTTTCTAATGGATGATCTGCCTTCATAATCATCATCAAACCCACGCAAAGGAAATAAAATTATTTTTAAAAAACAGGGATTGTGACACACATCTCATGGATGGGTGGGTGGGTGGGGGCTCAATTTCATTGTCATGTAAATTCAGGCATTGCCCCACTGATGGTAGCCTGGTCGCTTGATTGTATCCCATGTGTCACATGATTGATGATGGCCGGGGGAGAGGTTAGTGAGTAGTTTCACGGCACCAGAAGCGTAGAACGAGTACGGTGACTATGAAACTAACTGTCTGGATTTAATGCGTTGATCATCAATACATAAGCACACTTAAATGCTAATTCCTTCCCTAAATACTCCTGGGGGCCAATAATGTATACGAACGCTATTAAAGTGCTACACAAATGGCCGCAATCACCGATCTGATATATTTATACTAAAGGCGTGGCATCGTAGGGTAAACACGGCTAGAGGAGAAGCCAAGAAACTGCAAAATTTCCATCCATGCGGACTGTTTGCGGGAGTACCACCGTTCTGCCAGTGATAGCAGCAGACCGCTAGCAAAATGTCCACATATGACTTAAAGTTAGGCGGATTTAGTTCCAAGGGTTTCAAATCCAAATAGATGACCGTCAACCTTCTTACGATGCAGGCATGTGTCAAAGCTCTCCCCTCCTTCCCCTCCTGTTCGGCATATTGCCTCTACATCTATAGTGGTCCAGTCAGTATGTTGCGCTGTGATCGATGTGGCCCGGTCCCATAGAGACCGGGACCTGCATAGTGCTGTCAGTCCCAGCGTACGCCGCTGTGGGGGCTGAATAGGACAAGTGTCAGAAAAAACCTCCAGGGGGAAAAAGAGAGCTTGTGCTGCTCACCTACCCGACAAAAGATTAAATCACCCTGCGCGGCAAACCCTCCACCCTCTGCGGGCCCTTGGGATGGGCTGGAGTCAGCCATCACAATTACTCGGAACAGCTATCCCTTTGCAGCGGCGTGATGGGCTGAGAGCCCGGGACTGAGCCGGGACATTATTTTAATCATTATGTGTTTATTTTTTTTTTCTAATATGCATTGTGCTTTTTCTTTCTTGAATTTCAAATGAAATCAGTTTCTGGTGAAAGCTCATTTCTGCAGGACAAGGGAAGTGTGATCCAAAAGAGAGGTTGTTAAATGTTCCGCAGAGACTTCAAAAGACAAACATAATCAAATACAAACACCGGACCGTGTTGTAGAGCGGTCTGTCGAATACGCCCGCAAAAAAGAATAAAACAACGCTGATTTATACAAGGAGGTAGTTGTGGTTTATGACTGCAGATAAATTGAAGTCGTTTATATGAGAGCATGAATGTTATTAGCTGGTTAGAATGATGTACATTATGAGACGTATGAATATATTTGGTTAAAACGCGTCTGCCATCGTTGTTGTTGTTGATGTCTTTTAAAGGTGTGGTGTAAGTGCTAATAGCGTGGATATCATGGGAATTGTGATTTTGGTGCAGGAGTAACCCGAGCGCTATTGCCCCTTGCTAATTGGAGTCGATCAAGCTGAAATTCTTAATTAACTGTGGTAGCCTCGGTGAAGTTAATTAGAGAAAAAAAAAACCTGCAAACTAATACGCCGCTTCTAGGGTGAGTGACAATTGGAAACGATATGGGCTGCGTTTTATAAATGCACTACAAATATATGCATCAATTATAATGAAAAAAAAAAAAAAATCAAATATATATAAGAAGAATGTGCCGCATTTATATACATTTATGTGTGTATATACAGGACTGTCTCAGAAAATTAGAATATTGTGATAAAATTCTTTATCCACTGTAATGCAATTAAAAAAAAATAAAAATTACTTGTTCATGATATTCTAATATTTTGAGATAGGATTTTTGAGTTTTCTTAAGATGTAAGCCATAATCAGCAATACTAAAATAATAAAAGGCTTGCCATATTTCAGTTGATTTGTAATGAATCCAGAGTGTATGACATTTTTGTTTTTGTGATTGCATTACAGAAGATAAAGAACTTTTTCACAATGGTCTAATTTTCTGAGACAGTCCTGTACACATGGTTTGGACTATGTGATTTTGTTGAATGAGTCGCGCTACATATTAATTTGCAGAAATATTTTGGAAAAAAAGGACATCCGTGTAATCATGTGCCGCTTCGGTATTTAAAGTAGTTTTCTTTTTCACTAAAAGGCCAAGTCAGTCATGCTTGACAACTAAGGTCTTTACCCTTCATCTATTATGGTCGCCCTTGACTGTATCCGATATATGTTTATGTTTTTGCGAGTGTGTGTGTGTGTGTGAAAGAAATGTACTTTTACTCACTGTTAATGGGGTTGTCGCCAATAATATGGTGCCTCCCGCTCCAGTACCAAAGGAGCAGCGTGGCATCTCTCGACCCCGAGACGATATAGCAGTCGCCTCCGATGTAAGACTCCGACCTCGCCAGACACGTGACCACGTCCCAGTGCCCGAAAACTATCTGGGTCAGTTTTCCTAAAAAAAGAAAAGAAAAAAAAAAAGCAAGAACACTAATAAACAATAGGAATATTCAGTCCTTATAACTAAGTGACAAATGAAAAATGAATACGTTTCTTTTTTTTTTGGGTACCCGCCAAGTTCGATATTGGAGATTCACCAGGAAAAAAAAAAAAAAATTTAATTGTTTAACATGGATGTTCAATGTCAGATGAATTATAATTGCTGTGATTTCTAGAAAATCATCAAATAATTGACCGCTTGTTTTGCATCAAGAGGGACGCGAGTAATACGTTGCCGTATCATCCCCATCTTAGCCCTCCACACGTCAGCGCACACCTCTACAGGAAATAGAGTTTACGTTGTAACCTACCTGTCTCGGAGGAGTACACACGAAAGCTCTTGTCCCAAAAGCCGCACACCAGGATGTAGCGGTTGTCAGCTGTCACGACGAAACAGTGGGACGTGATTTGGATGCTCTGGTCCACTAAGTCTGTGATCTGACGCTTGTTGCTTCCAGTATTGTTGGCTGGTGAGAAAAAAAAAATAATAAGCGGAGACACAAAGAACACGCGTCAATACCGAAGGTGTTTATAGCATTTCTGAATAATTTATAACTCACCTATTAAAGGATCCATCTCGATGGGTAGATGATGGGCCTGCTCCAGAGAGTAGCCCGGCGCTCCTCTGAGACCTGAATGCAGGTGGAGTTACACAAGATAAATCACTGCCGTCATTTTCAAACAACTGCATATGAGCAATCTAGCAAAACACATGCAAATGGTTGTTCCCTTTCTTCAGGACGTGGGGATATTGGATGGCGATCACAAAGATTCCCATCTGTTTCGATGGATCTCGGGGTTGTTTTTCTTTTCCGGCGTCAAATTTTTTTCTGCGAAAAGGGAGAGAATCTGGAGCCGTTCTTTTTTTTTTTTTTTTTTTTTTCTTCAAACGACATATCGTTAAAATAAGGATCGTTATTCTGGAAAAAAAAAAAAAAAACACGTTTTTTTTTTTTTTTTTTCCCCAACAGGATGGCGAGGGTGAAACAGCTGGGTTCATTAGAGTAGGTGCAGCCGCAAGACGTGCGCTTTTTCTTTGCGCTGTGTTTCCACACTGACAGATGGGGACGTGTGAGGAGAATGCGGCGCAGTCGCGGCCTAATTTCCAAGTAACCATTGCTCTGGCCTTCTGACCCTAAGGTGAGGCTGATTCTCGGGGAGGGGCTCTGTGGGTAATGTTGTTCGCACATGTCTGAGAAGGAACATGTGGAAACACTCTTGGCCACTTACCTGGGAGGTGCTAGCCACTCACATAGCCAGCTGGCCACCGCTCTATTAGAGAGGGTGGTAGGTATTGCATATGGCAAGAAGGAGACTTTTATACGCCCACGTGTGTGTGTGTGTGTGTGTGTGTGTGTGTGTGTGCAAGATATTACCTGCCAAGTGCATTGACCCTCCACTCACCGAGCGTATTGTGCCATCGGTTGACGGCGAATAGGCGGCTGCAGGTGACCGTGACCACGGCGGGTAGAGCGAGATGCGGCAACGTGTTGGCGGCCACGTGCGTCACCGGGGAATTGGACGGAAACTTCAACACCATTATGACATCTTGCTGCATCTGGTCCTTGAACATGAGCGGACTCTGCGGGCGGACACGCAGCTCGGATGAAAAGGGGAAAAAAAAAAAAAAAGGTGGATGGATTGTTGTGGAGATGAAGGAAGCGATGAGAGGTGCGAAAAGGTGGCGGGAAGGAGGATGCGACTCCCGACGCCTGCAAAGGTCACACACGCTTGATAACGGGATGAGACGGCGCATTCAGGGAAAAACCGAAGAATAGGTTACAGGAATTTTTTTTTTTTTTTTTTTTGCAAAAGAAACAAATGTCAGCCGTAGCGAACGTAGATCAAACGTTTGCGCTTCACGTATTTTATTCCGAATTTGAATAAGCGATTAAAGCATTCGCAGCAAAGGTGAGTCCAATAGGCATCTGTGTTACAAAGAGAGAGAGCCATGTGGGGATAATGAGTGCTAGGCTGGCTATTACATGGATTAAGCTGGGAAGAGAGGCTTATGGCAGGAGAGAGCTACTTGGCCAGTAGGGAGCACTCTTCCCTTTACATCACGCCGCCAGACGACCGATGGTGAATCCGTGTTGTTATATTGTGGGTGTGTGACCTACATGATGCAAGACTTTTTTGCAAAATACGTGTTTCGCTGCAAAGGGGTAAATAAATACTGCTTGAATGCACGGGTGAGAGAAATCCGGGTGTTTCCCGCCTTGGCCTCCGTCCGCCCTCGAACACCCCGGTGAGGATGGCGAATCTCCGCGCGACCTCTTTCGCACACATCCGAGGCTGCGGAGATTTTTTTTTTTTTTTTTTTTTTTTTTTCCCCCCCCAAGCACGCTTATTGCTCTCACCAGGTGCATGGCGGAGCTGCGTGGAGGATGTGGCTCAATAAGCAACTGAGATGGCGTCTGTCCAAAGCTCTGGATCTGCGCCTCCGTGGCCTGCGGGAGAGAGAGAGAGAGAGAGAAAGAGAGAGAGAGAGAGGGGAGAAGGAGCGAGAGAGTGGCTGTCACAATCAATATGCATCAAAGTGATGGGTCAATGCGTTACTTGACAATGCAAGCAAATCCTAACTCAGCCGTGCCTCTGAGGAAAGGGGGGCGGTGGGGGGAGAGGAAAAGGGAAAGGGGTGCGCTCCCAATCCGCCAGGGTGCTTCCCCCCCCCACCACCACCACCACCACCACCATCCCCCCCTTAGCCTGCAGAGTCATCCAAGTGTTAGTATGGAAGAGACAAGCCTTTTCCTATTAACATGCTTCGGTTAACCATTCCCATTTCCAGGCGCAGGGGCCCCCGCTGCACAAATGTTAACCTGAAGTGACATCCAGCTAGGACTGCAGCAGGCCCGGCCTGCTTTTAGATGTTATTGTGCTTGAAACAAAGGGGGGGGGGGAGGGCGAAGCACATGCGCGCGCACATGTACGCAAACGAGGTCTACAGGGTGATTCGGGCGAAGGGGAGCCTTGATGAGGGATGATTTATGGAGGAATCGTCGGAAAAAAAAAAAAAAAAAAAAAAAAAGACGGCGCGAGTCACACCTTCGGGAACGAAACATCACAACGGGAGGAATCAAGTGTTTACTATTATTAGAATGAAACTTTCATTTGGAAACTAAAAAAGCTCCTCTCGGCGCCGGTGTGCTAAGAGGAAAAAAAAAAAATAAAAAAAACGTGCAGCGAGCGGCTGAGGTTGACTGTAAGTGGGGCAGTCCGCGCTGGAAGTGATTGATGTGACTGGCGCCACTTCCACCATCAGAGGGGAGCTTGTAGACGTCCGTCAATGCCACTGTGCACAATGAAACATACATCGCTCAGCCCCTCGCCCCTGCCCCGTCTGACTGCCGGGTGACCGGCCCCTCATTTTCCACCGCCTGTACACACCGCTTACGATCAGAGAGACCCATTGGGTAGCACATGCCACGGCGGAGGATGCGGCGCGGGAAGTTTGGAGGTGACGCCGGATTAGGACAGGCCACCTGCAAGCCAAACAACCGCCCCCTAGTCACTTCCTATCGTGCACGTGGCCCGTCCACGCCGCAGCGAGCGCTGTCACACCGCGGGGGAAAGTTTCATCCGAGGTCGCTACATTTGGCAACCATTAAGTGTTAGTCGGGGTCTCTTTGTAATACGGCCTGTTAAGTAATAATCAACTGACATTATGACTATTTAAGGTTAGGCTGCGAGGGCGGGGGTGTTACGTTGACTGTTCAAATAAAGAAACATGATATGAAGATCAGAAAAGCCTGAGAGGGCCATGTGGAAACCATCACCGTAGTTCTCGCTATCATCAGTCAAAACGGGCCGCAGCACCACCCCGCCCCTATTTGAGGGGAAGTTTTTGTCCGTACGGGTTTATATCCGCGTCTGCGTTTATGAGGGGAAGCGGGATTTGTGTCGCTGAGGGTTAACTCCATTCCCTCCGTGATCAAAACATGTCAATATCCCACAGGTGCTCAAGCGCTAATCCTCTCGGGGGCACGTCGGAATCTTATCTCCATCTCAGACCGAGATGGAGAGCACTTAAGAGGCGGTTCATGAACTTAAGTCACTTCGGTCTCTGTCTTTTTTGGCTGATAAGTGACACTTATTGCCGAGGCCATCTGGATGATCTCTCCTCCCCGGCAAATACCCTTTTTGCGTGGACAAACGGCAAACCTGACCGGTCGTAACCAATGTTCCCTCGAAGCCGCACAACTGCGGAATTGCGAACTGCTCGAATAGCCTCAGCGCGCGAGAAAACCAATCCAGCGCAGCGAGCGCACTGCAAACAACTTAGATATGTCAACATTTTTTTCGGTATCATTTTGTTATGTAACTCTGTGACAGTTAACAGGTGTCCAGCCAATCATACCATATGGCATTGACAGTACTTGCGCACGTGCTCACACGCTATTTAACAAAATAACATTGTGGTGGAGTTAAGTGACGCTAATGCTAACATGCTAACCCCTTATCATGGCAGTGAATGTGATAGAAAATGTCGGTTCTTTTAAGCTGGAATGGCTGTCGGAGTACGTGCAAATAAAAGAGAAAGCGGTGGAACTGGGTGATATTTTTTTCTTTTTAGAGTGAGAAAGGTCTGTTCTGCAAAACATGCGGCGAAGCTAAAGTAGCAAGCGAGTTTTCTGATGGAAAAATATGGACTAAATGGAAGATATAATACCGGTGTGCGGCCACAGCTTGCAAAAATTAGAGGGAACGTCTGTCGTAACAACCGTTTGCTTTTTCCGACTTTGTCTGCGTGGGATTTCCACGGCGCTGGAAAAAACAAGCTCGCCGAACCGGTGACGGAGGACAGCATCCTCCGGCGTGCTGCTGCAACATAACAGCTTTGTCAGACTGAACGCGGACGCGGCCTTGTGTTGACCTACAAAACAGCAGAGGGGGGCTGAGTCATGACACACGAGATCCTGCCGTGGCAACTGCAAATATGAAGCTAGTCCACCTTTAAGCTTCGGATGGACACGTGCTGACAAATTGCTTTCTCGGGCTGTTCTTGCTTTCGGGTCGTATACGCGGGTCAGTAACGCTGCAGATGCCGTACCTGCCCGCGTACATAAACACGTGCCGACCACTCGTGCGGTTTTTATCCTCTTCCTGATTTTATTATGGCCGGGTTCTCTCATGTGACGCCGCGGCGGCCAAAAATCACTGTATTAGATAAACTCATCCAGATCTTATTTTAATCCTGGACTAAAAACAAAGGTTCTGCCCCGAGGGGTGTTTGTAAAAGCTAAACTTATGAGCCGCCGAACGCAGAAGCGTGTCACGCAACGTATCCCACGTGGGCCGATTGTCTTCGCCGCCTTAGGGGGAAGAGGGGGTTGTTTTCCGAAAACTCTCTTCCGGCTTCGTCGGAAAAAAAGGTGAACGCGATTTGAATACGTTAAGACGATCGGTGGCCCCCTTTCGCCCGTTGTCTTTGTCAATCCGATAAATAGTCCGAAGGGGGAGAGGAGGGGGTCGGGCAGCTGAGGAGGAAAAGAGTCCCACTGATGAATAATTTGTCTGTTTACTTCTGAGTGACACCGCAGGGTCTGAATCAAGGGGGTTGCTGTCATGTTTTTCCATAAGAGGAAGCTGTCAGGAGAAGCACCGCGGCAAAGAAGGACTGCTGTTCCGGCGGCGTGCCCAGTAGAGCTGTCACGGCGCCCTCAACCAGAAGGGCCCCGGTGTCCGTGTCAGGGGTGTCATTATTCCCATCCGAAGCGCGGACGGAAACTATCTCTAATTTCTCAACATTTCGAAACGCCTTAATTGCCGCGACTTGCGCCGGATCTGCGGTTTTCACCTGTCAGGCTCCAGGATGAATCAATACCCCGGAGTAGATCGTCACATTTCGCCGGGTTCAAGCGAGGCGTTTCGCCGGGCAGCTTTCCCTGGACCTCATGACTGACGCGGCCGGGCGTCACGCCGAAATGACGTTATTCGGAGAATAATATTTTCCGGCTGATATCACCAACAAGATGCTTCGGAGGTAACTTTTTTCATCTCAAATTATTTAACGATAATTCATTTCTGAATAGCGACGTCTGAATATGCGAAAAACCTCATCTTAATTATCGCTCGCTTTATTTTGGTCCTCCTCTAGTCGCAAATGCGGCCAGGTGTCACCATGGCTGTGGCGGTGGCGGCGGCGGTAACGACTCGCGCAATTAGGCAGTCTGAGTTGCAGGCTTCCCCGATGCGCTTCTGACTAACAGCGCTGTCAGCTCAGGCGAGGTGAGAGACAGCTACGAACCCTCAACCTGTTAAAAAAAAAAAAAAAAAAAAAAAAACAATAAAAAGAAAAATAATCTCTGCAAATGACGGGAGGAAAACTCTTCCACCGAACTGTTTTTGTATTTAGATCAACTGAATTTCCGGGCAGGTGATTTGCATAATGGTCACTTGATAAATAAAGGCGCTCTTGGAGGTGACAGTATATAAATGACTTGTTTTGCAGACAGCAGATGGTGGATATCACAGAGAGAGAGAGACGAGCTCGCCCCGGAAAGAACCACAATGCGTACCAGCTGCCGCGGTTTCTATCCCGCCTCCCCCCCCAGCCTCTTTTTCGCAAATGAGCGATTCCCGAGTTGTACGCCGGAGCTCATAAACATTCAATTAATTACTTAAGAACAAGGGGATCCGCTCCCTCCCCGATTGACTGGTCGACCTCCTGTCGATTGATCAAAGAGCCCCGCCGGACGTGCCGATCCGATCGGGCCGTCGGAATATAATCAGCGGCGAAGAAAATCAACCGGACGGACGGATAATTAAAAATAGTTGCGGGAGGGGAAGAGGAAATAAGAAAAGTCTGATGGTTGCGACGCAGGTTTGATGAGTCAGTGGCTCTGCTGTCGTCTCTCACGTCACGCGATCGGTGATTGACGGATGCGTGATGCGAACGCTCCCGGGGCCCCCGGCACATGCCTGGACAAAAGGGAAGGGAAGGAAGTCGCGCCTTGCGGTGAGTAAGAGGTGTGGGGGGGTGGTGGTCTCGGTCGCCATGGCGATGCGTGCGTGACGGCCTTACCTCTCTGAGCGAAGGGTCAGCGATGCCGTCCAGGCTGACGGAGCCCTCGTAGCTCAGGTAGTGAAAGACGTTGAGGGCGCGCACCGCCTCCGGGCCCCGCTGTTTGTATCCGAAAATAAGGTCGATCCACTGATGCAGCTGACACGACACAAACTCGCTTTCCAGGGCCTGTCAAGAGAAGCACGGGGCAATTAGAGGTGAGAGGCATACCGTCGGTGCAATGGAGACGCAACAACAAATCGTGTTTTCACACAACGCCGAGCACAACACACGCACACACACACGCATGACCTATCGGCATCACGGCTGAACCTATTACAACGGGAGCTGTAAAGGGAAAGGGCTTATGGGAAGTATTGACAAGTATTTTACTTATTGCCGCCGCCGTCGAGGGTCACGGGAGGATTACGGGCAAAGATGAAGAAGACCGCCGTGTCATATTTCTCGGTCCAATTACAACGGCGACCCGCTATCTGTGCGGGAAAATCCATCCGCCGCTAACAAGAATCCGCTTTACGGTAAAACTACCCGCAGGAACAACATTGATGAATTACTGGTGAGAATAACAGAGGAGATGAGGTTTCTCGTAGGCTGTAAAAAGGGAGAGATTGCGGATAAGATTTTAGGCTGGTTAATATGTATCTCGGAGTGGAGGCTGGATGCATTGCAGCACAATGGGGTACAATTATAATTCCTATGCATGCCGGTGTAAGGCTTTGCTGGAGGAATTTACACTCCTCCCCGAGCGTCAGGAATAACAGCCATTACCAACAAAGCCTGCTCGAGCACACGGAGGCAGAGTTTGCCACGGGGCATATCACTTCAATTGAAAGTGGCACATGCAAAAATAGGAAGTGGGAGGCAGAGCGAGAGCGAGAGAGAGAGAGAGAGAGAGGGAGTCGGAGGAGGGGAGAGGTTCGCAGACAAAAAAATGAAATAATAGACGGCGACGGAGTGTGGGCTAGCGAGGAAACAGAACAAAAGAGAAACCAAAAAAAAAAATGGAGGCAGAGACTGTGATTTTGCAGGCGCTCAGATACACGGTTCCGTGGATGTAACCATGCGAGGCAACATCACACATGCATCCTTCAACAGCGAGAAAATATCACCGGGTAATCCCTCCTTTTTTTCCAGGCATCTAGTCACCTTGTTTTTTGGAGGTGCATACATGTCTACAAAAAAAACAACCTCCGCCCCATACACCGTTCCAGCCAGACAGCCAGCCAGACAGACAGACGGACAGACCCCTGCCCGGCTGTGGCGGTGGTGGTGATGGTCGAGCGTGGAGAAAGGTCACTTCCATAAGACCAGCTCAGTTCTGTCACGCCGACTGAAAAGGTCAAGTGTGTTCCCACACAACCTCCGGTCTAAACCCAGTGTCCTCCGCTCACCTCAAGATATTAAGCATGGGTGCCCGCAATTTTTTGGCTTGGGAGCTACGCCTAAAATAACCGAGTCAAAATGATCTACTAGCAATAAAAGCAATAAAATAAAAATGCATATTTATACATTACTATGCATATTTATATGTAATTATAAAAATATACACACACCGAGTATGCTTAATATTTCAAATATGTATTGTTTGTCTGGCATAACAGCATGAACATGTATGGCTCAATACAATTATGTGCATTTTTGGCCATTGCCTTGTTCTGATGACATGTTGCACTGAATGGGCTCAAGTCAAACAGGTAACCCAGCCAAAACAAAACATACCAAAAGAAAAAAACAGGTAGCACAAAAGGTAGCCAAAGATAGCCAAAAAAACAAAAGAAAACAGGTAGCCCAGCCCAAAACAAAAAACAAACACACAAAAAACAGGTAGCCAAGCCAAAAAACAAACAAACAAAAAAACAGGTAGCCCAGCCAAAAAAAAAAAACAGGTAGTCCAGTCAAAACAAAAAAAGGTAGCCCAGCCAAAAATAACAAAAAAACAAAAAAAAAAACAGTTAGCCCAGCCGAAAAAAAAAACAAAAAATGGTAGCCCGGCGGAAAAAAACAAAACAGGTAGCCCAGCTAAAAACAAACAAACCAAAAAAAAACAAAAAAACTGGTAGCCCTGCCAAAAAAAAAACAGGTAGCCAAGCCAAAAAAAAAAAAAAAAAACAGGTAGCCCAGCCAGAAAAAACATACTAAAAAAAAAGGAAGGCAGCCCAGCCAAAAAACAAACAAAAAAACAGGTAGCCCAGCCTCAAATACGTCAGTCAATCAAGTGCTCCAATTGCACAGTGGGGATGGATGATAGCCTAACAGCCTATTTTTAATTTTTGTTAATTTTTTGCGCGTGGTACAGTTTTTTTGAAAGGAAGGGCTCCGCAATCGACTCGCGTTACCTTTGCTATTGACCAGTAGATCAGGATCGACCTGATATAAACTATGTGAAAAACATTTTTAAAAAAGAAAATATTTTGTCTGTTGACTGATTTTTTGCGAAAAGGTACCAAGCCATCAAGTTGTTATTGGAACGACTTCTGGGCCTTTAATATTAATCGATGAATTAGATTAATATTAAAGGCTCCAATAATTAATTTGATAAATTAATTCATCATAACGCTAAAAAGAGTGAGGAGCATTCAATTCTCTCTGCTTTTTATCTCACATCTCAGCAACCAGTCTTGGTGATAAAAGTTGTTGAAAAAATACAGATATTAATATAGAACATGAAAAGATTCTGTATTTTAGATTAACTATTATTTTTTACCGCATCGACTGAACTTTACAATTTTACATTACCATAACTATTCCACACAGGGATTTTCATTCATCATTGTCGTCTATGTATTTATACATGAGTACACTTAATGAAAGCGTAACTAAGGGTTTCTTCAATATGTGACCCAGTATTTAAGCAAGAGGAACATTTTTTTTTCTCTCCACGACTGGCACCAGATCTCCGTTTCTGCGTCTGAGTTCTCCTCCGAATCCCGCCGGGATTTCAGGGGAGACTTGATAGGCTGCGGGTAGTAGACGTGCACACACAGACGTTCACACACGCGATACAGAGAGGGTCCTTCACACGAGCCGAAAGGGATGAGGCCCGGCGTCGCAGGATGTAACACTATAGGGCAAACTTGCCCTCCATCTTGGCCTTGAGTGACTTTACCGAGGTCAGGGGTACAATGTTACGATTGAGCGGAGCGCTTTATTAGATGCTCGAGGAGACACAAAGTTACTGGAAGGTGAGAAAGCGGCATGGATTTATTCATGGGTGCATGGAAAAAAGTCGATCGTGAGTCATTTACACGCGTCATCTCACCGTATTTTGCATATCGACACTATATACTGCACTGTTTGCTATTTTGCATTATAAAGACAGCACTATCTGCTTGTGCTCTCGTGACACGGCGCGCAACGCTGTGCTGCTCATGAGGACGAGGAGGGCTCACAAGGATGAAGGAAATAAAAGGGATGGGACAAATTCTCGACAGAAACTGCACACCCTTAATTTCATCCCTTCATTTTTACTGCTATTTGGCCCGAGGACAAAACAAGGCTCGAGACAGACGCCCCGTTTTTACAGGGATGATGGGAAATGGGCTGAGAAGGAATAGAATGTATGCAGTATATCATTTATATTTCTTATAAAACCCAGCATCTGTCCTGGGTTATTCTACTCACTTGTGAAAGGAACGGCAAAATACAATGTTTTCCCGCCCGGTCAATTCGGTTCACGAAGACCCCGGAGTAATCGATCACCTTTATCTGAATTGCATTTTATCCAACATCAATTTATCCATTGCTTCATCCGTGCATTTACGAAAACTGTGAAACGCCGACCTCTTTGAGTCATAACCGAAGTGACGAAATCTCGGTTCTTTTGCTGCCAGCTTACTTTAGGGAAAACGACAATATGCGGAGTACCCAATAACCTGGGTTTGAAATACACAGGTATCAGCAACTTGGTGCGAGTCATCCAACTTTAACTACACCATGCTATGCTATGCTAACGAGCTAAACCATACATTTAGATGATTTTAATGTAGCATAACACTGTGGCGTATCCCCCTACAGTTGTGATTGCACCGCTATCCTGCAGGGGGACAGGGCAAAACACAGAGAATCCTTTTAGAGTTTCTAAAATGGGCTGCAGATGTCAAAATACTACATCATTAACAAGAGATGCATATTACTGCTATTCATCGTAATGTGAAGAAAAGCAGGCCGATGTCACTTTAATTATTAACAATTGCGTGAGACTGTGTTTAATTGCGACAGTGTGGCAATAAACACGGGGTAATTAGATGTAAAATATTTATTTCTGTCATATATATTCTTCATTGTGCAACTTGTGTTCCTGCCAAATTAACCCTTGTGGGTCAAAAGTGACCCACTCCAATGTTTAGCTGTAGAAAAAAACCCTTAACCTATTTTTTTCCAACTTGAAATTTTATGACTTTTCCTAAAGAGACCCCATAATTAGAAAAAGTGATACTTCTTTTTTGTTCATGTTTTTGTTCATGCCCATGTGGGCTGTTCACCACTAGGTTACAAAAATTGTCTTATGGGTCATTTTTGACCCGTAGGACAAGGGGAGTAAACACAATGTTAAGATCACACAAGGGTTAAGACTGCATGATAATCAAAAAAAAACAAAAACAAAAAAAAATACAGTTTTTTTGGGGGGGGGGCTCTCTAAACACAAGCCGAGTGTTCGAGAGGTGGATTTTCTTTTTGGATTATTATTTGAATTTCGATTTCTGCTAATTCCTTACAGTGATACATTTATCAGAGCAACATTTTATCATTAAATGTGTATTAATTATAGATTATAGGCCTCACCATCCGGTTAATCCGGACAAAGTCCTCGGGTTTCTTGGCCCACGCTGGCAGGTCCACGTCACCCACCATGGTCCGGTCCTCCCTCATTCCAAGATGGTAGCCATTGCTGTTGACGAACATCTCAGGGAGGTAGTAGAACTCTGGAACCAGCTCCTTTGTTTAAAAGAAAAAAAACAATGAACAATGCTGATGCACAGGAGTTCGTACTTCTTTTTTCTTTTCTTACCACGTTACCGACCAACCATCTACAGCGCAGAGCAGAGAAAAAAGAAGAATCGATATCCCACTCGGATGAAGTGAGAATGCGAGGGGAAAGGTAAGACAAACAAACTAAACAGCGGGCCGCGAAAAAGGCGGCGAGAGGTGCTGGTTCGGTTATCCCAGGTCGAGGTGTTAGGCGTGTTAAATGAAACTGGAACTGAGGTGGGCTGTTTTTTTCCCTCTTCTTCTTTCTGGTCCTCGCTCTTGTGATGGGGTTAAGACCTCGCTGTGGAGGATGGTAAAGAAGCCCCCTATGGAGAGCCCGGCAAAATCCCGCTCCGCTGATATACTTTCCGATATCCCTAAAACGGAATATCCGCTGTTTTGACAGAACCTTCCTGCGTGGTTTGAATATTAAGATATTTAACATTCTCCGTTTGTTTAAAAATGTCGGACTGCTAGATTTGGAGGAGACGGTCGGGCGTTCCTGGACAGGAAGTCTTCCTGTCACAAGCAGAGTCACCGAAATGTCAACTCAGGAACCTCGATGGCCTCGCGACCCCTCCGAACTCCCGTTTGATCTCTGTTGGTCGGGTGTTCGTTGATGGGTTCAGGTTAGAAAGCGCCGCGCTCGCGGGGCAGGTGCAGATTTTGCAAATGTGTAACCATATGACCCCCTTTTTTTTTTTATTATTAGCATCATATTCAATTACAACCATGCTGTTTGAGCGTTTCAAGTTGGCCCAATTAAATTTCAAAGAGCAGCAGGTGCCTTTCTCCTTGGGACTGTCACCATAATGTGATGCTAAGCTTTTTTTTTTTTTTTCACTTTTGCTTATTGCTTCTGTTTTGGAAAAGTCAATACTTTCCTTGTAAGAAAATATTATTCACAAAGCGAAATCACCGAACAAATAAAGAATACAAACCACCATGGACTCAATTCTACACCTTAGCTTACTGCTACCTCTGGAGGTACAAAGAGTTATCACAAGTATGACTGGCACTGCCATGTTGAAGTACTTAAAAAATAATTTAAAGTCCCAAAAAACCCTTTTCCCATTGAGTTAACCTGCAAAAGAAGCAAAACTATTTTTAGCTTAAATGTCTCCATACATGACACGCTTGGCTATTATCCTTTCAGGATTTAATGGTTGTATTGTCATTAGCGCTGTAGGGAGGCCTACTTTGCTGTCCGCAGTGAGTGCTAGATAGGATAGAAGGTGTCTGTAACATTGAAGAGACATAGGTGGGTTAATAAAGACATATTATGAGGAAAATAAATGTGGAAAGATACTTGAAAAAGAAGAAAAAGCTGGCATTTGACAGCGGCGCTAGCAAACAAGTGCGCCAAGGATGCTGCCATATTGCGTGCACTGTTATATGACGTGCAGTTGAAGGACCTGACTCCAGAAGAGTCACAAAATGAAAAGTAAATTTCGTGCAGAATACTAAATGTAAACAAAAATAAAAGAATGCACATGATAGTCAGCAAATATTTATTTTTGGGCGTCCTCCTAGTTAATGTTTGGACCCAAGTGTAGTTTAGGCACTAGCTTAAAGGATGGTTTTCAGAAAGGATCTTGACATAAGCAAATACATGTCAATACACATATTTAACCAACGGAGTCCTTTGTGCACCACCATTTTCTAGTTCAAAAAAATGAAAGGAATGCCAAATGTGAGGTCAAAGACAACGCTCGGATGGACCTCCTCTGCCAGACGACCACGGAGATGCTAATATTGGAGCTACGTACTTGTATCCACTCCCAAAATTGCTAGCAGCTTGTGTTAGCATTGACTTTGTGACCAGTATTGTGATCAGTATAGTGAAGTTGAAATTAACCTTTGTAAACATTGAGACGTGTTTCTTTTGTTCGGCCGACTCGGTCACCATCTCCATAATTCTCGTGAGCATTTGTTTCCCTTTAAGGAGCTTCTGGGAAAAGGTGGGGTGGCGTAAACTGCTTACACCGCCTGTGAATTTGCAGTCTCCAGTCTGATCCCTTGTCCTGATGATCATAGAGCCAAGAAAGGATGAGTGAGTTAAGCCTCTATACAATGAGGCATATGCACACCAGGAATGTCGATGTTCCAGCCTCTGTCCTCATTAAAAAACTCATGCACAAGACAAGTTAAATTATGCTTGTTGTCTCCTAATCTCAGATTATGAAGCCCCTGCGCAAAATACTTTAATTCCTCGCACCGGGCTCGTTGGGATTCACTGGCACCGCGGGGTTTTAAGTATGCCGGCGGGGAGCCATAATTTGCGAGCTTTTGAGCCCCCAATAAATCACATGGCTTTGACAGGACGAGTTAGCGTGACATGGTACAGGCCAATATAACCCGGCTCGGTCTGCTGTTGGTCACATTTCACCTTCGGCGCACGACCAGGAAAGGGGAAATGTGGCTATTTCTCTCTGTTGGACCCCCTTAAATACACTCGCGACCTCCCCCCACCCAATTTTTTTTTTTTTTTTTTTTTTTTACCTTCGTAAACTTCCTGCTGTAACTCACCGCCAAGCCGTTAAAACCGCCAGCTCCGTTTTCAAGCCGCCATCCCATGGCAGCTATTAATTCTGCAACAGCATCGTAATGGGCTAACAAGTCAATCACACGAGCCTCCATAGCTTTACACCGTGTCACCTTAATGACATGTTCGTCACAATCTGTCACCGGCGGAGTGCTGCTGGATTTTCTCAGACAGCATGATGGCAGGCTATGTGTGTGTGTGTGTGTGTGTGTGTGTGTGTGTGTCTGTACTTGCAAAAGAAAAAGTCCGTTTGCCGTTGGGTGGCTGTGCCAGTTCGATATAACGCTGCGAACACACGCGCAGAAATAAACAAGCCCATGTGCGCATTAATGACGGGGTGGCCGTAGAGGTGAGGTCCTACTTTCCATTTGACTTGGTCTTTTAGGAGGTCATCCCCGTCAGGGTTTTTGACATCCTTCGGCCTTGTTGTTGTTACTGCCGGAGGAGGCCGGGGTTAATGAAGGAAAGACCCCGGTAAAAAACAAGCTGCCTTTTAATCAGACGCCTGATGGCCTGCTTGGGTTAGTGGGCCGTAGCTGACCCCGACCCCCTGGAATCTGCGCTCAGTTTCACTCGCTACGCGGCGACGCAGATTGTTTTCTGCTTTCTCACTATGGCCCTGGTTTTAATTAATTTTCAGCAATTAAAGACAATAAAAAAAATTTAAAAAATCCTATTCGTGCAAAACATGAAATGAATTTATCCAAATGTTAAATGACATAAGCAATCAAAAATACTGATTTTGAATGCTCTAATGAATTTGAAAGAGGTATTGCAACACAGTTGACCTCTCTTGCACCGTGAGTAGAGCAAAAAGCCTCTTGCATAATACACCTCGGCTCCTAATACATTATGAAATACCGCTGATAATCCAGCATTGTCCTCCACAGCATAATGCCACTCCTAATAGATCAGTAACCGTCTCATGTCAGTATAAACAAATCCGTCCCGACATAGCAGTACAAGTAGTTGGAAGTAGTGCTGTATTTGTTAACAGGGTGGCGTTTGACTATTCGTCTGCCCGCTGCCTTCCAGCTTTCTGCATCTGCCTCGCATAAATTCCCCGCCGCCCTCGCCCCGATTCTGGCAAGCGAAAAACCCCTGTCCGTACATAAAAGACTACATTTTAAATAGGTTTTGTCATTAATGCTTTATTAATTGCCCGGGGCAACACTACCCGAAACAGGGTGTGCTAGAAATATATGACACTTTGAGGTCAGCGCGTATTCCTGCTGCGTGTTATGCAGTGGGCAAAATGGAGGCAAATCAGCGGGGTTCAGCGTTTTTTCGGCGACTGCTGTGTGGATTTGCGGAGGGAACGGGGGGGAGGAGGGGGGCTTTGTCTCTCCTTTCGAAGGCAGCCTTTGTTCAAACTCCGGCGCTCGCGAGCAGAAATACGAGATCAGTCCACCGCCGAGACGGCATTGTTTTTCCACGACAGATAAAGCAAATATGCGATTTTTAAGAGCTCGCGCTATTCCTGTATGTTTTACTTCTTCGCGATTCACTCTTTGGATAGGGGCATTTATAATTGATGGTATATATTTTTGCATTGCTGTAGGAGTAGACTGTATCATTGTTCTGCCATTTGAACACAGTTTTTGCCAAGAGAATATATACACTGCCGACTGATATTTATTATTATTCTAACTGAGTCTGTGCATGCAACACCCAAATGTAACATGTGACATTAAGCATGTAACACGAGACTCACTGTTTGAATAAGAGTATCTATAATTGATGGCATATATTTTTGCATTGCTGCTGGAGTAGGATTAGTATATCATAGTAGTGCCATTTAAACACACATATTTTTGCCTGGAGAATATATACTGCAAACTGATATTTATTATTATTGCAACTGAATCTGTGCATGTAACACCCAAATGTAGCATGTAACATTAAGCATGTAACACGAGACTCACTGTTTTCATAGGGGTATCTTTAATTGATTGCATATATTTTTGCATTGCTGCAGGAGTAGGATTAGTATATCATAGTAGTGCCATTGAAACAAACATTTTTTTGCGCGGAGAACATATACTGATATTTATTATTATTGCAACTGAATCCGTGCATGTAACACCCAAATGCTCGTAACATCAGCTTTAAACCGCAATAAAAGAGTGACGATTTCAAATATAGCTTGAAGTTATTAAAATGGAATATACCAGCGGAAATGTGAGTGTTCGGTTTTAATGATTTCTCACCTTCACGTCAGAGGTGTCCCTCTGACAGTTCCTCCAGGAGCGCGCTATGGAAGAAAAGCTGCGGTCCGGATGGTCAAATTTGTTATTATTGGCGCTGACGAAGAACGTGGTAAAGGGCTCCTGAAGAAAAAGGAAAAAAAAAAAAAACAGTAACCAATAATGATGACAGTACAAATCCGATCAACCATGTTTTTACAACTCTAACAAACACAATACATTTTATCGTGGCTAACTTGATTATCATGCAGCTTAATTCAAAATGCATGCGGAAACGTCTGCGATATATTACGGTTATGTTTTTTGTGGCAGACAGAGAATCCAAGCCCGAGGGGAGACCTAATTAGACCGTTTCCCCCTGAGGACGGTAAGGTATGACGACGATGATGAGTGGATAAAACGCCGTTTTCTCGGTCGTAGATTTCGTGCGGTGCCGGTCGCCGTGGCTAGACCGCTCGCCGCAGCGAGAGACGGGAATTTTGGGAACAAGCCCTACAGAGGCCACTCTTTAACCACCGTCGAGGGACCTCCTCCACTCATCGGCCGCTTTTTTCGCTAATCATGGAGGAGGGGAAGGAGGGAACGGTGTAAAAAAAATCTACATAAAAGTCTTGAAAAATTAATAAACTGACTGGGAACATCAAAACCACACGAGCTGATCGTGCGAGGGCCTGTTTCGGTGGTGAGCAGAGCGAGCGAGGGCACGTGTACCCCCTTTCCTCCCCCCTTTCCTCCAGAGTAAATGAGGACAGTGCTGAGTAACCTTGATGGACATGTCTCCGGCGTTCACTGGGTTGCCTGAAACACATAAACCTGTCACAGCGGCCTCTGTAAATCATTACCCAGCCACTCTTTATTTAGTTCACATATGCCGGTTTACTGGCCTGTGAAATGTGTTTTCTGAGTGCCATTGGTCTAACTCGGGCCCGGGCAAATTGAGATGTTGAGCTGTATCCTTCGCGGAAGCCGACAGACCTCAAAGTAACGGCATCATCAACTCTGACAAGTGACAATCAACTAATGCAGACTCGGAAAAATGAAAAGCTGTCTGAGAATGCGGGTTTGACTTCATTCCTTCTCGGATGCTTGACTAAGCCGGGGGATTTCGAAAGGCAGTCGAATGCGCGGCAGCGGCGGAATGGGTAATTTTTACTCACTATTCTGATGAGCCAGTGGAGGGCAGAGGCAGCTGTGGAGTAGTGGGAGTCATAGTGACAAGGTGGCGTCTGGTTGTCTTCCCATGACTCGTAGCTTTGGGCGAAGAATGCGGCACGTTTTGGATTGAGGGCGCCCACAGGCTGGAAGAGAAATAAAAAATAAAAAAAAATAACAGTAATGCTATTTTTTTTTTACTCAATGGCAGAATGCACACAAGGCTTTTGACTGCAGCACCATATGCTACTCTTAGCAAGTGGCGAGTTTGTATGTACATGGTTTGTGTATTAGTTTTGCATTATTATGGGGAAAAAAAACAAAACAAATATAAACAAAGGTTAGCAAATCGATCCCCGGCGGCCCCCAGGTTGCTCACAATGGCCTGGTTAGCGCCTTGCATGGCACGCTCTGCAGCCATCGGTGTGCAAGCGTGTGTGTGAATGGGTGACCATTTCCACTTTGCTTATATTAAAGCATTAAAGCATAGAGAAACCCAACAGCATTGGAAAATAATGGAGTTATACATGAAACACTTTTGCAAATACACAATATTATGTCCCCGAAAAACAAAATTTGCTTGTTCTTTAACCGTACAGTACATCAAATTTCTTTTAAATGAGCTGTTATTGTTCCATGGTCCAATATCATGGGCATGATAAAATCTAAAGAAGGCCGATGATTTTTATGACAATAAGTCCGACGTAACTGTTTTGCTTCCTATTCATCGGGATAACGCGCGTGACTTGACAGGAAAGTTGTCGAGATGTAGTAAAAGCGAAACATCGAAACGGTACTCCTTCTCATTTACTCGGTTTACAGGACACCAAAGAAAAAAACAATACACACGAACGACGACGAGCAGCTGTTTCACGTTAAAGAGGTCTGATAAAGCCACCGAGCCAAATTAGAGCAAAATACAGTACGAACAGCAAAATGAGACCGAGCAGAAAACTCAAAATAGAACAGTCATTTCTATTTACCCATGAGAGTGATATTTATGTGAGTACACCCCTTCTGACTGCGGTGTGTTTGGACAAAAAGAACTGAATAAGGCCCAGAGGGGGTCGAAACATTGCCTCATGTAGTTTATAAAGTATTGCGACATCCAATCCAGAGGGTGGGTGATGATTGTCTTCCATCCTCCCGCCGTCGTCCACCTGGCAAAAAGACAGGTTTGGACCCGACCCCAAACTATGACTCCTTTGTTTTCCACGACCTCTAATCAATTCTTTCACAGCAAAGAGTCTGAAAAGCACGGCCAAAAAGGGAGATAAGAGTTGGAACCCAACAACAAACAGCTCTAACTTCCGCGGCCCCGTGACCTGGTTGGTGTTTGGTACATCTATATAAATCCAGTGTTTTGTCACGCTTTCAACTCCCGATATACGGGCCTACGCGCTAAAGATTGATGGAAGTATCACAAATAGCATCAACTTAGCAGAACAGAGGTTCAAGTTAAACCGAAACGAGAAGCCGAGTCACTGATTAGGACGTTCTGCGTCTCGTAGGCTGTTCTGCATTTGCGGAAGCTTTACTGGGCATTCGGCGCAGGCGGCGAGCGTGTCAGATCTGAGGATCGGGGAGGACGTTTTGGCCGAGCAGATAGAAAAAAGACGCAAAGGGAAAAAGTCCACGAAAGGATTTATATGCACATGTTAAAATCTACAGTCGGCGTAACTGTAAATCCGTATGCGCTCTATCTTTTTTCTCGCTCTTAATGCCGCTTCAATCGCAACCATATGGACTGACTTGAAGGAGGCTACTTTTTCATTGGATCAGTTAAATGGCATTTTATGCAACACTTTGCACCAAACAGTTTTTTTTTTTTTCTCTTTTTGAAATCTATACACCGGCGACACCCGCAGTGAGGAAAGGTCAGAGTTAAACAATTTCAGAAGGTTTGGCTAACGGACACAAAAACGACCGCTAACCTCCAATGCGTCGCTGGGTATGTTAAGGATTAGGCACTGAATAGATGAAGGGATCGTATTTAATGTCCATTTTAAGTTTTTCTGCCTAAGATGACGCAGTGGTTAGCGCCGCTCGCACTTCAAAATAGGTTAAATGGACACTATGAATTAATCGGACGTGTGAATTGTTATATGTCTGTAAATGTAGCCCCGTGATTGACCGGCGAAAGCAGGAATGACTGAATGTTTGCATGTTTTGCATGTTTTCTTTTCATCTCGTGACCTACGGAAATGTCATCTTCGGCGTTCCAGCGTGACTGCACGTCTTTCGATGCCAGTCGCTTCATTTTCCACTCAAAAAAGAGAACTGAAATGCTTGAAATTCTTTGTCATCTTTGAAAACTATTTTGAGAAATTACACGCACGTTCCCGTCTCCCTACTTGGGTTTTGTGAAAGCGTACTTTGTAGCAAAACCACAGGTTTAGACCAATATTTAGTGCAAAACATGAATAATTTTCAATACATCAGATTTCCAGCAAGTTGAGAAACCTCTGCATTGCAGAGCCTGCCACAATACATTCATTCATTCATTCATTCATCATGCTTATCATGCACTCGCAGTCGTAAGGTACATTTGGTGAGATCCGGTATATCCTGGACTTGTTGCAAGGCGATCTTAAGGTCAAATATACAGACAATCAACTATTCACCCTCTCATTCACATTGGGTGATTTATTTTCTCCAATGAACCGACAGCATCTCACCCAATGACAGCTGCGATTTGCTCCCCCAGCATCCCCCTTGACCCTAAGTGTCGGATAAGCGGTAGATAATAATAATAATAATAATAATAATAAATGAATGAATGGACCTACAGCATGTTTTCAAATGTGTTAGGAAAAATCTGAGAACTGCACACAGAAATTCCCTGATTAGACTTGAACCAGAAGCTGTCTTGAGGTCAAAGAAGTACCCACTGTGCCACCATGCCACCCTAAATAATAATAATAATAATAATAATAATAATGAATGTATGTATGTACTGTATATGGTTTTGAGATGGCTATTTGGCAGAGTGGTGACTTCTGAATAACAACCACTGATACTTTGGGTCTTCGGTTATTGAATTGCAATTTTCGTAAGTCGCTTTGGATAAAAGTGTCTGCTAAATTACTGTAATGTAATGTAATGTAATAATAATACTGATAATGATATATTTATTAAATACCTATTTTGTGAGATAGTTCATATTAATCGTGATTATTATTATTAGTAGTAGTAGAATTCATTCATCCATCCAGTATCTATAATGCTTATCCTGCACACAAGGTCAATTTTATCTATCTATCTATCTATCTATCTATCTATCTATCTATCTATCTATCTATCTATCTATCTATCTATCTATCTATCTATCTATCTATCTATCTATCTATCTATCTATCTATCTATCTATCTATCTATCTATCCATCCATCCATCCATCCATCCATCCATCCATCCATCCATCCATCCATCCATCCATCCATCCATCCATCCATCCATCCATCCATCCATCCATCCATCCATCCATCCATTCTTCCACGTTTGTTTATTCATTTATTTGATAATAATTTTCCATTAATGTTGATTTTATAAAGATAAAATATTTTTTCTTTATTTCTCTGATGATATTCACTCTTATTTTTCTTCTTTTTTTTTTTTAATGGGGGGCAGACTGGGACTGGGATATATTCCTTGCTTGTCTTGCTGAGCATAATTAACAGTTATCAATTTGTCTCTTAAATTCCCCCATTAGGGCGGCAGGCTGGCAGAGAGGCTGGGGGAGAGTTCAGGGTGGACAAGCGGCTTTACTGTGGGATTTAACTGTCAGACCCAATTACTGTATTCTCCCCGAATCCTTAAAAAGTTCCCGTTGTGCTGTCTTCTATCTGAAATGCACAGGTTTATAGTGGGAGGGGTGGGTGGGGTGAACAGAATGGCGTGCCGAGGACGGAAGGAGGAGATGTGTGTGTCTCCTGCTAAATGTTGTGGGTAATCCATGCGGATTAACCCCGGCTGACCTGATTTACACCCGGCATGCCGAGGTCTTTACTCAGCACCGCCGCCTCTGTGTTCCTGTCCGAGCTGCCCGGCTCTGCTAATTAAAGATACCGACAAACACGTGGTATTATCAGAATTATCAGCACATGGAATTAACCATAAAAAAAAAAAAAATGTTGCAGTGCAGAAAATCATTATCATCCACCGTGGCCAGGGGAGTCAAAACACACCGGCGTTTGTCAGAACACTTTGGCATTTCACAAAACACTCCAGAATTTCCCTGAAGGTTTTTTCGATATTTCACAGAACACTTTGAAATAAAATTAAAAAAAAGAAAAAAAAAAAAAATCAGTTCAATATTTCACAAAACATGGCAATATTTCACAAAACGCTTCATGACACACAAGGTAATTAAAAACTTTTCTCCAAAAAGCTCAATATTTTATAAACTGAATTGACATTATGAATTCCGGGGGAAAAAGGTGAGTTCTCGCCAATTTTCAGTAAAACAAACAATTATTAACTGAAATCTTGGATTTGTATATTTTCCATGTGACCTTTCTGCAATATCCGATGAGCTCCCCTTTGGACTTTAGGCAACGCCCACCTATACTCTTCTGTGATTGGCTGGAAAACAAAACAAATGCCGTTTGGCCAATCAAGGCACTTGACAAGCCGCAGGAGGACAGGGACTGGCTGCAGAACGAATCTGATCGACTTAAAATCAAGCCATGTTTCGGGGACGTTCTAGAAATGATCCCTGTTTAAAAAAAATGGAAGGGATTATTATACATATATATTTTTTAAACATAGAAAACAATATTATATTGAAGTATTTCATGAATGGGTGCTTGGAATAACATTAGGCATAGTGAGTTATAATAAGGAAGGTGTCCCAGCACAATTAGCATACCAAATAACATCCAAAAAAAGAAAAAAACTAGCACATATAAACCTTATTACTATATATTTGGAGCAACGTTGGGCATAAATGATCAACCATCAACATGAAGTGAAGACCTGGGTTTTGATTGCAACCAGCAAATGACATTGAACTGTCCATTCATTGCCAGAATAAACTCTGGATCAAAAATAAAGGATCGAGGTCCGAAAATTTCTGTAATTTATATATTGTAAGCCTACTTGTCTGGTTTCATTACATTAAAGAATCGGTGTGACAAATGTTTTGCTTATATTTACTTCTTAAAAATTAATATTTCAATTAGGATAATTGCTCCAAAAGGTTTCTCTACCTTTTTGGAGCACATTATTCCTATATTTGCTGTTTTTATATGTCTCTGCAACTGCCCCCTGGGGGAGGAACTGATTGACTTTTTTGGTTTTAATTTAAAATGTAAATTAATGACGGTTAAAATTTCATTTCCGCAGGTCCGGTGAACCTAAGCATCCTCTACACTTTCCAGCGATTAATATAACAGAGGTTGGAACATATTGATATTTTAGTCTCATATTTGAGACCCTCCATTCGGTGGCTATAAAGATGAAAAAGAGTAAAAAAAAACAAATGAATATGGCCGGTCGTTTATGGGACGCTCATTCGGTAATTTCATATTGCAACAAACCTCGCGGTGAATTATTTAACCTCATTTTCAGTCATAAGTTCAATATTGTACCGACGCCCTCGCTGGGTCTTTGCCCTTTGGCAACTCTTTCATTTCCATCTGTTCTTAAGGCAACAAAATTACTCCCATTAACCATACGTTTAGCGACGACTAAATTGCTTTCTCTGCCTTTTCCATCACCGGGTCCAATATAAAAGCCCTGCAGGCATATTGGCGGTCAATATTAATATACTCACTAGGACTGAATCAGTTACAGAGGATGGGGGAGGGGCGACGGGAGGCTGGTAATGTAATCAATAGCAGCTTTCTTACCTGGAAGCTGCAGCTCAGAGGTCAAAAGAAACTAAATAATGGAATTTAAACTGGTCTAGAGATGCCACTGGATGCAGCATCGCTGTGTGTCTGCAGGTTCGGTCCGACCTGCAGACACACTGGGCAGAGATAATGGTTGTATCCGTGTGTGGCATGACACACATCCCCGAGGCATTAAGTCAAAATTAAATAGGGCCAGGGTTGTTTCTTTCTTTTTTTTTTTTTTTTTTTTTTTTTTTTTGGTTCCTCCTTAAAATTTAATGGCGGCCCACATCAACGTTAGCACAATTGAATAGAGTGAAAGAGAAGTTTATTGAGATCTGCGTAGATTTATGGGGTGATAATAGCCTCGCATGTGACGTCCGGGTCCAGCTGGATCGCCGTGCAAGCCAAAAGACGTCTCGCACACCGTAAAAAAAAAAAAAAAAAAACACCGCTAGGGTAACGATGCACTTTTTTTTTTTTTTTGAAAGCTCCAGGTAAGACATTTGGGAGGGGGGGAAGGAGGGAAAGACAGCTGTAGGTAATCTAACGATTCTAATAGAGGGAATAAAGTCAACATTTCATTTTACATGAAATTACACCACAGCTATTGCAGAACCGTAAGATTTAGATTTACATTGTTATGATATGTCTCACGTATTCATTATCATTACATGGTACCAGATGATGATGGGAACTAACTCTGTTATTGTAGTTCGCTGAACTTGTGCTTAGAGCTATTTAACAAAAATGACATTTTCCAATTTTGAATTTTAGGGATCTGCAAAAATTCAGACTTGGTCCAAAATCAATAGATCCACATCTAAGTGATTTGTTTCCCGACAATATGACTCTCGACGCCATTCTTTTATTTTACAGCATAAAACATAAAACCTGATATGGATTTGCAAAAGGACATATTCTATGTAATAACAATAGAGGTCAAAATGCTTTTTTTACTTTGCGTGTGTGGTTGGTGAGCTTGAAGACTTATTATTTTTCTTTGTGAGTGTGACGGTGACGGTATGTGTGTGTGTGTGTGTGTGTGTGTGTGTGTGTGTGTGTGTGCGCGCTTTGTATGAAAAGACAGCTAGTTTAATATCAACCCTGTTATTTCCAATGGAAATGCGAAAACAAAAAGGTAAAATTGCCAATATGGGTGAAACAACAGTGTCATGATCTTAACAATGGTACATGATATTTTTTTTTTTTTTTTTTCATAAATAAGGAAACATGCTGAATTAAGGTATGGTCACCAAATTTTTTTTTTTTTTCCCTCACTTGTGGTATTATATTTCTTTATATTTCTCTTTATTTCCCGGTACCTAAACATAACCATTCAGTGACCACATGGTTACAAAGGTGAGAATGTAAATCACTTTTAAGTGGCGTCTTAACTGGATTCGACTATTCAAAGTGCCCTTCAAACTACCTTTGCTACCTTTCCAAGTACATTTGTTTTTCAGTTACTTTTGTAATTATTTTCTAATCCAAAAAAATAAAAATGAACTGCTGATCATAAATAAACAATGCACTATACTCTTGCTAGGGTGCGTGCACTTTTCTGAACCATTACTTTACATGAACAGCACAACTGTTATAAAGTCAACAAATTGACTAAAACTGCAATTACAACAAAAAAAATCAATATTGGGGTATTAATCAGGTATGAAAGCCATCTCGTGTATGTTAAAAGTTTAGAAATGCGCAAATTATTGCACAACTGTGCATCTAAAATAAATTATTCCAGTCAAACAACGCAAATTTTAATTCCTAGGAAATGATCATTAAAATAAACAAACAAACAAAAAAAAAAAAAACACATTTCACTCAGCCTGTCAGGGTGATCTCAATTACCCGGGTTTATACTTCTGTTCCTGTTATTTTCCAATTTGCTCACACGCTCTGGCTTAACAATAAACGGAACCATGTGCAAACGGTAATGAACTGACCACTGGGCTTGAAAAAAAAGGCGGGGTCTGGAGAGCAAGCGGCGTCCAAGGGTGGGTTCGCCAAGAAAATTGCACTCTAAACTACGGGAACATGAAAGCTTGGCACGGAAAAACGCTGTTGTTCCTGGGAGAGTTGGAGCATGAAGTAAACCGAGAGACTACTTCCCAGTTCAAGCGGATCCTGTGCACCTCCGCGCGGCTCAAGTACGCCGGCGTTGCCACAGGAAACCAAACATAATACTCTTTAACTTTCTCAGAAATGTCAAATTAAATTTTCTAGTGAAATAACATGTTCCAAAAAAAAAAAAAAAAAAGGACTGTGGCGGTGCTATTTCCAGTATACTTTTCTTTCTAGTATCAACACAATGCATGACTGACTGGCCACTTAATGGAAAATAAAAACCTATTTACGTTAAAATAAACCGCCTTTGGTCGCGTCACACTCGCTATCTCCTGATGAATACGACTCGGGCTCAGAGAATAATCACCGCTTCCTTTTCCGCAGCGATGTACGTCGCGCTGATCAAAAATACGACGCTCAGCTCGGGGGTTCATTTCCGGGATACCACCTGACCGAGACGACGACGACAACGAGACAACGCCGACTTGAGTTTGACTTCAGACTAAATTAGGATCAGTGGTGGGGTGTCTCTCCAAAGACATGGGAAATTAATTCGGTCATCAACGCGGGAGCGCCTTAAGAGGCCCTTCCGTTTGTTTGGCTGTTTCTAAGAGACCTCCCGGAGAGACGGATATCGCGTTTATCTTTTATTTTCCGAAGTAATTACATCACAGCACGTTGCCGCGTTCGTCGGTCTGTCATGAGAACTCGCTGCCGTTTTTATTTTTTTTATTTTCCGCCCGCCTTCGTCGAGAGGCGGGCACTGCGCGCGGCGCCGGTCTAATGCAATCACTTTGGTTCAACTGGAAATAAAGCAGATGTGTTCTCGAACAAATATGTCTGGAATAGACGTGAGGGTGACGAAAGCCCCATTAGGCGAGTAAAAATACGACACGGGGTCTACGGTTGCTAATCTCCTTCATGCGTTATTATTTCGTCTCTCGGGGACCACGAGGTGTTGTAGTAAAATGTCCGACAGGGATGCGGAGTAAACCTTTCATTACGGGCTTGCGAGACTGGCATTAAAACTTCCACGAAAACATCGACGTCTCCGTTTTCTTGTTCTTGACGAGGAAAAATGACCTCGAACGACAACCTTTATTCACGCTTTTTTTTTTTTTTTTTTTTTTTGCTGCGTTTCTGTGCATGTGCAATTATAGGAATTTCTATCACACCATTTAACAGCTATGAGGAAGATTAGCTTCCTGCTAGCTATCATTCACATGTCAATCCATCAAGGAATAATCATTAGAAACTAATGAAACATGCCATCGCATGAATGTCTCTGACATCCAAAAATGCAAAACTCCAGCCCCGGGCGCTGCAATGCACAATTCGCAAATGACTAAGTGGCCAACTAGCAGGTAATTGTAGGTGTGTGCAGTTGGTTTGGCAGGAATTTATTTGGCAGATCAGCGTGGTGCACCGGGGGTTGAAACAATGCTGTCCGTCAAGCGGCAGTCACCTGAAAATTGACAAACCGTTCCCAGATGTGGGCTTGAACGTGTGGGAAAGGAAACACGCCGAAGGGTTCGTCTGGGCGGGATAATGCCCTGGCCCGTAGTCCATAATATGGTTTTTTACCAGCCTAATTCATATGAGAGTACGTATAAACCAATTGTGACAGATTGTGTCAAACTAGTTTATGTTATATATTTGACAAGTAGTGTGATACAGCATAAAAGGAAAAAAAAAAAAAAAAAAAGTGTTTATTGTTACAAATACCGGGTTGGTGATTTGTTCCCAGGCGCTGTTACACGTGATGCGTCATGAGAAAAAAAAAAAGAAAATGAATGAATGAATAACTGGTTTAATTTCCGTGTCGCAACTACACAGCGCTCAATCTGCCAATTCGATAAATACACATTTTAACGTCTGCATGTGCATTAAATATCTTTTTTGTAAGAAGCGAAGCCACGCCCACTTCACATGCACTTCGGACGGAGTTGTACACGGCCCTGATATGCAATGAACATGTCTCCGGAGACCATGTGGCTAGCTCTTATCCATAATTGAACAAAAGAACAGATCAAGCAGTGAGCAATGTGTGTGTGTGTCAGTGATGGGGGGGGGCTGGAACCTCCGTGCTACGTTCACTTTTTTGGGGGGGGACTTAAGAGCCCTGGGGTTCCAAGGACAACTGTCAGGAGACACGGGCTGTGAACTCACGCTAATGAAGGCAGCTCGGCCCTGTAAACAGCACGGGAGGATGTCACCGGAATACATTACAATACATAACTGTCTCCCCCGGGTGCAGGAGGGTTGCACATGGCAACCCACCCTTCCTCCCCATGCAATATGTAAACACACACACCGCACAGCTTTCTCAGCCCACCTGGACACCCCCGGTGAAAAGCAGACGAGCGCGTACGTGACGCAAACTCGATTACGCCGGGCTCGATGTGATCTGCGTCTTTCACTTGCGTGACTCATGATTCGTTGATTCCATCCTAATAAGTTTGTTCATTTCCTTCGCCGACGCAACCCAACACACACACACATAGACAACTGAAAATTGATACAAACTGTTGGCAAAGGCGAAGCTCTTAGTCAGAGCGTCCGCTCTTTGAGGGAGCGGTGAAGTGAGTGAGAGAAAACTCAGACAGGAATGCGAGTGTTTTCAGGTCAGTGAGCTGCAGTGCAGTGTGTGTGCATGTGGTTGTGTGTGTGTGAGAGAGAGAAAGCGAGACAGAGGAGGGGGTTGGAAAACCAGTAAACCAGGACACAGTTTGCGGCGGTGATCCGCTGCCTTTTACCCTTCAGTCAAAGGCAGAGAAAACACTGAACTTTATCTCTTAGGTTTGCAGGGCATCATCGAATCTGTGTCTGAGTATTCGTGATTTGGCAGCGCCGGTGGAGCTTTTACTACTGCACAGCTGGACGCACTTTTTTGACCCGAAACGCTGCTGTGCTCATGACCTGGTCTTATCAGTACATCAACCTTGAAAAAAAAAAAAAAAAGAAACTCAAGCAGAAATTAATTGGAATTATTAACATTTAAATGCTGCGATTGTTGCTTGTTTCGCTCTAATAAAGAAAAAGGCAAAGTACTATGTCAATGCTGGCGTTTTTTTTTACAAAAAGTGTTACTGTTGATTTTTTTTTATTTTAATTTACTTGATGAATCCAATTTGACCTGTAAATAAAACCATGTGCCATTAATTCATTTACCTTTTGAAAAATGTTTTTTTATTCATTTATCCATCAATCTATTCATTCACTGGTAGGACTCATTATTATTTGACAGTTACACCTAGCACTAATAAAGACCAATGCTAAGTGTTATTTCAATGCTAGCTGTTTTTATTTTTATATTTATCAATGTATGTATTCATGTATTTTTTTATTTATCCATCCACTCATTCATTCATTCATTCATTCACTTACTGATATTATGAACATTTGGTGGCTACAGCTAGCACACAGTTTGGGATTTTGCTTTTGTGTTCTGATAAAGACCATGGCTATGTGCTATTTCAATGCTAGCTGTTTTTTTTTTTTACTACAGTATGCTCCTGTTATTTCGTTTTTTTTACCAACCTGAAAAATCAATTTTGACATGTAAATAAAGTCATATATTTATCTATTTATTTACTATCCATCCATTCATTCACTAACAGGGATTATGGACATTTAGCAGCGAGGGTTAGACCCAGTCTCGGATGTGGCTTTTCTGCTCTCATAAAGGCTAACGCTAAGTGCTATTTCAATGCTAGCTGTTTTTTATTTTTTATGTTTTCCAGTGTTTGTTTTTTTTTTTACCAACCTGAAAAATCAATTTCGACATGTGGTTTGTGCTTATTTACATATATATTAATTACTATTTATTTATTTAATTTAAGAGATATTATCAAACTATTACCTATACCTTTATTTATTTATTTGTCTAAAAAAAAATCCTGATGGAAAAGCGGACGCTGTTTAAAGTTCAGAATCAAAGTAAGTAACGTGCTTAAAAAGAAAAAAAAAAAGTCCGCCTGCATTTTCAGAATGACAGAGACGGTGTTTTCCACTTCCTGCATATAACTTGGAAAGCTGAGACCCGGTTCGTGGACGCTTCACCGTTAAATATGATATTATTTTATGCCGTTGATGTCATTTTGTCACAAACACCCTGCGTACGCCTTCTCCATCGCACTGATAGGGGGCACGGCCGACACGCCGGGGTACCTTTGACAGATCTCTGAAGTTCCCCGGCAGGGTCAGATCCAGATCCTCGGACTCGTAGTTGGTGAGGACCCAGGGAAAGACCGGGTACTGGTTCAGGTCATTGTAGGTCCTCCCTAGACGCGGAAAGAGCAGACAGAAATCTGTGAGTGATGAAGGGCTGGAAGGGAAAAGAAGGGGTTGAAAGCGGGTCGGGGTACGGCTCAAGGTTTCGGTTACTTTTGGGGATCAGCATGCAACATTCCGACAAGCCCCCGGTCTCAGAGCCCCTCAATCAGACACACTTCCTGTCTCGCAGGGAGTCTGTCAGGGAAACACATACTAATGGCGAGACACATTTGCTACGCCAGAATGTTTTCTGTAAACCCTTATAGCGCGGCAATAAACTGCAGGGAACAGACGAGACTTAAGGCGCTGATTGTTACAATAAACAGCAAAAACGTGTTTGTTTTTTTTTGTTTTTTTTAACTGGTGACGGGTGGGTGAGATTACGGAGATATAGATTATTTTCAGGACTGTGACTCCACATGCCTGAGAAGTCACCGCCGGTCTGATTGGCCAGATGTGGATCGCGCTCCGGCGGTAGGAATATGGTTTTCAGATGGCAAAACGTGTCATAGGAAATCCATGGGAAAAATCCGAGCGCATGTAAGGTTTTTTTTCATTTATGCTTTTTTTTTTTTTTTTTTGTTTTTTCTTTTGAAGATGACACGATACAGCTGCGAGGTCAGGTGTTAGCCCTTCGTAATCCAGGATTGGAACAGGCCTTCTACATATGGCTCGCTTGGATTCTCCGCCGCTGCTAATAAATCAGGGTAAACATGTAGGCTCACATCAAATTGATTGTAAAGATGATAGAGGATATTATTACATACAAGAAAAAAAAAAAAAAGCAAAATTGTAAAATAGGAAATGACTTCAATTCTAACATCTGGCTATTTTGAGGTGACATCATGTGAGGGTTTACATATCACGTATCTTGCCAGATGCATTTTTCCAGTGTTGATGTTTGCAGGTCCAGGCTGATGGATCTTTTACAGCCGAGGATTCGCAAAAGCGTGCGTTTCAGTTCATGATACCGCGAGTCCGAAGCAGCTGGCGACCGGCGTGGACTCTTTTCGGGTTGACGGGAAAACCGAAAAAACAAACCGTTTGAAGCGCTATCAAGAGATCAGCCGGGTAAAAACGGCGCGGTTAATTATTCCGAGTCAAACGAACGATGAATACGTCTTATCCGGACGCGCCTGTGGTCACGTGGAGGACATCGGAGCGCAATTACCCGGTTTGACGCCACGCAGGCGAGAGGAAGCAGTGCGGATGAAGAGTCTGGGGGTGTCGGTGCGCTTAGGCCTCCCCGTGTCGATGCCCCGAGTCGGGGTGTCAGGATGTTAATAACGGCGGAATAGTGTTTAATTAGAAGACCACTTTCCGTTCGCACCTCTCTTTTTCCCCCTCCGCCTGTCGCCTCCCCTCCCCTGTACAGTATTCTGACATCCCTGTCAGCCCAGGTCATTACCCGGGATTTTTAATGAATTTCCTTCGTGTTTTTCTGTCTGCCTTACATCTAATTAGCTGACAATAATGGATCGAACTCCGGCGCCGGGGCTAAATATAAATATGCATGAATATGCAGCGAGACGAAGGGATGACACCTCTCGCGGCGCGCCGCCGTTCCGTCTCTCTCGCCTCCCCTGTTAGCCGCGGTTCAGATCAGAGAGTCGACAGCGGAGCCTCTCTACTCGACGGATTCGGCGCGAGCTCGCGGAAAAGCGAGGTGCTAATTATCCAGCAGAAATCCGCAGTTCCCGCTCTTTGCTTCAAACGCCGACGACAGTGAAAGCGCGCTTTGTCTGGTAAGGCTCCGGGATGCCGAGGATCCTTGAACGCCCGCGGGCCGCGGCTGAGGACTCACGCTGCGTGTTTCCACCTACGCCGACGACGGCGTGATGTTTATTGATCCTGAGTGCTACATCTAAAACTCACAAAACTCTAATGGCGGGTAGACTCCAATGGATAATCGGTCAAAACACAAAAACTTTCGGACGGGGAAAAAGAAAAACCTGATGCTTCGCGGCGGCCATTAGGCATTTTTATCAGGGATTTTTTCTCACCAGCGATCGTATTCAGAAACATGAGGTACTCAAAGTTGGAGATCTCTCTCCGCTGCCAGCGTTGGGTCATGTTGGAGGACTTGAAGAGCTGGCGAGGGGTGGCCAGGGAGATCCGCCTGTTGACGTCGAGACAGAAACGACATGTTAGCCGAGGACGTGGACGGCGACTAAGTTTCTAGTCATCAGATTAATTAGCATTAAAATAAAAGGACACGTAAACAAAACAGCTGTGAACAGAAGACAAAAGAAGTGCAACGGCGTGTCATATTAGCTGAAGTCTAGTAGCTTCCATGACGGCCCCGAAATGATTGGTTAATTAACGGTATATTCAACAATTTCTAAGAAAAAATAAATTAAAAAATTAAAAAATGATGGGTTCAATTAACGGTATATTCAACAAATTCTGAAAAAAAAAAAAAAAATGATGGGTTTAATTAACTGTATATTCAACAAATTCTGAAAAAAAAAAAAAATGATGGGTTTAATTAACGGTATATTCAACAATTTCTGAAAAAAAATGATGGGTTTAATTAACGGTATATTCAACAATTTCTGAAAAAAAAATGATGGGTTTAATTAATGGTATGGTATATTCAAGAATTTGTTAAAAAAAAAAAAAAAAAAGATTGTTTTAATTAACGGTATATTCAAGAATTTCTGAAAAAAAATGATGGGTTTAATTAACGGTATATTCAACAATTTCTGAACAAAAAAATGATGGGTTTAATTAATGGTATATTCAAGAATTTCTAAAAAAAACTGATGGTTTTAATTAACGGTATATTCAACAATTTCTGAAAAAAAAATGATGGGTTTAATTAATGGTATGGTATATTCAAGAATTTGTAAAAAAAAAAAAAAAAAAGATGGTTTTAATTAACGGTATATTCAAGAATTTAAAAAAAAAAAAAAATCTGCTGGGTTTTCTTCTCAACTATTGTAGCCGAAAGAGAGAGCGAAAGAAAAAGAAAGAGGAAATTAACGTCCTTGCATCCCTTTTGCCAAAACCCGACTGACCTATCTTGCGGGAGCCCGTAGCTGGTTCCCACTCCGACGCGGGGAAGACTGAAGACAACTTTCTTGACGGTGGCCTGGTCGGGGAAGTTGAACAGGACCGACGCTGTGAACAAGAAGAGATGAATGAATGAATTATAAAAGTGAAGCCATTGTCACGCGGCGTACCGACATGGGGCTTACTCCTGTTGGCCATGAAGACCTCCATTGCCGTGTTCTGCAGGAGGTAATGTCTGGAGAAGACGGCACGGATTTCGCTGAACATCCATTTCCCGTGCAGGCCTTCGGTGTACGCCAGCACCTGCGGCCAAACAGGAAAAAGAGGAGAGAAAAAAAAAAAAAACACTTAAAGAAAATTCAATATCAGACGAGATATTTAAAATGAAAGCTCATGTGTAAAAATACATATTTTTAATTTTTTTTTTTTTTTTTTACTACCCACATCATGTTCACTATGGCCCCACAAAAGGCATTTTTTAAAATTTCTTTTATATCTATTTATTTATTCTTTCATTTCTTTTATCTGTATATTTCATATTCTGGTGTTTATATTGCACGTAGTCTTTGTTCATTTTGTATCCATATATGCTGCTGAAAGAATTCACTTGATCGACGGCTCACGTCTAGCTTATGTTATTTTAAATTTCGATTCCTGTTTGCGCGCCGGAGGCTTCCGGGTTTCTAAAAGTACTCATGTTTAATACGTACTGGGCCAGAGGCGATTTGAAAAAAATAAATAAATAAAAAATAAATTAAATGGTAAGCCTTGTGGTTTCAAAGCTGCATCATGCCCGGGGAAACTCCGACGTGCGGAAAGGCGGGAATCGAACCGGCGACTTTCTGATGGAAGAAAAAGCACAACGCAATTGATGGTAAGGGATGGGTTTCTTGGCTCGAGCGCTGCAAAACATTTGATTTGCTATGAAGAAGAGCTAAAACATTACACTACGGGGATGTAAAACTGAAGAAAATCCCTGTATCAAATGACATGTTTTTCAAAAACACTGTTCAATGATGGTTAAATAAGACCCGGGAGGAAATCCTATAAGAGAGACACGGGAACATTGTTTAAATGAGTTGTTTCACTTGGACTTATTTGCGAGGGGCATCCGAGCGGAACAGAGAGGTTACAGGGTGTAGAGATAAAAAAAGGTGGAGGGTTTTAAGTACCCGGGGGTCGACGGTCTGGAGACGGAGGGGAGGAGGTGAAAAATGTGCTGAAGCTGGTTAGAACGGGAGCAGGGAAGTGTGATAAAAGATGCATGTTAGGATGGAAGGATGCTGAGGATGGAGGGACAGAGAATATGAGGTTAGTTAGCGTTAGAGAAGAAGATGCAGAGGAGAGGATTGGAGCGAGGTGATTGGCTGTTGGAGCAGCTGAAGAAAAAGAAGAAGTTTCACTTGTACTTGTTTAAGCGTATCAAAAATATTCTGGTCATCCCAGTGCACTTAGATAGCTAATGTGTACAAAAGGAGCAGAGCAGCTTTGCGGGAGGAAGAGTCGCCACGAGTGCCGGGTTCTCTGCTTTATGCTGCAGCTGAAAATACATTACAACCCTTACGGGACTAAAATTAGACACCTGGTTGTCGTGGCGACGGCCAGGTGCATCGGACGCCTGCAACGCATACATCCCTGCAGACATTATCCCAAAAAAGCCCCCCCCGTCTCGCTCCACGATGAAACAATTAGATATCGAAGTGCAAAATCCATCCCGGCTATATAGGAGATATACAAGGGATTGTCTCAGTGATCAATAATCCTATATAGCGGCTGCGGGAAGTGAAAATATGAGATCATGCATTTCTCAAAACAAAGTGCCCCTTCTTGTTGAACGATTGACTAAAACATGAAGCTAATCCGTCAGGACATTTAAGATGACGGGAAAAAAAAATCATTAATAGAAAATAGCCAGAGCAGGAAGCAAGAGAGCAGAGGCCGAGAAAAAGAGGGATCCGCTTGAGGCAACCGCTAGAATATTCAAAATGTGCACGTTTCTTGTGGAACGTGGACGCCGACCATTGGACAAACAGTTACGGGGACACGACAACTTGGTTTTCTGAATAAAACTGGATCATTATTTCCATCACAATACGCGGCATCGGCCCGCGCATTCCTCCTTTGGCGTACCGCTACGCTTTCCGATCTACTTTCGATAAACTATTTAAAAGGACTTCAACAACAACGGAGACGAAAACAAAGTCAGTAACCCTCCCGCTGAACCGGAGCAGCTCCACAGACCCGCTGATTATTTCAGAGTCATCGGATCAATAAGAGTCCAGGAGCAATAGATCTACAGTCCCCCCTTGTATTGGCTTGTGTTGAAAACAACACACTGGCTAAAAAAAAAATATATAATATTCATTTATTTACAAATGCAATCATTATCATACAAGAGATCAGGCATATTTTTTGTAATTTTGAAATTATATGATGTAAAAGAATACTGCCTTGTTCTGCATTTAATTCAACTCAATGCATAGATTGTAAACAATAGCCATGATTATAACAATAATAAATTAAAAATAAAATAATGTCAATAATAATAATAATGGTGAAAATTATACTGATACTAATACAGCTAGTAATCATAATAATAATAACATTTAATAATTAAGACTCATTCAATTGCTCTTATTTCATTTAATTATATTTATTCTAACTTGAAAAAAAATGTTATTTTGCTCAAGGATAAATAGGAAATATTCATAAATCAAAAAACATCTAATCAATATTATCATACTGACTGCAGTTATATAAAAAAGCCAGTCAAGTATTTTTTCTTTTAAACTGGTAGCACTACAAATGATGAAGTCAGCTTTATGGGTATGCTGACTCTGTTGCATTTTACACAGTGTTTTTTCCAATCTGTTTATTTCAAACTAAATAATAATAATGACTGTAAATAAATAAAGATCTTAAGGGAGAAAAAGGGGAAAAAAAATCTACAACAACCTCTGAGCTTTATCTTAATCTCAAGGACGTTTTGACCCCAAATTTGACACCTGCGGGGAATCCGGATAGGTTTTTCCTACAAGTCGGATATGTCTTATTAAAGGCGAGCGGTGAAAAAAGAAAAAAAAAACATGAGCCCGAGGGTCAGCGGCGAAGAGAAGAAATGGCAGACAAAGGATCATCAGCGTATGCAGAATCGCACAGACTGCTACGGCACACACACACACACACACACACACACACACACACACACACACACACACACACAAACTACGACAGTTGCTCTGACAGGTGAGAAGCACCTCCTCCCCCCTTTTTTCCATCTCACTTTCTCTATGACTGAACAAAACCTCATCAACTCCGCGGGTTATAATCACACGTAGGGTGGGTTCACCGTGAGCATCTGAGTGAGGGAGAATGAAGATATAAGGCAGTGGTAAGGGGGTTAGGGCCCTGCAGTGCCGGTGTGTGTGTGTGTGTGTGTGTGTGTGTGTGTGGGGATGTATGCCAGCGGGTTGATTGAGGTGGGTTGGCCCGAGAGGGAGGGTACGCAGAGAGAGATGTTAAGCTAGGTTACATCTGATGCTAATGCTCATTTAAAACAAGAGACAGGACTGGAAGAGCGCAGCGCCGAGCCGAGCGCGGCCGGCCTTAATTTCTCCCTGGAATAGCTCGCGCTCGACCTCGGCGCCACATCCAAAATCTCTGGAGCTCAATTAAAATTGGATTAGGCGGAGACGCTGGATGTGCGGCGGCAGCATCTCCGGAACTCTCCTCCCGCTGAAGCCCCGCGCTTGACACCTCTGCAACCACCACCACCACCACCCCGCCAACTCCAACTCAAACAGTTGTCATAGAGACAGCACGGCCCAGAGGATGGAGCGCGCCGACTGGAGGGGGTGAAGGGAGGTGAGATGTTGGGAGCGCGCGGAGGGGGGAGGCAGCTGTAGCTGTGAGTGCACTGCTAAGGGCCGGCAGCAGCTGCCTGGTAGGCAGAGCTGCTTTTTATCTCTCTCTTCTGCAGCCAGATGTTGCAGAAGTAGCCTTCTGTGCACGGCGTTGAGAGGCAAGTCACACCGATATGGATCGCGAAGCCGACGGCTCCATCAAAAGCGAACTGCCGAATGCACACTGAAGCTACTTGGGCCGGTTTGTTGGTTTTGGCGCGCTCTGTGTTGTATTTCCGAAAAAAAAAAAAAAATAGTTTAAATGCAAGGCCTTGTAGTAAATATTGAACTCTGGCACAAACACAGACAGACCACATGAGAATTATCAACATAATCAGTTGTTGCACGTGATCAATAAACAACATTTCTCCGCACAGGATGTTTTTTTTTTTTTTTTTTTTTTGCGTATTAGCTGGCTTAAATGAACATTTCGCAACTGTGAGAAAGTGCAGGCCAAAGGGCTGGCTGTCAACAAAGGAGAGGCTAAAGAGGAGAGAGAGAAAAAAAAAATGCCTATTTCAAACAGCCCAGATCAGAAAATTTGTCATAACAACAAAGCTTTGGTCTGAACCGACACACACATGGAAAAGGGGATGAGGGGGGGGGCTGAAGACTTGGAGATTTGACAAAGCCCAGCCCTCATTTTTGGAGGCCCAGCTGTAAAAAATGCCATTTAATGAACCTGTCTGCTGAAGCTGTCCCCTGCCTGTCAGAGGTGTCAGCCAGTGACAAGCGCTGGGGACGGCCGCCTCCAGTCACAGACAGGCCTGCCAGCTGGAGGCTTCGGCCCCAATCTAATCACGCCACCAGGAAGGGACCGGCACTCTGCTCTTGGTCTGTCACGCTCAGGGCCGTGGGGGCGGGGCGGGGTAGGGTGAAGGGGTCTGGTACGGCGGCCCCGACGCAGCCTTTTGTTTCCACCCCCCCCACGCCGGGCTCATTAAAGGGGGCCCGCGGGCGCATGCGTCGGGCCGCCGGCTGCAGGGGAGACCTCTTCTTCCTCTGCCCCCCCTCCTCCACCTCAAATCTCGTTGATCCGAGAGGAGAAAATATTTTGACACAGGTGACGCCGAAATTTGGGCCGGAACTCGTACGCATTAATACCTGGATCGTAGAAATACCCTCCGACCGCGGCTTTAGCTTGATGAAGGATGCTATGGATAAATCTGACGAAAGCATTTTCTCAGAAAAAACCTGATGCAATTTTCTACCTTATGAATCAATTCAAACCCTGTCTCCCCTGTGTAAATAATAAAAAAAAAAAAATGAATAAATAAAATAATAAATGAAAAAGTATATGACAAATCATTACAGTAGGTCCATATGAATATAAGTAAAATGAAAGAATAATAAATAAAAAATAAGACTGTAAATCATAATAATAAATATATAAAAAAATAAATAATAAAAAAACTGAATGAAATTATTCAGTGAGACCTCCAAGCCAGCATGACTGATATATTTATAGCAGACTTCCGAGCGTTCTGACATCCCAGTATCTGGGCACCTCCGCTGCATTCTTCTCAGATTTGTCTAATAGGCTTCCGCTATAAAGCTTCGCTCCGCATGGTCCCAGGCGACCGGCGAGAACAGCGAGGTGGAAGAATGAGGGGAGGATACAAGAGGAGGTTTCATTTTGAGTGATATGACTACTCCCCCAGGAGCAAGAAGGTTGGATTTCACACATGGCAATTTGGAGGATCAGCACACACCGCGTATACTGTATCCAACGGCCGACCCCGGGCGATGTGGGCCAATTTTGTGAAGAGGGTTGAGCGGCCGGAGAGGCGGCGAAGAGGAAGAGCGTTGGGGGGGGGGGTTGGCGTAGATCGACGCGGGCAAGATGGAGTCGTACGTCTCTTCGGTGAAATGAGGAGTCCGCGCGAACAAAAGGAAGTCGATTTGACTAAATGGCGGGCGGGGATTTCACACTTGTGTAACTAAATGTACCTACCGCTGGCACGTTTAACTTTATAAAGCCTTTGAAAATACTTTGCTAACGCAAGCGGGGAACCTGGGTCACCGTGACATGCTGGGAAAAAAAAAAAACAAAAAAACACATTTTAAGTTTTTCGCCGTTAATCCTTTCGCGTCCCGCTAGGATCGTCCCACCCACCCCACCGCCGAGCATCAAAGGGTGCGTTCTCATCTGATCCTCTCCGACACGTCGGCTGTTGTGAAGGGCGGAAATACTAAGAACGCGGATGATTCCGCCAGATTATACGTATTTCAAAAAAAAAAAAAAAATCCAAATCTTCTCTTCCGCCTCAACTCTCTCCGAGGTCCCTATCAGAACTTCAATAAAGTAGCAGGCTTCTAATGCAGGTATTGGGTGGAAAACAAGATACAGATTTGCATAATCACTGTCACTATACATTTGGGAGGTAGGTGGAGTGTGGCGAGATGACACAGCCTGGGCGCTCTGGCAAGACCAGCGGGATAAAGGAGATGAATATGCATTAAATATCCTGGCAGTTCACTGCCCCAAATGTCCAGCCAAGTTTGTCAATAACGTTTACGTCGGGGATGGTATTTCACGCGCATTAGCGGGGCCCTGCGGCGCCGTCTCCGAAGCCGCTGCGGCGGGGACAGGTGGGAGGAGCCATGTGCTGGATTCTTCTTCAAAAATCCCCCCCTCCAACAAATTTCTCCGGATATCTCAAATGTGGATGTTGAAATTTGAAAAAAAAGAGTCGAGAAACATCGATCCATCCATCCATCCATCCATCCATCCATCTATCCGTTATCTACAGCTTATCCTAAACTCTGGGATGCCAGACCCAATCCCAGCCGTTATCGGTCGCCAGTCGATTGCACATTTTATATCAAAATAATGCATGTAGTATGTAGCAGTGTGTCATATGTTTCATGCATTCGCTTATTCATTCATTCATTTTGTAAACGGCTTATATCCTGCGCCTGCTCCTAGGGTTCACCCTGGACCTGGTATATCAGCACTTTGTTGCAGGAAATTTAAGATTAGAGTTGTGAGCAAAGGAAAAGAGAAGAATTGTTAACCGAGCAACAACACAAACACAAAAAAAAAAAAGGCTAAGGAAATATATACAGTACAAATTAGGTTATGGCCAAAAAAGGCTGTTTTTAAATGGAAATTTCAGACAATATAAATGGCCAATACATACCTGACTCATATGGTATGATAGCAGTGTTAAATGCATTTCATGAATTCATCCTTTTTTTTTTTTGAACCGCTTATATTTTAAGTGAGGCGTGGCACAAAAAACAGACAATATTTACGCGCTCCGTCATTCGGGGACAATTATTCCCAAATAATCCGCTGCATGTTTTTGAAATGTGGGAGGAAACCGGAGCAGAAACCCATGCAGAAACAGGGAGAACACGCAAACTCCACGCAGAAACGCCCCCTTGTCGAAATCAAACCAGGGTCCTTCGTGCTATGAGGCCAAGCAGCTAACCAATGCACCACCGTGCCGCCCCTCAAACTATGAATCGTCAAATATAAACCTGATTTAAGCTAAAATGTCAAATGTGTCATGTAGCATGTAGCAGTGTGCAATGTGTTTCATGCATTCATTCATTTTGTAAACTGCTTTTATCGTGCACACGCGCTTGGGGCTCACCTTAGACCGCTCCTGTGTCAATCATAGGTCCACATGCAGACATACAACTATTCACTCACTCATTCTCACTCACATTCTCATATAGAGAAATAAAAACATCCGTTCACACATACAAAAACTCACTGTCTTATTCACTCACTCACTCACTCACTCTCTCAGAAGTCATATCGGGAGATAAAACCATTCATTCACAATTCATATAGGCACAGAAAAACTCACTTTTGTTCATTCACTCATCCACACGTCATATCCGAATCAGAATCTTCAAATGCACAATGTACGCCTGTAAATTGTGAAATTTACCTGACTTTTACGGTATGTTAGGAGTGTGTAATGTGTTTCATGCATTTGGTCATTCATTTTGTAAACCGCTCATAGGGCCACATATAGAGACATAAAACCATTCAATCACAATTTATATAGACATATGAAAACTCTCTCTCTTGTTCGGTCACTCATCCACATGTCATATCGGAATCAGAATCTCCAAATGTACAACAGACTCAGGAATTTGGCCTGGTATATCAGCGTGTTGTAGTAATTTTAAGATTAGAGTTCTGAGTGAAGGAAAAGTGAAGAAACATTAACTAAGCAACAACACAAAAAAAGTTCAGGATAAGGAAATACTGTATTTTCCACACTATAAAGCTTCTCAAAAACCGACAGTGCGCCTTATAATCCGGAGCGCCTAATATATGGATCAATATTGAGCCGCAAGAGGTCTCGCAACTACGGGAAGCAGCCGCCGACTCCATTGTCTCCCGCAGAAGTTGCGCGCGGTGCATGCCGGGATATATGACTGCGCGAAGCGTGCATTTTCATTTCCATTTCGCCGAAGCAGCAGTGTTAAAAACGGGAATTCCAGTCCCACACCACTTGTGTGTGTGTAAAACGACCCAAAAATGGCACCTTTCAAGAGACACGCTTACAACGCAGAGTTTAAACTCTAGGCGATCAGTCACACAGTAGAACAACATGAGCGAATCAATGGTGCGGAAGTGGAGGAAGCAATAAGATGACCTGCGCCGAGTAAAGACGACTAAACAGAGTTTCCGAGGAAACAAAGCGAGATGGCTGCAGTTAAAGGACAAACTTGAACAGTGGGTTGTTGAACAGAGACAGCAAGTAGAAGCGTCTCTACAGTCACTATTCCAATGAAAGCAACAGCGCTAGCTAGCGACATGAACATCAATGAATTTAGAGGTGGTCCTTCTTGGTGCCTTTGTTTTACGAAACATTTTGAACTTTGACAAATGAAGTTGGAAATACATTGTTTGAACGAAGGCGGTGCTAATACTGGTAAGAGCTACTGATACGTACGGTATCTTATTGTGAATGCATTAACTTGTTTTGAGAGTGAACGGCGTTGTCAGAACGTTGATTTGTATTATATTATAAAGTTTGACTGACTGACTGATCTGACTGTTGTTGACATTCTCTTTAGTGCAGCTCCATTGAGTGGATGCATAACGCAACCCCGGCAACTACTGTAGCTTCTATCATATGCGCCTTATAATGCGGTGCGCCTTATATATGAACATTTTTTTAAAATAGCCCATTCATTGAAGGTGCGCCTTATAGTCCAGTGCGCCTTATAGTGCGGAAAATACAGTACGTACAATATAAGTTAGGTTATGGACAAAAACAGCCTGTTTGTTAAATGGAAATTTCAGACTATATAAATTGTCAAATATATACCTGAGTCATACGGTATGTTAGTAGTGTGTAATGCGTTTCATGCATTCATTCGTCCATTCATTCATTCATTTTTAAACCGGCGAATAGGGTTTGCCCTGGACCGCTCCAGTGTAAATCACCAGGCATAAAACCATTCAGTCAGTCACTCACTCACTCATTCCCACATCATATAGAGATACAACCATTCACTCATTCATTGACAATTTATACAGACGTACTAAACCTATTCTCATTCACTCGCTCACTAGTCCGCACGTTATATCAAAACCAGAATCTCTAAGTGTACAATGGACTCAGGAATTCGACCTAAGTCAAGAAGCATGATTACAACCATTTATTCATTCATTCACATCCATTACAAAAACATACAAATGCTCGCCTTCTCATTCGCACATCATATAGAAACAAATCAATTCACGATCTCATTCACATACCATATCGAGACGTCAAAATTTGCCCTGCGTTCAACAGTCGTAAAGAGACAGACAACATTCACTCATCTGGCCGGTTTAGGGTCTCCGATAAACCTCCTGCATGTTGTTTTTGGACTGTTGGAGAACCAGGAAGACACCCACCTTCCTGCCTGAAGCACTAATCGCCACGAGTTGTGTGCGTTTTCCCTCAACCTCCCTTCAAAGATGACAAATGAAAGCGAAGGATCAACAACAACTCCTTCATTAAGCGTCCATTAGTTCGGGTAGCAAAATGACACAAGCGCTACATGTGTGTGTTTAAGGAATATACATGCAGATGTGGTCCGGTGCTGACCCGCCCACCCACACAAACACACACACACACACACACTTAGCGAGCCCATCATCCTGATAACCAGCTTTGGGATTCCTTCACTAAGGAGCTTGAGAGAAGGGGATGCAGTCATTTGGCACGGGGTCTTTTCAGCAAGCTTTTCCTAATGGGACTTTTCCAGGGACTTGTCAGCCTTAAGATGACTGAAATCTCCCCGGCTCGAGGCGACCGACTTCCTCCGGCTTCCCCTCGACGAGTGCCAAGCCGATCGCTTTAGATCCCACTTATCTTCCCCTCTTATTTTTTTTCCGCGACGCGTGGGAGGATGTTGGGGGGGGGGCATCGGAGGAGGAATGAGACGGGGACGAAGAGGCGGTCGGAGGAGAGAGCGAGCGGTCGGACGGGAGGGCCTGATGAGCAATGAGCGTCTCACTCGTCCTCAATTAATCTTGTCTCTCTACCTTTGCCTCGGCGCTTCCCCTCAGCGGCGAGGCAATAACGACACCCTCATCCATTATCCTTTTATCCCCGTTATTCACCGGGAATTGCTTAATAATATGTTACAGATTTGTCCTCCTCTGTATAATTCTTCCTGTCATCGGCGGTATATCACGTGGAAAACACGCGGCCCCCTTTCGGACGGACGCCGTTTGAGGATTATCGCGGGTGACACCTTCGGGATGCAGCCGGCATCTGGAGCATCATTTTTTTTTTTTCCCAGGCATAAAGCGGAATTACCCCGACTTATCTGTCATTGCCAAAAGCACAACAAGCCGTTTGCGGCCGAAGCAAAGGTGGAACAGGTTCTTATCAGCGTCCGTGAAACGAGGAAGGTTTAGTTGTGGGGGGGGGGCTTGTAAATTTATGCTAATGAGGGCCTTTTGTCATCCGGGCTCACCCCCGTAGGGGCTGAATGGGTTGTTTTTTTTTTGTTTTTTTTTTTTGCAGGGGATGGTAATCTGGCTGTTGAGAGCACTTGATAATTTGTACTTTATCCTCTTGTAATTATATAGTTTAAATCTTTCCACCCAGTGCTAATCCCGGTTAGCAACGTCTGACTCGCCCTTGTGAAAAAAAAAATAAAAAATGGCGTAGGAGGAGAGCGCCACTGATGTAATTACTCTGACTTTCTGTAGCCCCGTCCTATGAATCCCCCCCCGTATCATTTTGATCCACCTTAGCAGGCAGGCAGAAAGCCAAGGCGGCAGCCAGAGGCTACGAGAGACAAAAAAAAAAAGGTGAAAACAAGCAGAGAGAAAGAGAGAGAGAGAGAGAGAAAGAGCCCTCACTGTTTTTTTTTTTTTGTTTGTTTTTTCTGAGAAGCAAGATGGAGGAAAACCAGAAAGAAGAGTCAAAAGCGAGTGGAAAAAGAGCAAAGCTTTTGGGGTCTCCGTGCCGTCCAGGGGGGCGGGGGTGGTATCGGTGGTGGGGATCCAGGCCATGTTGCGCAGCCTGCCAAAGCCGACAGCCCCTGACAAGCTGCTTGGCGTGCTGTAATTTGACTAATTACATTGGATTAAACCATATTAATGCAAGCTGTTTCCTCCTGGGGTCACTGACCCGCCCAGTGCATCCCTCGCTGGTTTCCCCCTCTATTTGTCGTAAACAAAAGGCAGACGCGGACGGAGCCACGCATGTTTTATGTCATTAAAAATAAATAAAACATATTTGCATCCATTTCTCTTTTAACCAGTAGAGTGTGTGCTGTATTGTTAAATACAGTAACGGAAAGGGACTTTTACGGCTTTCGCATTGGGTTGGCCGAGTGCACGTGTGGGGAAGAGGCGTTACAGAAATAATAATTTTACTTTTCCGCTTTGTAAAACAACAGCGCTTAGACGCGAGACGGCGCATTTGGTGTGTCGTTCAGTCACAAAATCCAATGTGTCGAAACCGTACTCATCCTTCCTGACTTAACCCCATTGATTTCCATGTTAAAAAAATACATACTGAATATGGTGTTTGCATTGTTTTTTTTTTTTTATTTAAAAACGTGTCAAACCCACTTTCATTTGCATTCGCAGTAATTCATTGTGTGTGTGTGTGTGTGTGTGTGTGTATGTGTGTGTGTGTGTGTGTGTATGGGGGGGTCGGATATGTGTGTTTTAATACAAACGCCCTCGCAATTGTACCAAATCAATTTCAGGTTCCACACAATGCAGAGGCGGCGGCGCTATTTATACGTGCCCCTCTGCCTTGAACACGGTGTAATAATAGTCTTAAACCGGGCGTTATAGAGACAGAATACCAAAGAGGCTTACAGCCCCCTCAGTTTCATAAAACATTTAGGCAAAAGTTCCAAGGGCTGCGGATGATGAAAGAAAGCGAGCTTGAAAACCAGCTTCTGGGATCCACAGCCCTCATTGTACAGAAGTCACATCAAATTAATACTGAGGGCCATTTGCAGCCTTTCTTCTCCTGAGCTTTTCAGAACGGATTAAGCTATGAAAACTCAGAAATTACTAAAGCACCTATTAGGCATTATGCTAACCCTTTCTTCTCCTTCCCTTTGAAAAAGTCAATGAACGCGCCTCTCGCGGAAAACTCGCACACAGTTTCACGAGTCGCTTGCTAGTTTTCGGAGAGCGTGTCGCGCCGGATGCGTATCCGTGATTTTCGCAACTCCGCGCGAAGTCACGGGTAAAACTCTGCATTTTTTTTTTTTTTTCTTTTTTTACTTCTTTTCTCTTGCTGCAGGCCCGCATTCAGGCACGCAGGGCTAGCATCCCCCCGCCTCCCCCTTAGAAACCACCCTATTTGCTCTTTCTCAGCGCCTCTTCAAAGAAGCGCGGGGAGTGCATGAATTGTAATTATGGCTCCTAACAGGATTCGAGAGCGCTCAAGACGACGGCACTTGAGAACCAGGTCGTGTGGAGTTAAACGGCTGTCAGACGCTCAAAGCTCGCTGGCATGTGAACAAACCAACAAAGGCTGGATGTGTCCACTTCTAGGGACCCTTTTACCCACTTCCCCGCTCACAGTGAGGGATTAAAGATCAACTCCGGCCCCTTTACACCCCATATAGCGTTCATACCCCCATTGTCATCTTTAAGAAGGGATTTTTTTTTTTTTTTTTTTTTTTTGTACAAGATTCCGAACCTGATCGCAGCTGCATCGCTTGGACACGAACTCGTGATTTGACTGAATAAATATAGGTCGATTGCGGCAAAAATATGAATTCCCGGGTGGATTTTTTTTAAAAGGGGGAAGTGAGGCAACATGACCGTGTGTGCATGTGTGAAGCGGAGGCGTGTTAAGAGTCCAGGTAATTGGTACCACCTGAGAAACTAATCAAAACACAGTGTCGGATTATCTCCCGGCCTCGCCTTTCGGGACGACCGGACGGATCGTCTGCGCTCCCGAAGGCGGTTTTCAATGACCCGCCGGGGCAATGGGGGCAAAAAAAAACCCGTCCCCCCCGTCCCGTCCCAGTCTTCCCTCCCCGCCGCTAAACAGACCGGCCTTCGGTCGAGGGAGCCGATCTGACTCCGGCCCAGTTCTCCCCAAAAAAAAAATCGTCCAATAGGGGCGATCCTGCAGCGTGAAGTCCCCATGCATGACCCTTAATAAACTCCTAATTGGATTGGGAGCCGGCACAGAAGAAAATTCAACATTGTCCCCTCAATGGCGCTTTTCTTTAGCATTCCTTCCAGTTGTTTGCCTCTTCGACAATAACGTTCAAAATCACGCGGGGGGGGGGGGGGGGGGGGGGCTTTTCAGTTTTCATAAGCAAAACCCTTTTTTTTTTTCCTTATTCTTCTTTTAAAGGCAAAAGCACTATTTGATTTTCACTGGGTGGAAGTGACAGGCTGAAACAAAGCCCAGGGCAGGCCATTGTGTCGCCTTTCACCGTTGTAATGGTCTTAAAATGGCTACAAGCGGGGAAAAACCATTCAACGGCGACCGGGCCGCTGCGCTCTCTCGTCCGCGTCCGAGCGCCGACGCTCTTGAGGCGAAAAGGCGACGGTTGTTTTCCTTTTTTTTTTCTTTTTTTTTTTTGCGCGTTTATACTAATTATCGAGAACAAACACTGCCAAAACAATAACATCAATCATGCCCATTACCTAGAAAAAAAGAAAAAAAAACATAATGGCAATAATTACAATAATATCTCATTAAGAGAGAGAATGAGAGACAGGGGAGAATTAATAGCAGACAGGTGTACAACACAACGCAATTATGGAAGCTGAAATTAGTTCATTGCCTCAAGGCAAATAGAAGAGAGAGGAAAGGTTGTGTGTGTGTGTGTGTGTGTGTGTGTGTGTGTGTGGAGGGGGGGGGTTCAAGGATGTGAGCGGGACTGAGAGAGGGAGAGTCTCACTGGTAAGAGTGAGCGAGAGAGAGGAGAGAAAAAAAAAAAAAGGAATTGCAAATAAGCAAACAAAAATGTCTTAAATGTGTAAATTAGGGAGAAAAATAAGAGGGAAAAGCAGCTTTTCCCTGCAGACTGGTGCTTTAGATGAGAGGGGAGCAGTGAGACGTGATCAAGGGGAGCCGTGGAGCGGTGCGGCAGGCGTCAAGATGAGCACTCAGCCAGCGAGTGGCAGCTTCTCCTTTTCCAGTCAATCATTCATTACGAAGCCAAGTGCTGCGGAGGAGTGCCTCCCTCTCTCTCCCTCTCTCTCTCTCTTTTTTTTTTTTTTTTGACCTATCATATTACTGCCTCTGTAAACTCCTAATCCCCCACCCACGGCCTCCCCTTCGTTAGATGGTGTCAACAACAGACGCGCTCTAACCCCGCCGACGCACTTCCTGCTCAGGCAGACCTCGGAAACCCCTGCCAGACCACTGAATTGACACTATAATATACCGGTTTGAAATTAACAAGGTAGAACGACACGGCTTTATCTTTTCATTTTCTGTACTTTCATCTTTTTTTTTTTTTTTTTCCTCTAAACACGTCAGATGGTTCCTCTGCTAATGAGTATTTTTTTGTGAATTTTAAGCACAGGGTTCACAGCAGTTACCTGCAAAAAAAAAAAAAAAAAAAAATTCAAAATAATAAAATAAGCACTTTAGCAGACAACAGCAAGGTGAGAAGTCTGGATTTTAGCTCTTCAATCTTTTATTGGCTGAACTGAGCACAGCCCGCTTGTTTTTTTTTTTTTTTTTTTTTTTTTTCCTTTCGCCTTCGGGCTCTTCCCGAAGCAGGTGAAAGCCCGGAGGCGGGGAAACCGGCACATCAGCACTTCTTCGTCCATCACGACTCTTTCATGGGGAGCCGCTTGTCTGCGCTTCCCTAATAGAGCCCGGTGAGATTGGGGCTGTAATGAATCCAACAGATGAAAGCGCAGCAGGACAAAACAACTTTTGGAGTAGCGCGCACGCACACACACACACACACAAACACACGTACAAACACACACGTGGTAAGACTAGTGTTGTTAGTGGTAAACAAAAGGCTGGGGATGCAGGCCGGAAAAGAAAAAAAAAAAACAAGCAAAAACAGCAGCTGAAAAGTTGGACACGTGCAAACACACTTACACACACGTGCACATCCACTATAATAACTTAGTTGTTTTAATGTCAATCTGGTGGGTGTGAAGTTCCTTCAAAAAAAAAAAAAAAAAAGGGGAAAAATTTTTACGCCATATTGGGGAAATGTATGTAAATTTGTGAAACCGACGACGTCATGGTTCAGGCCCACCGGCTGTAACGCGGTTTGAGCGTTGTTAATTACCGTATAAAATAAGCAATTGGCACCCTGCCCCATATGTCCCTCTTTTTTTGAGCGTGGAGGATGGAAATGAGGTGGGGTCGATTTGATTGTGTCATGCTCTCCCGTCTGCGCGCCGACGTGCGCGGCTTTGCCAGCGACGGGCTAATATTCAGACGCGGCTCACCATCAGCAGAACTAATGAAAGTAGACAAAATGTCTCTGCTGCCATCTTTGTCGAGCATCAGCTCAGGGTGAGCCTCCCGCTCTTTCCTTTCCTTTTCATCCTCCAAACCCCCCCCCCCCTCCACTCTCCAAGGGAGGGTGACACCGGCAAAAAAAAAAAAAAAAAAAGAAACATGGCGAGCAAATGTGCCTTCCATGTGGCAGCGGTGGCGGGGGGGATGACGAGACCGGGGCCGGAGCCAGTTGCTATGAGGCCACCCCTTCCGTCTTATGGCCGTCACCGCCAGGTTGCGGGTCTGGACCGGCCGGACGGTCGCCAATGCGTGCTCCGGGTCCGAACAGATGAGACGGTTTCGAACAAAGCGGATCGATATCAAATTGAAAAAAAAAAAAAAAAAAAAAAGGGGGCGGAAAATCAACCAATTTCGAGAAACGGCCTCGGTCCTGTGAGGCCGGGGTGATGACGATAACCAATTGTCCAATTGTCCCCCCCCCCCCGCCGCCAAAAAAAAAAACAAAAACGCAGCATCGTGTTTCACCGAGAAGAAAGTCATCTGGAAACGCTTTCCGAATGACAACAATTCCTTGGAAAAATACTTCAACCGGAGCGCCGTCGCCTTAAAGATCGCCCGATTCTCGCATTTTTTTTTTTTCCTATAACAGAACCGATGCTGTGATACTGCAGCATCGGGAAGGACGACCCTGAATACTCAGATTACATCTGTGAAACGACTCAAAATAAAGGTTTGGGGATAATTAAGGGAAAAAAAAAGCAACCAGACCCTTTTTTCTACTATCAGACAATATATCTACTGTGATCAGCTGATTGTAAGGGGCAGGAAAGTAACCTAAGAGTACACAAACCCCAAATTTGAGAAGACACATATAGATACGTGTCGTTTCTACACTCCGAGCATGATACATTAGCAAAGATAGCCGTTTTATGGATTGACTTTGACAGATATCCCCCCAAAAAAGACCAAAAATAAAAGCCTTTCCACACACACACACACACACAAAAAAAAGGCCCTTGCTTTCATTTGGCGGTACGTGGATGAGTCATTCTGGGTGGGGGCGGGAGGGGCTTGTTAGTTAACCCTGAGCCGTGAGGATGATAATACGAGGGCATAAATCAAAGAGTGAAACAAGACAGACTCCTCCGATTCATTAATGGAAATTATCTGACAACGCGCCGGAGTCAATTCACACGTGTCAGCTGGGCTCGGAGCACAATGGGCCGGCCAACTTATGAACTCCCAGCACCACTCCACCAAGTCCATAAAACAACTGGCGACGCCGCCGGGGAGCGCCCCCGAGACACCGCCCTCTCGCGCGGACCACCAGATGACACAGATGGGGTGAGAGCAAACAAAGACGAGGCTCCTTTTGTAAGAAGAGGGACCCCTTTCAGGGGCTATTCATGCAACAAATTGGGGAAATCTGGCCCGGCAACACTCTAGATTTGCTCTTTTATTAGCGTGAGCCTTCCAGTCAGCGTAAGAGAAATCTGATTTATAACTCTGCGGGTAAAAAAAAGGTGCTTAAAAACTCGGCGCTTTTTAAACAGCCTTGTTAAACGGAAGAAGGGAAGCCAGGCCTTTCTCCTCATTATTATATTTCTCTACGCGTTTTCACAACCTGCGGAGAAGCCGATGACAAATTGATCCGTTTTCGCGTGTCAAACATCGACCGGCTCGCTAAACAGACAGCTAATCCCAGATTGGAGAACTATTAATATCAGTCAGTATTGCCAGCGCGGGGGCAGCAGCGCACCCTCCCCGTTTTACAGTCGCTCCCCACGGCAACCAAAACAGAATAGTTTTCAACGGCGGCCCATCGGTTTGTTTGCACGTAGGTCATCAAATGTGTGCACGCAAGCTTTGTCTTATTAGACCCTCTGCATTTTCTCCCCTTGTTCCTTCTCAGCTGCACAGCAGCGCTGCTGCTGCTGCTGCTGCTGCTGCAGCGGCGGCGGCAATCTGCATAGAGAGACATTTGTCATCATTAGCCCGGCTCTGACAGTCGGCACCCGGCACCTCAGATCTCCAGGACCGGCAATTATGAACCCTTCATCCCTTATTTAGGCAACATCACCTAATTTCATCACAGGCCTTAGCAGCGGCATTTGATTACAAACAGCCCCCGAAGCCTTGAAAAATGCCCCCGTTTCTTTCGTTCTCTTTGTTTTCCCCGCGTTTTGACGTATTCCCGCGCTCGGGATCTCACGACGTGAGGGGAAGTCCTGCGTTCGGTCGCGCCGAGACGCGCTAGGAAAGAACGAGAGCCGTCACGGGGTCAACGTGCGGATGATTATCGCTCTCACTTTAAGGTGTCAACCGATATTAAGATGAATCCCCTGCAACTAGTTCAAACTTTAATTTGCAGACTGTGAGCAAAAAAAAACAAACATTAGCAGCATTAGCAGACCTACGCAGAATGATTGACACGTGTGATGTTTAAGCCTTAACTTTTACAGCAAGTAAAACAAAGTACGTGCTAATTATCAGACACGTGGAAATCCCAGAATCCGTGGATAACCAAAGGAAAGAAACTGTTTTTTTAATTTATTTTTTTTGTGGCACACACCATGTTTATTTTTCTGGTGGTTATTTGGACGAAGAAAATAAATGAAAAAAATAAATAAATAAAACAGGATCCTATTCATGCTAAATTCATGCAAATGCATGCATGTAATTTATCACCCAGGCTGACAAGCGTACCATATTGCAGAGGGGAGGGGTGAAGGGCCAAATGAAGCTGAGACAATCAATTAAGTTTCTTAATTTGCACTCTGCGCTGTCTTTCTGTTTTCACAAAATTTCATCATGCTGCTAAAAAAGTGTGTTTTTTTTTTTTTTTTTTTTTTTGCTTCCCTTTCATCGACGAAAGGTCCATGTGCTTCCTGACTTCTGCAGAGGGAGGTTGCTGATGCACGGCGTTGGACGAGGCAAATGAACGGACGCAAAATCGGAGGGGGGTCCGAAAAATTAGATGGCCCCCTACCGGGACAGCATATTGCTTGGAACAATAATGTTCCATTATTTAAAAAAAAAAAAAAATCCAAATGATAATTTCATTTTCTGACAATTAAAATGATAGAAAACGTGTCAATGCGAGTGTCGTCCCGCGGGATTAAACCCTGTTTTGTTTTGTTGGGTTTTTTCCACACAGCTTGAACGCTGGTGTCACATTTGTGACGTGTCACATCTTTTAATCTGATTAATTTCAAAATATGCCATCCTGCTAAGTCCACTTTGACTAATCTGCACATTAGCTTCAGAAACTAACCTCCCTTTGTAAAGATTTTCTGTCTTTTTTTTCCCCCCCCCGAACAAAATAACCAAAGAAATTCAATATGAAAGCATATGGCAGCGTGCAGTTGTTCTTGTGAATGGGATTACTAAAATAATATTTAGTCATCCATAATTATGCTGCCATGTAGATTACTCTTGGAATAAAGGTCTTTATCCGCCCCAAAGCTCACTGGTTCATGCCTCCTTCTAGAATGACTGAAACAACTAAAATATACATATAAAAAAAATGAAAATGAAATAATAATAAGATTAATAATTATAAAAAATACAAAATATATTTACTTTATATTTTCAATATTTTTCCCAAAGAACTTAAATTTAAAAAAAAATATTATCAATACAATTTCTTTCTATATCAGCATTACATATTGCAATGTGCAAATATGATGATAAGAACGTGTCCCATTGGTGTTTTCCAAAATACATGGCACATCTCGTTGCGTAGCATAGCATACAAAATATGCTGGTATCGATATATTCAATGACACAATCAGCTGGATAGCACTTAAAGTCGATCCCCCAAAAGGGCGATCCCCGGCCTTTTTGGGAAGGTAGCGTTGACCCTGTGCGGGGCCATGTTAAAAGAATGATCGGTCTTTCTGGAAGAAAGGAAAAAGAAAAATGCAGGAAAAAATGAATAAGTGTAGAGGCATGCTCTGGAAACAAAGAGGCCTTCAAAACAGGGTCACATGCTCTTGCAAAATTAGGGGAAGTATAAGTCATTGTATTGATTTACACAATCATGCATGCATCTTGCTGGGTCAGAAATAGGCCTACAATCAGAGCCCCATATATCACACTGGAGGGCCTCCAATCGCCTGGCGGGATGGCAGATGAAGTAACAAAGCTCGCAATGTTGTCATGGTAAAGATATGGCTAAAAGGACCGGACTCTCCGAGGGCCGGACCTGACAAGCGCCGGAGTCTTGGGACCTGGGAGGCTGAGTTACTGTGAGACCTCCGCGGCCACATGCTTCAGATTACCAGGCGATAATCTCAATGAAAATCCCCCTCGTCTATCACACGTCCGAAAAAGCTGGCGGAGCGCAAAAAAAAAAAAAAAAAAAAAAAAAAAAATCTTAGGAGGTGAAAACGGATTCGGAGATATGGAGATGTGTGGAGCGGCGAGATAGCCTGGAAAAGTTAAGACGGGTCTGGTTTCAATAAGGGCAGGTACCTGCTGGGCTACAGGCGGAGGGAGAGAAAGGCCTATCAAAAGCATGGGAGGGGAGAGGATTTCTAGCTACCTCTCACCACATGAGGACCCTCTGTTATATTTCCACACACTTTAAATGTAATATCAAATATAGAGATGACTCATAAAACATATCTGACTTCTGTTGAATTCAAAATTGGACCCTATCATCCAAACTTAAATGCTACGATTCCGTGATTTCAGTTTGCAGTGGAAGTGTGACAAGCCAGGAAGCTGCAGCATCCGCAGAGTCAGATCCCCTCCCACCCTTTATAATTCCTGTTCTTATTCGTGTTTCCGCTGGAACGAGTGTATATGCACTTCTGCTCTGCATTCGATCTGTGTAACGTTGCAAACCCCCCCTTTGCATTTCCTACCTCCCCTCCTCCTCACTAAGCACGCTGTACCTGGTGTGAGATGGAGTGTGAAGATGAGATACTGTTTTGTGTGGATGCAAGACATCTTTATTTGGAAACCCCCCACCCCGCCTGCTCCCCAAAATAAAATGAATAAATAAATGAATAAATAGATATGAACTGACAGAAAAGGACGGGAAATCATTTCGGAAAGAAGAGAAAAGGTCAGACACGCAGGGCCGGACGTGATGACATTATTTGCAACACGTGCACATTTCATTTATTTGGTTTTAGAACATTAAAGATCCTTTAATTTTAAGCCATCCCTCCCTCCATCTCCATCCCCACTACTAACAAATTAAATGTAATCAAAATTCAAATCATATTTTGATCCTCTTGTCTATATATATATATATATATACATGAACACCTATATATATCTATTTACACACATATACGTGTGTATGTATGCGTGTGTGTATTTTTGTTGAAATAATTTAAAATAATTTCAGTCACAAAGTTGCTGTTTCAAATGTTTTATCACGATTTTTCTGTTTCACTTAAAAACTTGTATAACAATAACAATAATACAATAATAATAATAATAATAATAAAATGTAAATAACGGTGCCAAATTCATGATCTTTTTAAAAAAAGTGAGACTTTTTGTTCTGCTTTAAATGACCAGATCTCAATCTCAAATTAAACTGATGAGATTATTACTGGTGTGCGTTTGTATGCATATACAATAAATATGTATTCTATAAATCTATACTTTTAATGCACCATCGAAATCCCTTAAATGCGTGAAAGCGGCGGACGGGAGAGTGGACGCGCAAAACGAAGGGAAGAAAGAAAGAAAAAAAGAATGAAAGAAGAGAGAAAGACACAAAGAACGCAAGAAAGAAAGAAAATAAGAAAGACGCGTGTCTTGAACGCCCGTGACTTTGAGCCGCGATGATCGATTTCACGAATAAATAATAATAACCGTGTTGCGCACGCCGTTTTACTTTCCGTTAAATTCTTAAATAAATACAAATAAATAAATTCTGAATCTAACAAAGCGTTTTTTTTTTTTACCATTAACATTTCGAGGGTTGAAAAAGACAAAAAAAGATTTTTTGCAGAATCAGCGCGGCGTTAGAATGTATATTAAAAAAAAGAATGGTTATAATTGTTCTAATCGGGGGAGAAATTAGATCCGGTCCAGAGGCAAAAAATAGGACAATACTATTTAATTAAACGATAAAATAAGGCGAAAAAAATATTTAATTCTCCATTTTTTTGTGTCCAATTTAAAAGATTATTGCTCTAAATGATTCGATGCAGAAAGTCCAAGAAAAGGCAAAGTATTAAATAGAAACAAAAAAAAAAGATAAGGGGTGGGTGGGGGGGGGGGGGGGGGGGGAGAGAGGGATTAATTCCTTTTCCATAAGGCGTAGGTGTACTTCCGCTCCCCGGCACTAGCACTACCTTTACTTTTTTACTTGTATATAAACACCCGGGGATGAATTTGTTTTCGATAAACTGGGACGCGGTGACGCATCGGCCGCCGATTGGCTAACGCGGCTTCGGCTCCTCCCTTATAATAAGGAGTGCGTGTGTGTGTGAAAGAGAGAGCGTGTGTATATGTGTGTGTGTGAGAGAGAGAGAGAAAAAGAGAGAGAGAGAGAGAGAGAGAGAGCCCCCCCTCCACCCCCTCCCGGTGTAAAACACACAGAAGAAACACCGGCGTCGGGAGAAGCACATTCCGGAGCCTGCGCTATTACGCGGACGTGACACCGGTACATGAGAAAAGAAGAAGGGAAAAAGAAAAGGAGGGGGGGAAAGAAAGGAGGAGAGGGTGTTGTTTTTTTCTCTCTCTCCGCGATGGACTTTTAAAAACCGGGCCGAGGCGGAGACACCGAATGCGGGGCTCGTACGACCATTACGCATGTGCCGTGAGCGCGTCTCCGCCTCTTGAAGACGGAAAAAAAGCAGCGAAAAAAATAAGAGGTTATTTTTAAAATCTTGTTTTTTTTTTTTTTTCTTTTTTTTTTTTCTCCGTAAATAGCGTTTCTTTCTTCTCTAAAATTGGCTCCCGTACAAACAGCCGCGTTGGATCCGTCGGCGTACTGCGAGACTCCGGTCTACAACCCGGATCTCTGCCCGAACATGATCGCCGCGCAGGCCAAGCTGGTGTACCATCTCAACAAATACTACAACGAGAAATGCCAGTCGCGCAAGGCGGCCATCTCCAAGACCATCCGCGAGGTGTGCAAGGTGGTGTCGGACGTCCTGAAGGAGGTGGAGGTGCAGGAGCCGCGCTTCATCAGCTCCCTCAGCGAGATGGATAACCGCTTCGAGGGTCTGGAGGTCATCTCGCCCACCGAGTTCGAGGTGGTGCTCTACCTCAACCAGATGGGGGTGTTCAACTTCGTGGACGACGGTTCTCTGCCCGGCTGCGCCGTGCTGAAGCTGAGCGACGGCCGCAAACGCAGCATGTCCCTGTGGGTGGAGTTCATCACGGCGTCCGGGTACCTGTCGGCGCGCAAAATCCGCTCCCGGTTCCAGACGCTTGTGGCGCAGGCGGTGGACAAGTGCAGCTACAGGGACGTGGTGAAGATGGTGGCGGACACCAGCGAGGTGAAGCTGCGCATCCGAGACCGCTACGTGGTGCAGATCACGCCGGCATTCAAGTGCACGGGGATCTGGCCGCGCAGCGCCGCGCACTGGCCCCTGCCGCACATCCCGTGGCCGGGGCCCAACCGGGTCGCCGAGGTGAAAGCGGAGGGCTTCAACCTGCTCTCCAAGGAGTGCTACTCGCTCAACGGCAAGCAGAGCTCGGCCGAGAGCGACGCCTGGGTGCTGCAGTTCGCCGAGGCCGAGAACCGGCTGCTGCTCGGCGGCTGCAGGAAGAAGTGCCTGTCGGTGCTGAAGGCGCTGCGCGACCGGCACCTGGAGCTGCCGGGCCAGCCGCTCAACAACTACCACATGAAGACTCTGGTGTCCTACGAGTGCGAAAAACACCCGAGGGAGTCGGACTGGGACGAGAACTGTCTGGGAGACCGGCTCAACGGGATACTATTGCAGCTGATTTCGTGCCTGCAGTGCCGGAGGTGCCCGCACTATTTCCTCCCCAACCTAGACCTCTTTCAAGGGAAGCCGCACTCGGCTCTAGAAAACGCGGCCAAACAGACTTGGCGGCTGGCGAGAGAGATACTGACCAACCCCAAAAGCTTGGAGAAACTCTGAGGTAAACAAAAATAATAATAATAATAATAACAACAACAAAACACGAAGAAGTTCGGTCTTCAAAAAAAATGAGCGTGAAAAACTAAACAAAACAAAAAAAAAACAACGGACATAGCTCAAAAAAAAAAAAGTCTGGTGAAATGTGACTGTCCTCTGCTGTTCGACATCATTTGGCATTTCGATATTTTTTTTAAATGAGATTTTTTTTGTTTTACTCTAACCCCAATTTAAACCTTCCGCCCTACCACCCCCTCGCACCTTTTTTTTTCTACTATTATTTTTTTAAAACGGTGTTGATATTTTTCTAAAAGACGAAATTTAAATTATTGGCCGTGAACCCGTTTCATAATTCACCGTTGAAAATAACGAATAAGCCACCGCAGACGCTGGTTTATTATTTCTATTATTTCTTCCCTTTAAAAAAAAACAAACACACACACACACACACACACCCACACACCCGTGACGTGGAGTTAAAATAAAAAATAAAAATAAAATAAAAACACACCTGTACATTTTATAACCTACTGTAAATACATTCATAGATTGTGATTCCAGTGGTCTGAAATTGTGAATGTTGTTCTGTGACGCGTACATAGGATCCACCTGTTTAAAAATCTCCTCCACCTTTTTATTCTTTACATTATTGCTCCATCTGCTACGAAAACACGGATTAATTTATACCCGGCTCCTCTGTGACAATGGACGATTTTTCACCTTTGAGGAAAAAAAAAAGTTTACATTTTTTATGCTAGATACTTGTTTTTTTTTTTTTTTGGTACGTCGAAACATTCCATCAAATTACTTGAATTATTATTTAAAGTACTCGAACATTAGGTTGTTGCATATTTTTTTCTCCCCCCCCTCTCTACTATGCTTTAGGCCACCATGATTTTAAAAAAGAAAATAACATATATATAGTATATAAATATATAATACAGTTTGAAAAAATGCACTTGAAATACACTGGATTATAACATCTGTGATCTGATTTTTTATTTTTTTTTTATTTTTTCCTGTCTCTCATCTAATTTAAAGAGCTAATAAAACGAGCTGATATATATTTGTGTCCCATTATGATTTCATTTAAAAAAAAAAAAAGTGTGTGTTGGCGGAAGTAGAGAAGGGGGAGATTTTATTTTCTTCCTTCGATGTTTTTTTTAAAAAAAAAAAAACAATTTATTGTGTAAAAAAAAAATGTATCTGTGGTGGCGAATGGGGCCAGTTTGAGGCCCGAGTGAGCATTTTTAAGGAAATTCAAAAATAAAACGGGGGGTGTAAAAAAAAAAAAAAGCGCACAATTAACTGCTAATACGTTAATTAAAATATCAGGAAGAGCGGATTATTTTACCGTAATACCCGTAAAGCGTAATCCCGGTAATTTGAATTAAAAAAAAATACTCTCTCCTCACCTTCGGGTCGATCTTCTTGAAGGCGGGATCTTCTTCGTCCACCTCGAAGTAGATCTCCGAGGCCGTGACGGACAGGGTCCCCCGGGCCACCAGGACCGGGGCCACAATCTGGGCCGGGGTGCTCAGGACCACCGGGCCTGCAGGGATTACACACACACACACACACACACACACACACACACACACACACACACACACACACACACACACACACACACACACACACACACACACACACACACAGTCGTTGCATTGGGAAGATATTACGCACAATAATATGCGATACACGAATGCAATTCCGAAATTCGCGCGAGAAAAGAAGCCTGTTGACACACACACACACACACACACACACACACACACACACACACACACACACACACACACACACACACACTATATTCACTAGGCGGAATCGTGTTACGCGTCGCCATTATCATTATCATCACCGTCATCAATACAATAGATGGGTTAAAATATATATATATATATATATTATTTAAATAAGAATTGTGATGCTGCACCCCTCCTCCCCTCTCCTTGTCTCAGAGATTATGGGATGGAGACCCTGGGGGTAGTGGATCTGTGGGCACTTCCAGGGATGACAGGTCATCCATCGGCACGTGTGTGTGTGTGTGTGTGTGTGTGTGTGTGTGTGTGTGTGTGTGTGTTCACTGAATAAATCAGGAAAAGTCTCCCCCATACGCCTTATTGATAGTTTAACGTTTACATGGTAATATAAAAAAAATAGACATTTAAAATGCTTTCCACCCGTAGTAGCGATTAACAATAATAACAAATACAGAACAGCAATTCCATAGACATTGATTTGCAAATATATATAAAAAAAGGCAAATTGGGATTATTTAGATTTTTTGCAGCTAAAGGCTAAAATAATAATAAAAAAGAAAAAAACGAAATCTCCACAAAGTGAAACAGTCATGCGGTTTAAGGTATGGGGTTTGTGACCCCGATCAGCTGATGGTGATCACATCTTTATTTCCGCCTCCTTCAGGGCGTCATCCTCCCCTCCATGTTCCCCGGATCAGTGTCGCCCGGAGCGCCGTCACAGTGATTTGTCTCAAAACGAAAGCTCTTGAAATCATCGGGGGTGCGGCGGCGGCGGCGGGTATTTTATCGACCACCGCCCCACCTCACCCCCAGCCCAAACTCCGAAGAGCCACTTTAATGTCTCATCAATCTTAATCTTGCGCTCCTCGGGCCAATTATGGCCGATAGGGTTACAGGAATACAAGTGGATTCCGGTCTCGTGTCCCACTGCGCCCCTTCATCGCTCTTGCAAGCTGCAGAGACCCCCCTCCTCCCCCCCCCTTCCAGGCCCCTCCCCACCCCGCAGCGTCGCTCGGGGTCCATTAACGGCGATCCTATCGGTTGATGCCTCAAAACCCCGTCGCTTACAAGCTCAGAGTAAACACTAACCCCACTTTGTGTGTGTGTGTGTGTGTGTGTGTGTGTGTGTGTTTGTTTGTTAACCTCCTTTCAGATAAGCCTCCTCCTGGTGTGTTACTAAAGCGAAAAAAGGGGGCGGGAGGGGATGGGTGGATGGAAAAGGTAGCAAAAAAAAAAAAAAAAAAATCAATAATATGAGAGATGCAGCACTTGCACATCTGACTGATTGATTATTAATATTATCTTCTCCAGTGCGGTAGGTTCTCCTCCACCTCTGGGTTCTCGTGGAACCCACGTTACAAGGCCCTGCTTTTAACGCTTTACGGTTGGGTCTTTGTGGTGAGAACCTCCAGGGTTTTTGCAGAACACCTCCCCCCTCGACCTCCCCATCTCCCCTCCAGCATTAAGTCACTGCGTCCATTGCTGATGGGGATTAAGGGCAGTAATCCCCTCTGGGATCCCTTCATAATTAGGGTATATGACATTAAATGTTTACACAGGAATAATGAAATTAAAGGGTGAGTTACCCAGGATGAGATGAGTGTGTAGGCCAGGGCTTAAATGCCCAGCTTCTTTTGGGTGCATCTTTTTTTTTTTCTTTTAATTTAATGAAATTACAAATATTTGTCAAGTGATGATAGGGATTTAATGAAGTGATGAGGGAAAAGTCTGGTTTTGGTGTGGTGGGAGTTTTGGGGACATTTGGGGTGTGTGTGTGTGTGTGTGTGTGTGTGTGTGTGTGTGTGTGTGTGTTGGTGGGTGGTGTGTGTCTGCTGCAGCAGAGGAGACAAGTATATTATTACCCACAATCCATCCACGAGACTGCAGTGTTTGATTTGATTATTGGGATGGAAAACGCACACACACACACACACACACACACACACACACACACACACACACGCGCGCGCGCGCAAACACACACACATGCACTGGTGCAATCAATTTTTTGACAATATATTATGCACACACACACATTTGAATAGCTCAAATCATCAACCACCATTAGCGGTGTCTTTTAAAAGTATCAAATTATTTTTGGATGAAAAAAATGCAAAAAAAGTGTTGAAATTATGTTACAGATTTACATATTTTTTGCATTTTTTTTTCATTCAGGCTATTTTTATAAGATTGGATATTTTAATGTAAATATTAGAATTTAAAATGCCTAGCTGTGTGCATGTAGTCATTAATACTGTACTCTTTCAGTGCAGGTTTGGGAGGGAATACTTGAGCAAAATGCAGAATAAGGACTACCGTCTTGCTTTTATAGTTTAGAAATTTTACCTGAAAGCAGATGTCACTTATGGGATTGATATTTTGAATTAGGATTAAAATGGTCTGTTAAATTACAGCAGAACAAAATGGAGCTGAGCCCCATTTTACTGACACAGTTCTGTCTGAGCAATGCACTCATTTTCACACTCCACGCTGCTAGCAGCACTTGAATGTGTGCACGCACGCGTGTGTGTATGTCTGTGTGTGTGTGTGTGTGTGTGTGCTGTAAGGCACGTCTAACGTCAGCCCCGAGCGCAGAGAGCATTTTCCGGGTTTGCGAGGGAGCAGAACCAAACGGAGGGCTCAGTGAGCGCAGCTGCCTCGGCCCGTGACGCGAGAGGCACCGCCCCGTCTGGCAGCCACAGCGGCGGCGGCGGCGACGGGAAGCAGGAGGCGCTGCCCCCCTCGGCTGGCAGGAGGAGCGCTCTTGTTGACAAGGACCGATTCCCAGATCTCTCATCAAGGCCGCTCACGCCGCCGGGATTAGAAACAGGCCAAACACAAATAACGGTCCCTGTTCGAATCGCTGTCCGAGGCCTGCTACGCGAGGGGAGCCCCCCTGCAGGTAGCGGCGTGAACTCCAAACTGGGAAAATATTGATGGGCAAAATTACAAGTTTGGTTTATAATTGGTTATACACCCGTCATTCATTACCGCGGGTTCTCTATTTTGCGGCGGCTCAATTACTAAGGATTAAAATAAAGGTTAGCAGGTCCTCATCTGGCAGACACGCGTTCTACTCCCCTGTGAGACAAAGGGGCGACTTTGTCTCCTCCCGTGGAAGCTCACCCGTGGGATCCGACCTGGGAGGAATCCACCGGTTGAGCTCCCGTCTCATTAACGAAGCAGGATTAACTTAGTGATTATTAAACGAAAATAAATACATAAATAACCAGCTACATACGTGCATACACACAAAAATGAGAAATAGATGTATAAATAAGTACATTCAATAAAAAACATACATATACACACACGCACACACATGCATATATTTATATATACATACATTCATAAATACATGCATAAAAAAGTGAAAAAGTAGATGCATTTATACATACAAACATACCTATATACATACTGCATACAGACATGCATGCATGCACGCATGCATTAATGCATGCACGCATGGACACGCACATGCATACATTCATGAATGCACACACACACACACACACACACACACACACACACACACACACACACACACACACACACACACACACACACACATACACACAAACATGCACACAAATAAATAAACAAATAATCAATATGAGGAGGAGTCCAGTAATGTGTGACGTGCTCTGATTAATGATCTCATGATTTAAAAGAAAGACAAAAATAAGTAGCAATATTTAGATCATGTGAAGGTTATTTTTATATGATTTTAGGTCACATATATGTGAGAGAAAGAGGCACGCACTCATACTGAGTCGGAGTTTTTGCCCCCAAAAAGGGACACAAAAAAAATAATGGGTGGGATTTTGATTATTTTTCTTTTTAAAACATATATATTTTAGGATTTTAAATTCAAAAAATACTTTAAAAACAATATTTGTCTCCTGTGCGACTTGACAAAATGTAATAAATGCCAGGGGACCACGTGCTGTCACTTCTTCGGTTCCCCTCCCAGATGTTGCCGATGGTAACCTCGGGCGATTTAACCGATGATTTTTTTTTTTTTTTTATTATTTTGATTTCGTTTGTGGTCCGCTGCCGAGCCAGACAGTTTCCTTTTGGACCTATCATGACCACGCAGAGATAATTTGGACGGCCCCTGGAGCCACACAATGACACAGTTAAAATGAACGATTGCCTCCAGGTAAAAACGAAATTCTGAATATGCTTATTGTCGATGCGAAGGAACTGGCAAATAATGGGTCTGCTTGTTAGTTTTTTATATTTTTTTATATCCTCTAAAATGCCAAATCCACTGAAAAACAAAACTCAACGACAACAACTGTCTAGACCGATTATGAAACCCTCTCAGACTTTTCTTTATCCACGCAAGCAAAACACAGGAAATGTTTTTCCTAATTGATAATAGTTGTCGGGGGTTTGGTATCACTTTGTATTCCACCGCAAAAGCATTTGGGAATCCCCCTTTAATAACATCATCGTGATACTGGTTTTTGGGAGGTTTGTTAGCCGACATCGAATTCGGTTACGCCGAGCGACAGCATTTTACTGAGGCCCTATTCATTATTGCAGATGCGCTGATATTTGAAGGTATAGCTAATGTAAAATATGCATTAATTGGTTGAACTTTAACCGGTCATACCTGAAATAAAAGGGTAAATAGATAATCCCGATATGTTTACGTTGAATGTTAACTTATCAGGAAACTCTGGTTCAAAGAAAAATACATCTCTGATTGGCTGAATATAGTCTCTGACATTATTATTTGTTTATCTGGGCTTGTGAGACAAATGCTAAAAAGACGTGCACAGTTGGAAAAAAAGTAGCTAGAAAAACTACATTCAATATTCGTCTGATCGTGACTCACCGCCGAGGTTATCGATCTCTTTCTCCTGCAGCACGCTGAAGCCGTCGTCCTCCCCTTCCAGCGTCAGTTCCGCCTCGGGGTTCTGGCCGCTCGCGGTTTGAGTCCGAAAAGCCTTACTGCACTTGAACACCTCGCCGTTGTCCGTGCCTGAGGACGGAATAAATAAAATAAAATAAAAATACGGAAACTGTCGCCGACCCTTCCGCTCCCATCGGCGTTGCTATTGGTGCTGTCTATTTCCTGGGGATTGTTTCACATCTATTGTCGAAGATGACATTTTCAGTCGGTGTGACTGATATATAAGGTATATAAGAGTGAGAAATGGCTGTTGTTATTAGAAAAAAGCACCAAACGAGAGTCGACAAAGGAGCTGTGCAGTATATTTAAGCTATAGGCAACGGTAAAATAACCCGCGCATGGTAAACACGATGATATGCAGTCGGATGAACTCGATGTGAGACGCTCTCTCATGTGCTTGCCATAGAATATGAAAGAATGTCAAGGTACACGTTTGTTCGCTAAATACATTTTGAGCGGTAGAACATCAGAGGTGTTTCCGCCTTTTTTTATTTTCCGACAAGGTCAACAATGAAACACACCGCCTGCGTCATGAAAGACCCTCGCGGCCGACTCGGGGATACGTCTCCGGCTCACAGTCGATTAGAGGTATCGCTTTCCGCTTTTGGAGAGTTGACAAGAGAGCCAGGACAGATAACACAATTAGCGGGCTGCTTACATTAGCGCTATATCACATGACTATAGCTGAGCATGCTCATTGAAAAAGATGTGTGATCTTGCAAAACAAAGGGGTCTCGCACATTTATCAGCTTAAATCAATCCAGCGCCAACATGTGCCTGCCACGTGGCTGCTTGCAAATGTTTATGATTTTTTTTTTTTTTTCTAGCTTTCTGATGTTTGAAATAACACCAAGAGCGGGGTTAAAAAAAAAAAAAAAAAAAAAGGGAGAAGGCTTATCCCGAAACTGTGAGATTGCAGACACCTGTCTGACATGCAGCCTTTCAGCGCAGTTCTTAATTCGCCCCCGAACCTCCCTCCCCTCCGCCCGGGAGGAACGTGTACCTTGTCTCCGAGAGGTCACGTTTGACTCTTGTCAACACTGCTACTGAGGGGAAGAAAGAAAAGAAAAAAAAAAAAAAAAAAGCTAGCTTCCTGTTCTGTCTCCTATCCGGGCTGCTTTCAGCAGACGGATGGGGGAAGAATTCTGCGCAATGTTAAAGTCGAAAGCTACCCGGCGACCAAAGGGGATCAAAGGGGAGCGAGTAGAAACCGAAAACTGCGACTCTGTTGAACGTCGTTACGTTCGAAGTAAATGAGGGTAATGCCGGCAGACGTGCAAATGTTTTGATTGGGGGGGAAAGGGAGTCTCGGCAGGGTCGAGGAGACCAAACAAACCACGCTGATTTCCCCGGCGGACGTGAATACCGACATCAACTGTTATGCGTTTTCCGTCATCGATTCTCACCCGCCTTGTGATTTACGTTATGCAGAAAACTAAAAAAAAAAAAAAAAGAAAAACACGGTTGGATTTAATTAAAACTGAGTGACGTGTCGAGACGAAAACCCGGGAGACGCTTCTCGGTTTAGATGCGCGGCTTGAAAGGTGTCGCGTACTGGAAAAGAACGCAAGAGACCCTGAAAATAAACAGTAAATAGCAACACGTTTGTTGCTGACCAGCAGAAAAATGATAATGAAAAAAAATGTATATACTGCTCAAAAAAATAAAGGGAACACTTGAACAACACAATGTAACTCCAAGTCAATCACACTTCTGTGAAATCATAGTGTCCACTCAGGAAGCAACACAGATTCATTTTGACTTGTTTTAAGGACATTACATCAAAGTTGGATCCGCCTGGAGTTTGTTTTTACACTTTAATTTTGAGTGTGATTCCTAATCCAGACCTCCATGGGTTGATACAATTGATTTCCATTGATCATTTTTGTGTGATTTTGTTGTCAGCACATTCAACTGTGTAAAGAGCAAAGTATTTCATAAGAATATTTCATTCATTTAGATCTAGGATGTGTTTTTTAAGTGTTCCCTTTATTTTTTTGAGCGGTGTATAAATATATATATATATATATATATATTTATATATATGTATTAATGGCCTCCAGACGTTAGTGCTCCATCAGGAAGAAGTCCTCTGGTTTGATTTTACAGGGGGTTTTCTCTCCTCTCCATCTGAATCTCAATTTGGGGTTTTTCCCCAAAATATGCCGTAGCATCATTGGAGACCCGAAGTTGCCCGAACAGAGAGTGAACGGTTGTGTGTCTTTGCGGCCCGGTGATCCACCGGCGACCAGAAAACCTTCCTTCTCGCCCGATAACACCGGTGAAAGCAACCCCTTGTGCAGGATAAGCAGTATAAATAATGACAGTCCGAGCCAAAAACTCATTAATCCAGATGAATTAATTTGCGTAGTTATTTGATTAAAATGTATCATGCAATGAACGACAAGGGAGACGGGAACCAAGACAGAGGAGTTGGTAAATAACAACCCTAGGGTTGACGGTTATGTCATAATGGTATATTAATAGCTTTAATATTCACAAAAGAAATAACAATCGTGATGCATAACAATTAATAATCAATGGATATTAATTGGGTTTATCGAAGTTAATCCACGGCAAGCCTGTTTGACAGCCTGATTGTTTACATAGATATGTGTTTATATGTATAAATAGCGTGTTGGTTTGCGGCCTCTGTCAATGGTTTCTCACAGTGACAGCGGTTCTCTGTCATGTCTGCGTTTAGGAGCGGCGACCGGAGGGGCCACCGGTCACCGGCCCCAGGGGCCTCTTGTTCAATCACTGAGCTTCGGTCCGACTCGTAAAGAAAGTAAAAAAAAAAAAAAAAAAAAAAAGCGCTACGGAAGAGCTTCCGTGACCCCGTCAGAGAGCGGGTGGAGACCCCGGCGGGGGCCCGGGCCCACGGCGCCTGTCTCCGGCGTTTAAAAAGGGGTTTGCGGTTTCCGAGACGTGACAACGCTTTAAAAAAAAACGAGGTTTTCAAAACTGACAGCCGTCAGTGACGTCAGCCGGTCGTGTCATAGCGGATTACTACTCCTCTGCACCTGTCTGCTACAAGCTGTCTGTCTAGGAACCCCCGGTGTTAACTAACCGGCTTTGGAGGGATGGGAAAAACACACACAAAAAAAAAAAAAAAAAAAGAAACGCGCAATTCAACGTCGAGCCCCGAGTGTTTCCAGGTAATGTTTACGCACCGGCGGGTGTTAGAAAAGGATAAAACTGCTTCCGCAGACGTCTCGCCGTTACTATCAAAACAGCCCGGTCTCCCGATGGCGCATCTGTAAAGTTAATATTGTCTCGTTGCAGCTGGGGAGGGAAGGCTTCTTCTCCGGTAGGAGTGTTTTTAGTAAAGGTTTGATGAATGGAAGTGATTTTTTTTTTTCCCAATTTTTTTTTTTTTATTAGATACCACATCACTAGTCAGAGGGGCATCATTGAGAAAACCGCATTGAGTGTATTCCTGGATGTAGCATATTCTAGGAGGTTCCCTTCCACATTCATCATTTGCAAAGCCTCATTTTCATTAGCGCGCATTTAATATCCAATAATAAGCCGACCTGTCGGACGAAAATAAGCAGAATATCTACTGCAACCCAGCTATATGTGTAGTTTCCCACGTCTTACGTCCTCTATGGCCATTCATTTGAGAAACACGCAGAATAAAATGAATGAGAAAAATACCGGATCGATAACGTCAATACAGAAATTAAAACTTTGATACGGGCCTCCGTATGAGTCAGAGGAGGTATTATTAAAAGCAGAGGTTATCAGCCCGTCACATGATGTAATGATATAATAATAGTAAACAACAGTTCCTAGAGATGCAGGTCGCCGTTTTAGCCGGCAAGAAAAGTGTCCTCGACCAGAAGCGGCAGATCCATGCGTGAACTCCAGTTACCACATAAATGCACTTTACGATTTCTGATTTCCAGCGCGTGTGAATGTGCAAGTTCTGAGTCGAGCACAGCTTAAACAGAATTAAACCATATCGGCTGCACGGCGGCCGCCAGGTCCCCGGTTGGATTTCTGTGTTGCGTTTGCAAACACTCTGGTTTCCTTCCACCAAAACATGCAGGAGGTTCATTGGAAACCATAAAATTGCCCAGGTGTGTGAATGAGAGGGTGAATGTATGATATCTAGATGAAAAAGTGAATTCTATCTCCCTATATCAGTGATTTTCAACCTTTTTTGAGCCGAGGCACATTTTTTACATTTACATAATCCCAACCAAAATCATATAAAAGGACACTCTAACACAGTGCATATAATACATATAGTAATAATAGAGTTTTTTAATGTATTTATACTCACTAAGTGTAGGACGTTTTTTGATTTAGCTACGAGTTCGGCAACAAGGTAGCTAGTTTTGAGGGCTCTCTCGTTTACCTTTGCGGTTTTCCTCAAAAAAATTATCCCTTTTTCATCGTTTGTTCGGAAGCGTAAAAAACAGTCTACTTGTTTTGAACGGAAGGGCGTTTCGTTCGGAGATGGCGTTTAAGCTGGCTTGGCACCGAGGCGCTGTTGGATAGCTTGTCAGCACCGCGGAGTCGGTGCCGTTGCATCCCCGGTGAAAGTGAATTCAAACAAAAGATAGCTTTCACTGTATTGCCTCGAGCTCCCCGTCTTTTCTTTTTTCTTTTGTCAACCGCTCATATCCTGAACTGCCACTGTCATGTAGCGCTAACTCTAGCATTGACCTCTATGTCAGCGCGTCACAGACGTGATGACATGGCGAGTGGCGTTCCATTTCTTAGGGACAGATGCACCTTATAATCCAGTGCGCCCTGATAATTCCCCGAGGCACACCGGTTGAAAATCACCGCCCTATATGACGTTTAAATGAGAGGGTGAATGGTTGTATAACTGTATATGACATATGAACGCGAGGGTGAATTGTTGCATGGCTATATCATGTATAAATGAGAGGGTGAATGATCATGCAACTCTATATGACATGTGAATAACTGGGAAAATGGTTGTATGTCTACATAACTTTTAGATGAAAGAGTGAATGCTGTGTCCCTGTATCACAGTGGTCGGGAAGTTGCGGCTCGTGAGCCAATATGGCTCTTCTGGTGACGGTATATGGCTCCCAGACAATTTTGAGTTAGAAAAAAAAAAAAAAAATCAGTTTGGAACTGATTTGATCAGATAGCCAACTAGTTTATCCGCTTCAACCCTCGTAAAGGAAAAAAAGGCGAAAAGAAAAAGACGAAAGGGAATTTACATTTGGATCTGCGGTATGACTAATATGCAATGATAAAATTGCATTGATGAAACGGTCAAAAAAAAGCGGCGCTTCAAACAAATCCGTGCAGCACCAAAGGTTGCATTAAAAGTAAGACATATCTAATTTATTATAGGTTAAAAAATACTATATGGCTCTCGATGAAATGTATCTAGAAATATTTGGCTTTTATGGCTCTTCCAGTCAAAAACATTCCTGACCACTTCTATATCATGTATACATAAGAGGGTGAATGTTCGTACACCTTTTTAACACTACAGTGAATTGTTTCATGTCTATATGACTTTTAAATGAGAGGGTGAATGGTCACGCGCCTCTATATGACATATGAATGAGAGGGTGACTTGTTGCACGTCTATATGATTTATAGATGAAAAAGTCAATATGTCCCTATATTATGCACTCGAGGGTGAATTGTTGCATGTCTATTAGATTTGTAGATAAAAAAAAGTCAATATGTCTCTATATCATGCATAAATGAGAAGATGAATGTTGCATGTTTATATGATTTGTTGATGAAAAAGTGAATATGTGCCTATTTCATGTGTAAATGAGAGGGTGAATGGTTGCATGTTTATATTATTTATAGATGAAAAAGTCAATATGTCCCTATATTACGCACTAGAGGTTGAAATTTGTCATGTCTGTATGATTTCTAGATGCAAAAGTGAATATGTGCCCATATCATGCATAAGTCAGAAGGCAAATTGTTGCATGTCTATATGATTTGTAGATGAAAAGTGAATATGTGCCTATATCATGTGTTAATGAGAAGGTGAATGGTCGTGCAACTCTATATGATATGTGAATAAGAGGGTGAATTGTTCCATGTCTATATGACTTGTTGAAAGGAAAAAGTGAATATGTGCCTATATTATGCACTAGAGGCCTATGTTATGAATGAGAGGGTGATCTGTTGCATGACTATATGAACTGTAGATGAAAAAGTAAATATGTGCCTATATCATGTGTAAATGAGCGGGTGAATGGTCATGCAATTCTGTATGACTGGGAATGAGAGGATGAATGGTTGTATGTCTATATGATTTGTGGATGAAAAAAGTGAATATGTGCCTATATTATGTGTAAATGAGGGTGATTGGTCATGTACTTCTATATGACATGTGAATGAGAGAGTGAATACTATGTATCTATATCATGTATAAATGAGAGGGTGAATGGTTGTATACCTCTATATTATGTTTGAACGTGAGGATGAATTGTTGCATTTCTATATGGCATAAATGAGAGGGCGAATGGTCATGCAACTCTATAAGACATGTGAATGAGAGGGTGAAATTGTTGCATGTCTATATGGCGTGAATGAGAGAGTGAACGCTATGTCTCGAGAGAACATGAGAGTGAATAGTTGCGTATCGCTCAATATGTGTATCACAACTGGTCCAGGGCGAGCCTCGCCGCTAAAAAATGAATGTCAAACAATAACGGCATTAAAAGCGTGATTTTGAAACCCTCCAATTGGCCTTAACATCTCCCAAGGTGATGTGAATGGCCTCTCTATCTTCTCTTCGGTTAAAGAGATAAACTGAGGCGTCTCGACCGGATAGTTGGTCGGATTCACGTCGCTGCACCCCAGACGCCATCAAGGTCGAGCTCCACGTGCGCTGAATGCACGGGGGGTGGGTTTTACGGTCAAGCGTCGGGCTCTGGTGAAGTCATTTTAAGGGGGAAAAGCTCCCGCTGCTAAGGACAAGAAGGAAAATAGAATTACTGTATTAATATTTCTGAGAGAGTTCATTATCAGTGCAATAACGAAACTGAGGACAACATAATCCTTGCCCAGAACCAAGCTTAGGTGTTATTTTCATACTTAATCCCAAACTCTTTTATGAATTCCACACATTTGATGTGCAAATATGCTCCCCCTTTTTTTTTTTAAAGTTGCATTTACCTTGTGCTAAAACAGCAGTATTTTTTTTTCTTTTTTTTTTTTCTGTTTTCCGTTTATTCGATTCCCAATCAAGCGCCGTTCGCCTGCATCTTTAAACTGTTGATGTGGAAGAAGGGGATCAACTCTCTCCCTTCGGCGTACGCACGATTGTTCTGCACCTCCCCGTGAAGTTGTGAAACCCTCGGCGCCGTGGCTGAAAACACGGGGCGGATGTTTTTCATTGATCCCCGGAGGAGCTGGAACCTTACGCAACATCTCCGCGGGCTATCGCAGCTATGCAGAAGGACGGTGGGAGTTTCAAAACTGGCCGCGATCTCTCCCATGTCCAGGCTGTCTCGAGTTCGTAAGTCTCTATTTCCAAGAGTTTTTACGACCCATCATTTATTTTTATCCATGTTATACGATCTCTGTTGCTGCTCTGCGTTTTCTTCTTTTTTCTGTTGCGACTTTCGAAAGCTCCGGACTGAAAATATTTGACCTCGGTTTATTAGATAGTACCGAGTGAACGGCTGAATGTCTCTATATGTGAATGAGTGACTGAATGCTTGTAGGTGCCAATGAGAGGATCAATACTTGTACGTCTCTACATCCAACGACGGACCGGGAACCGGTCGAGGGCGAGCGCCGCCTCTCGCCAAATCACATTTCTGATAGGCCGCAGCGCCTCCATGATAAGGAGTGCAGGATAAGCAATAAAGACAATAGATGAATGAATTAATAAGCCCAATAAATGTCAATTTTTTTTACCGACAGCATCAGAAAATCTCTTATTTCCACAAAACAACGGTGACAAAACGTAAAAACACATACGAATAAAACATGTTAAATGGGTAGGGTTGCGATGTTCCCACCAGACGCAACGTCCGGCCTATGAATTAAACGCGTTAAGTCTCGGGTGCCTGAATAAGAATAAGAATAAGAATACTTTATTATCCCAAAGGAAATTGTTGTGCCAGAGTTTCAAGTAAAACATAACAATAATAAATAATAGTCAATATAAACAGTGGAGAGAGAGAAAAAAAAAAAAAAAAAAAAAAAAGTGGGTGAGAATAAGAAATACAAATAAAACTATAAAGTGTCAAGTAGTGAAGTAGTCAAGTAGAAGTGACCAGGATGTCGGTCGATTCACATGACGATTAAGTCACAGTTTAAAAAACACTATTTCAGACAATTTAACCCCCCCACACCTTTTTAGTGCACGCTGGTCCCGGAGAATATTTTATATTTTCTACAAACCCCCCCCTCCAAACCCTGCCCTCCTACGCTCCTTACTCCACGGGCTCCACATTCCACACGTGGAAAAAAAAAATCCTGTCTACGGGATTGCATTACCGCACGATTTTGCCCTCTGCCTTTTCCCTCTTATTTATCCCGCGCTGAAATCCGAAATGGAGAGAGTCGGAGGTGGCGTGGAGGAGGGGGGGTGGGGGTGACGGCTTCATACTTCCTGTGATGCAAGCCATTCGTTTTTTTGGCCCCCGTGTGTTTTTTTTCCAAGGCCGTAAAAAGTAAACATCGTAACTTTGATGTGGGGGTGGAGATGGGGGTTTATACAGTGCAGACGCTTCCTCTTGGGGCGTTCTTTATTTAATATCCTGCGATTCGGCGCGATTCAGTGCGTGTCTGCCGAGCTGCCAGCAGTTGCAAACAACTCAGACGTCTCCGGCAAAACATTAACAGCAGTGTTTAATAATCCTCGCGTGTGGATCCTACGATTCCTACGGTTCTACGCATATCACCCATTTCCTGAAAAGCTTCTTTTTTTTTTAGGCGGCGTTGTGTTTCGCCGGCGTCCCGACGGGTGCAACGTGGCGAGGTTTGATATTTTTTCATCACAGGGACCACGCGGGGGTTATTATCGCGTCATGAGGCAAAGGGCAATAAAGATCTCGGCCCGGGGGGGCGGCGGGCAATCACATCTGAGAAAAGCTTCTCACCTGAAATGAGACAGCAAGGACACCCCGGAGGTAAAACACCCCGTTAAACACTTGGATCAATATTAACGTGACTTCCATTTCATGGTTGCCCAATTCTAATCACCTAACAATATACTCTAATACTGGGCCGTGGCCGGCCGTAACACGGCAGGTTATTACAGGCGGAGGGGGCAGAGGCAGAATGTGCTGGCTAAGCTGTCAATGCCGCTAATAGACAATGAGGTAGAGTTTAACCTCCCCGTCACACACACACACACACACACACACACACACACACACACACACACTCACCCACAGACACACACTCTGCACCAGATTTACGAAGGTTACACCCGGACTTCAGAGAAGAATGCTAATTTTCTTCAATCTGCCAGTCATGTTTTTTTTTTTTTTTTTTCTTCTTCTTAGATACCGGAAGAAAAAAAAAAAAAAAATCATATTAAATAAGTAATGGAATAAATATAGACACATTGTTTGTGAAAATAAAAAAAAAAAAAAAAAAAAAAAAAAAAAAACGAGACGAGATTTAATAAATTTAAGATGAAAAAAAAAAAAAAAGATGACAGCAAGGCTCTCAGATGCTGTCAAAAAAAAAAGCACAGGCCACTCACTGCAATCTGATTTGTGATGGAGATATTAAATAAATAAAAGCACTACCTCGCTTCCATTCTCCTCCCGATGCGCACGGAAGACTGACGTTTTACTGTTTGAGCCCCCCCCCGCCTCGCCGCCGCCCCCCGCCGTCAAACACAGCGATGCAGTGACTGGGAGCGCGTTGTCGTCTCCTGCTGTCAAACCACAGAGAGCGTCTTTGGATTCTGGACGACCCACTGTTTCTCCCGTAGTTCCACGTATTAAAGCTTTCTCAAGGGCCTTGGACATGAAGCTTCGTTTCGCCTCTTCTTCCCCTATATCCGCCACGAGGTCGGACGTTCCCCCACCAGCCTCTGGGGCCCTGGGGGTCATCTGCTAAAGACGGGACTAAAAAAAATTCAATACCGCGTGAATTAAAAGCAGACGTTCATAAAAATAGTACTTGTCAGAGTGCATTTAAGCAAAACGCCGCCACACGTCACTTAAAATGAAGTCTGCCGAAGCTCTCGAAGACCAAGAGGAACGCCGAGTTGTGCTGGAACCCGGCCTGGAATTGAGTCAGAAGGCTCCGGGACGAATCATTAAGGCTGATGACGCAAAAACAGAGAGCCGTTGGACGCCTCCGAAGCCCCTACGGCCATCAGATAGAGGAGATCTGACTCAAATCTAAGGATTGGTATCGAGGACATCTGATACATACGTCAACTGAGGATGTGTCAAAGACAATTAAAGCTGCTAAATTGAAAAAGTTACTGTTATTTTTATTTTTTTCTCCAAAGATGTCAATGCATCACGGTGGAAGGCAAAGTTGGTGTTCGGAAAAATATCAATTCGATGAAATGTCAATATGGCCGCCTTCATTCTACTGCTCTTGGAAGACAGAAAAAGAATCGCCAAGCAGCTGCAAGAGAAGGCTAATATTTGTAAAACATCTGTCATTATCTATTATCATTATTATTTCATTACCTATATTGATATATCTATACTTGATATAGAGACACAACCAGTGATGTCATATCAAAACATACAACCATTCGATCTCTCATTCACACGCCATATAAAGACAAAAAATTATTCATTCTCTCATTTAAAAATGTGATATGGAGATATACTATTAACCCTCCCTGTCCCGTCATATAGAGACGCAAAGAGTCACTCTTTATATCAAGAAATACAGTCATTCACTCGTTCATTGATATGTCATATGGAAGCATGCAACCATTCACCCTCTCATTCACACATCGAGCAATTTAGGGTTTCCAATAAATCTCCCGCACGCTTTTGGATCGTGCCAAACGCAAAGGAAATCCACACAGAGGCGGCAAGAAAACGCAAACTCAACATTCAAGGGCACCCGGGAGCTTCCTGCTGTGAGGCGGAAGCCACCATGCCGCTCATAAAAAAAAAAAAAAAAAAAAAAAAAAAAAAATGCGTATCAGAAATTCCCCCGATCTGTCGTCCCTGAAGAAAACGTGACAAGCGGACGCAGAATCTCTGCAACATGTACATGATTAGATGCGCCGACAGAGGTGTCTAGTGTTCGGATCATTAAAACTATTAATGCTGTACTGTACTTTTTATTGTGATTTCGGTATTTACGGGGGTAGTACCTCGATATCCGACATGATATATGAATGAGAGAGTTAATGTCCCCAATTGTGGCCCCGTGATCGGTCCAAGGTGAACCCCGCCTCTCGCCCAACGACGGGTAAGAAAGGCTCCAGCGCCCCCCTATGACCCTGACTGCAAGATAAGCGGTATAGATAATAAATAAATAGTTCATCAACGGCGATGATATCGCATTTCCCGTTGACCCATAATGTCGGATGGAACTTTCAAATCAGTCTCCCTCTCCGTCCAGTCATCGCCAGCTTTTTAAAAATGCTAGCGTGTGGCTAAAATGCAAAGCTAGCGGCACTCGGACCGCCGTCAGTCTAGGCAACAGCTGTCATGTGTTCATCTGTGGAGTTTCTATTATCACAATGCAAGGGATTCTAAACACACAATATCCAATTTTTGCTGCTGCAAGTCATTTAGAGACGACCACCCTGGAACATCGCGAATTGTGTTTTCCATTGTTTTTGAATTACAGAAATGTGCTTACACTATTAATTTCAGAATCCGCGGGCTCGCACTGGTGCTTTCAATACATTCAGCCCGCTATTCAATCCTGGAGGGGGGCGGGAGAAAAAAAAAAGGTCGTTTAATAGCACTCAGCTGCTTTCTTTTAAAAGTCAGTGTTGCATGACATAGGCCAAATTGACACAAGGTGCCGGTCGGGACCGTCTGCAAAGCGACGGGGAAGTTTTAGGCGCGGAAAATAATGCAGGTAGCGACGCAATTTGTCTCTGGGCCCGTTGTTGTGATGGAAATAAAAAGTGCAATGAAATACGCCGTGTTCGATTTACAGGAATCGTAAATATGTTACCCGTAAAAACGACCGTTAAATGTTAGCGCGTGAATTTTTTTAATGGCTCGTTAAAAACAAACGGGATTTACATTTAATTTGAGATAATGATGTGCATTTTTTTTTTCTTTTTTTTAAATCCTCATATTAAGCGACTCTCGTTTCAAGTGCGGTGGGGGGGGGCGGGAGAGGGACGGACGGTGAAAACTCACCGTACTCCTGCAGCGACTTGCACGCGACGTCCAAGTGGGCGGTGCCGAAAGGGTTCTTGACGAATCTGCGTCTGCGGCGTAGGTCGTCCTCCCAGTAGTCGAGACGCCAGGATTCGTGGGGCTGCCTGCGGGAGAGAGAAGACGTCCCTTTGGACGGTGGGTGTCTGCACAGACAGCAGAGTGGCGGGATTTCTCCGCAGAGACCGATGTTAGCTTTGTTAAAGCCCGTAACGCCAGGGAGTAGCGGCGACCGCCGTGCATATAAATCACAAGCACGACCATTAACAAATAAAGCGTCGCATTGAAGGCATAAATGGCACAGCTTGCCTTCTTCTTCTTCTTCCTTTTTAACAAGTCTTGTAAATCAAGGGAAGGCACCTCAATACAGACAGTATGGGGTTTAATGATCGGACTCTTGGGGCAGTTGAGCCATGAGACTATAAACCAGACCCCCTCCTTCTGCTCCCCCCCCCCCCTCCCTCCGTGCATATGGGGAGCCAAGATTAAAATAATGTGCTGAAATATTCATTGAAATGATTCCCAGAACCATGGAGCAACCTGACAGAAAATTGCATTTTTATTCATTATTAATAACAGCGAATTAGGGTTGTTAAAAAAAGAAAAGAAAAAAAAAAAAAAAGATGAAAACAGTTCCAGCATGTGGTAACCATCTTTTGTAAATTATTATTCCAACATTAGCGAGGACCCGGTATCATTTTATTGCTCGGAGCTAATGCAAACCATTAAGCATTGAGAATGGCGTTGGGGTTAGCGAGAGCGGCTCGTTCTGACCGGGTTTTTGGAGAAAAAAAAAAAAAAAAAAAAGCAAAACACACCGCCTTTATTTAACAAGGAACAGGTTTGTTTCAAAATCGCGACGATTCCAATAATTGCACAGTTGGCAGCTAAAGAGCGATGTGTTTACACGAGTTTTGTAAATTAACTGCAGGATTCAGTGTTGGCGCCTCCCCCATGACTAAACACTGATATGAAAAATCCCAACGTGGAACGACGTCTAACAAGAATTTACCGCTGGAATCCACCAGCAGGAGACCACTGTCTGACTCCCCGGAGACGAAGCCCCGAACCTCCGGAATTCCCAACCAGCGGTTTTGACATAGCGTTACATCTTAGGCCTGAGCTACAATGTTTTCTGAAACCCAATCGAGTGTTTTGTACGCGCCTAAACCCTAACCGGGGCCGTAACTGCGGTGTTAACACATCATAAAACATCATTTTGCAAGAGTTTTCTTTAAAGCACTTTGGGTTTTGTTGTGTAATTTGAATTTTTAACAAGTTGTTTTGTCAGTTGTGTGTTAAAAAAAAAAAAAACACAAGCAGAAATGTTGGAAAAAAAAAAAAACAATTACGAATTTTTTTTTTAGGTTCTTATAAAAATAAGAAGAATTCTTGGATCTTTGGTCTGACCGTTCAATATCGCAGATTATTTGCTGCAAGACCTTGGCAGTCTATATCGCAGTGTGGTTTCTGCCCCCTTTTTTTTTTAATTTTTTTCCTGCCACAGAATTGAAATAGTCTAACCAGATTAAAGTGTTATGGAGGGGGATCACATCACAAAATCCAACGCGCTCCATAAATATAATATCTACCAATGTCAGAAATCAAGAGGCTCAAGAGACTTAGCTGGGGGGGTTTTGACAGCGACAAGGGCTCAGTTTCAGTTAAGTATCAATCAAAATCAAGTGCAGGGGCGCGCGGCGGATCACATGACGGCGTATGCAAAGTAAGACCCCCGACGCCGGGAGCTCGCCCCTCGCCCCTCCTCCGCCTTGTCAATCTCTCTCAAAGCACTAAGTGAGCGAAGAAAGAGGAGAGAAAGAAAAAATAAATAAATAAAAGATGTCAGCGGGTGGAAAGGAGAAACCCACGTAAATGATAGTGTAAACACGAGATTACACGGAGAGGGGGAGAGAAAAAAAAAAAAAAAAAAAAAAAAAAAAAAAGAGATTTGCAAATCCACTCGAGGCGACCGGAGCGATTACCGCCGAAGATTATGTCGCCTAATTCAGAGCGCAAACAGACGGCGGATGACAGTGGGTGGGGGGGGGAGGGCGGTAAATCCGTCACTTTGAAGATTTCCTTCAACTGCCTTTCGTCATTTGGCCGTTTCGGTTACAAGCATCCGTTTAGCTCGCGCCAAAATAAAGGGCAGTGTCTTTAACGGTAAATGCTGGAAAAATTGGAGCCGGTTCCAATTTTGCTGCGACTCGCTGATAAATTCTGCGGGTTGGTTAGCTGGAAAAAAGCTCAAATATGAAATGCTAGTCTAACTTGCGTGGCCTTTTAGCGTACTTAGGAATAATAACCAACATAGATTGTAACCTTTCACGAAATCAACATGTTTTTTTTCCCCCTTGAAGTGCAAACATGTATTCACCTTCCCATCGTTCGCTCAATCCCCTTCCTTCTGCATCGATGACTCTTTTTTTGGATGTTTTGGGGATTTGATTTTTTCCTAGGATGCCATCACTTGCATTTTGGGAGATGTAGTTAGCGGCCACATAAAACGGCGTAGCGAGCCCGCATTCAACGACACTGTGCTATTAGCGCTGGCGTGGGTTAGCGATTAGCACGGGAGTGGATTCCGGCTGGGCCAAAAGGCTCCTCTGGACCCGTCAACATCTCAGACAGGAAGAGCAAGGCCACCAAAGACTTGTTTATGTATAGGCGGCGGCTGTCTCTCAGTTGGGAGAGCGTTCCTAAAATTTCAAGATTGGCGGTTAAACTCCAGGCCCCTATTGTCTGCGTGCAGAAGTGACCTTGGACACACTCCCAATGTTCTGGTTAGCGCCTTACGTAGCAGCCGCGCCGCCCACAATTTCTGAATGGGTGGATACAGTAGTAAAGTGCTTTATAAATGAAAACTTTTTTTTTTCAACTGTAATTTTCAGACTATTGAGCGCATCTGAATTTAAGCCACACCTACTAAATTTGAAAAGAAAAAAAAAAAAAAGTTACATATACAAGCCGCACTTGTGCGTAAGCTGCAAATATCAATTTACAACACGAAGGATGTTACACAGAAAGATTTTTTTAACTTTAATTCAATACGTACCGTAAATGCCTTTTTTTTTTCCAAACAACTGCTTGTAATACGTCTGGTTAAAAAAAAAAAAAATAAATTCAGTAGCCTCTTAGTCTCTCTTTCATTTTGCACCATTCCGCAAAGAAAATCATTCTTGGTATTTTTTTTTTTTTTTCATTAGATCTCCCAGATCTGTTTCCCCCTTCACCTTACTGCCGCACTTAATATTGTAATTACCCGATATAAATGTAATAGTTGTACTCAGATTAAATACTGTGAACTGACAAAACTTTTTATTATTTGAACCCCTGCGCCTCTTACCGGTCCGCGGAAACATTTTCATGCAGAAAACCGGTCCCTGGTACAAAAAAGGTTGGGGACCTTAAATTTTGGCGGCACGAAACTCGTCAGTCTGTAAAAATTCATAAATTAGCTGCAGCATAAGCTGCAGCTTTCAAAGGGTGTGAAAAACGTAGCGGGGCTAAGAGTCCGGAAATGACGGTAATTTATTCATTCTCGCTTATCCTGCAGTCGGAGTCGTGGATCTTATCTTAACTGTCTCTGGGCGAGAGGCAGGCTTCACCCCGGACTGGTGACCAGTCGCTCAGACGGCCACATGCACTGTTGAGACGTATAAACATTAATTCAAACATCATATAAAATCATACAAGCATTCACTCTGATTAATATGTCCTTTAGAGACGTTCATCCATTCACTCGATCATTTGTTTTTCACCTGCAGAAGTTCAATTCACGCTGTCATTCGTACATCTGGGCAATTTAGGGTCACCGATTGATCTAATGCACGTTTTTGGCCGAAGACTATTCTAATTTTGAAAAAGGGTGCGTTATGTTATTGCAGAATCGGTAACAATGTTACATGATAAAATCTGCAAAGGCGTCAGCCTGCATTGTCTGTGTAATAACAACAACAACAAATTGTGCATCCAAATAACAGTGTCTGAGGCAGACTTGGCTCGGGACCCTCCCTTTTCCGCACATCATACATGTCTGGCTTCATGACAACCATAAAGAATGACTGTGAGCCGACCGGCCGAAACTGGCAGAATTTATTAGTCCAGTCGACAATCAATCACCCAAATGGATTTCAAACCACATTTTAAAAGCTAATTTTCCAGCACTGATAACCTACAGGAAACAGCAGTCCCTGTTATTTATAGAAGCTCTCAGACTCGCTAAGTGCAGTAGGATAAATGTATCAAAAGAAAGAAAAAGGGTGTGTGTGCAGGGGGGTGTATTGTCTATTTTCCTCTTTTTCAAACCGCGATTGGAAGTAAATCACGCAGCGAGGTCCAGGAGGTGCCAGATCTAACAGATTCTCCATCTTATCGTGAGATAAGGAAGACCTCGCAGGCAGGGACTCAGTAGGATACGCACGAAAAATTAAAAACGTCGTTCGAAAACGATGGGTTCCTTTACGCACTCACGTAACATAGGGAAAAAGAGACCCAAAATTCAGATTTTTCTGTTAAATTGATTTAAAAAAAAAAATAAAAAAAATTTAAAAAAAAAGCTGGTATAATCTGAATAAAAGTGACCGGTGCAAAAACGCTCCCGGGGGGTAATAACGTTCCCCATGTTCTCCGCAGACTGGTGAGGAGCCGACGGTTCAAGACTTCCCCTTATTCTTTGTAGAACCAGAGGAGATCTGTGTGAGGCGTTCAGGAGGGAGGACACAGACACCATGATTCAATAAAACACCATTATACTCCTTGGGGCTTCAGCTGGTGAAATGAGCGGGGGCTGGGGGCGGCAGAGCGGGGCGGGGGTAATTATAATAAATACCAGTAATGAGCGACGATTCCATTCAAAGGCGTAGTGGCTGGTTTCTATCACACAGATGGACAGACTGAGACGTTTCAGAGACGCCGTGAAGGACAAGCGGCCTCTTTCACATTGGTTTGTCCAAATACGCCCCCACAAATCCAGCTCCGGAGGCCGGGGATTGATACTGCGTTTTAAACGCAGTGACGGAAATAAGTTTTAACAGCGGCAAAGCGCAAATAAACCGTGGAACCCATTTGTGTCCTCAATTATGCAACTTTTATTTTGATTTATTTGCGAGTGCAAAAGTAAGCACACCAAAAACTAGCATCATTTTATATCTCTGTCATGATCAATGATACGTAAAATACACAAAATATTTGTAAATCTAAATCGAGAAGGATATGAACATGTGTGTTTTTATTTGCTACCACTCATGATAGTCAATGACAATAATTTATGAAATATATATTCTGGAGAATACACCCCAATATATGCCACGATATATTTTGATTCATTTGCTAGTTCAAAAGCAAGCGCACCAAAAACAGGCATCATTTTATTCCTGATACACTGATACATTAAATACACAATATATGCCACAATATATTTTGATTCATTTACTAGTACAAAAGCATAACTTTAATTTCTCTTTCCTGAGTCTATCAACGGTACATATAGCACACAAAATAGTTGTAAATTTAAATTGCGAAGGACGTAGAACATGTACATGTGTGGTATTATTGGCTACCACTTATTGTAGCTAATGAGAATAATTTATGAAAGATCTATTCTGGAGAATGCGGTGACGGAAATAACTTTAAACATCAACAAAACGTCAATAAGCCATAAAACCCCTTTCTGTCCTCAAATCCACTCCAACATATGACACTATTATTTTGACACATTCCCTGGTACAATCTATAATGTACAATTAGTATAATTTTATACTACTTTCGTGAGTCTATCAATGGCATGTAAAGTAATGTTTGTAAATTTAAATTGAGAAGATATACATGTGGTCTTATTGGCTACCATTCATGGTCGTCAATGAGAATAATTTATGAAATATGTATTCTGGAGGCAAAGTCCAATCTTGTTGCTTTCACTGTGCGAACACTCGGGATGGATCCCGAAATTATTTGTATAGCTTGTATAGTAGCTTCGTAAATAAATGGAGATAATCATTCAATCCCATTAAATCAAACAATATTTCACAGACGGATGTTCCTCACCCTAATTCAGCGTCCTGAACAGATGTTGTTCTGCAGAAATACAACAAATATGAAAAACAGAGAGGGGTACTTTTAAATTTTGAGCTCACACAGGGAACCTCGGACGCTACGCTCGAAAAAAAAAAAAAAAAAACGCTGCAAAGATAGAGGAAGACGGACGACTTTGACAACATAGAGAGCGACGTTGCATCCGTGTCCTGCACAGCGGCAATAATAACCAACGCAAATGAGTTGTTTATTTTCTCCCTGCACTGCTTTGACTAATGTAATAAACCCGCTGCTAGCTTACGCCGTGCTGATTTTGATGAAAAGCGTCTGGAGCCCCTTGGACCTCCCCGTCGGCCCGTTTCTTGCGAGTTCAGTCAATTTAATGCGAGTCAGTAGCACCAACGTCACGAGTTCCTATATTATTCTAGGATCCGAGGTCCCTGGTTCATCTGCTGAATGTGCGAAGACACAGCCTAGTTCCCGAAAAGCTTCTCACAACTGCAAAAAGTTACTAAAAAGTTACCTAAAAATGGACATTTTGGCATTTTACCACAACCTCACTCATTCATTCATGTGTCATGCCCTAACTCTGTTGTCTTTTTTTATCCCATTGGTCTCATCCCACTCGCATCCTGCCTAATTTTGTGAATTCATTTGATTCTTATCATTGTTATTGTCACTCTGTTGTTTATTTTTGGTTGTTTACATTTACCCTTAATATGTTTTTTCCCCCACCCCCATTCTATAATCCATTCTTATCCTTGATGTTGTTGTTTCCTCTGCTGTCTATTAATTTATTTGTTTGTTTGTCTTTATTTATTTATTATTCCAATTGTCTCTCCATTTATATTTATATTCATATTTATTTGACACTGTTATGCTGTTGTGAAAAAAAAAATCCCCAGCGGGGATCAATAAGAATAAGATGATAATAATAAAATAATAGCTTTCCTTCCTCAAACTGCTGCTATGGCGAAACAAACACACAAATAAAAATCAGCCAGTGGGAAAATCTCAATAATTTCAAAGCAACTTTTGAACCAAGAAAAGATACTCAATAACTTCCCCTTATAAAAAAAAAAAAAAAAAAAAACAACAATGAAATATATCATGTCTCGCCGTGCATCTCGTGCCTGAATGCCACATTACGAACGAGTCGGCGGCCAACATCATGATCGGATTATCACGGCGGCCGGGAAGCGGCACACGCAATCTCGAAGCCCTCCATTTCCTATCATCGCCACGCTCGACGCTGGCTGCAGACATGAGGAGACCGAGGGAGGGGAGAAGCCAAAAGGCTTCCAGTTATTGGATACGACTTTTTTTTTTTTCCCTTTTATAGATTAGGAGACGGAAACACAAAAGGATGAGTCTTGGACAAAGACAAAAGGGAAACCCCCCGAGCGGCAGAAAGACAACCTCCGGGTCATCTGGCAGGAGGAAGACGGCGATGCCCAATCAGGCGAGGATACGAAGACGAGTGGCGCTGCACCGGATCCGGACTCGCCAGCTTTTTGGAGCCGCCCGCCTCCCGCCCCCACCATCTTTCATCAGAAATGGGGCCCGGCTCAGTTTCCCGGTTAAAATTGATGACCGGGGCGAATGGGCCTCTTTCCAGAGATAATTAGCGCGATGTGCAAGGTTAAGCGTGCCCTCTGGGAACCGGAGGGTGGCGCAGGTCAAGAACGAACAGAAGCGGGATGTCAGAGTGCGAGGAAGACGGACCGTCGGTTTTTTTTTTCATGAAATAACAATAAAAAAAAAAACATTTGTGAGGGTTGATGACTATTTCCTGTATTCTTAAACAGATTGCGCGACACTCGTAGATGAGTAATGCGGACGGACATACCACCTGCGATCTGTCTGCGGCCGAGGCGGCTGTTGACAGGTGAATCGGACTGCCGATAGTTAAGCCAATGTGGACCGCAGCCACTTGGTGAAGATATCAGACAAAAATAAAATAAAAAATATATATGTATATATATATATATATATATATGTGTGTGTGTGTTTACACACACATATACAAATAAATATATGTATAAATATATGTATATATACATAAAAACATTTATATATACATATTTGTATATGTATATATATACACACACTTACATACATATATATGCTTATATATGCAGATATATTTAAATGTATTTGTATATAAATACATACGCATATGTTATAGGTGTATGTATGCTACATATGCTATACATATATGTATATAGAGAGAGAGAGAGCGTCACTGTGGTATTGTTGTTATATTGCAGTCACATTATTTGAAAGTATAGGTGTGTGTGTGTGTGTATATATATATGCATATATGTATGTATGTATGTTTTGATAATTTCGCAGTCAGTATTTGTATTATTTCCACGCTATTTATCCATATATACATATATACATACATATATCCTAAGTAAATACACACACACACATACACACACACACACACACACACACACACACACACATATATATATACATATACATATACATGCACATATATATGTATATATTGGTTATGGTAATCATACAGTTTCATTATTTGTGTATAGAAATGAATGGGGAGACCAATGACCTTGGCTTTCAGAAAGGTCAAGAGACACCAGATCTTCTGATGGTGTAAATGTCAGCCCCATCGTAGAATTGATAACCCCTTTAGGGGAAACAGAAACAACCAGCAAAGCAGGCAATGGGGTGGGGGGGGTGAAAAAGTTTAAAAAAAATAATTCAATTGCAAAGTTATTAGCCTCGTGAAGATTGTTACCATTCATCACGTGCGCCAGATGAAACTCGATGTTAGTCAAGGGAAACGGCTGTTTCACCGCCACACCGCGATCAATATCATCCCTGCACGTTTTTTTTTTTTTTTTTTTTTTCCCTGTCTCTCCCCTTCGACGAAAAAGTAATTATACAGAAGAAATGTTGACAATCAATAGCGAGAGTCAGGTAGGGTTAAGGTCTGCCGCGGCTGCCGGCGAAGCTGCTCCGTCAGCTGTCAGCGACGCGACCGATGGGAGCGTGCACGCTCCGGCGGGAACAAAGAACAAAGGGAGCCTTTTTTTTTTTTTTTTGCACATCCCAAAATAAGTACCTGAAGAGCATAGGGGAAATGGATACGGCTATAGAGGCTTAATTAACTCTTCCGCGCTGACTCGCAGACGTAGACGAGTTTGAATTTATGGTCCCGCCTCGGTGAGGTGGTCCTGCGCTGCCGCCGCCGCCACCGCCGCCGCCACTACTGCTGCTGCAGCGCCGCGGGATGATATTCTTCAATGAATTCATCAGCCTTGACATCTACTTTCACTTCAGACGAGACTGAACTTTATAATCCGCCGGCGGTTCAGAGGTCAACAGCGGTGGGGACCAGAGGGGCAGGGAAAATCACTCTCCCCCCCCTGGAAGAAACTCTGACATCCAATTTTCAACTTGATTTATCAGAGCAAAGCTAAAATTGATAGTGTGTCATTACCGGGCGGGGAGCTGTCTCGGGGAGATGTATAAAAGGCTCCTCGTTTTGATTTAGCGCGGCAGATCAATACAACCCTATACTGTTTCAATTTGAGGAGTATTGATTTTCCTATGCCGAGTCTATACAGGGGGACATTCATCATCGAGCAAGCATGGAGTGTGATCTAACGCGCCACTATAGGGTCTGATCGGCTTATTCCTCCGTCAGATCGCACGGCCGTTGTTTTCAAGCTCGGCACCGATTACCACCTGGCCGCGTGTCGTTGTCATATTTAGTCAAATGCCTTGGAAAAAAAAAAAAAAAAAAAAGGAAAAGCACGTTATCCTTGGAGGATAACCTGCACGGCCGAAAATCTCCAGCACACGCGGGTGTGTGTGTGTGCTAGAAAACAAAAATGTAAAAAAAAAAAAAAACAAAAAAAAAAAAAAACAAATTAACACACAATATTTTCCGCCTCTCGCCAGCCGAAGACAGGTTTTTGTTTATAATGTATCCGACGCCGGTGATAAACGTCCACTGGCGAGGCTCCGAGCCGAAATCGCAGAACGAGAGGCGAAAGCGATTTCTGTGCGTAAGGGTGAAAACAAACAGCGCAAATGAAAATGCGTCTCACGGCCCGTGCGTGTGCACGAGCGCGCACGCGCGTACACACAGGCACCTTAAAAATTTGCTCGAGGGCCTTATATTTTACAAGACCAGCATAAATGGGAAAGTTAATGTAGCATTGAATAAGACTAAGCTGCTGAACTGCAACGCTGCCTTGAGCTCATGAGCATATTGCATCATTTTTCTTCACCGGCGGGTCACCATTAAATCTGAATTTGTTGGAAGTTTCACGGTGCCATTTACAATGCAGTCATGGCCAATAACCTTTTGTTTCAATGCAAATGCTGCACGTCTGTGGGGGACGGGGGTCCATAAATATTTGAATGAGTGTCCGGAATTCAAAGCGATAGATTTTGCCTCCACTACCCTTTCCTTAGGGTTATGAAAAATCTATTCTACCGTCATTTTCTCCGCGCGAGTTTGCATCCGCGTGAGGAATAACAACTTTGCATTCAGCTAATGACTCGTTTATTTAAATACACAACGCGTCAGTTCGGTCGAAATGCGCCTTTTTTTTTGCATTGCTATGCTATGCGTGAATGGGGAACAGCAGACTGAATCACAATCCATTGTTTAATGTAAATAATGGATGATAAGTAATAAAATAATGAAAAATACAAGGGGCCCGTCATAAGAACTGTTTCGATAATTCCATGGGATAAAAGCAAACCATATGTAGCGGTAGGTGAGGTCTGCCGTATCGAGCGCGTGAAAACCTTTGAACGTCGACGTAAAATACAGCCGTAAAAAGCAAATTAGGTGAGCCAGATTTTCGGAGACGTCTGCGGACGTGGGTTTCCGAAGGAATGAGGCGCGCGTAATGACGAAAAACTGTACTATACCATGCGTGGAGATATATTTGTAGGTCAAAAAAAAAAAGCTACCGTTTCAGCGAGTCCAAAAAAAAAAACGAACTTGGAAAATCAGCAGAGGCTGTTTTCATTTGCCCGTCTGCTCTTTGTCAGGATGCGGCGCGGAGCGTGATTAACTGAAGTATTTGGATTTCACATCGGAAACAGACTGGAGTGAACCGGAGAAAAACCTCAACGCAGGTTCCTCTCGGTTATACCATTACGTCTGTTGCCTTGGCGGACGACAAACAATAATAACGGTCGGATATCCGGCCCCCTCACCCCTGGCTCCGGTACGGGCTGTGTTATAACACATTTATTCGCGTTGCCGGCTCTTGATCTTTCCTCTCTGAACTGTTTTTTGCGGGGCCATGTGGACGAACGCGAGAGGTGGGAGGCGGCGGCAAAAAGAGCCGGCGGTTATTTTAACAGGGCCCACGGGGGAGGTTGCAACTACCACCAGGTGCTGGTCTGTGTTACTGAGAGGGTCAATGAATGGCCGGACAACACGGCAAACAGCCCCCTCCATCCACCCCGAACTGTCGGACGAGCCGCCAATCAGCCGCCCTCCCGGGGGGATGGAGCCGCTCCGCGCTGTAATTGTGTTTGCTGACCCGACCGCTGACCCCGCGGGGGTTCTGGGAAAATGGCATTAACCGGCGGTCCAATCCCATCACGGCAGAGTTCTGTGACTGCGGGCGGACCGGAGCGCCGCGGCGACGGTAGTCCGACTCCGGCCTTCAGGGAGGGAAGCGTGGGGAGGGGGGGGGTCTTACCTCTGGGCGAGGGTCCCCCAGGCGCCGTGCTTGTTGGTGAGGATGTTGACAATTTTCTGCTTTAGCTGGTTGGCCGTCACGTGATCTCGGTGTTTGGCGGCGCTGATCAGGTGGTCGCACATCTTCTCTTCTTCTTTTCTCTCGGCGGCGTAATGGGCGCAGTTGGACTAATTGCAAAAAAAAAAAAAAAAAAAAAAACACTCATTACATATTTATAGCTTTTAGTGCATTAACACTGAAAGTGATGTCTGACATTGCAGTAATAGCATTTGAGAATATTTTACTTGAATAAAGTCTGGATAATATACATCCTCTAATGGAGCATTTGTCACGCTGAATAATGTTACGGCTTCATTCAACACACTTGAGCGCATAAAGATATTAGTAGACAGCTGAGAGATATATTTCTGCTCCCTCAGAGGAGAGTAGTAAATCATCGGCGAGCACATGAAGGCAGTCCATTCCCTAACTGCGGACAGATGAGGCTCCCCGCTAGCTTGCAGAGGATTGCGAGGGCAGAATACTTTAATAGAGCCGCGGCCACTTTCAGAGTGTCAAGACCAACAAAGAAAGAAACCTCGCCGTCAAAGGGCGACGATAGTTTTTTTTCCACCTTCGTCGATCCGGAACGTAAACGTTCTCTAAACCGACGTTTCTTTGTTGGATTTATGGAGCTATAATTCAAAATACCTATGATTCGATGCAAATGATAGTGGCTTGGCATAAAAGAGGATGGGCGTTTACGTGAATGATATGAAGCAATGCGATAAAAAGGCCTTTAAATGAAAAACATGGTGAAAGTACTTGATTTATTATGTCAAAATACATTCCACATAAAAAAAATAAAATAAAAAAATAAAAAAGAAAAACATACTACTACTTGGTTTTGGATTATTTTTATTATGTAAGAAAAACATTAAATGATCGTGGAATAGCATAAAAGAAAATGGGCGTTTACGCGAATGATATGAAGCAATGCGATAGATAGACCTCTAAATGAAAAACATAGTGAAAGTACTTGATTTATTATGTCAAAATACATTCCACATAAAAAAATAAAATAAATAATAATCATAAAAAAAATTAAAAAAAACTACTACCTTTTGGATTATTTTTATTATGTAAGAAAAAAAAAAAGAAATATACATGGGGTGGACGAAATACGAGATTTAGATTTAGTTTTCGATCAAACCCCTCCAAGAGTCGTCTGCGCGGGTGAAAACCGTAAGAGAGTTGCAGGTGGCTAAAGGTAATCTATACAGACCCGATCTTTGCTGCTTCAATAAGATCACGTTACCAAGCCACCCCGGGGGAACTCGAGCTAATATTCAAAATCTAATTTACTAACAGAAGCTGGAAGTTAATTGAATTTCCTGCATTAAATTTGAATTCTGTCAGATAGTGTACTTCAACATATTCTTCATAAGGCGGATAACTCAATCTCGACTTGTCACCTCGCGTTACGACGCCGCGCCGTGACAAACATCAAATGTTATTTATCACTTTAGGGCCGTGTGACGCTTTGCCATGACACCGACTTAATTGTAAAAATGTCTTATCTGCGTCCCGAATCTTCAATCTTGGGGGAGTGGGTAATAAAGTAACGTCAGAGCGAGATGAAAAGTGTAAGCTGTCTGGAGTTGGCAGACAGAACGGATGGGGCCAGGTACACATCCCCCCCTCTTCTCCTGACATTGCATATCTAGCCGTCTCTTCCAGTTTATCTAGCGGGTCAAGGATCCTCAAGAACGGTATATCAAGCGGCTGTTTGAGGATGGCTGCTTTTCCCAGATAAGAAACTCATCACTCCTCACCTGTACAAGCCGCTAACTGAGGTGGCGGTAATAAGAGTACACACACACACACACACACACAAACATGTGTGCATACGCTTGCGTGACAGACTGTATGCACACGTGTGTGCGCGCACACACAACCAAATATTTCACGGCGGCCTGATACATTTATAGCTATATCTATCCCATTTTTTTTTTTTCCCATCGAGATAAAAAAAAAACAAAACAAAGAATATTAATGCAATGTACAGCACTATACAGCAGGGGTGTCAAACTCATTTTGGTCCAAGAGCCACATAAATTTGATGTAAAGGGAGCCGGATCAGTAAAATCATTAGCTAGAAGTAACACTAAGTCCAAATATTTTCTTTGTTTTAGTGTTAAGGAGGTAAATGGGTAAAAATCTTTATATGAAATGGACTGTTCCTCTAAAAAAAATACATGACATATTAATATCAAAAATTAATATTTAAAAAAGAATTGTAAAAATATTGTTCAAATAGAAAATCTTGTCACTGTGGGAAAATTTACAACTAGAATTTATTAGAAAATTGATTGGTAGCATGTATAAGAGGAGGTATGAGGTTTACAAGGCTATTCTGGTTATTAAATCAATCTTTTTAATTTTGCCCATTTTTTTCTATCGTTTTTGTGGTTGGTATAGAAATAAGAAAAGAAAAGATTGTTTTGACAAGGTCAACTAAATGTTTTTTTGTATCAAAAAATCATTTTGTTTTCAAATTTTGAAGCAAAAAATAGGTTACAAAGTTACTTTTTCATTGTTTCCCTGCCTGTTTTTGCTATAGTTTTTTTTTTTTTTTTATAGAAATAAGAAAAGATCGTTTTAACAATGTCAGCTAGACGTTTTTTCATCAAAAACCATTTTGTTTTCAAATTTTGAAGCAAAAAATAGATTACAAAGTTACTTTTTCATTGTTTCCTTGCCTGCTTTTGCTATTGTTTTTGTGTTTTTTCTAGAAATAAGAAAAAAAATATCGTTTTAACAATGTCATCTAGAAATTTTTTCATCAAAAATCTTTTTGTTTTCAAAATTTGAAGCAAAAAATAGATTACGAAGTTACTTTTTCATCGTTTCCTTGCCCGTTTTTGAAAGCCACTGTATAAAACCCCCAGATGCATGTGAGAAAAAACATAAAGATTTGATTTCAGGCAGGGGGCCACAAAATATTGTTCCGAGGGCCACAATTGGCCCCTGGTATATACCATTCAGTATTTTCTTCACAAAAAATAAGGTTCAGATCATTAAAATTATGCATTTTTTGCTTCGACCCCAATCCGAGAGGCTTCTACTGTTTTGGACACTATTCTTATTATTTATGTTGTGCACCGTGGAGTGATTGGCGCTTTCGTCCTCACAGCAAGAAGGTTATTGGTTCAATTCCGAAATTGCGCCTCTGCATGTTCTCCGTGGATTTCTTACGGATTCTCCAGTTTCCTCCCGCAGTCCAACAACATGCAGCAGGATAATTGGAGACCATAAACTGTCCAGACGCGTGAATGAGAGCGTAAATAGTTGTATGTCTCTATAGCCAAGTGATTGAATAGCAGGTGGTCAAAGATGAACCCCTCCTATCAGGATAGCCTGATTGCAGAACATGATGGAAAAAAGGAATAAATGAATGTTGTTGTTATTGGTATTATTATCATAACTGCATTAAAACTTTTGTTATTATGAGTACTGTTATTGTGGTAGTTACTATTATTATTATTATTATTATTATTATTATTATCATTATTATTATCATTATTATCACCCTTAGCTTCACTATTATCATTATTGTCATCACAATTAACATCATTATTACCGCTATTATTATTATTATCATTATCATTATTATTATTATTATTGTGTCAAAATGCATGACACAATATATATCACTGCGTACATCACTGTTGTCTGTGTTTTTCTTTTTTTTTTTTTTTCAACTGCAGTTCTCCTTCATCCCTGGGTTGTCTTGTTGAAAATTATATTCTTTATTGAATATTAATATTGTATCATGTTGGTAATTTCCATGTAACTGAATCTATTACTGACTTCCCGCTTGCGTTCTCTTTCTTCCCCCGTCGTTCGAGGCAGAAGGCCGCTCACATTGATAAAAATGCGTCCTCAATAAAAAAACCGAGGGAAATGTTGACATTGTTAAGGGATTATAAAATTAGCCTTCTGGTGTCAAACCAATTGCATAAACCACTGTGCAAAAATGAGGCTGAAATATTCAACTATTCAACCACGGGAACATACTTGTGACCAGAGGGCGACTTAAAAGGAAAATAAAAGCATTATTAGCACGCAAATAAAACGGTTGTCTGAAATGGGATTGGTTTCACGTGGGCGGGCTGAGGAGACGGCCCCTGGTCGGGAAAAGCTCGTACCAAAATCCGAAATTAATATTGCCGGCATTTCCCTTTGCTACCAGTAATTACTACATGTTCCTCTATAAGGATTGTAGTTGTGTGGAATTAATCCTCGGGAGGACACGGTTAGTGAGCGCGTGGAGCGCACGTGTCCGGTTCGTGCTAAAAGGATTTATTTGGAGTTCATTAGCAAGAAAAAAAAATCAATTTCCATTGCAGGGAGTATAAATGAGTATTAGCAGTTGTCTTAATTACATTAGATATCAATACAAAGTTATCCAGTGTACCAGTGGAAAAAAGTTATGGCGAATGGAATAGAATAAGCATGTTTTTCTAAGATATCTTTCAAGGAAAATGGAAAAATAACAATAGAAAAATATGCCGTGGGGATAAATAGCCCAGATGTGAGGAATTTATGGTCTATGTAAGAATAAGAATAAAAACAACTTTATTTATCCCGAAGGAAATTGTTGTGCCAGAGTTTCAAGTAAAACATAACAATAATAAATAATAGTAGGAAATTGTAAAAAAAAAAGAGGGAGAATAAGAAATACAAATAAAACTATAAAGTGTCAAAGTCAAGGCTATAAAGTGTTTTAAGGTCTTAAGTACAAAGATTTTGAGATTCCCTGCCGCTGAAGGGAGAGGAATTAAAAAGTCTGATAGCCTCAGGTAGGAAAGACCTCCTGATGCCCAGATAAGAGGGTAAATGGCTAAATGTGATAATATGATATCCGAATGGGAGCGTGAATAGCTGGATAAATATAGAAATGTCACGTAAATGTAACTTATAGACAAATCAGTGAGGTAAGAGTGTGTTTAAAGCCTTGTAGACTGGACTCCAATGCAAAGACTGTAAGTGTGTTTTTCCACGTAAACGAGATTCACTACATTCGGGGACTCGGGGGTTCCGTACCTCGAATTCCGCATGTTTGTGGACGTCTTCTGCTCGCTGTCTGTTCAGGATGAACTCGGCCTCGTTGGCGACGCGGACGATGTGGTCCTTCATGGCGTGGCAGAGCAACCTGCGATATTCAAACGTGTGAGACAGGACGTTCTGAGGGAGCGCCGGGGGGGGGGGAGGGGGGGAATCTAGTTTGCAATATTATGTTAGTAGAAAGAGCAGCGGGGTAAATAGGCTCATTTATCCGTGTTACGCTGCAGACTTGCAGGTCAGTGACAGGGGGATGGAACGGCGACCGCGACGCCGGCCGCGTTCCCTCCATCTTTAATCATTGAAATCACGCCGCCCTTCCTGTGCAGATTGCACGCCATTTTACACGCCATTAGGCTGGCTTTTGTTTTAATTACCGCATCCGCTGTTCCTCTCCGGTGCTCGATACAGACTGTGATTTTCCTCCCGTCCAGGGGAGAGGCAATAACCCCGAGGATGCATTCATCAGCCGCGATTGGCCCTTTTACCGTTGACAAGCGCTCATTAATAGACGGACGTTCGCGCGTTCAGTAAGAAAAAGCCTCCCGACCACCGCTGGATCCCTAGTAATGTTACTATCACTGGAAAAATAAACACACACCCTTAAGCATTTCCAATAATTAACTTTCTAGGATAGCCTTGAATGTTACAAATCTTCCGTCTAATAGCTGCTTTAATTTTTCTTTAACCGCTTCTCTTACGGACTCGAATAAAAACATATTATTTGTATTATCTATCATGTTAACTCTCTCAAAGTCGTTTTTCCGGAAACACAAACAGCCAAATGTTGAATAAGGAGTCAATTAAGCCAAAAAAAAAAAAAAAAAATCAAAAATTTTTTTTTTTACTTTCTGTTTTTAACTTACAATACCACCTCTTCTGCATTGTACATTTTCATCTGGGCAAATTTACATTTCCCCCATTGTGAGATGATTAAAATCAAATTCTATTCTAACCTATTCTATGATAAGAAAATGATGATTTTTGGAATAATTCATTCGTGGGCAACTGTCTAGATTTACTTTCTGGGTAAAAACCCGGGAATAAAGAAAAAGATCGTCCGATTCCGAACAGCTTCGCGTCGGAGGCCGGTTTCGATTTGCCCTCCCGCTTTCGCTGCCTCGCCGTCAGGCGCACGGCGTCCATCTCGGACTTGTCGCGCGAACGGACGCAACAGACCGCGGTTAATTCTGGATCCTTCTAATTAAGTTGAGCAGGTGCGCAGAGACTTGGGAAAGACGGGAGGACCGGAGGAGGAGGGCGGGGGGGTTACACATCCGACGGCAGCACCCTGGACAGCGCCGTGTGGCCCGACTGGCTGGAGACCGTGTTCTGGGAGCCAACGACCAAAAAAAAAAAAAAAAAAGAGGAGGCCAAGCCAGATGGGTCAGCAGATGGGCCGCGGGGGCTGAGCCGACGCTGATCTGCGCAACGGCAGACCTAAAGTCTGGCCACGACTGGGGAACCGAAGGGAGAGGAAAGGAAAGGAAAGCGATCGTGGAAGTGAAAGATTGAGATACAGGTGCAAAGGCGCGTCAGTATTATGACTCTTGTTTACATCCGGCCGCCACTGTGATTTGGCGCTGAGTCCCCAACCTTTTTTGGACCTCGGGCCAGTTCAATGCATGAAAAGGTTTTCGCTGATCGGTCGGAGGCGCCTGGTTTAGGCTACATCTACCGATCTGCAGATGCATGGACGAAAAAAGCCCAGACGTCGATTTTTACCTTCCTTCGTTGATGAGCTCGATAAAGGCCAGGCCGGCGTTCTTCTGGATGGAGTTCTGCCACTCCTGTGAATTAAAAAAAAAAAAAAAAATTAAAAACAGGCGTCCTTTACGTGTTCACAAAGTACGGTGTTAGGGTTGTCGGTTTAAAAATAAGACGATCCCCGAAAATGGCGTGTCTGGTATAACGCGGTTATGTGTTTAACAGGCGTTTTGATTGTTACTTTGTAATTCAAGCAGGTATAGAAAGCTTTCGGTTCCTCTTTCAGAAGACAAAAGCTGCAACCATATGCGCTACCATTTTTTTTTCCCCTCCCCCCTCTTTTGTGAACCGATCTGTAAACACAGGAGAGATGTAATTGTGGGATGAAACTGTATCCTCTCACTTAAATACAGCCATTTCCGCTGTCCCTTACAGTGACAGATTACGGCGCGGGCCCCGCCGAGCTCAGCGGCGTGCGCGCCTGGAAGGGATCCCAACCCCGGGGCTCGGCTGCCAGCGTTCCCCGTCTCACAACACGCTCTGGAAATGATTAAAAAGCAGTCCGAGAGCGCGCCTCTCATTGTGGGAAAAATTCGTCTCTCCTGCGTCCCGGTTGAGGTGCAAATGAAAGAGGGGGGTTAAAAAAAAAGAGGCAAAAAAGAGGGGTTTTAAGCCTCTTTTTTATGACTCCGCGTCCCTGAAAATGGTTGTAAACAAACCGCGCCGGTTGTTCTGCTTCAATGTGTGCACGAGGTAAGGAGGCGTTTGTCGTGCGCGGCACTGACACCGACGTTATCATGAATGGGTTTGTCTTTTTTTCGGTCACAGTCGTCACGGCTGACACGCGAGGGTTCGCGCGCGAGCACGCGGCCTGACCCCGCGATGCGCTGAATCGGGAAGGGGGGGGGAGAGACGGCGCTGACAAACTGCTGAGCATCTGGTCTCCAAATGTTCCCTCTGACCCCCTTCCTCGGTCTACGGTATCCGCCTGGAATAAGCTGTTCCCGATTTGGACGGTGGGGAGGGAGGATGAGGAGGAGGACGGAGGGGCGGGGGGACCGAGCACGGAGCACGTCTTCCTGACCGGGGGGGTCCACGTCCCACGTGATAAAAATAAATACGGAAAAGAAAAGCGGGTGTCACACCTCGGCGACGACGGGGAATTGGCAGCGGCTCGGTGGAGGAACAGGACGACCTTGTCAAATTCGGTGTCTTGTCTGAAGTAGAGTTGTCAACAGCAGTTTTTTTTTTTTTTTTTTTTTCTTATCTTTGTTACCAGAGCAACGAGGTCCCGGTGGCGGTGGGGGGAGGTGGGGCTACCTTTTTTTTTTTTTTTTTTTTTTTTTTTTTTTTGCCAAGATTTAAAAAGTAAAATTTTTAAATCAGTGGTCCCCAAACTACGGCCCGAGGGCCGCAGACGGCCCGCCTCCACATTTTTTCTGGCCCTTGAACAACACCAGAGATGCGTTTTTTCATTCTGGCCACATAATCCTTACTTGTACATCCATAGAGCATAACCTTCTATTCCACCTTTCGACAGTCTGTGCCTTATCTGACACCCTTCCCTCAAAAAAAAAATAAATAAATAAAATAAAATAAATAAATAAATCCTGGACACACCCCTGTCAAATAACACGGAATAATGGCGAAAATATTAGGTAAGAGAAAAATAGATTCAGAATGCAGGGTATTTAACCTGCATTGGACAAATGATTAAGTTTTTGTTAAATTCAAAGAAAAGACTGTTTGTTTCATCTGTCAAGAGATGAGACAAAGACATTATTCATTAATAATGTATAATGTTATTATTTATTTTCTGTCCTTTTGTTTTTTTTTTTTTGCCTGTCGAGATCCAAGAAAGGGTTAATATTTGGTTATGTGTTGCTTTCTGGAAAACAATAAATATTTACGTTTAGGCACCTCTGCAATCGTCACACTTTTTGTTACAAACTGGCCCGGCCCCCCGTCAGAGAAGGGAAAAGTTATTTGGCCCTCGCAGGAAAAAGTTTGCTTTAAATGCTTCTCATTGAAAGAAAAATAGGCTTAAGATATCTGCCGCGATTCCAGAAGTCCAGTTCTGTCCACTGACCAGACCTCAGTTTCATTGGTAGCGCCTATGATATTATCAATGTTATTGTCCACTGACGTTTAACATGGATTCATGGGAGTCTGCAACCCGTCACATTTTAATCTAAAATGAATTGGCGTTTGACTGCAATTCCAGTATTTAATTGCATTGTTATAATATGTCCCCTCCCCTGGATGCATGATGTAAAATCTTCCGAGCCTCTAAACTACGCAAAACAACATTTGTGAGATTGACTGACTGAACCTGAAGAATGACACAACGCCGGAGTCTAAAACTAAATTATTTGCTTAGCGGTTTAAATAAAAAAGATGTGCTCTGGGGAACGCTGCAGTCGGAGGAGATGCTGCAGGCTTATCTGGGGAATAAGGACAAAAATGTAAACATCTGTGGAAGAAACCAGTGTTATCTACGCACACCTCCTGCACGTATGTAAGATATTACTAACACGAGGGTCTGGAAAGGAGTTAAAAATAAAGAAATTAGTAAATGTGCATCAATGTTGTTCATATATTTATATTTCTACCCATACGTTGTCATTCAGACGTGTGAGTTGTTTCTCTCGATATGACAAGAATGAACGAGTGACTGGTTTTGACTATAGGGTGCGTGAATGAAAGGATGAATGGTTGTTTCTCGCTATACGGCATATGAATCAGAGAGTGAATGATTTTTTTATTGTTATGTCACGTTAATGGTTTAATGTCTCTATAGGACATGCAAATGGTTGTATGTCTCTAAATGTGGCGCTGGGAACAACTGGCGAATCCCGCCTTTCGGCCAATGAGAGCTGGACTAGGCTCCGGTATCCCCGTGAACCTGAGCGCAAAAACAAAGGTATGTATCGGGTGTGTCCAAGTCATTTTGGTCCCGGGGTCACATACGGCCTGATTTGATGTCAAGGGGGCAGAAACAGTAAAATCATTACCTAAAAGTAACACTAAGTCCAAAATTTTTCCTTTGTCTTAGTGTTGAGGTAAACAGGTAAAAATCTTTATATGAAATGAACTGTTCCTCTAAAAAATACATGACAAATTAATACTAAAAATGAATATTAAAAAAAGAATTGTAAAAATATTGTTCAAATAGAAAATCTTGTCACTGTGAGAAACTTTGCCACTTGAATTTCTTAGAAAATTGATTGGTAGCATGTATAAGAGGAGGTATAATGTTACAAGGCTATTCTGGTTTTTAAATCAATCTTTTTAATTTTGGCCATTTTTTTTTCTATAGTTTTTGTGTTTTTTTATAGAAAAAAAAGAACAGATCGTATTAAAAATGTCATCTAAAATTTTTTTTCATCAAAAAATCATTTTGTTTTTAAATTTTGAAACAAATAAATAGATTACAAAGTTACTTTTTCATTGTTTCCTTGCCTGTTTTTGCTATCATTTTTGTGGTGTTCAAATTTCAAAGTCCAAATGTTTTGGTGTAAAGGAGGTAAACAGGTAAATTATACAAATCTTTATGTGTAATGAACTGTTCCTATAAAAAAATACATGACAAATCAATATTAAAATGAATATCAAAAAATAATTGATGAAATTACACCCTAAAAATATTGTTGAGTTAAAAGAGAAAATGTTGTCACAGAAAAAAATTGCCACTAGAATTTATTAGAAAATTAATTGGTAGCATGTATAAGAGGAGGTTTAATGTTTACAAGGCTAATGGTGGCTATTCCGGGTAATAAATCTCTTAATCTAATCTTTTTTTTTTTTGCCCATTTTTTTTTTTTTGCTATGGCGTTTTGTTTTTTATAGAAATAAGAAAAGAAAAGATTGTTTTAACATTGTGAATCCAGATTTTTTTCATAAAAAAAAAAAATCATTGCGTTTTCAAATTTTTAGGCAAAAAATACATCACAAATTTTTTTTTTCTTTTTTTTTCTCTCCCAATTTTTTTTTCTAAACCCACTGTATAAAGCCCCCAGATGCATTTGAGAAAAAAAACACGGTCCGCACAAATATTTGATTTCAGGCAGGGGGGGGCCACAAAATATTGTTCAGAGGGCCGCAATTGGCCCGCGGGCCATGAGTCTGAAACCCCTGGCATAAATAATGAATGAATAACACAAACACGTATATAAGTACACTTTATCAACATCTATCTACCTATCAATCTAGATAACACGCACACAGAATTCAGTGGTGGCAGGTCAGTTGGGTGATGCTGTGCTTCCCCAGCCTGCCTGCTGGTTAACCAAATCTCAGTATGATTTTTCCATTAATGAAAAAACAGTCGCTTTTATTTTTTATTTTTTTCTCAAATCCCACAACTCCCATCCCGAAGAAAAAGCTCGCTGGCCTTGAGAAGATTTTTTCTCCCCCCTCCTCCCTGTTTCATCTCGCTGAAATTCAGCAGGGCACTAAGTATTTGCGGTGTTTGAATCCGACCTGTCAGTGCGCGGGAGCCAGCGCTTTTATCTGCTCCGCTATACGCTCCACATCTGGAGGCCTTCCATCACTAAATCTCCGTGGCTCCGCTCTCGATCCCCCCCTGTATGTTTAAGCTGTTAGAAGAAACAGAGCTGCTTGACCTTTTCATTCAGCCGGCCAGGTTTTCGAGCGCAGACACCCGGCGTCTAAGGCGGCGGCGTGCGGAACGCGATGATCGCTACGATTAGCATGCATAAATACGAAAAGGCACATCATTAGCGATAATCTATTCATAAATCTGACAGGTCACAAAACAGGGAGGGACTAAAGGTCAGCGGACTGCCCTCCCGGCTGTCTCGAAACATTACCGTCGGACGGATGCATTGATGCTGGCGTTGCACGGTCGCGTCATTGGAACCTCGGCGGCCTGTTTTAAAAACCCCTTCCAGCTTTGTTTGACCCGAACCGTGAGCATTTTCTAATAGCACGGCTAAAGACGTTAGCGGCGGCTTCACGCGGCGAGGGCCGACCCCGTCCGCGAGGTTGTCGAAGGACGACGGTCTACACGGTCAAGCTTCAAGGCCCCCCGCCGTTTGATCGATATCTTCGCCTGGATTTCATCCCCAGAGCCCCTAATGGCAGGAATCTTCGGCGCTGCAGTAATGCTATCTGCGTAAAGCTGAGTCGGGAGGTGGAGGAGGGCGGACTCAGACCCTTAACAGCATGCTGATGCCCCTCATCTGCAATAAATCCACAAAGACGGGGGGAAGAAAAAAAAAAAAAAACACAACTTCCCACAGATACCCAACAGAGGGAGAAGGAGGCGAGAGGGGAGCCCGTAGAAAACTTTCAAAAGCACGACGATAACTCAACGCGGACTCCCGCGTCCATGCGAGAATTTTTTTTTTTCTTTTCAGAAGGAAAACCCCTGCGATCTGACATTTATATAACGGAGGGTCGGGCCGGTCTCCCCGGCTCTGGACTCTCAGACGCTCTCGTAACGGCGAAACCCAGCCTCCTTCTCGGCCTTTCAGTCTGGATCCGCAGAGAGGCACCAAGTAATGGCTTCCTTATGGGGCTCCCGACGCAAGACTGATGGGCTGACAGAAGGTATGTTAAATATCTCCTGTTCAAACTGCTACATCGGGGCTCCGACCTTCTCTAAAACAAGAGCTTAACAAGAGGCTCCGAGGGTCAGCTCGGAGGTAATCAGTCACCGTGCGCTGTTGCACGAGTTTGAGTCCCGGTTCTCCGAAGGAGGGCTTGGGAATACCTCGGCGCCGTGAGAACCGTTCCTGGACCGAGCAGCTCGACTGGTTGGTTTCACTCGGGGAAAAAATATGTACCCGAAATAACACGACGATCAAACACGGTGCCCTTGAAACTTAAAAAAAACGTGAAACCTTTTGAAATAACAAGAGGCGCGTTAAGAACGGACCAGGGCGATTTATTTAATCGGATTTTCAAGATGCGGGAGAAAACACTTACTGATAAAAAGCGCAAGAGTGATAAAAAATAAATAAATAAATAAATAAACAATATAAATATATAAATAAACAAACAAACAAACAAACAAACAAATAAATAAATAAAAAATTCAGATTGTGGGAGGAAAATTAGAGGCAAGAAAATAAAGGTTTGAAAAGAGATAAAGAAGCAAAACACTCACTTGGGAACAAAGCAGCATAACAAGTTCAACCACCGAGGTGCTTGACTTCATGCACACCAGACCTGCAGAGACAAACAGTGGGTAATCAGATTTACACACACACACAGAGACGCACACACACACACAAACATATTGATTAAAATACGTTTTAAAAAATTAGTAAAATATAGTATCATAGTGTAGTTTGGATTTGCAGATTTTTCTTGGCAATGTTTTGATAGGATGACAAGCAACTTGTTAGCTTTTGATTCAAATTTACACTTAAGCATATTGTAAACCCAACATAACAGATGCAAGTGTGTGTGTGTGTGTGTGTGTGTGTGTGTGTCACCCGTGCCTATGTGCACCCGCAAACACGAGAAACCTGCAGAACGTTCGCGGCTTCTTCCCTCATTTCCATTTTCGCAGACAATGCTCTAATTAAACACGGGCAGGTGTGAAAATCTCATTTGCAGAAACAATGGCGGCGGCGACGAAACCTCCGAAAAAGCGCGGGGTCGTTAAAAAAAGCAGAGAAAAGTAACTGTCGACTCATTCACAGGTTGCTCTGTGTTTCTCAGGATAGCTTGGGATGTCAGTCAGGCTATTTTAATAGCTAACATATTGTTAAAAAAAAATGGCCCGGCGCCATTCAGAAAGCATTACTCCGGAAAACTACGGTAATTGCGTTTAATACGTTTTTAATGGTGCGACAAATAAAGGGCTCCGATGGAATTTGTTGTTTTTTTTTTGGTTTTTTTTTCCAGGAATTACCTGCTATCTACATCTCAACGCCATCTTCTCAACCTTGACTCTCCGTCCAAGATATAAACACCGGAAAGAATGAAACAGATGGAGAAATAATCGCGGATCTCCGCTTCTACCGCGGTCGTTTTTACACAGCCGAGGAAAAAACCCGGAAAGGATGTAACCCTTCCTCCGTGCACGGAGCGCCGCAGCCCCGACCTCTTGTTATAGCGGTGACACGCCGAGCCATAAGTCAGTCGGGCCTGACACGGGGAGTCAGGTGGCCCGGCTGACCCCGGCCTCATGCTGGTAGACAAACTAAATACATTCGATTTAAACACGGCGCTGCCAGTCCCTTTCCCGTAAACAGGCCGTGGAGGGTTAAGGCACGGGTGAATGTGGCATTGTGGAAGGGGGGTGGGGGTGGGGGGTCGACTCGACGGCGGACCCCGGGCCACGTAGGGGACAGCGGGAAGCAGGCGGCGGGCGTCACAACAGCGGCAGTGTTTTGGAGACGCGGGCCCTCGCCTCGCCGACTCCTGGCGTAAAAAACTCAGGGTGCACTCCGACATAATTGCCGCAGTGACCACATGTCTGCCGGGGGTTGCGAGGGAAAAAGGGCGAGGCGACGGGGGCACCGGGGGGGGCTTGACCCCTGGCAATCTAGAGGGTGATGGATGGCTCGTAATTACTGGTAAATGGAGCGCCTTTGCACCGCAGCACAGTATTTCAACTGTGCGCCTGGTAAAGGAGAGAGGGCGGGAGGGGGTCCGAGCATTTTGGAAAACATCCCTTAGCGCTTAAAGACTTGACGAGGGGGAAAATATTTAAATTGCGCCCGCTCTGGTGTGACAGGTTGAAGGTGGAGCGCGTCCGGCTCGCCCCCGCGCTTGTCTCATCTGTGACCTTGTTTGTGATGGGGGGGGACGGGGCGGGAAGGGTTCGCTCTCACCCCTGCACCCCGGTTGTCAGCTCCGGGGTCGGCCCGCTGACGGATTCCCAGCGAAAAGGGGGGAAACGGAAATATTCGCACTTGTCAAGGCGGTGCTATCGGACTTTCATTCTTATTTAACCCCCCCGGGGGATCTACGTGAACGACTTAAGACACGTGCACGATGTGTAACTTTACTTCCTGCTAACAATGGCTTACAGTTTTTTTTTGCAACTTTTTTTTTTTTTTTTAGCTGTTTGAGTTTTAGAAAAAAAAACACTCAAATAACAAAAATATGCATGTTTTTTAAACAGGAATAGCAAGTATGACATGCATATGATGCGTAACTTTAATTTCTGCAAACAATGGTTTACAGAGAGTTTCATTTAATGTTGCTATCTGCATTTTTTTTTTTCACTATTTGAGTTAAAGAAAAAAAAAATCTCAAGGTTTTTTAAAATCTTTTTCTTTGCAACAAACATTTGTTTTAAAAACTCAAATTGCAAGTATGGCACTTTTATGATGTACAGTAAAGCTTTACTTCCTGTAACAATGGTACAGGTGGATTCATTTACGGTAGCAATCTTTTTTTTTTTTTTTTTTTTTTTTTAGCTGTTTGAGTTTAAGAAAAAAAAACGTTCAAATAACAAAAAAATAAATATTTTTTTCAACAGGAATAGCTAGTATGACATGCGTATGATAAGTAACTGCAATTCCAGCAAACAACAGTTTCATTTAATGTTACAATCTGATTTTTTTTATTTTTTGTGCTATTTGAGTTTTAGAAACTGAAAATTTTTGTTTTTTTTTCTGAAAATGAAAATAGCATGTAGGACATGCGTAAGATTCGTAACTGTACTTCCTGCAAACACTGGTTTACAAAAACTTTTATTCAGTGTTGCGATCTGCATTTTTTTTGTTAGAGTTTTAGAAAAAAAATCTCACACTTATGGCAAAAAACATTGTTTTTAAAAACTCAAATTGCAAGTATGGCACTTTTATGATATTTAGCTTTACTTCCTGCAACAATGCTACAGGAAGCTTCATTCAATGTTGCAATGTGGATGTTTTTGCTGTTCGAGTTTTAGAAAAAAAAATGTGAACACGCCATTTTTTTTGTCTTAAAATCAAATAGCAATACATACGTGTACTTCCTGCAAACACTGGTTTAGAGAAAGTTTAATTAATGTTGTATCTGATTTTTTTTGCTATTTGAGTTTGCTATTTGAACATTCAAATTGAATTAGTATTTTCTTAAAACTCATTTTGCAAGAATGACACGTATATGATGTGTGACTTTGCTTCCTGCAAGCAATAGTTTACAGAACATTTCATTTAATTTTGCCATCTTGATATTTTATTATTTTGCCATTTGAGTTTTAGACAATAAATAGTTGAAACACTCAAATAGCAAGTAAGACAAATGTATGATGAGTAAACTGTACTTCCTGTTAAACATTGTTTACAGGGAGTTTTATTTAGTCTTGCAATCTCGATTTATCCTCCTTTTACTATTGGAGTTTTAGAAAAAGAAATCTAATTTCAGATTTTTTTTTCTAAAACTCAAATAGCATTATTTGCTTTCTGAAACTCAATTACCAGTAATAATATTAACAATAATATATCAAAAAATCCGGATTTCAATATAAATGAAACCAAAATATCCAAACCCCATTGCTCCGAGTATTTAAATTGAATTAGTGCCATATTAGCGTCCATAGTTATATTTAGGCGTTTAAGGGTAAAGTAAACGAATGGTTTATGGCAGAGGAAATGGGACAAATATCTTTCAGCAAACTGTTTTAATAAAGTCATAGTGGCGCGTTCTTGGGGCCTGCTGTCATTCACAGCGCAGACCGCCGAAGCTAATATCGGTTTAGATTACTGCTAAAAGCAGTCTTTGGCCAGAAAGAAAAGTCAGGGATATATATCATTTAGCTTTTTTTTCCCCTAAAAAAATCTTTCATTTCAAGAGGCGGAGGGGCCACACACACACACATTCTGTCTGCACACACACACACACACACCCATAATGGCCAAGAGTGGAAAAAAGGCCAAAAAACAAGCCTGGGGAACGATCTGGCAAAGGATGCAGTCCACTCCACCCCTCCACCCATAAGTAGCGCTCAGGGCTGGGAGTGTGTGGGGCGGTTAAAGGCACTGGGAGCCTTCACACACCCTCGGGCTAATACGACAAGATTGGAGAGCAGCCGAGGTTTCACCAGACACACCTTTTGCGACCAGGCTGCTAAAATATTACAATAAATGCACCGGGGTAATGTTGTCGTCACCCAGCTTAACGCGTTACGGCATTTTTGTTCAAACCCCCGCATTGATGTTTAATGAATTCGATGCACGCGGGGAAAAATACGCCGATTTTGTTTAAATTCTGCAAATGGGTAAAAGCGCGAGGACGATAAAATGAATCGCTTTTACAATGTGCCCGAGATGGGAATCGGCGTAGAGGAAAATTACCATCTGCAGTTTGTTCTCAAAAAAAAAAATACAATCTTTAATACAGCTGCAATTTTATTTAAAAAAAAAAAAACAAAAAAACTCATGCATGAAGAAATATTTCTGGCGACGGAAAGAGCAATTTTAGGCAGAGACGGCTTGCCGGCAATATAAGCTAATTTTATTAAAACTGGTTGACTCTGAAAAATGGAAAAGTTTTGGCTTAGCCGCATTTAGCGTGACTGCGTGCTAAAAACACTACGACTGATTTAATGACGATCAAGTGAGCGGCGAATCTTGAGAAGGTGCACGTACCTTCTATGAGCAGCTCTTGCCCGTGACTGCCCAGCAGGGTGCGCGACAGAAAGGGAGCAAAGTCCACGAATATCTCCCTCAGAAGAGGGGCCACTTTCTCCAGGGCCCTCTCCAGCTTCGAGGTGATGCTGTCATAAAATAACAAAAAAAAAAAAAAACAACATGAAAACACATTAGATAATTGATAGAAGACAAATGCAGCAGATGTAAACACAAACATGCAACCTGGGAGAGAAGTTGCTTCCTCCCCCCCCGAACATCTACATAAAGAGATTTTATGTCGATAAAAGCCTTTAACGCGCTGAAAGTGAGTCTCGAACAGATTGTTAGCGTTGCTGGTGGACGGGTGTTACAAGGCCTCGCTGTCACTCGGCGGCGCTGTGGGAAGTTTCTCATCTGCGGCGCGCTCCGTGCACGCTGACGTTATCTGAGCGCCTCAGTGCCTGCTTGCCTTGGCAGCTAAAACGTGTTGCAAAAAATAAAATTCAAAAATACAGACTGCAGCGCTTATTATATCCTGACCCTGTGACCCTGTCAGGGAGAGCCGCGTTATTGAAAAGAAAAGGGGAAACAACCCCAAAAAAAAAAAAAAAAAAAAAAAAAAAAACTTAATCTGCTAATTTATAACTCATCTTCACCGGGATGATTTTTTTTTGGCTAGTGTGTGTTTTTCTTCTGTTTTTTTTTTTTTTTCCCCCACACAGTCGGGCAGGACCAGACTCCACCGCGGGATCGTGCTATTATTGACTTCACAGTTACACTAAGTGATGTCAGTTACTGCTGCCATGGCAACCGCTCCCCTGTTTCTCCTGGAGAGAAGGCAACAGAAGCGAAGGAGGATCCGGCGAGCGAGAGAGAAAGAGAGACAGAGCGAGCGCCAGACGACGGCAGGATGTCACAAACTATTAGAGAGCTGCAGGGGGTTGTTGAGTCAAGGTCACACGACACACGGAGATGCGTGAAACGCGGGGAAGGGTTCGGCGAAGTTCAACGTTTTGGTTTATAGAAAAAAAAAAAAAAAAAAACTCAGACGGGCCTGCGGGAGAAGAAGACGTCAAAAAAATTCTCTACGACGATCGAAAAATATGGTATGAAAATAAAGCGTTTTTTTTTTGAGAAAACAAAGAGACACAAGATGTGTAGATTACATTACTCGTCGTAAGAGTATTGGATTACTCTGTAGGCTGATAATGATACAGCTCTGCTGGTTCTTGAGAAAGAAGGGCCGCGTGAGAGGACGACATTTGTACCTCATGTTCACCGCCGTGTCTTCTGGCATCGGTGCCACGGTCTGCACCGCCGGCAGGTTCTTACTGGTGGCTCCATTGACGAAACTGGAGGAGGCGGAGGAAGTGGCGGCGGCGGCTGAGTCGGCGGCTCCTGTACGAAATGCGACGGATACGAGTGCAATAAGAACGTGGCGATGAGTGAAAACGACATAAAACCTGTTGTGCGGATACATTTTGGCGCCACGCGCTCCGCAATCATTTCAAGAAAATTAAAAACAAGGGATTCTTATCGAGGCGCAAACGGCCCGGCGTGACTTTCAACAGCCGGACAATGAAAACACGGCAAAAGCGTATCACATCTTGGGTTAAATCTAATTCCACCTGAGCCTCGGCCTCTGGGTCGGTGCCAGAAGTAACATGTGGAAGTGTTTTCTTAGCCGAGACAATGGAGACGGAGCGCCGTCTTAATTCTATGGATAGAAAAAATATATATATATTTTTTTTTTTCCAACTTATTGCACCTCAATCTTTGCATTAAAGTCAAAGCGAGATGTTTTTCGGGACGTTAATTCGAGAAGTAGCCGGACGGTTGAGGATAACGGGATTCTGTCCGCGTCCTTGTGAGATGGTGAACCCCTGGGGGGCGGCGTTGGAGGGAGTGAGATCATGGGATCTGGGTGGAAGCCTTGGGGTTTCAGGTGAAAGTGCATTTTACTCACGAACATCGCCGGCGTTCCAGCAGTGGGACTCGGAAAAGAAGCAGTTTTTTTTTTTTCCCCCCTAAACGTTGGACATTAAGGAGGTGTTCGGAGCTCTCCTAACGGCTTCTTGGAGCTAAGTGGTTCATTTCAGACGCTCGAACCGCAAGATCCGAGAGGTCGGGACCGGCGGGGGGGAAACCGAAACACAAACCATTTGGTTAAGCGCCTTTTAAAGGGATTAAATTTTTTTACATCTCGGTTAAATTTCAAAGGGCATTGTCCGATATGGTCACGGCAGACTCCCGGTGGCTAAAAGGGAACGAGGCATACCGACCGGAAGGTAAAGGGGGCCATCTGGTGGCGATAAGGAATCCCTGCACTGGCGTCCATGATCACATGACCCAGCAGAGGAGAAACCCTTTTGTTTTGTATTCTTGGAACGTCAAGAAAAATAAAAACTACCTCAAATTGAAGGGTGTAAATTGCCATTGTGGCCCGCTTTAAAATCAAGCTGGGTGATTATCTGTGCATACCCATGGTGTTGATCGTGCTTTTGGGGGTCACGGAAGCGGCGGCGAAGACGTTGGGGGCGCCGCTGCCGGCCGGCGGCCCTGCAGAGGCGCCGCCGCAGCCTCCTATGGTGTTAACCGCCAGGTTTCCCAGGGAAGTCTTCTTCACGGGCACCACCACACTCCTGCGGAAAAACACGCACGACATATTGAAAATGGGATCGGTAGCCGTCCGATGAGCAGGCGGATTCTTTCCAAAACACCTCTATTTTACAATATTCAACAAACTCATGTAAGAAGCTTTAATAGTTTTTGTAACACTTTGTTTACTTGAGACGGCAAAAAAATTGCATTGTCTTACAGTTCAAGTGCCCAATCATGTCACGTGTACATTTCAGAAATGATTATCCTTGACTATAAATAAACCCCCAAATTTAAAAAAAAAATGAAAAAAAAGACTTAAATTTTACTTATTTCATTTTCAGAAGTTTACAAACCAAAACCAAATAAAATTGCATTTATCGAATAGTTCAAGTGCCTTATTATGTCACATGTGTACGTTTCAGAAATGATTATCCTTGACTATAAATAACCCCACAAATTTGAAAAAAAGGATTAAAATTTTACTTATTTAATTTTCAGAAGTTTACAAACCACAACTACTGCAAGATCGAGTAATATTACAAAAAAATTGCATTTGTCTAACAGTTCAAGTGCCTAATCATGTCACATGTGTACATTTAAGAAATTATTATCCTTGACTATAAATCCCCCCCCCCCATTTGAAAAAAATGAAAAAAAGGATTAAAATTTTAGTTATTTTACTTTCAGAAGTTTACAAACCAAAACCACTGCAACATTAAGTAATATTACAAAAAAAAAAAAAAAAAAGAAAATCACATTTTGCAGTGGCATGCACTATCAGGCAGATACAACTATTGGCACATGATTGGCTCTTCCAGCCGTAGCCTCGCGTTCTGCTTGGCTGAATCTGAATCCGACCAATCGTCCGTCAGGAGAGGCTCCGCACGCATCGGCGCGAATGTTTGTTTTCATCGCTTGGCTTCCAACAGACGGAACCCCGGCTCATCGGGCACCGTATTAGCCACCTCCGTGGGTCAAAGTACGACGAGGCTCGGAAAGCGGTTCGGGACCGAGTCGAGTGTGAAAATAAATAAACAAAAATCCCGTGAGCGTCACGTGCTCCTGAAACGGAAAATTTCATTTCACCGTCGGTTAATGTAAATAAAAGCTTGCAGTGACTCGAGCGTGAACCTCGGAACCCGGCGGGGGGGGGGGCTTATGTGAGACCAGGAAGGCGTAGACGCAAGACCGACCCAACTCGGACCTCTTTTTGGTTGCAACGATAGGCGGAGGGTGAAAGCAGATACGAGGGCTCCCTGAGAGGAAGAGAGAAGGCAGGCTTTGTACTTATCAGGTCTGCACTTGGCCTTTAGGTCTGTAAGGGTGCCAGATAATGTCTAACCGAATCTCCTGCAGTTACTCCGGGGGGTGACACAGGCCAGGCCTCTGTTCTGCCTTGAGCCGAGTCTGCTGTCAGCTGAAGCAAATCCCCAGAAATCCCCTCTCTCCGGATAAACAAAACAGATTTGTCCTATTTTACGTCGCAAGTAGAGAGGCAAATTAAAGGGGAGGGGAGAAGAAAAGAAGAAGAGACTTTTCTCTAATATATAAGTGAAAGATGTGATCGTGCTCTAGCTTGCTCAGCTGGATTTTTGTATGAGTAGGAAAAAAGAAAGTAAAAAAGAAAGTTGGTGGCTGGTGTTTTCATCACCAAGGATACTGACGTGGCTACTTTTTTTTTTTATAGGGAAAACAGACCCAGTTGAGATTCATGGAAAAGCAAGGGCAAGATATTGCGGTTTTATAATAAGGACCGCCCAATTACATCTTGCGGACCTGTTTGAATTTAGAAATAAAAAGACAAAACCCGTCCAGTAAACACTTTCAGGCCTTGTAAATAAAATATGCCTTCACTCGTAACATGATAATAAATAATAAATGTATCAAATAGGGAGTTTGAAGAGCGTGCCCCCCCTCCCCGAATACAGGGTTCATTCAGGGGTCTTGGAGAAAAGGGTCCAACTGATAGCTTAGCCAGGGATTCAGGAGGAGCAGAGTGGTTTTCGTCCTTGGTCCTGGGACAGTGGACCGGGTCTACGGTCCCAGCAGGGTCCTGGAAGGTGCAGTCAGTCTACATGTGCCTTGTAGACTTGGAGAAGGCATTTGACCCTGTCCCTGTTGGCGAGGCCCCGGGAGTATAGGCTTCCGGACCCCCTTAAATGGGCCATTCAGTCCGAAGACAACCGGTATCGGAGCTTGGAGACAATCTGATTCGTCCCGGATTCTGCCATGGTACCCTTTGTGGACAGTTTGCAGGAGCAGCCAGGGTTTTGAAGAGATCCCTTTTGGTGGCCTCAGAATAGGATTTTACCGATGATGCGACCGTGTTACCTTCATCCAACCGTGATCTCCTAGGGCAGAACGTGCACTCCTCAGTTGGGAAAATGTTGAGCGCCCACTACAAATTTGGGATGAGATCCTGCTCCAAATGGAGGAGTCCAAGTACCTCTGAGTCTTCTTCACAAGTGAAGACAGAATGGAACAGGAGATAAATAGGCTACATTCCCACCCTCACCTAGGGTCACGAGCTGTTGGTAGGGGCCGAAAGAACCCTTACGGACAAAGGTGGGCGAAATAAGTTTTCCCAGCAGGGTTCTCCCTTAGAGCGAGAAGCTCTGTCATCCAGGAGGGGCTCGAGAGTAGAGCTGCTGCTGCTCCTCTATATCGAGAGGAACCAAACGAGGTGGTCATCTGGTCAGGTTGTCCACTGGATGGATCACACCAGTCTCAGTCCACAACACGCAGCATCCAGTCATGACGACGAGCCGATTCAAGCGATGGGGACGCCCGAGACTGCAGCGAATATTTTCTCCACATCGATGATTCAATTAAGGAGTGTTGGAGAGAATTTTGAGCTGTTTCTTAATTGCTCTCAGAAACAGATGGGGGACTTGTCATCCTAATCCCCATTCCTGGGAGTAACTTCTCATCAGCTTAGAGAGTGTCTGGTGCGGGAGACCGTAACCAAGGACGACAATATTGTGCAGGGTAATGTCGCTGCGTAAAACTTCAGTCTGGAAGACGAGGGTCCTATTTTCTGTGTCTGAAAGAGTATTTGCAATGATCTGTAAGATAAGTCACGCGGCCGAGTGAGATTCCCATCATCACGACGGTGCACGTGTGAAGAAAAGCGCTGTCACCGCAGCTTAACTCTAGGAATGAGCGATATTTCAGGATCACTTTCTCCTGTAATGATTCGTCCTGAAGTGCGAAAAACGACATCGCCCTCGTCGGCGGTCGCTGTCAACGCTCCCTGCACCGACAGACATTTTGGTGTTAGACACTTTTCTGCCGCCACAAAAACAGAAAATGGGAGGAAATCCTCTGAAAGAATGACCTGTCATACATCCAGCAAGAGATAGAGAGACTTGTATGCTTTCCCTTTGTTTGTCATATATCTTTACCAGTGAAGAGGGAAAACAACAAACATGATTTTTGCTATATTTGTTTGCTGAACCAGGTTTTCAACCCGACAAGATTGAAGACTTTGTTTTCCAAGGTTGACCTTGTCCAGAAAGCAATGGAACACATGGACACTAAGACACTTCTTCTTGTTCTGCTTTTCCTTTCCGCTGTTCCCTTCAGGGGTCGCCACATCGCCACAGCCGAATATCTAACCCTCTCCTCTGCATTCTATTCTCTCAACCCAAATAACTTTGTGTCCTCTTTCACTTTGTCTATAAATCTTGTCTTTGGTCTTCTTCTGTCCATGCCCAAAGCGTCTAATTCTGACTGTGGAGGATCTTAGTCATCTAGGTCATGGCGAATTCTTGTTGAAATCCTCTTGTCGCGGCAACTGGACTTGAATTTCGTCTCGTGGAGACGTTTCACCCCCCCCACGAGAGGCCTCTTCGCTTCTAACGGAGAGTTTCCGTTTAGGGTTAGACTCAGAGGAACCGATGGAGCCTTTCGGATGAGGGGAAAAAGGGTTTCAAGTGAAGAAACTCAACTCCAGCTGCCAGAACAAGAAGATATCAACAAGAAATCATCTCATTCTGACTTTATCTCCAGAACATCTCCTTCCTGATCCTATCCATGCTCCACATCTGCCACGGTCTCTAAACCGGATAGAATCCCTGGTCTCTCTCCCCTTCTACATCTTTCCTTTCATTCTGGCTGATACTCTTATCACACATCACTCCTGACGCTTTTCTCCACATGTTCCAACCATCTTGCACATGTTTCTCCTCTTCTCCACACTCTCTCCGTTGCTCTGGTCTGTTGACCCTCGGTACTTGAAATCCTCCAGCTTCTTTATCTCCAGTCCCTGTAGCCTCACCGTTCCACTCGGGTTCCTCTCATTTACACTCATGTATTCTGTCTTGCCGTGGAAAAACTTTATTCCGCTCCTTTCCGGGTCATACCACCACCTCTATTTGTTCTTCCGCCTGCTTCCTGCTCTCAAGACAGATCGCAACGTCATCTTAGAACATCACAGTGCATTCCCAGAGACGTGCAGTCAGTAGAGGCAGGTGAGGCCGGGCCTCACCTGGCATCATGGAAAGAAAAAAATGTAAAATGAAAAAAATAAATTGAATGGTTCCATTTAGTCAGTGATTTCTACTATAAAGTTATTTATTTTTAGTCGTTTTTTTTTCAAAATCGCTGAAAAAAAAAATCACATTTAGCGTTCAAATATGAAGAAGAGATGTGTGGTGACACGGCAGCCAGAGGAGCCCACTATGGATTGCGCAATAACTGCGCTGCCATGCTATGCGGCTGAGACCGTATTGCTGTCTCTGTGGATGTCACTACTAAAATTTTCAAACACTTCAAGCACTGATATATGAACTAAATTTCCCTGCTTTAGCTGATGTGTATAATTTTTTTCGTCAACAACTTTAACCTGTTTCTCGTGCCGAGTGATCGTAATGCGGCAGCGAAGACACTCTAAGTGAGGCACGCAGTGACGGTGCCTCATGGTAGGGGGCACCGGTGATCCCAGGGATCCTTTTTACTACTCGGTTAAAGAAAAATAGTTTCCAACAGCAAGCTACTGTAAACAGTTAGCAAGTCAAGTGCAGCCATCCAGTTATTTTTTTCCTCTTGCTTGGCTTTATTTCCAAAATGGAGAATTACATAGCTAAACTGAAAGAATTTTCTAAACTGGACTTTCAGTCAAACCAGGAGATAATAAGTAAGGGAAGACCGACGGCGGCGCTAACGGATTTGCCTCAGACCTCTAGACGGAAGACTCGGTCTTTGCAAACGGAGTGGTACACTGGAAAAAGGCTGGCTGTGTGGATGTCCAGTAAGAAAGCGCCTTTTCTACTTTTCCTGCATTCTTTTCTCAACTTCTGACAATGTCTGGAGTCAAATGGGATATTTTGGCCTGAAGAATCTGCAAAGAAGGCGAATCAAACATGAGCGGTCAGCAACTCACATCCAAAGTCAAATCACGCTAAAAACATTCGGGATGTCCAGGATAGATTTAGCTTTGAATGAACAGCAAAGACTCAACATCAAGCATCCACAATGCTCAGGTAAAGGAAAACCGCTCAGCAACACATGGACTTCATTTATAATTTTTAATGTGCTTTTTCCATGCTAGTTTGTTTATGTGAAGCATGGTGATATGATATTTTAAACAAAACACGTTAACTGCGGCTAATAAAATGGTGAATAAGCTACTCCGTAGGGTTCATATGTTTGTAAATCTGACTGATGACGTCAGTGCCTCACCAGACATGAACCTCACCGCACGTCACCATGCATTCCTGTCTCACATCATCTGTCAGCCTGTCCGTCACCATAGCAAACAAGGAGGGGCTCCGAGCCGATCCCTGATGCACACCCACCTCCAGCTAGAACTCCTCTTTCACATCTATGGCACAAAAAAAAAAAAAAAAACTCCTTCCATCCATTAATGACCGTTTATCCAGCGCTTTGGGTCGTGGGGAAGCTGGAAACTATCCCAGCTGTCATTTGGCGAGAGGCGGCGTTTACCCGCGTCGATGGCAGGGGCCACATATAGTGACAAACAACCATTTACGCATCTGGGTAATTTATTCCGATTGATTCAAATGAACCTCCATTATGTTTTTGGACTGTGGTAGGAAACCGGAGAAGCCGCAGACACGGCGGACAAAAAAAGCGTAAAATAAAAACCCTGTCCAGTGATCCATAATGTGAATTGAAGAATCGAAATGTCAAGTCTTGCCGAAGGAAAGTCCAAGGAAAAGGGGACAGCGGATTGAACTGACGCGAGCGAAGAACTCGGAGGAGCATCGGAGAATGAGACCGGCGCGGCAAATGGCAGAAAAAAAAACTGCAAGCTTACGAAAACCCGGGCGAAGAGTTGGTGCAAATCGGCAGCAGAGCGACCGGCAGCTGGGCAGCGGTCAGGGATTGAGAGATTAACCAATCACGGGAGTTCATTGGGGAGCGCAAAGCACTTTCTGACAACATAACCTTTAAATCCGCAGATACCAGACCTGGTCGCTGATTAGTGTTGCCCTTTCACACTCGTAGCAGGAGAGTTCTCTGCTAAACAAACCGCCGTCCTGACATGATCTCACTCCCGACAGTCCGGGATTTCATTTTTTTCCAAGTTTTGGTGTCATCGTTGCGCTAAATTAAGATTCTACTGTAACAGTTGTATTATTTTTATCCCGTCCCCTCATAACCGTTAACATTGGCTGTGAATCCCTTGGCTTGAAGAGATACTGTTCAGACTCTAAACAGGGCAATTGGTTGGTAAAAGGATTTTTTGATGTCTGATGCGTCTTGGTCTGACTTATTTCAAGGCTGAAAGGAGATATTTTAAAGTTTGCAGTGTATTTTATAAGATGGGCTGTGGAGAACTGTGCCGATATCACCGCGCAGGCCGGCGAAATGAGGAGGATGCAACGGCTAACAGTCGGCGGCTCGCAGCGGGAAAACCAGCGTGGAGGAAGCGTAATAGCGGGGATCTGCGATCGGAAAGCCGGCGAGCGGGTCGGCGAAACCTTTCGCTCGGCAGGCAAAAGTCTGGGAGCCCAGCGGGGCGGCGGGGATGAAGCACAGCGGGGATGTGAGCGGGGCAGGTGGGCACCGGCGGATGTCTCACAGAGGGAGTTCAGAGAGACGCATGGAGATCTGAGCCTGATTTAAAAATCAAATTTGCTGAGGGAAAGCGATAAAACTCGGAACACAAACAACTACGGCGATGTTGATGATGAGACCAGCGTGCGGCTTCATTCTAGGAATGTTTACAGTCACACTTGTGAACCAGATTAATTAGTGCACCAGATAAGCCACTGCTACGTTGCATGCATTAAAATATGTGGTAAATGGACTCCGTTTATATAGTTCTTTCTTTCCTTGGGGTTTTTTAAGCTAGAACGCTGGTTCTAGAGTGCTAGATCACGTACACGCCAGCACAGCGACGCCGGTGGAGCCGGCATGGGAGGCAGCTGACGGGAGAAACTTTGGCAGAACCGGGAAATGAACCGCCAGCCTTCTGATTTGAGGGACGCCAACAGGGCCACAACTACTCCCTATACACAGACACACACACACACACATTTTTGGTATATATATATATATATATATACACTGCTCAAAAAAACAAAGGGAACACTTAAAAAACACATCCTAGATCTAAATGAATGAAATATTCTTATGAAATATTTTGCTCTTTACACAGTTGAATGTGCTGACAACAAAATCACACAAAAATGATCAATGGAAATCAATTGTATCAACCCATGGAGGTCTGGATTAGGAATCACACTCAAAATTAAAGTGTAAAAACAAACTCCAGGCTGATCCAGCTTTGATGTAATGTCCTTAAAACAAGTCAAAAGGAATCTGTGTTGCTTCCTGAGTGGACACTATGATTTCACAGAAGTGTGATTGACTTGGAGTTACATTGTGTTGTTCAAGTGTTCCCTTTATTTTTTTGAGTAGTAGAAATATATATATATATATATATATATATATACACACACACACGTATCATCATGTTTACCAATATCGTATTTTTTGTGTACTTTTACTGTGTGTGTATGCCTACATACATGTGCGTATGTATGTATATGAACATGTCTACAAATTCATGTATACACATATGCACACACACATATGTATGCATGTGTGTATGCTTTTCTATGATACATACATGTGTGTATGTATGAATATACACATGTGTATATATTTTTGTGTACACATATGTTTGCATATGTGTTATACATATACACAGACACACACACAAACACATTTTGGTATATATATATATAGGATAAGCAGCACAATAGATGGATATATGTATATATTCACACACACACACATATATAAAGATACACACATATATATATTTACACCCTCGTTTCATGATGTTTACCTATTATTGTATTTTTCTGTGTATTTTTATTTGTTTGTATGCCTACACATATATGAGTATGTATGTATATCTACATGTGTACATATTTATGTATATTCACATGCACACACACATGTGTATGCATGTGGATGGATGTATATACATGGATGGATGTACATACAGTATATATATTCACACACACACACACACACACACACACACACATACACACACACATATATGTACACATAGGTTTGCATGTGTGTGTGCATATGTGTACACACACACACACACACACACACACACAGTATATCCATACACATACACATTTATACATCATTGTGAACTTCTTTTGACAACTACCTGACAGCATGAGGAGCAAGGGTGGAGTTTTATTTTTTTGTTTTTATTTAGCAGATTAAATCAATCACGCGGTGACTTTATCGCAGATAAAGGGTGGGCTCGGGAGGGGGGTTTGAAAGCTCGCTGAAATATTCATATCTCCAGAGGTGCAGCTCCCTTCTGAAGAAATCTGATGACAAGCATCATTTATTTAGCGGATCTTTGCATCGCTTTTTTTTCCCCTCGAATATCAACGTCCGATTCCAAAACATCGCTGATATGTTTTGATTGTAAGAGCTGGTTGAGGCCTTCCGAATTCGGACGGAATTTCCCCGCCGGGTGCCAGCCCCTTCTCTGTTGGCGGCGAGGACGTTACATTAGATCTACAGGATGCTGATAAAACATGAACCTCTGCTCATGAATAACCCATCAGCCGAGCGCACATGAATCATGTATAGATTATCCAGCGCATATTTTATTAATAGGATTGTCTTAATTGAGTTGCAGAGAATACAGGCGAGGATTAATCTTGGGATGAATATTAATGAGGCCGGCAGCTGCGGGAGACGGCGGCGGTGTAAAAGCACGGACGGAGAAATGTTTCCTTTATAGATCCACGAGACAGAATCTCGTCTAATAGCACTTTATTTAAGAGTGCGAGGTCTGAGAGAGAGGGGTGGGGTGGGACGCTCGCTCCGTTTGCAAATTAAATTAAAAGTAATTATTATGTCGTGGGGGGGGAGGAGGAGGGGGGACATATACATGATCATAAATATTTGTTCATTCGTTATTTATACAGCTTATCGTGCACTCGGGGTCCCGGCAGCGCTGGAGCCGATCCCAGCTGTCGGGCGAGAGACGGGGAACTCCCTGAACTGAACATACAGTGCATATCTGGGCATTTTATGGCCCATTTTGCTTTTTTTTTTTTTTTTTTTTAATATTTTCGTTGAATATTTTGAGAAGTTTTTTTAATCAAAATTGAACTTCGAATTTTTTCCCCTTTTTTTTAATTTAGTATGGGTGATTATGTACAAAATAATGCCGGTACATTTATGTCAGCGGTTGGAAAACCCATATATGGCTCTTCTGGTGACAGCAATTTTGAGTAAAAAAAAAAAAAAAATCAGTTTGGAACTGATTTTAAAATACTTGTGATATTTCTTCATAATACCATGTCATTTTAAAGTAAACAGAAATTAGTTTTGAAGATAAATTTCACGGGTCACCCGTCGGTCGGGGCTTCTGAACACGTCCGGGTCATTGTAAAGGTGAAGAAATTGATTTTATTAAATAGCCAACTAGTTTATACGCTTCAACCGTTATAATGGAAAAGATGGCGAAAGAAAAAAAAAAAGGTTGATTACAGTGCATTCCAGAGGATTTTGCATTTGGATATGCAGTACGTTTTATATAAAAATTGCATTGATGAAACGGTTGAATATAAAGCGGCACTTTGAACAAATCCATGCGGCACCAGAGGTCGCACAAAAAGTAAGACATATTTAATTGATTATACCTTAAAAATACTATATGGCTCTCGATTGAGTATATTTACAAATATTCTGCTTTTATGGCTCTCCCAGTCAAAAACTTTCCTGACCCCTGATTAATGTAATTAATGATTTTAAAGTTGATATAAAATGCGGAAAAATGTAAATATTTCAATTGCACTTTTCATTTTGTTCAGTTTACATGATACCTACTCGGCAGGTGCATAAAAATCAAATAAGAAATAATTGCCCACTCCTGATATACAGACAAAAAGCCACTCTGTCATGCAAATACCACATAAATAATATTTTTACTTTCTCCTCATGAAGAGACATACAACCATTCACGATTTCATTTATATGACGACCATTCACGTCATACGGACAATATTTCATCCTCTCATTCACACGTCATATAGAGAAAATCAAGTGGGCTATTTAGGGTCTCCAGTTTGGCTTCCTGCTTGTTTTTGGAGAACCTGGAGGGACGGGGGAAACATGCAAACTCCAGACCGGACGCCCCGAACACTTCCACGCCGACCCACTTCGACCCCCTACGCCGCTTCTCCTCTTCTTTTCTTTTCTTTTTTTTTTTTTTTTGACGTTGTCACTCCCAATCGAACGCCACACTGACAGACAAATGAGAGGCTGTCCACGGCTGGCAGCTCATTTCGCTGTCAGGTGGCAAACAATTAGACACGGAAAATTGAGGCCAGAGGAGGAGGAGGAGGGGGTGGTGACATGAAGCGCCTGAGACAAAGTTGTACGCCCGGCGTGGACGGTTTGTGTGAAAGCATTTCAAAAATAATACACTTCGCCAGCAGAGGCTCATTTCAGGCTGCCATTTCCTATTACGGGTGTGAGCGGTGAGGGCGGCGGGGGCGGAGGGGACGCCGAGCGAGGTTGCCTCTGTTTAATCTGTCATCAACACCCCGAAGACCCCCGTGCCCTCGGCTCTCGACTCTCCTCCTCCCCACCTTTTCTTGTATTTGAATCACCTCCGGCCGGCTCGGAGGCGGCGCGTATAGGTTGGGGAGAGGGGTGCGTTCCCATTGTTCCCCATGACTGACAGTGCCTTCTCTCTACGGGGGGGGTGGGGGGGGGGCTGGGCAGTGATTACCCCGACAAACACACACACACACACACACACACACACAAGATGCAAACAGAGGAGATCCTCTGGCTCGCCTTCCCTAAATTACTTTCAGACGGAAATAAAGCGATTTTCATAATTTACACGCAAACACGTTCCGGAAAAAAAAAAAAAAAAAAACAACATATCAGATCCAGGGGAGAGATGAATCTCGAAAAATCCCTGCAGGAGCAGCAGAGGTGCAGACTTCAAAATCCAGACAGATTACTGGGCATGAATGTAAATGAGGCCCGGCACCGTCGACGTGTTTCAGTGATATTTTCAACCCTGTCATCACTCCAGGGGGACGAGGACAATACAGATGGCCTGAAAGGAATAACTTTCAACTTATAAAGCATTTTTAATGCAATGGATGAATGATATAAACCCAGAAGATTAATCTCAGTGGTCTGTGCTCACTTGAGTTATACCAGAACACACCAAACACACACACACACACACACACACACACACACACTTTAATGCAGTCATTTGCAAGCTATTCAAGCAATGCAATGAACCTTCAGATAAGTGATGTGCATTTTCAGTTCAAGATTGAATCATTTCTATTGTACTCTTATGCCTTTAACTTTAACTACATGTCATGGGCTGAAGATTTATCCATTCATTTATTTTATTTTTTTTTATTACTTTTTTTTTTTTGTCAGTGCTTTTATTGTATTTATTTTTATTTCATTTGATTTGATTTGATCCGTATCTTATTTTATTGGACAAAAACAAACAAAAAAAAACTCAAATACAGGATACGGAAATTGTGAATATAGGAAAATTATCCAACACAGGGGTCCCAAAACTTTTTCCTGCGAGGGCCAAATAACTTTTCCCTTGTAAGAAAAAGTGTGATGATCGCAGAGGTGTCTAAACATAAACATTGATTGTTTTCCAGAAAGCCACACATAACCATAAATTAAGCCTTTCTGGGATCTTGACAGGGAAAAAAAAATAAAAATCAGAAAATACATATTTGTCTCATCTCTTGAAAGATGAGACAAACAGCCTTTTCTTTGAATTTAACAAAAAAAAATAATTGTTTGTCCACTTCAGGTTAAATACCCTGCATTCTGAATCTATTTTTCCCTTACCTAATCCTTTCGCCATTATTCCATGTTATATGACAGGGGTGTGTCCAGGATTATTGTTTTTTTTTTTTTTTTGAGGGAGGTGTTTCAAATAGAAGGTTACGTTCGATGCATATACAAGTCACGATGACGTGGCCAGAATGAAAAAAAACAAATCATAATGCATCTCTGGTATTGTTCAGGGGCCGAGCAAAATGTAGAGGCGGGCCGTCTCCGGCCCCCGGGCCGTAGTTTGGCGACCACCGCTCTAACATATTGACGTCATAGCACTTTCGACCGACGGCGTCCGACCAATGACGCGTCCTCACCTGTCGAAGGAGTGAAACTGCACGGGCGCGGCGGCCTGGGCCTGGGCCTTGAGTGCAGGATCCGGGTAGGACACGGTCTCCAGCCCAGCCTCCATGGCCTCCACCGGGGCCGCCACCAGGCTCTTCAGAATCTCCTTGACATTGATGCCCTTGTTGGGCTGGCTAATGCTAATGATGGAGGAGGGTAATTTTAGCACCTCTACCCCGGGTGACTCCGACGACAGGCTCTCTCGGGACTTCTTCACCTCTGAGGACAGCGTAGACAAGAGTTCGCTCACGGGGTCCGACCCCCCCGCCGTGTGGTCCGGGTCGGCGCCATTGACGACGCCGATGACCTGCTCCTCTCCGATACCGGAGTCACTATGGGGAAGGGGGTCTTCCGCGTGGAGCTCGTCCGCCGACGCGGGTCGGTCCTTCGAGGCGTCGAAGGTTACCGGTGTTTCTGGGGAAGACGCACGAGAAAACGAGAGGTGACTTCACCGTGAAACCACAAGTGTTTATCAAAACAACCGACTGATTACTTCCTGGATCGGACAAGGCGAAACCACTCGAGTCGACGCCATTCAATAAAGTAGCTTCGATAAAAGTGATATTTCTCTTGCTCGTGAAATACTATTGAGGTAGCACTTCTATGTGTGTTATTTTACTTTTCATCCTACAGTGGGCAATTTATTTTTGTGCAGTAGTGGTTCATTAAGGATTTAAACCTTGCATTTCTCAGGTTCAGCCTTTTTATTGATTTCATTTTTTTTTAATTTATTTTTCCAGGAATCTACATTAGCCTCCATGATATCGGGCATAATGTCGTTGCACTTTTGGAAAAGCAAGACCACTTTAGATGGTTTTAGTTTTGAAAAATTAATTATAAGATAACATAATCATTTTTTTTTAAATAGGGAATAAAAATTAAATAATAATGATATGTCTTTGGCGGGTCTATGAGGTCAGCAGGGCCTGATTTATTATGAATGTAGTCCTGCTCTATCACTAATAATATTGACTGTAATTATAATAATTTGACAGCAATTACAGTCAATACATAATATGATATTTGTATTATTATGTTTGAATTCATATGAAATATGACCGCCCATGTTTGTGTTTTTATTTAACAAACTACTGGACAATAAGGAGAATGCATTGCCCCCATGTTTTAGGTCACAGTAAAACATCAAATGGATTGTTATTTGTTATAAATCCATGATTCATGTATTTCATGTCGATTGTGTTCAAAATAGTCTGAATAAGTATGTTAATGTTCTGATATGAGCGAACATAAAAAGTTTTATAATTCTCACGTCCCACCGCAGCATCTTCCTTTCTCTAGTTCTCTGCTGAGATCATCTCCGCTATTTCCAAAAATGCTAATAAAACGCGATTCCCCTTTTTTCCTTTTTTTCTTTTTTTTTTTTTTTACACCCCGCCTGGAGCATCAGCGGATGTACCTTCTCAAAACCAAAACTGAAAAGAACCGCCGCCACTTTGCGAATCACGGGAACTGATCTGAAATCCGTAAAATCTTCCATCAAGAAAAAAAAAAAAAAAAAAGAAAAAAAAAAAACTCAGTGATTAAAAAGACCGCCTTGACCCGGCCTGAGGGTCCGCTCTCGTCGATAACCCGCAGAGATTCCCGTCGAGTCTCACCGCAGTTCACTCTGACCCTGCGATTACCTAGATTCAAGGCCAGCAATATTAATATTCATCATCACATGCCTCCTAATGAGGTCAGCGGGGCCTGATTTAGCCCGAAAGTTGTCTGTTTCCCGGTCCATCACAGACAATCGTCTGCCACATGCCGTCTGGAAAATTCCCCCAATTTCTGGTGAAATTTATGAAGGCGGCAGTGTTTCCCTTTTTTTTTTTTCCCCCTCCCAGCAACCTCTATGATCCCATTCTCCTCTGGTGGATTGCTTGCCTAATGGGCACTGACAGATAGTGCTGAAAATAGCAAGCCGGCTCCTCTTGCCCCAAAAACCCACAATAGTTGGCCTGCATGCCGACGCTGTTTTTTTTATTTTATTTCTCAACTTCTCGCCGCCCGTCGTCTTTTTCATTTTCCGGCGAGGTCCTTGAAGCACTTCATATTGCAGTTTTATATCTCTTTTTGCATTTCCATCCTCCTCCTACTCTTCCTTACTCCCTTACTTCCTTACTTTTATCATTTTGCCCTTTGTCTGAGCCAAAGTTAGCGAAGTACGCCAACTCATGAATGCCGTCGTAAAAAGGTTGGCCCCGGCGGCAGATGTTACACAAAACCTTCGTCGGCACCCGGCGATATTCTTTGGTGAGATTAATTGGGTGATTTATGACTCCGGGATATATTAACTTTAATTTTAGATGGTTATGGCTATTGGAGTCCATAATTATCTCCCTCCCCATTTTCTGGTCGCTTCCACGTTTAATTGTGTGCGGCGCAATTAGTCGAGCTCATGAATAAATCACAGGTGAGGAGGCGGAAGGCGAGCGGGTTTTTCCGGGCTCTTCTAACCGGTATTTAGGATATCAGACAAGAGGCGAGCGCGGCTGTCGAAAAAAACCTGTGCTGGTCGGCGAGTTGATCTCCCGACGCATGGTGCGGCACGATGGATACGTTATCCTGCCCGTCTCCTGCTGAGGCTCCAGGATGTCGCGGTACTTGGAAACCATGAGGACAGAGATGAAGTACACCACCGCCAGAGCCATGAACTGGGCCTGCTTGCTGTCGTCCTGCCGGAAATAGTAATGGAATTGTGTTGGCGCTTTCATTTCGGGGGAGAAAAGTCACACAGTGTTGCTTGACTCGCACGACAAATGCAAGTTTCACCAATTCGGAGACACGGCAATGGATCTAGCATACCTCGCCTGCACAACCAAAACCGGAAGAGATGGGCTGTCCAACTCCTCAATTCCCAGTTCATGCTCTATTTATCATATAAATACAGAGCAATTTCTTACCAACAATTTGCACAACTTTGTAATTTATTTATAAATACATGTACGCATATATGTAAATTACATAAATTATATAATTATATTTTATTCATATTATACTATAAACAAATTCTTGTATTATACATATATGCGTGTAATTTAATTATATATATGCATATCATTATTAAAATTATCAATATACATATTGTTAATATAAATAATATATGTATTATTAATATACATAATATAGGTATATAATAAGGATACAATATCTCTAAATTGTATCCCTATTACATATCTATATATTATGTATATAACATGGATATAATATATCTATATTATATACATATATTATGTATATGAATAATATTTATATTATATACTATATTATATTTATTTTATATACATATATATATATATATATATATATATATATATGTTTATATAAACCTATACTTTATTTATACTTATATATATGTATAAAATTAGCTATTTCTCTCTTTTCTTTTTTTTTTTTTTTCATCTTACTCTTGATGTAAACAACTTTGGTGCTGTTACCCCATGTGCCCCCCAATTGCCCCTCGGGGACAAATAAAGTTTTTCTGATTCTGATGTCAGTTAATGAGCTTCCATGGATCCATCTTCCAGAGAAGCCAAAAGCTGGGTCTTGACCAGCGGTCTGGAACCTATGGCTCATGAGCCGTATATGGCTCTTCCGGTGACGGCATATGGCTCCCAGACAATTTTGAGTTGAAACAAAAAAAAAACCAGTTTGGAACTGATTTTAAAATACTTGTGACATTTCTTCATAATACTGTCATCTTAAAGTAAACAGAAATTAGATTTGAAGATAAATTTCACGGTTCACCCGTCGGCTTCCGAGCACATCCGGGTCATTGTAAAGGGGAAGAAATCAATTTTATCAGATAGCCAACTAATAGCCAACTAGTTTATCCTTGCAACAGAAAAAACGGCAAAAAGAAAAAAAAAGACAACGATTACCATGCATTCCAGGCTGCGTGGAATAAGGAATTTGCATTTGGATCTGCGGTACGTCTAATATGCATTGGTAAAATTGCATCGATGAAACGGTCAAATATAAAGCGACACTTCGAACAAATCCATGCAGCACCAGAAGTCACATTAAAAGTAATATATATTTAATTTATGATACTTTAAAAATAATATATGGCTATAATGAAATATATTTAGAAATATTTGTCTTTTATGGCTCTCCAAGTCCAAAAGGTTCCCGACCTCTGGCTCTCATTTCGCCAGTTCCCAATGGATGTGGGGTGATCAACTGCAGCCCACCGTTATTTCTTTTATGAGAACCAAAGCTATTATTGTATCACATCAGCTATTAGCATGTAGCTGTCAGCACTGTTGTTATTATTAGGATGACATCATTTCAGCTTTCACGCCCACCCTGTCTGTATCTCACTCTTGTTTTCTGTCATTCTGTCCAGTCGAGGCAGAAGGCCGCCTGCATCGGGCTCAGATCCGTCCGATGTTCCAGCATCGGTAAAAAAAAAATAAAAAATTTTCCCCTCCCCGCTGTCGCCAAGCACTCGCTGGTGGGGGAATTCCGCGGTATCTGGAAATCATTTTTAAATGTGTGTGGTCCAGACCTGCTCTGCATGGAAAAGTGGCGCCATATAAACAAAAAAAAAAAAAAATCTGGATTTTAATGTTTTTTCCTCCCGCAGACAGGAGTGTGCTCGCACTTTCCGCTAGCGCTTACCACGTCACGGAAGACCACCGCACGCAGACGATTGATGTCCACATCCTGCAGCAGGTGATCGGGGTCCTTGATGGGAGACAGGTTACTGGGTAGAACTTCGAAAACCGGCTAAAGCGGGGAGACAACGCCAGATTACATGCTCCACCAAAGCTCTTTAGCACAGTTTTACTGCGTGCAGAGTTTTGTATAAAATTAAAAGATTCAACAGTTTGAAAACAGGCGACATTAGTAGTTAACAACATCAATATCGAATGCAGACAGTGGTAGTACTGCACAGCTAAGATACAAAATGAGAAGTATGACTAAGCGATAAACAACCCTGACTAAAATGTATTAAATTATGTTTTTTTTGAAATGCATATCCGTGGGATGTTTTTTACCTTGTTGGAACTTAGAGCATTTTGCAGCATTTCCTGGGTCTTGTTGTTTGGAGCGAAAGAATTGTTCCCTCTGTCTCTCTGCCGGCACTCCAGACAGTTCCTCACAGCCACGCAGCACACTGCAACACACACACACACATAGACGGCATAAGAATACTCTTCTTTTTCTGAGATGAACATATATTTAATATCGATAATATGCACGGTCTCTTTAAAAAACGATTGGGTATCTGATGTTTCAGGGCGGAAAATGAGAGTAAAATTAGCAGCCAGACCGATTTCACGCAGGAGCCGGTGACGGTACATTGAACACGTGCAGCTGGGACGGGGAAGCCGTGGGGCGATTTTTCCTGCAGCTGTAAACTTTGCAGGCGCAAACACAGATCATGTTAGCGCCTCAAAGCTAGAAGGCCCTTTGCTTCGGCTTCCTCCAACTATCCAAATGACATCAAATGGGTTCCACCTTATAATATTATCAAGGGGCGCAACTTTTGCAATGATGACTAAGGGGACTATTATATCGGAAAAATAACCGGTGACAAGACAAGTTACAATTTGTCATAATTTACATTTGTTTTGTCAAAATCGCAAAACGAGTAACCAATGGGCAGAGAGATAAATGAAAAAAATGTTCCCTCAAGTTACATAACCTACAAGGAAATGACATCATCCTCATGTGCCATCCAACAACCAGCCGCGATAGATGAAAATCCACCAAGTAGCAACCATATTTTTATTTTAGCATTTATATATATTTGAAAGCTTTATGAGCCTCCCCAGACTCTTATTAACCTTTCCCATACTTTTATAAAAACTCCCTAAATAATTCACACAAACACAGCACTGCAGAGTCACACTACCAACCACCACAATGACGCTACCATTGCTGAGCCAATCGGAGCCCAGGATACAGCTCACCATGCTCCGATTGGTCATCGCCCCAAAACATGCTTATTATGCAATTAAAATGAACGAAATAATATATATATAAAAATACATTTATACCACGTATCCGTGATATAAAATCACCGGCGATATTTCATGGCGACTACTATAGATGGAAGTGATGCCCTTCCTTGGGTCGAGTAGGTTTAAGCCCTCCTGCAACCCATAGGGAATGTATTGACGTGCCTGTTTTTTGGAAAAAAATAAAATAAAAAAAAAATACCCCAAAAAGAAGCGGTTCCCCACAGAGCAGCACTGCACGCTGATTGGACATTTCAACTGTCGTAACAATGACAGAATATATAAAAAAAAATTTAAAAAATCCCACCTTCCCTTTTCTGCGCTTTGGCGGCACATCGTCCAGATCAGGTTCCTTATATGCACAGATGTGTGAATGACAGGGTGAATTGTCTTGAAATGACGTGAATGACAAGGTGAATTGTTGTTTTTCTTTTTTTTTGTGTCTTTGCGATCGACTGGCGACCTCTCGGAAGTGCAAACCCGAGCGCAGGATAAGCGGAACAGTTTGTCGACAAACATTTGAAACGAGGATTCAATCAAACAAGGTATTCCATATTTTTATAATTACGCAGAATCTTTGCTATGCACAATCAGGCACACACACACCACCTATGAGACACGCCCATGTGAACCAATGAGGAAGGCCAATATTTGCAAAGACTACCTGATTGCACTTTCAATTTTCTTTCTGTTTTTCTATGACTTCAAATTACCAGCAGCACACGCTGAGTATACAGTGAGAGGAGGGCGCTCAAATTAATTACCTCCGCGGATCAAACAGGGGATTTTAAGGGATTAGCGGAGCTATCGCAACGAGCGAAGACGCTTCTGTCACGAAAAAAAACGCGATCTTACCGAGTCGGAGGCACTGACGCATCAGCCCGCCGCAGGACATGTTCTTCTCAGCCTCAATCTCGCTGAAGTTGAGGGAACTGGAGAACACCAGCACGTCCACCATGACCATGAGGCGCGACAGAAATGTGACGGCCGTCTCGCAGGACATGCCTTGCGTCGTTTCGATTTTCTGCAGCTCCACCTTGTACATCAAAAGCGAGCAAAAAAAAAAAAATTAATGATCGTCTCTGAGTCATCGCCGATGAAAGTTCTTATTTAACACCAACTAAAAATGAATGAAATATGATATCTACATATCCAAAATCATTTATATTCAGAATTAATGCAATGCTTACCTTCGAAGTCTAGACATATGGAAAAGGCAGAGGAAAAAAAAAAAAGAAAGGGCAAAATTAATAGCTTTTTCACTTTCAAAGGGAAATATTGTAAAAAAAAAAAAAAAACAAAAAAAAACTGAAGGTTAAAAATAAATATTAAATTCCAAAATGATCGCGGTTGTCCGAGCCGGACCGCGCGGAGGTGAAGCACCCATCGGATGATCCACTAGATGGCAATACTCCCCTTCGGTGGAAGGCAAGGAGGCGCACTCACGGAGGGAGAGGTGGCCGCCGAGAGCAGGGGCAGGATCCCTCCGCAAGCGATGATGATGTTGTCCACCATTTGTGAGATGAGGTGGATGGTGTTGTGGACGAAGACGATGTTCTCGTTGCTGTTGACGAAGTCCATGACGGATTTCGTGGAGTGGCTGCGGAGTAAATCGGGGAAAAGGGGGTGTTAGAGTACTTCAAAAATGAACACGCAAGGCCCGAGCCGAGGTCCAGACCTCCTCCAGACGTGGACGTCGCTCTCCAACGCGAACAGCAGATCCGTGAGGAGTCTCTGGTGCATGGGTGACCATTTGAACTCCGGGATGCGGAACATGGTGGTGCGCGGGCCGGGGCTGAACTGGCGTCTCTGCTCGTCCGTCACGGACGCCCCCCTGAAGCCGAAGTCGACGGGGAGGTCCCTCTCGGAGGGAGCGGCCGGCCGGCCACCGTGGAGGCTCTGGTTGGAGATCAATTAGTGAAAAAAAGCAGTAAATAAATCAGAAATGGCTTTTTCCAATCCCTTTCTCTTCGTATTTATAGCAAAAGCCGCGCACCGCGGGAGAGGGAGAGAGAGATCAGCCTCATAGAGCTGTTAAGGTGCAGTCATGCTACTCAAAATGTATGATGAAATGCCAGATTGAATGCCGTACTCAGATAACCTCTCCTGGCAGTTAAGGGCAAAAAAAAAAAAAAAAAAAAAAAAAAAAAATGCCATAAGCCGAATGCTGAGCAATAAATATGCGATGATTGAGTCTCGGCAGGAAAGCTGTACGAAAAGCACGGGAATATCGAAAATGAGGATTCCGCTGTGTGTGTGTGTGTGTGTGTGTGTGTGTGTTCTGAGGGTCATGCATTAGTGACCCCCTGGGTCAGAAAGGCTGACCCCCTGAAAAAGCAGGACAGCCTGTGTGTGGGATGTGGTGTTGCAGGATGGTAAATTTAGATGTTGCAGAGTAATTCTTTGTCTATCGCAACCCTTCCTGCAGAAAGGGTCGGTTCGCCTCTTTCAGCGAATTTTTTTTCGTTGGGCGATGGCCGGCGGGTCGCCCCCTCCCCTTCGAGGCGCGGCAAAGATCCCGATCCGTACCTTAATCTAGAACCGTGCACTAAAGGCCAACATCGTGACAATCCGATCCCTTTGTGCCTAATTACTGCTTCGTTTCACCGTTCATCTCCCAAATTGTTTTTTTTTTTTTTTTTCACATCCAAAAGATTGTGCCAGGTGCAGTGAAACAAGTGAATTTTTTTTTTATTTTTTTTTTTATTAAGTGTATTTTATTTTTCACGACCGTCAGTCTCACCTGCGTCGTGGCTGTCGTGAGGATTTTCCTTATCTCTTTATCTTTCCCCTCCTCTGGTCGTTCTGGATCCGGGTCGGCGCCGGAACCGCCGGGCTTGTGACCGGAGAGATCCCCTTTAGGCGGCGCTGCCGTTCTGCCCGGGGCGACCTCCGGGCTACGCGGGGAAGGCTCAGCCTCGGGCGCGAAGCTAATACCCCCCAAATCTGCCCGCTCAAATTCGCTCTTTCCCAAGATGCCGGGTAAGGAGGCGAGCTCAGAGCTGCCAGTCATGTGGGCTAGAAGGCCCAGTTCATCACCGACGCTGTTGCGGGCTGAAGGCTCGGGGGTCGACAGCACCAGAAACCCGCCGGGCCCCAAGTCGGGTAATAACTTGCCCTCGGCGCTGCCTTCCACCTTCCCGAACAAGAAGCCGCCGCTGTCAGAAATTCCGTCCTTGTCGTCGTCGAGTGTTATCAGAGGGGAGGCGACCCGATCCCCCGTGCCGCCTTTCGGCAGCAACCCGCCGTTGACGTTATTGCTGAGTTTCTCCGCGGTGCCGTCGTACATTTTTCCCAACAAAGAGTCCACCTCCATCAGCGCTCCGTTCTCAGACACCCCGAGGGTTTCGGCGGATAATTCCATATCCTCCAGCTTAACCTCGGTAGCCTCTACCTTTTCGGCCTTTATGTCCACCAGGAGGTCGTGCACTTCGACTCGGACGCCGTCCACCGCCCCGAGGTGCTCCTCCAGCCCCTTCCCCTCGCTCAGCAAGTTGCGCGGGTCGGCGCTCTCGTAGTCAGTCTCGCTCTCGGGAGTCTGGGAGTTATCGTCCACTTCCCTGTTCTCGATCGCGCCCTTAATGCCGGCGGCCTGAGCGGAGAGGCCGGAAATTGTGCTGACCAAACCCTTCTTGCCTTTCTTTATATTTTCCTCCTCCTGACGCTGGTACTCTTCATACATCTTGGCCAAGTACTCCTTGTGTGCCTCGTAAGTCACCTAGAAGAAAAATAATTGGATTTTAAAAACAATGTCAGCCACATTGCATGCGGAGCAGAACAGATTTCTCTCTACGCTCCTGCGCTGAACGGGAAGGGTCAGCGCCGTCTCGGGGTCTTTCGGGGGTACAGGGAGCCCTCCTCAAGACCTTCTAAGACACCCTGGTGGCATCAGCTAGCATTTTATGGAGCTTTCAGCCGGCACGTCAGTAGCTTATAGGAAGAGGCAGGGCATACCGGCAAGGAAAGCCGGCTGGACTCGGCTGAGAGAAGGGACTGATAGCCTGGTGGACAACCTGTCCCACCCACTGCAGGGCATCATCTCAGCACTGGCTGCACAGCTCCTTTGGCGACAAACTGAAAAATCTGAAATGTCTGAAGGAGCGGTATCGCAATTGGTTCCTCGTGGACGGTTCTGCAACTTATATGTGCAATATTGGCATCTCGAGTATGTCCAGTGACTTATGAGCACTCCATGCTTACACGGTAAATATAAAATCCACTTTGTATATTTTCTGGCTGATACAGAGTTTTATATTGCATTTTTATAACCACCATAGTCAATATGTTTGCCCATTCATAGTTGTAAAAACGTAAATTCACAGATGGGGGTACTTTTTCTGCACATTAGAGTCAATACCGTGCACATTCGTGGATGGTAACTGTTTATCTGTGTGCTCAGTCACAGTTGTCAATGTACAGACTCAGAATGGAATTTTATTTTTGCATACTAATGTATACCCAAAGCTCTTTAGTGTCTCTTCCGTCCTCCCTGTCCTTGCTGCAGTTAACATTCATAATATCTGCACTGCGGGACTAAAAAGGACAATCTTGATCAACAATGGCAGAATTAGGAGTTGTGGCTCTGACCGACCGGTCCTGGTTCGATTCCGTCAAGGGGCTTTTCTGTGCTGATTTTGGGAACCCTGCTTAAGTTCCTTTCAGGTTCTCCAGTATCACAGTCCAAAAACCAGCGGGAGGTTTATTGGAGACCACGAGGTTCGTTGGAGACCCTAAATCATGCAGATGGGAGAATGAGTCGTTTGTCTCTAAACTCAACCCGATGATCGATTGGCAACCGGTTCGGGATGCACCCCAACTTTCGCCCAATGACAACGGAGATAGGCTCCAGCATACGCAATGCAAGACAAGCAATATCAACAACGAATGAATGAAGGATTCTCTTTACCTTGGAGTGTGCAATGGAGAGCGTGTCCACCCAGACGCGCCAGCCGCCCCACTCGTACTTGATGGCGTGGTAGAGAAGAATACGAAAGATGTTGTACACCATCTCGGTGACTTTTTGCTCATCAGAATTTTTAGGGTTGATGTATCCCAGAGAAAACATCCAGTCCTGCCACACCGAGCACTGGAGCAGACATCTGCGGCGCACAGGACAACAGACGACCGACATGAAGCCTGCGTCGCGTCAGACACGTGGCTTAGATTCGTGAAGTCATATGTAAACAAGTGCTAGCGAAAGAGGAGAGCTCTTGGATGAGTGCGCGTTTGCGATGCCGGAATAAGCAACTGTCGAGAAAGAAAGATCAGTAAAGATCCGCTGCGCAAAATGTGAAGTAAGCCCAATAAATCTCCCCGATGCCCTAATCGAAAGGGACAATTGATGGAGTGGGTGCACAAATGGCACTCCACACACTCCGCTCACCGTCTGTTCTCTCGGCTGTTGCTGAACAGCTTGATCATGTCGGAGAGGAAAAGTCTGCGGACTTCCATCAGCTCCGCCGTCGGGTCGGCGTTCTTCAGCAAAGTTGCGATCACCTTGAGGATCACTGACATCCGACGTGGTACGCACAGACACACACAGTCAGGGAGAAGAAAAAAAAAAGCCGGTATCGCTTTGCGCGCCGCCGCCGAATGACACGTCTTACCCGGGTTCTGAATCTTGACGGTGGAGTCGGGCTCGGCGTGAGGCTTGTGAACCACTTGCGTGCACACCTGTTCTGTCAGAATCTAACACAGGAGGAAGCCACGGCATGGTTATCGCGCTTTCGGTAAACCTTGACCGACGCCGCTGCGATGATGTGAAAGTGCGTTATTACCTCGTATAGCGTGTTGTAGGTTGTCATTGTGACGGTGTTGCTGTGCCGCATGAGCCTCTCTCCCAAGAGGGCGAAGAGGCTGTGGGTGAGCATGATTTCCAACTTCCTCCTGTGAAGGAGGGGAGCGTTGAGAGACGAGCCGGTGTGTTCGGCGCCGAACGGGGTCACCGTCAATAGGAGATCGCCCAAATAGGATCCGCCATGTGACGCCAGCTCGCCGAAGGGGGTTGGGGGCTCAGCAGAGACGTACAGCTGGAACTCAAGTTGTCAGGGTCTCACACCTGGGTTCAATTCGTAATCGGCGCCAGCTGCAGCAGCGGCTGCTAATCAAGATCCCTATAAAGGGCAGCGGCACGCTCTGCCTGGCGCCGGGGGAGCGTGGTTGTCCAACGACCCCGACCACTGTGGAGCCCCACGACAGGACCTAGCCGTGGTTCCTGGACTCCCCCTTTGCCATGTTCATCCCCACAACGCCTGTCACAACCGGACCCCTACCCTGCGAGAGCCCCCTCTGGACCTTCGGACCCTGACCCCGTGAGACCCCCTGGTGGACCACCGGACCCTGAGTGTAAACCAGGACCCCCTGGTGGACCACCTGACCCTGTCCGAGATCCTGCCCTGCCACCCTGCCTGGGGCCTGTCCTGCTGAGACCCAGCCTTGTGCGACTCTGTCTCGGGGCCAGGGAATTGCCAGCGACACCCTACCTGCCTGTCTACCAAAATAAAGCACTTCAGCCTTGAGGGTGTGGTTCCCTGCCCGAGTCCGCCCCCGCGTCCCGTCACACAAGTGGGAGCGGGCGGCGTCGGATCGAGCCCGGAATGCTAACGACGCCGGTACTCGGCCCGAGCTGCTCTACCTTGCTCCCGATTTCGAGCATTTCCCGGTGACCTTTCATTTAATAGATATATAAAAACATCCAAGAGTAGTTCCTTTTAAGAAAAAAAAAAAAAAGGGGGTGAACTGTCAGCTCGTGGCAGGCTGAGGATGAGGAGCCTCGTTGTAAACGCTCATGTGCGTATAAAATCCAGACTAAACGGCTCTCTGTGGATATATGATAGCTCATAAAGGATGAAGGCAAGCCGAGCATGAGCTGTCATTACTCTTCATTCAGCGAGCGCCGCTGATACAGAAAGTGTTGTGAACACAACGGAAGCCCACCCCGCTCCCCTCCACCCCACACACACACACATTTCATCCCCAAACAATCCCATATGCGCACGTTCGCTCTCCGGTCTGCAGCATTAGCAGAGCGCACCGGCGTCCTTGTGAGATGTTTGCTATTTATTTCACTTGGCAAGATGGTAAATCGGAAGACGACTGTCTTCGCGATGACATGCTGCGCTCTTCTGGGAGAAAAAAAAAAAAAATAGCAGTGGATTGAGTTTTCTTTTTTTTTTTTTTTGTGTAAACCCTTCAAAAGTTTTAAGGGTTAGTCGCAGCTGTGGTTGTTTGTATGGCGGGGACATATGACCTATTCAAACTCTTTGCTAGTGGACCTCAGTTACGGGAACCAACTCCGAGGCATGTTTTTTTTTTTTTTTTATGGTTCCACGGGAACTCGCAGAGACGACGTAGATACTTTGTGATTGCGCGATAATTCTTGTGAACTGCGGAGCGCCATTTTTAAAAACTATCGTGCCAGCTGTTTTCTTGCGACCTGTGACAAATTGGACAGAACTAGCGAGAAATTGACCAAGGAAGAGGTCCCAGCTCTTCTGGCCCGCTACCCCTCTGAGGAGTTTCCAAGGCTCATAAACATTTACGCCGAATAAGTGCGGGGTTAGCTAACAGCGGCGAAGCAGCGCAGGGAAAAAATTAAAAAATTTCGACTAATTTGATAGTTCATGGTTAATATTTCTGCCATTTAGGGTGCATGTTGCAGACAATTGTGTCCCAGTCTTCGGTAGGCCAAACTAAAAAGTCCCTCCCAAGAAAGGGGAGTTCCTGGAATCGAAGTCTGAGGAGGAACTGTTGTGTCCAAAAGCGCCCGATCTGCACGTTATACCTAATCGATGTCGTTTTAGTCCGTAAATCTTGTACAGCAATGCGATATATGAGGTGATTTAACAAATCTCATGAAGCTATATTGTTAAACAGCCACTGATTTAAAGGTCTTTCGGATAATTACACGATTGGCAAATCAGGATGACAGCAGCCGAACAAGACATGATTCATAACAGCTTGTTAAGAACGAGTTACTCACTTGTGGCCCAAATGCTTGAGGAAGTACCCGACGATTTTGAGCGACTGTATTCGAATGCTTTCACTCTTGGAGGCCATGAGCTTGTAGATTACCCTGGAATAGATACAAGCGGCAGAGGCTGGCAGTGGCTTCACCGTTTGACAGGATAAAATATAGCTCATTTGAAGAAAAGGCCCCGCACTGGCGGGCTGACAACCACTTTCCTTCAGAGTAAATTTACATTAGCATTAAACGACTGTCCTAATAAAAGCGCCGGCCTTTGCACAATGAAATCCTTACACGTCACATGTAAAGCTACTTTACGTGTATTTATATTTTATGGGATCACATCGGGTAAGTTTGATCATCCGTGTCATGTGGTGAAATCAATATGGTAATGCCGTGACGCGCGCGTGTTCTTTGTCACTGCGCACATAAATTATTCATTACCTACACGGGCCAAGATTAGCCGTAGCAGCGGGTTTATTTTGAAAATTCACCACTCCATTTTGCGGCTGATGAGCAAAGAGATTGAGTCTTCGGCGCGGACCCTACCGAATTCCATTCCTCTGGTCAAAGGCGGGGATCATGGAGGCGGGATGCTCAGACATTAGCGCGACCACCAGCTGCAACACATCGTGCAGATTGTCATCCTGCAAACGCACGGAGAGAGAAGAGGCACTTAATCAAGGCGGCGTCCGAGATCTAATGAAGAGAGACGGGGAGTATGCTTGGGAGTCTTTATTCTGAATTCCCCCATCAACCGGTTTGTATCAAATCATGCAAATGGGAAACGGCATCGGGATTCATTTGAAAACATCGAATTTTGCATATGGAGGAGACGGACGCTGACGAGAGGCTCGGCACTAGACCGCGGCGACTGGGGAATCAAGTGAAATTTAACATTGGGTAGTCTTGCAATATTTTATACCGCAGTGGCATGATAGTCGCTGCAGGGGCGTAATCCATCACTCGCTAACTTTTACATTATCAAATCATGCCGGTGCCGAGCTCCTCCTCCTCTGCAGAACCGTCTTCCCACCCAGACACCTTCTCTTTGTTGGGGAAAAGGCTAAAAAATCCTTCCTTTTTGAGGAAGCGTTTACTCGGGGGTCGCCCTTAGCTATGCCGCCATAGGCTTTCTCTGATGGGGGACATCCAATGGTGCACTTCCCCCCGCTCTACCTATCCTGTCTGCACTCATGTCCTCATCATCAATGCATGAAAGTAACCTCGTATCTTCCCCCGAGTCCCTGAGCTCTCTCATTTCGCAGGTTCCAGTGGGAAGTGGCTGGATCCACCGCAGTGTCTCACCAGGGGCCCAACATCGTTAATTCCTTTATGAATATTAAAGCTATTGTCGTATCGTGTCAGTTATTAGCATGTAACTGTCAGCGCTTCAGGAATTAGTGGTAATACATCATTTTTGCCTGTCCTACCCCACCTCCATCTCTTTCACACCCTTGTTTTTTATCTCTCTATATGTCGCTCTCTTTCTAGCTCAACCGGTCGAGACAGAAGGCTGTTCTCACTGAGCCGTCCAGCATTTCTGCCCGTTTTTTTTCCTCGCCGCTGTCGACAAGCGCTTGCCGATTAGGGAATGCTGGGTTTCTGTAACTCGTTTTAAAGAGTGTGGTCCGGACCTGCTGATCACGAAAAGCGTCATTAGACAAGTGTGTTGTGATTTGATGCTCTGTAGATGAAATCTGACTTCACCTGACTCGATGCAGACAAACAAGAAGGCAAGTATTATTACAGAAATGAAATAAATGGAAAATAACTTCCCATACATCTAATGTCAAAGTATGACATGAAATTACGTTCATGCAGGGATTGATGGCAGGTTTGTGGTCAGCCTTATTTTGATCATTCGAGTTATTTCACTAAACTGTCTACAATAGTACAGAGAAGATTAGAAGGTGATGCACCTTGCCGTTGTGGATTTTGGAAAAAAAGCATACAACTGGGTGCAAAAACAGGAACTATGCTACTGTATGAGGAAGTCTGGAGTGGCAGAGAAGTATGTTAGAGTAGTGAATGGCATGTATGAGAGCTGTTAGACAGTGGTGAGGTGTGCTGTAGGTGTGACAGAGAAGTTCAAGGCGGAGGTACTGCAGGGAGTGCATCAGGGATCACTTCTGAGTCCCTTCTAGTTTGCTATGGTGATGGACAGGCTGACAGCTGAGGTGAGACAGGATCTCCATGGAGTATTTCCAGATGACATTGTGATCTGTACTAGGAGCAGGGTGCGGGAGGAGGTAAATCTAGACAGGTGGAGGTACACACTGGAAAGGCAGCTAGACGGAATTCATGTGTGTGAATGAGAGGGACTCAAGCAGAACAGTGAGGCTACAGGGAGTGGAGATAAAGAAGGTAGAGGATTTTAAGTGGCTTGGGTCAACAGTCCAGCATGAGGGCAGGTTGAACCGGGCCAAGAAAAGTGTCAGGGGTGATAAAAGAGCATTGGGCAGAATGAAAATCGAGATGCTCAAGAGAGCGGTGAGATGTATTGTGTGATTAAGAAACAGACGCACTGTGGAAAAGACAGGAAGCAGAGGTCGAGGTAGCAGAGATGAAGATGTCAAGGTTCTCTTCGGAAGTGTTGAGGATGGATAGGGTCAGGAATTAGTCCATCAGAGGGACAGCAGAGGAGGTACGGTGAAGACCTGAGTCGGAGGATGCCGAAGTTGGAACTGCCAGAACGGAGATTCATGGATGGAGTGAAAGAGAACATGAAGTCAGTTGGTTTAAGAGAGGAGGATGCAGAGATGGAGGTTAGATGGACCATGATGATTGGCTGTGGCGACCCCTGAAGAGAGCAGCCAAGCAGAACCGAAGAGGATCTACATCTATAAAGGTGTCATTACCCCATCATTTGCAGCTTGAAGTATCTAAAAATGACCTTTTCTGTTGTTTGACCATGAAAGTGAACAACAGAATAGCGCAGGAAAACATATGTACTGAAGGGGAAGACCTTCCCTTATCTGTTCGCCCACTGTTTAGCCTGATCATAAATTCTTACGGCACGCCCGTGAACGTCTTCATCATCTGTCATTGGAAGGCCGCAGGGAGACACTGGAAACAAGCACTGCATCTGTGACATTGCGCTAGCGTCATCTGCACGGGTTCAATAAAAAGCATCGCTCCCAGATCGACGGGTGCGAAACTAAATCCAAAATAACACCAGCTCTGTTCAGGTGTGGATGCAGGATTAGCACTTACCTCATGCATGGTTAGCAAATAGTTGAGAATGCTCTGGAGCTCGTCCTCCTTCACACCCTGATCCTAAAAATGAAATAAAATCGTTGATTTATTGAAAAAAAAAAAAGAACAAAATCAGGTCCGTGAAGAAAATATAACATCTTTTTCATTTTTTCTTTCTTATATTGACTTCCTTGTCATTGGACATGAGACACAATTCCCATAAAACAAATCTATGAGGAACAGCAGTGGGACTGACAGTTATTTTTCCAGAATTAAATAAACAACATGAAAGCAGTTTGAGTTGTAAAGTAACATCAGTTATATTTTTGCCACCTTAACTCGAACCCATCAAATGAGCCGATAAATGAAAGGAGGTGGATTAATTCACTTGATCGAAAGTTCTATCAATCAAAAAGTTAAACTAGTTGTCCTTTGAACCGTATCATATTCTTGAAGAAAATCTATCTATCAGTCTATCCATATATAAATATATATATATATATATATATATATATATATATATATATATATATATATATATATATATATATATATACACACAAATAGTAAGTAGTGTGTGTTTACAATTTCTTTCAACTTAATCCCTTTTTTTTATTTTAATTTACTTCCACCTGATTGGAAGAAAAATGCAATTGTGTAAAATATCTGTCTGTTATCAGGGAGTGACAGTCTAAAAATAAACAACTTTTTGAAGTGGTTTGAGTATTAAGAAAATAAAGCAGCCTTTCAGTTCAAATTTTTACCGCCTTATCTTGAACCTATCAAACGACCAAATAACCGAAGGGACAAAATTCACTTAGCTGAAAGTTGTAAAAATCGAAACATCATCCTTTCCTTTGAATCGCAAGCTTATTTAAAAAAAACTGTGGTTTATGCAAGCAGCGATTTATGGAGGGATCGTTTTTTTTTTTTTTTTTTTTTTTTTTTAAGGGAAAGGTTAAAATCAATCTTTGGCGTGCAGGTGAAGCGTGGCACGGGCATACGAGGCGGTGGAGGAACCGGAGACAGGTGAGACGTACCTTCAAGATGAGCTGCTTGAGAAAAAGAAGCATGAACGCCCGCAGAGAAATTATTTCTTTATGAGTCGGCCTTGGACCATCTGTAGGTGGAAAGACAGAAAGAGAGAGAGGAGTTTAAACCGAGCACCCGGATTGGACCTTCTATTTCCTGTTGTTGTTTTTCCGTCTTATTCGAGGTTTATTTTTATAGACGTGTAAAGCTTCCTTGTAAACAGTCTCAGTTCATATTCAGGGCATCCAATAAATCAGATCCTTAAGGATTGAGTTGTGTGAAAACTACATTCATTCATTCATTCATTCATTCTCTATACTGCTTATCCTACTCTCAGTCGACCACAAATAGAGACATAATAATAATTCAACCATTCACCCTCTCATTTGTATGTTATCTAGACAAATAAAACAACATCGAGCTCTCATTGAATGAAGGTATACAACCATTCGTGCTTTCTATAGAGACACAACATGCAACCATTCACTCATTCATTCACACATCATATAGAGACAATTATTCATCCTCTCATTTACATATAAAACAGAAACATACAACTTTTCCCCCTCTCATTCAGGCTTAATATAGAGGCATGCAAGCGTTCACCCTCCCATTCACCCCAAGTGTGAAGGTGAGATTCAGCAGGTCATTTGTGCAAGATGCTGTGCGACTATTTAACATCCAGTTCTGCTCACAAAAGACTTATCTTTCGTTCATTCATTCATTCATTCATTCATCTACTCGAGTGTCATTCATCCAGTCACTCACGTCTGCCATTACAAGTATTGCTGTCGTCCAGAGCTATTTGCAATTGCAGTTTATATATTGTCATATTGTTTACCTACCTATTTATATATACTGCTCAAAAAAAATAAAGGGAACACTTAAACAACACAATGTAACTCCGAGCCAGTCACATTTCAGAGAAATTAAAATTGTCCACTTAGGAAACAGCACTTTTGTTTGATTTATTTTGACTTGTTTTACAGACATTACATTTAAAGTTGGAACATCCTGTAGTGTGTTTTTCCACTTTAATTTTTTAGCGTGACTCCAAATCCGGACCTCCATGGGTAAATACATTTGATTTCCATTGATAATTTGTGTGCAATTTTGTTGTCAGCACAATAATCTAAAGAAAAAAGTATTTAATAAGAATATTTCATTCATTCAGATCTATGATGTGTTATTTTAGTGTTCCCTTTATTTTTTTTGAGCAGTGTATATTGTTATTACTTATTCTTAGTTCTACTATTTTTGTATTTTTTCTCTGTCCACCTCTGCTGTGTGTGGTTGAAACTTCTCCACCGTGGGATGATTGAAATGAATATTCTATTCTATTTTATCCTATTCTATCTACCCGCCGCATGTTTTTGGACTGTGTGAGAAAACGCACATGTATTAACACGGAAAGGCCTCCAGTCAGAATCGAACCACGGACCTTCATGCCGTGATGCAGAAGCGCTCCACATCAAGAGGAAGGGCTTCTCACACCTCGAAACAGTATACAGCTTTTCACAAAACGCTTAATTACCTGTGCAGAAATGACTATAATGGCATGCTAATCATTCTCCCGCACTGAAATCCAGAATCTATGAATATGCAAATGAATGTAATAACAGAAAATCTTGGTGCAAGATGACTGTGACTTCACCGTTAAGTCCATTGTCAGAGTCTGTGCGCATTTCAGCGTTTCGCTTTCGGCACCGCGTGAGGGAAAATTGCCGATGGGGCCGGGATCGGCCTCCGAACTATTTGCCGGTAGACGGTACTTGTCAGTTGTCGTTCCGAACGATGAAGCGGCAAAACACCCTCCACGTCTCCTTTCTCTGTAGGAGCCCAGAAAGTGCAGGGAAGGTGATTTGGAGGATTTAACCTGAACTGAACGTGGTTAAATATGTATCCAAAAACGGCCTGACCAGAAGGTATCGCTCAGGCTGGGAACCCGGGGGTGGCCGCCTGCCCGTCACATTGGCCGGCCATTAATCAAAACTACCGGGAAGCCCCCCCACCTCCCCCCACCCCCACCTGACAACTAAGGGTGATTTTGGCACCCCGCGGTAACCTTCACCCTGCGATTCATTAATATCGTGAAGCTCATTTAACGGCTGATAGCCTGAGCGATCCCAGCAGGTGCATTCATGTCCTTCAAAAACAAACAAGTGACAGAATAAGTCAGAAAGTTACGACGGTGTCTCGGATCATCATCATCGCGGGGAAAACCCTGTTTTTTTTTTTTTTGTTTGTTTTTACTATGTGAAGTGAAAATTGTGAACATAGTTACTTCATTCATTCTTTCATTATACACAGTTGTCCCTGAAGATACAAATTTAATTTGTTCCAGAAGTTGGTTTGTATGTTGATTTTTTTTTCATATCTTAAATGAATTTTCCCCATTTAAAATAACAGAAAACAAATTAATTAGTTCCAACCCCCCACCCGAAACTCATATCACGGGTGCATTGTGATTATAGTCACGTGCGATATCGGTCACACGTACACCACCTTCGTGCTTCGCTATTATTTTGTGCATAATTTCCATGGAAAGCATCTTCTGTCTGGGATCACCACTTGCTTTCTTAGGGCCTGTGATGATTACTAAAAAATACACAAATTAAGCACAAAGATATAAAATTATGCCACACAAGAGATCGGAACATGACACGAGATGTGCGTATTGTACGAACTACCTGGAATAAGTGGGCGAGGTATGCTGGAAGCTGCGAGGTAAGGGGTGTGAGAGCAGTGAGCGGCGCCAATTCAGAAGATGCAGCGGCGTCTTGAAGCGTATTTCCAGTTGCGAGAACTCACTTGGCGCATACCGTGCAAATTTCCAATTTGGATTGTTTTTGGGTTTCAAGGATAAAATTTGCTCGAATTGCACTTTGAGCTTCGATCGCCTGGGGGGCTGAAACCTTTACAAGCTGTCTTCAGGGTTCTCAGTCATCGGGGAGAATTCTTGTTGAAGTCTTCTTGTCGTGGCAAATGGACTTGAATTTCTTCACTTGAGGCCATCATCTGAGAGGCTTCTTCAGCTCCAGTGACCGGTTGGGATTATTCGAAAATAACTACCGGGGTTTTGGGCGGCTCTAGGTTATAATGGCTTGCTATGTGAATGTAGGAGTTGATTGGCTGAAACTGGGTCTAAGAGGGTTGTTATGCCAACGGAGGTGTCGTTCGTTGGGGGGCAACTTTTGTGGGATTACCTTTCCTGGTTGTTTGGTGGGTATTGATGACTTGAAGAAGTTTCACCCCTCATCCAAGAGGCTTCTTTAGTTCTAATGACCTGTAGGGAGTACCCAAATATAACCAGGAACGATTCACCACCAGAACCAGCCCCGGGTAACTTCCACAAGAGCCTCAGTTCATGTGATCCAACAGGTTTCACTCCTTTGTTTAGCTTTACCTTTTCACATTCCGACCCAGGAAATCCCATAAAAGTTGTTCTTTTATCCCCAACGAAAGCCACGGCCATTAGCATAACAACTCCCTTATACCTAGTTTCTGCCGATCAACTCTTACATTAGCATAACCTAGGCCCACCCAAAACCCTGGCAGTTATATTCACAAACCCCTCATCGGTGACTAGAACTGAAGAAGCTTCTCGGATGAGGGGCAAAACATCTTCAAGTGAAGAAATTCAAGTCCAGTTGACACAACAAGAAGATTTCGACAAGAATTGACCAGAAAAACAACCATTCACTCCCTCGTCGAAATCTTCTTGTTTTGGCAAGTGGACTTGAATTTCTTACAGTTGCCAAGACAAGAACATTTCAACGAGAATTCACCATGACCTGGATGACAGAGATTCTCAACAGACAATCACTATGTCATTCATATTTCATACAGAAGCATACAACTTTTGCTCCCTCGTTAAAAAGTCACACAGAAGCATACAACTTTTGATCCCTCATTAACACGTCATATAGAAGCATACAACTTTTGATCCCTCCCTCGTTAACATGTCATATAGCAGCAGACAGCCATTCACGCTCTCATTCACATATTTTAATGGTCTCCAGTGAACCTCCTGCATGTTTCTTGACCGTGGACAGAAACCCGGAGAAATCCTGCAGGAAACCAACACAAAAAGACTCCACGTTAGAATGGAACTAGGGATCTTCTTGCTGTGAGGTGGAAGTACTAACCACTTCACCACTTCTTTTCAAAGATTTTTTTCAAATCGTGTTTACGTATTCAGCGGGGTGCTTAAACCGAATCCGTGTCCTCACCTCCCTTCATGATTGACATCTGAGGTCTCGGACAGGCTCTGCCTGAAACCCAGACAACAAGCTTACTGACATCGTAATATTTCGACCCCCGAAGCAAAGGTCAAAGGTCAGCTTGTTGCTCATCCCATAACAACCTATGGGAATACTCGCTGTTCTTTGACATTGCTTCGAAGTTTCTAGCCTCCCAATCATTTATGCTCTGTGGGGGTTTTTTTTTTTCATCCTGCTTTTTAATTTCGCTTTTTTTTTTTTGGTTTATTTGACAAAAACGGATGTAATCCAAAGATGAAGCACGGCCGCAAAAGCCTACACACTCGCACCACGCCAGCGAACGTTTACAACCGACAATGTTTTAATCCCCCGCTCAGATGCGAAAAAGATCTGACGATCCACAAGAGCTATTTGCTATATCGAATACGTGAACGGCCTTTTTCCCCATCGCTGGATCATAGCGCCGTCTCTGGTCAAACAAGCAAAAAAAAAAGCAGGAGTGTGATCTGTCCCCACTCACGATAATCCAAAAAATCCAAACCCGATTACCGGCTTGACGTTTGCTTTACACCGAGTCCAAAACCTAGCAGCCGAGCCGTAAATCCGCCCGGCAGCGTGGCGAGAGAGCGCGTGACGCATTCGCGGATATTCAATTACAATAAAAACCCGCGACCGCAAAGTCTGTGACAAATATCCGTTTCTCCCCCCGACGCTTGATAAACTCTGGCCTCTGGCCCCCCAGCAGACACGTGTTCATGTGCAGAGATGACAGATAAACGTCAGCAGACACCCGACCGTCCTGAGACCAGCTCCCGGAGGTTAGCGTCTGGATGGTAAGTATCGTTGCATCCTGACACTGATTAATAGAGAGAGAGTGGAAAAGCCAGCACGGGGACGGGACCTGATACAGAGCCGATGATAAGGACATTATTACCGCCGCCGCCGCATCCAAGTTATCTGCCGCCAATTATGTTCGGCGGCTCCGCGCGACTCCGGTTTCACCGATCGCAGATTACTTTACCCGCCGTATCCCGGGTCCAGGAGTGGGAAGTAGTTTATTGGAAAACAATTTATGTCCGGATGATTAATGTGGGTGCTTTTATATTGTCTTATGAGCGATGATAATAAAGTCACGATGAGCGCGATGTACATAATTCTGCAAACTAAACCGATTCATAAGAAATAAATAGGTGCGTAACAGCAATCCTGTGTCATTTTTTCAGGGAGATTTTTTTTTTTTTTTCTCGCACAAACAATAACTGGGTTTCTAGAGTAAACGAATAACGCTATTTACTTCTCACTCTCTCAGCAGCCTCTTTTCCCTGAAGAGTTTCAAAGGTGACGATATGCAAAAGCAAGAAAAAAAAAAAAAAAAAAAAAAAGGGAAAAGAGGCCTTTCTCGTCGCTTCCAGAGCAAATCAGTCGGAACGAGGGCAAACACAAATTATAATTAAACCGCGAGCGGAAATCCTCTTCGCAGGCGATTCCTCTTCACAGGAGATTCCTCCTTTAAGAAAAGCGGCGGCAAAACAGAGGCGGGCCGGCGCCGGAGGTGGCAGGCACTCTTCATCACTCATTATTAAGCGAGGTGGAGGCAGAGGCAGTGACGAAAAGGAGAGCGATATAGATTGAGAAAGATAATGTGTTTGCTTTAGGGTGCGTGTCTTGGACCGGGGGAGGCTGAGCTATGGGCATCACTCAGTGGGCGCCTGCAGCGGTCGCCTGCATAAGTGAGTGATACATTGCTTTAATTTGCCGGCACTTTCCATTAAGACCCCAGGAAAAAAAAAAAAAAAAAGAGATGGCACTCTCAGACACAGAGCAAGTAGCAGGAAGAGCGCTGTTTCAAAATGTCCTCTCCGTGTCCCTATAATTGAACACTTCATTATCGGCACGGTTCTCTTTTTTTTTTTTTTTTTATTTTTACGCGCGCCTTTTGTTTGGTCGTTTCTCAACGCGGAGAGACGGGCTTGTCGTATCAAGCCGAGACGGATGGGACCGGGAGGTGCAGAGAAAAAATAAAATAAAATCACCTACAGGAGGAAAAAAAGCCCCACACCTTCCCAACCAGCTACGCTACTCTCAGAAGACCTTGGCATCTGGATCCAGGTCTTTTTGTTTACTTACATACATCCGATTGTTACGCGACACTTTGCTCCCTGAACTCCGCTAAATAAATACTTTTCTACTTGAATGGATCCGTTTTCTTTCCTTTCTTCCAAGCTCAGAAGACTCTGAAAAGATTCGGAAAAGACTTGTGGAAAGCTATCGTCTCACATCTCAGACTGAGATTTTGCAAAGACTGTGGTCACTATTTACCTTTTCACCTCACTGGTAAATGTCATTAGAACACATGGTTTCTCCTATCACTGCTATGCCGATGACACACAGTTGCACCTGTCCTTCCAGCCAGATGATGCCACGGTTTCGACTCGCATCACAGCCTGCCTCTCCGAACTGTCATCACGGATGAAAGAACACCACCTACAGTTGAACTTGTCCAAGACTGAACTTCTAGTGATCCCAGCTAAAGAGACAATTCATCACAACATCAGCCTCAAGATGGACTCTACCACAGTGGCCCCCAAACAAAGTTGCAAAAAACCTCGGCGTCATGATCGACGATCAGCTGTCATTCTCCAACCATATTACATCGATTTCCCGGACCTGCAGATTTGTGCAGTACAACATTCAGAAAATCAGACGGCACAGCTATTGGTTCGGGCCATGGTCATCTCCCGCCTGGACGACTGCAATTCCCTCCTAGCTGGACTACCTGCTCGTGCAATAAAACCACTGCAGATGGTACAGAATGCTGCAGCACGGTTGGTATTCACTCAACCCAAAAGGGCTCATGTTACACCTCTGTTCATCCAGTTGCACTGGCTACCAGTAGCTGCCAGGATCAAGCACAAGGCCCTGACCCTGGCTTTCAAAACCACCTCAGGAACAGGTTCGGCATATCTGACCGAAATGATAAGACCTTATGTTTCTGCGTTCCTCTAATACAAACCTACTAGCAGTACCTTTTGCTCGCTCTAAGCGATCTCAGGCAAAACTGTTCTCAGTTCTACTACCTCAGTGGTGGAACAAACATCCGGAAGCAACAAGACTAGCATCATCTATCTCAACCTTTAAGAAACAGGTAAAAACTTTTCTCTTTCAGGACTATTTTTCTGCGCTGATGCTTGAGCTGCCCCAGATCAGGTTAGGCACCAAGTTAGGCTATGCAGTGTGTGTGTGTGTGTATGTTTTTGTCTTTAAAAAAAAAAAAAAAACTAACCCCAGCTTACTGTTCTGTATATTTCCTGTGCATCTTGTATTTGAAAGTGTTATTTGCAGTGCTAATGTCCTCTATTGTAAGTCGCTTTGGATAAAAGCGTCGGCCAAATGTAAATGTAATGTAATTTACAAGACTCCAACTACATCGTTTCTGTTATTTTTTCCCGCCACGCAATGTTTTCATTGGTTATTTGCAAAGCTTCTGCTATTTCAGTCCATCGCTTATCTGTTTCTACTCGGTTTTGATTTGTTGGAGAGTAGACGCGGTACAAGCCGGGCTGTTCTGCCCACAGCTCCGCCATCCGCTCCTCCTTCTGGACGCTCCATATTGATCGGGACGTCCTTCGGCGTTCCCATTCATCCATACCGCCAACAAAAACCGTCTCCGCGGCCAACACCGTTGTGGTGATTTCCGTTTTTGTCATTTATTGGTTGTTGACTGTGTTACATCACCGCAAAGACCGAAAGTTGTGATCACATTGAACACATTTGATATTGTCGTAAGCCCAAGACTAGGAAAAGCTAGGAAAAGACTGATCTAAAACTGCTCAGATTACTGGCTTATACTTAATGACAATATGACGGGGGCACGCCGCAACGGCAGAGAAAAATTCCCTGAGGACTTTTTGTTTTTAGTTCCCGTGTGTGAGCCCGGCAGTACCCGCCATTAAATTATGCCGATCGCTCAGGAGTGTATTTGAAGGTCATTTCCGATTCAATTCAGACCCGGGGAGGCCTTTCTGTTTGGAGTTTGCTTGTTTTGCCCCCCTGTGTCTATGTGGGTTTCCTCTCAAAGTCCAAAAAACCATGCAGGAGGTTAATTGGAGACCCTAAAGTGCCCAGACATGCATATCAATGGCTGGGATGCAAAACTTCTTATTTGAAAAAACATTTTTTCAGGAAAAAAAAAAAAAAAAAAAAAATTCATTTGATTACAGTATGGTCTTTGTTAAAGATATACAGGAATATTCTATTGTTCACAGACTATATTTCTATGTTAAAATTTCAAAATACATTGCATGTATTTTTTTACCACTGACAATGCAGATGAGTGTTTTTTTTTTCCTAATTTTTTCTGCTTCATTGTGCACATAGGAGTTTTGTCATGTGACATTTATGTCAAAAGAAAGGGCGGGTTTATCTCGCAGATAGACTGAAAATGTGGAGCCGTTCCATTTCTCACGATTCAATGAAAAAAAAAAAAAACAAATCGAAAAATTTGCAGATAGGATGTTTTGCATTCCAGCTATCGACATGCTGAAGGTGAATGGTTATATTTCTCTATATCGTCGTCTTCTTGAAATATTCAGGCAGCTTTTTTTCCCGTCTTTCAAAATACACAAAATAATTGAAGCCATATGTTAAATAAGGGGTTGATTTTTGTCAAAAAATGACTTCGGCAATTATTTTAAGGTGAACCCAGTCTCTCGCCCAATGACAGCTAGGAAAGGCTCCATTATCCCCGCAACCCAGAGAGCGGGATAAGCGGTAAAGATAATGAATGAATGAATATTTGATTTCCTCGACAGCAACCGAAGACGGCAAGCGAACGGCAATTAAACACTCTGTCCTCGTTTCACTCGGACGATTTCTTCCGCTTTTCTTCTTTTGTTTGATTTTGACTATCTTCTGTTTTTACATCCGGCCGTCCCTTCAGCCAATCATCTGCCTTCATTAAACTCTCTCTTGTATCCTCTCCTCTCACACCAGCGAACTTCCTGCCCTCTTTCATTTCACCCAAAAAAACTTCCCCCGGTCTTCTTCTAGACCAGGAGGCGGCAACCTTTAACAGCCAAAGAAAACACTGGGAGCCGCAATTACTTTTTGACGTCTAAAATAAAGGTACCACTGTATATATTGCTTTTTATTACCTTTACACTTTGTATAAACAAGTGTGTAGTATGTTGGTTCTGAAATTCGCAAAGTGTTAAAGAGAAAATTAAATTTTATTTATGTAATGAACTCATTTTGAGCTTTGGGCTCTCAAAGCGTGTAGCGTAACCTTGACCTGAATTTTAAAAGTAAATCAGGAAAAAAAATCACTGTGACAGTGAACAATAAAAACTAAATATTTGCAAAATTTCCTCATAAATATTTATTTTACCTGGTTTATGGGACTTCTGCTCCTGAACTTCTGCGCACGCCGTCTGCAAATCGAGACTTTACCGGCTTCCACGAGTGTGACGTTATTTTGAGCGGCAAAAAATAATGAATATTATTTTATTTTATATTTCAAGATCACGATAATCTTCCAACTTTGAACTAACAGTTAAAAAAGGATTTAACACAAATTAAATACACTTCAATTAAATATTTATTTTCCCAAGCCACTCGGAGCCGCATGTAGCCGACCCCCTGGTCTAGACCACTTGCCTGGGAGTTCCAACCTCACCATCCCTCCCCTGGACGCGTCCAAACCATCTCAGACTTGATCTCCACAACATCTAACATGAGATACAATCCATGCTCCTCACTCCAGACATCCTCCCCCACGACATATCATGGCTGGTTTCAACGTATACAATTTTCATTACGGTTGACGCGCTTTTATCACACATTACACCCAACACCCACTTTAAATTGGTCTAAAAATCCGACCGAATGCTGGTTCTCGGGTCTGGATGACGGTCCGAGACGGCTTTTAACTGCTCCGGCGGTTCGGATTAAATTAAAAAACGTCTGATGAGCAAACACAGTCGGTGTGAGAAAAGCCATTTGGGAGCTCAGACCGGCATTAAGGATCGGCCTGAACGGCCTCAAATGAGGAATCCAAAGACCAAATACAGTCCAAAGTGAATTCTTTAGAAATGCATTTGTTGGCCGGGGCTCTTCTTATGAGCTTCTTCCAGACATCGGAGCTACTCGTTTTCGCTTCAATTCAATCTGAAGACATGAAATAAAATTTCGTTGGGTGGCCCAGAGTCCATAAACACTGGTAAAAAAGACAACCGAAACGATACGAAAGCGGCTCAGTTCCCATGTTTGACGTGAAGAACGTAGTTCTGGTTCGGATTTCGTTACAGGAACTTTTAGTTTTGCGTTATACAATAACGATGGACTATTAAATGCATTGAACTGTTTTTATCTTCTCCCTGCACTGCTTCGCCGTGTGGAAAACCCCCACCGTTCGCTAAATCTGGACTTATTTTGGCCAAAATGTTTATGTTCCGCTGCGAGCCCTGGAAAATCCCTCTGTGGAGAAGCTTGGAATTTTTTGTCGGTCCATTTCGTCAAAAGAAAACATCTGAGCAGTGACGACGATAATTTTTTTGAAAAATGGCGCCCCGCCTTTGCCAAAAAGTACCATAATTTCCGGACTATGAACCGGTTTTTCACATGCTTTGAACGTTGCGGCTAAAACAACAATGCGGCTTATTAATGGATTTTTTTGAGGCTAACAAGCTTCATACTGCCAAAACATTCAGCCTCGGCACATCGGACCAATAAAATTACTCTGACATTCAGAGGACGTTCGATTCCGACACCGACAAAAAGGACTTTAATGGTTTTAGTGTGCAGGAGGAAGACAAAGATAGCGATCAGCCGGAGTTGGACAAAGCAGGGATAGAAAATGGATGGCTGGATGAACTTTTCCTCGTGTTATTTATCATTCATCTTTTTAATCAGCTGTGTAACAGGCACTTTTTGGAAAAAAGAATGCATTTCCAGTACGTATTTGTGGATGTTACCGGTATGTATTAAATTAAAAGTAAAAAAAAAATGTTTCTGTGACATCTTTTTGTGTAAATATCTCATGTGACAACGTGGACACCTGTGGCTTGTAGTCAAGTGCTGTCTATATATCTACCCGTATATTTATTTAGTTATTATCCGGGTTTGATTCGGCTCTTCCTAGTGTTTCCCCTGGTGCTGGCGGACGGCAGCCTCCTGCTCATGGTTCATCCATGATGGTTTAACTGCAGAGAACAAATTTCCCCATGGGATTAATAAAGGATCAATTTTTTTTTTTTTTTTTTAAACCGGTGCGGCTTATATTCAGGTGCGCTCAATAGTCCAGAAATTACGGTATCTTGTACTGGGCGTGGGTTACAAGCTTCATTAAACATCTACAGCAGGGGTGTCAAACTTATTTTGGTCTTTCTTTTAGTGTAAAGGAGGTAAACAGGTAAACTATAAAAATCTTTATATGTAATGAACTGTTCCTCTGATAATTACATGATGAATTAATATTAAAAATGAATATTAAAAAAGAATTGATGAAATTACACCCTAAAAATATTGTTGAGTTAAAGGACATATTCTTGTCACTGTGGGAAAATTTGCAACTAGAATTTATTTAACTAGAAAATTTGATTAGTCGCATGTATAAGAGGAGGTTTAATGTTTACAAGGCTAATGGTGGCTATTCTGGTTATTAAATCATGCTTTTTAATTTTGCCCGTTTCTTTTGCTATCGCGTTTGTGTTTTTTATAGAAATAAGAAAAGATCATTTTAACAATGTCACTAGATGTTCCTCCATCAAAAAATCATATGTTTTTGGAAATTCTGAAGCAAAAAATACATTTCAAAGTTACTTTTTTATTTTTTCCTTGCCCGTTTTTTTTTTTTTTTTTAAACCCACTGTATAAAACCCCCAGATGCACGTGAGAAGAAACGCGTGGGCCGTACTAACACAAAGATTCGATTTCAGGTAGGGGGCCACAAAACATTGTTCCGAGGGCCGCAATTGGCCCGCGGGCCGTGAATCTGAGACCCCTGGTATTCCTTACAGAACCATAAAGAAACCCTGCCTTGGAGTAGGAGCTAAAATTGTTCCATGACACGAAGGTCCGCGATCCTTAATAAAAATTAAAAAGAAACAAAAAAAACAGCCTTTTTCTTGCAAATGAATACTGGGGAAAGTCAAAAAATTCTCACAGTGCAAAAGCAGCTATCAACACCTTGTCCAATGTGAAGACATCATGAGGCCAGAATCATTTGCCTGTTCTCTCTCCATCCACAGAGAAAAATTATCGATATCCGCAAAATTGAGATTTTATTGGGATTTTCAACCTGCTTTCACTCAGGGACATAGACTTAGCATGACCTTATCAACAGATTTTCCCTTTTTTTTATTTTTGCTTGTCGGAGGAGATATTCTTTTCTATAGCTTGTGGGTGAAAGGAAAAATCAACAGACAAAACTGCCATGAAAGACATCTCTTTTCTTTGGTCTTGTGACGTTCCCATGCAAAGCGGAGGTAATCTCCATATCTCAAGTTTCGCTCAAACGGATTTCAATGCATAGCTCTTCCAAAGTAAAATAAAATAAATACATTTATTTATGAATATATTTATAAGTATTTTAAATAAATATGTAAATATAAAATGTATAAATAAATATTTCTAAAATACATGTATTTATAAATTCATAAATGCAAATAAAAAATAAATAAATTTATGCATAGCGCTTCCAAAGTAAAAAAAGGAAATACATTTACTTATAAATTTATTTATAAATATTTATAAAATATGTATATTTATAAGTATTTTAGATAAATATATAAATATAAGATACATAAATAAATATTTATAAATATTTATAAAATACATGTATTTATAAAATTTATAAATACAAATAAAAAATAAATTTATGCATAGCTCTTCCAAAGTAAAAAACAAATACATTTTTTTATAAACGTATTTATAAATTATTTACAAAATATGTATATCTATAAGTATTTTAAATAAATATTTAAATATAAAATATATAAATAAATATTCGTAAATATTTATAAAATACATGTATTCATAACATTTATTAATACAAATAAAAAATAAAAACATTTATGCATAGCTCTCTTCCAAAGTAAAAAATAAATAAATACATTTAAAAAAATAAACGCATATTAGCAGGCGGTGACCAAAGTAAACTAAGAAGCATTGAGATAAATTGATGTGAAAACCCTAAAAACAAACAAAAAAAAATGGAAATCTCGACAGGTATGAGTTTTCATCACATTTATAGCCCACTCCTAAAACTATCATAACTCAGGTTGCACAGATATTGTAATAACCACCTGCACCATTAACGCATTACCAAGAGGTCTATTATGCTGCAGGAGAACAATGACGATCAATAATGCCATCTGGAAGGATTGAGGAAAGACTGCGCGGGGAAGTCGGCTTCAACCCGTCAACCCTATTTCTACCTTCTCACAACTTATCTCAAATATCTCAGGTAAAAAAAAAAAAAAGCAAGAAGCCCCTCATCTACGCGACAAGATATACGTCAGCGTTGTCAAAACAGAGGTTTTAAACATAAGGGAGACGTTTCGGCGCCGGCTTTCAGGGTACGAGACAACACCTGCATGCAGGCTCCCGGATATCAGGGAAATAAGAAAGGGAGAGTAAAGATGACACTTCAAGGATGCTTCTTTTCCTTTTTCAACGCGTGCCGCTCTATCGTTTCACGGGGAAAGAGAAGGAGGCGGAAACCTGGCCCGGTTATGAAGTCCTAAAACCTCCGCAAAGCGCTGAAGAGGAGTGACATTACCGATGCGATAATTCTGTCTCGCTGTCGTCTCCGCCGACGGCCACAGAGGCCAGACAGCTGACGGGGAAACGCTCCTCGCGGGTATTAATCATTTCGAATGCCGGTTCTCCTCCTGCAATTTCCCTTCCGCCGTGGCCCCCCTCGGGGGGTCAAACGGCATTTCGGAAAAAAGTCGACAGCGGATAATCCGATAACCTCCGCATTTGTGCCCTCCCCGGAAAACGCGCTCACCGACACCCTTGGGCGCGATGCCGCTGCCCTCCGCCGGGTTGACGGCCCAGTAGTAGTACTTGAGGGCGTGCATGAGCTGGAGCACCGTGCCCACTCGCCGGATGGTGTTGTAAATGGTCGCCGTGCCGATGAATTCGGAGGAAAGGTACGTGTAGAGGGAGAGCTGCACCTGGAACACACGGACATACAAGTCAGTGGCATGCATATGCATCCGGCGGACCATCTAAAATATGTTATTGCAGAGAAAACCGCTTTATTATCCATTCAAGTGGTGATCCTCTATAACTCATTTTCATAATTGTTGCGGCTCCGCTACGTTCGGTGATAATTAGCTTGTCCACCAAAATTAGTCACAGTCCTTAATACCAGTCGTTCCGTTACAAAATACCAAGGGCTTTGCTACCGTATGCCATTAATCACGGGATATTACAGAAATCAAATGTCAGTTAAAGGCGCGGATGTGTGCGGGAGCGATTCGGTTTTCTCAAGATATTCGAACGCCTTTCTGCGAGGTCATTATCGTGAGACCGGTAAAAAGTAAGAAATCTTATTTGTCATTAGGGCAATGTCAGCTCTCCCCCCCCTCGTGTAATTAATTCACGCCGCGTGCACGCTTCATTTGCACTACTGGCTGTCTCTACCCCGTTGCAGTTTCGAGGGCAGGACTACGGGAACGCGTGTCCTGGGGGAAGGATCCGGCGTGCCAGTGTAGCTAAAAGCAGTCTAACCCACTTCATTACCTCTCCGTTTCGTTCGTTTTTTTTTCCACCCTCTCTCTTTTTCTGCGTGTTCTATTTTGGAGGACTGTCGCAGGCGAGCCCCCAGACACTTTTTGTATTTATTACCTTCTCATATTTATTCATGGCTCGGTCCCACCAGCAAGACATTTCGCAACACAATGGCAGCTTTGGTGATGGATCACATTTTTTTTTTTCACAGGGCATTAAAAAAAAAAAAAAAATCTTTGTTGGGTTTAGGACACGCCCGCACAGACAAACACACACCGGCATATGTGTTTATATAGGGGAGATTAAGTTTTCCCCAACACCTGAATTTAGCATTCGCAGTCAGGAGATACCGCCGGCATTTAGTAAAATTGATATAAAGGGCAACATTTAAGATTATATTTACGGAGTTATGGTTTAAAAAAATGATCGTACTTCTATGCAACTTTGCGACTCCTCACGTGAGCCAGAACCAGAAATACAACATCCCGCTAATTCCTCCGTCTACTGAGATCATTAGGATGCGTTTCAAATTTAACCTCCTAGCACCTTTTTTTCTTTTCGTGTTTTTGTTGTTTTTTTTTTTTTTTCCTCTCAGCTCACCTTGGCAGGGGTGTGAATCCAGATGGCGGCATTGAACAGGATGTGGTCGCACAGCTGTTTCAGCAGCGGCGCCCCGTGCGTCAGACAGTCGAGGTATTTGGCGAAGGAGAGGAATTGCTCCAGCACGGCCCTGGTGATGTGCACCCGCGAGGACTGCGGGGCGGAGAAACAAAGTCGTGCTTGAGAACAACGCGTTCGTTTAGAAGACAGAAAAACATCAGAAGTCGGATTGACTTTCTATTTATTCATCCATTCATTATCTACAACGTTTTTGGGGGGTTTCAGATGGGGGTTGGAGCCTATTCCAGCTGCCGTTGGATGAGAGGCGAGTTTGTTTTGGATGGGTCGACGGTGACAAGGGCCACATAAGAAAAATTCTACTATTCTTGTCGAAATCATTTTGTTGCGGCAACTGGACTTGAATTTCTTCGCTTGAAGACATTTCACCCCTAAATCGAGAGGCTACTTCAGTTCAAATGACCTGTGGCGAGTTTCCAAATCTAACTGCCAGGGTTTTGGAAGGGTCTAAGTTATGGTGGCGATGTAAGAAGTGACGCAATGGGTTCAAGCCGGTTGAAAAGCGTCAGGGGTACTATGCCGTGGTAGACTATCAACCAGAATGAAAGGAAAGCTGTACAAGACAGTGGTGAGACCGGTGATGCTGTAGGGTCAATGACGAAAAAGACAGGAGGCAGAGCTGGAGGTCGCAGAGATGAAGATGTTGAGGTTTACTTTGGGAGTGACCAGGATGGATGGGATCAGGAATGAGTCCATCAGAGGGACGGTACATGTTTCGGAGAGAAGGTCAGAGGAGCCAGACTGAGACGGTTGGGTCATGTGCAGAAGTGGGGTAGCGAATATAGCGGAGTTGCCAGGCTGGAGGTCTAGAGGAAGACCAAAGTGTGGATTTCGCCGTGGCGACCCCTGAAGGGAAAAGCCGAAAGGAAAAGAAGGAGAAGTAGTAATTATGTAAATGTAAGAGTTGATCAAGATCTAAAAATTTCTGTCTAAAACTTAGACCTAGTTTCTGCCGATCAACTCTTGGATTTATAACAAGCCACCATAACTGGGCCCCGGCCAAAACACAGTCAGTTATATTCAGAAACTCCCCTGGGGTCATTAGAACCGAAGAAGACTCTCAGATGAGGGGCGAAACATCTTCAAGTGATGAATTTCAAGTCCAGTTGGCACGGAAAGAAGATTTTTACAAGAATTCACCACGACCTGGATGACTGAGAACCTCCACAGACATGACATTCAACCATTCACTCTCTAAAGCACGTCATGTAGACATATACAACCATTCATTCTGTCATTTTATGTAATATGGAGACATGCAAACATTCACCCTCTCATTCACGTCATATGGAGACAAACAATAATTTAATCGGTCACGTATGTCTGGATTTCTGGACTGCGGAAAGAAATCTGCTGGAAACCCTACACCTCATGTGTCAAACTCAAACGTCTTAAAAGGTCTAATTGTTTTGAAATAAATAAGTCAAACACGGTCATAAACGACGTTTCCCACTATTCATGTTACCCAAGAAGTGACAACATCCCCCCCATCAGATCACTGTGTATCCACATCAATGAGATTTTCAACAAGTGGAATTGAGAAATAGAAATGATCCCGAAATGACCAGGAAGAGAAAAGTTAATTCAGATGGAAGGCTGCTTCAAGAAAGATGGGAAGGTGATTAAATGTTTGTGCCTCAAGGAGAAAAAAAAAAAACTATATGTCGTTTGTGTTATGAGCCAGTGTTGGCTATCAAAGAGTACTAACCCTATCCCTAACCCTCCCAAAAAAACCAATCAATTTTCCAAGATTTAAAAGCTAAAATGTTACTATGCATATGTAACAATGCATGTGCAACATTTTGGATTTGAATGAGTAATAAATTCAGTTATTTAACATGAAGGAGTAGTTGAATGACAAACTAACATCACGTTTTTGTTTGTCACTACATACCGACCAGGCCAGAATGTACTGAAGTGATGCGCAAGCTAAGTTCCATACAGATGAATTCAGTGTATCTCGCAGAAAAAAAAAAATCCATGAATACACTCATTTTGCAGAATGAACCTGAAAAACGAATTTCCATGAAGGTCGCGGGGAATTTCAATCCGACGGTTTCCGTTACCGCTCCTCTCTAGTGCCTCTTCTTTACCCAGCTGGGTCCCCGGGTAAAGGCTGGAGGGATAGGAAAACGACGCTACAGGACGAGGAGAGGTGTTGCATAAACAGATCGCGAGCAGATGGTACGTTATGTTGAAGTGTGAACCCTGGCGGCGGGATGCGAGCAGAGAGAGGAAAAAAAAAAGTCCCACCTTTCTTGTGCCGACTATACCTGTCTGTTAGTGAACTACAGCTGAAGCCGGCAGGCAGGGGAACGTGTGAAGCCACAAAGTGGAGTTACTTTTGAGTGCTCTGTAAGAGCCAGCGTTCCAGAGAGGCCGCCAAACTGCCAGGTCTGCAGCGAGAAGTGACTAAATAAAGCCCGATATGGAAAGAGGAGGGAAATCAACGAGAGCCTGTAGGAGACGGGAGCGGTTGTTTTCTTTCTTTAGCTCAAAGAAGAACGCCTGTGTTCGCCGTGGGCAACCGGAAGATCAGATTCCTGTCAGGGCTCGGAGGGCGGGAACCCGGTATTTGTTTGACGGGTTTCCCCCTCAGATGTTTTACAGATAGACTGTGTTGGTTTTTTACAACGCCATTTTGATAAAAAGAAGGGTGTCCATGTCGAGAACCGGCGTTTGTCATTCGCACAAATAGACGAATTGGTCACTTGCTGAGTAATACCATCTGCAAAAACCTGGCAAGGGCCGTCTTATGTTAGCAGCAACAGAAAAATCTGGGTGATTTAAAAAAATTAGCAAAAGAAGAACATGGTAGTGGTGCATTGGCGCAGTGGTTTGCGCTTCCTCCTCAAAAGCTAGAAGGTCTCTGGTTCAGACAAGAATGGAGTTTTGCAATATCTCCAGGTTCCTCCAACAGTCCAAAAAACATGCAGTGGGTTCATCGGAGACCCTAAATTTCCCAGATACGGGAATGAGCGTGCAAATTGTTGTTTGTCTCTATATCTGGGGTGCCCAACAAGTCGAAGGCAATCTACCGGACGATCGCAAAGGCAACTTCGGTCAATCGTGGGGCCTGACTACCAAAATAAACTCTACCGCAGAACGGAAAAATAAATACCGTATTTTCCGCACTATAAGGCGCACCTAAAAGCCTTCGATCTTCTCAAAAACCAACAGGGCGTCTTGTAACCCGGTGCGCCTTAAATGTGGATCAATATTGAGCTGCAAGAGGTCTCGCAACTACGGGAAGCAGCCGCCGACTCCATTTTCTCCCATAGAAGTAGTGCATTTTCATTTCACCGAAGCAGCACTAAAAACACTAAAGGGGAATTCCAGTCCCACACCACTTGAGTGTGTATAAAGACCCCAAAACGTCTCCCTTCGAGAGACATGCTTAAGACGCAGGGTTTAAACTCAAGACGATCGGTCAACCAGTACAACACGGGAATCGAGCAGCAGTGAGAGAATTCATCATTAACAAATCGATGGTACGAAAGTGCAGGAAGCAGTAAGATAACCTGCGCCAAGTAAAGAAGACTAAACAGTTTCCGAGGGAACAAAGCGAGATGGCAACAGCTAGAGGACAAACTTGAACAGTGGGTTGTTGAACAGAGAGCAGCAAGTAGAAGCGTCTCTACAGTCACTATTCCAAAGAAGGCAACAGCGCTAGCCAGCGACATGAACACCAATGAATTTAGAGGCGGTCCTTCTCGGTGCTTTCTTTTGATGAAACGATTTGAATTGTGACAAATTGGGTTCAAAATACATTGTTTTCAACGAGGGATGGGCAAATACCGGTTAGAGCAACTGATACGGTACCCTATTGTGAATGCACTAACTTGTTTTGGGAGTGAACAGAGTTGTCAGAACATTGGTTCATATTTTATTAATAAAGTTTGACTGACTTATCTGACTGTTTTGTTGACATTCCCTTTAGCGCAGCTCCATTTAGTGGATGCATAACACAACCCCAGCCGCTACTGTGGCTTCTGTTCTATGCGCCGTGTAATGCAGTGCGCCTTATATATGAAAATTTTTGAAAGGAAGACCATTCATTGAAGGCGCGCCTTATAATCCAGTGCGCCTTATGGTGCGGAAAATACGGTAAACGCTGAGAAAAACTACAACAGAGGTACCCAACCACCAGGCTGCAGCCCGGTACTGGGCTGCAAAGAAATAACAAAAGTTGTTTTGCACTTGACTCAAAGGGATTTTCGGTAAGTAAGACGGCAAGCTAACGCCTCTCTTAAAATGGCCCGCAAAAAATGTCACCGGAGAACCTGTTTGAAAAGATGGGAAATCAGAAGGGTCTGCAAGAAGAGTTTTATTTTAAAAGAAAATACACTGCAGTACCGGATGAGTGAGAAGATCTCGTCATTACTGAAAATAGCGGTTAGCCTATCATCCACCCCCGCTGTGACATTTGGCACTTGATTGACATTCAGTACAGCCAGTCTGAGATCTCGAACCAAATGATTTCCCGTCATGACAGATGATCATTTGAAAGTGGCTGCTGAGTCCATTCACTGCAGGATGTCAGTAGAGTAAGGGATTGGCCAAAAATGTCCAAAATTGTGTTGTGCCATACATGTTCATGCTGATATGCAAGGTAAACAAAATACATTTAAAAATTTTAAAGGTAAAGTAAACTCAGTAAACACACACACTCACACACACACATATACTGTATATACATATAGATATGTACCGTAATATCCGGACGATAAGCCGCAACTTTTTTCACGTAAACAACGATGCGGCTAATATATGGACTTTGGGCGGGGGACGCTAACGAGCTTCACGCCGCTAAAACGTTTATCCTTGTCACATCGGAACGATGAAATGACCGGGAAATTCTGAGTCCGTTCAACTCCGACACCGAAGAAGAAAACTTTGGCGGTTTTAGTGCGCAGGAGGAAGCCCGAGATAGCGATCGGCCTGCCAGTGCGGCATAAATTGAGGTGCGCTCAATAGTCCGGAAATTACGGTATATATATGTGATTCATGGATGTAGTGAGAGAGGATATGAAGGTAGTTGGTGTGAGAGAGGAGGATACAGAGAATAGGGTTAGATGGAGAAGATTGATTTGCTGTTTAGCAGCTGTTTAGCATGTTTCGCATTTTTATTATTGGTAAATCACTTTAACTCAGTCATTTTAAAAGTGGCTCGCAAGCCAAAAAAGTGTAGCGGCACCCCTGATCTGATGTGTGAATGACAGAGTGAACGATTGTATGTCTGTATGATTTGTGAATGAGAGGGTGAATGAATGTATCTTTTTATACGAGCAAGAATGAATGACAACACGGTAATGGAAGCTGTAGGTTACCTTCTCCAGCAGGTATCCCAGGACCAGGAAGCCCTTCCCTCCCAGCATCTGCTCCTGCATGGCCACGGAGCTCTTCAGCAGCTCCACCAGGAACGCCAGGAGGGTGGCGCTGCAAAGAAAAGACGGGGAGGAAGTGACCGATAACCAAGCATGGAGCTCCACGCGGCTTTCGATATCGAAAGATTTAACCAGCGATATTATACTCTGGTGTGTATGAATGGGAAGAAAGAGTGGGCTTCCTGCGGCGAGTGTCACTGAAGGTACTCTCTTTCATTGCTGCAGGGCTCTTCAGCCGACGCCTTTGGCTGAGTGACAGCGGCGCTCCGCGATGCTCCTTAATCGGCTTTCCCTCGCATCCTCCGGTGGCCTCCACGCAACAATGACAAGGACGCAATCGCTCGCGCGCAGGCCTGTCTGTCTGCACATCCGACGCGGGCGAGCTTATTCGATCGAACGTTGCTCCGCACACACACACACACACACACGCACACGCGCCACCCGGGGCGCCACGCGCCACTTCCGCGTCGCTTACGCCTATCAGCAAGACCGGATCCAGGAAGATGATGTGTGTGTGTGTGTGTGTGGGGCGACTCATGTGTCGTCTCCGACCGGCCTGTGATCATTTAACCACATCCGTTTCCAATTTGGCAGGGAGGTGGGAGGATGTGATAGGATTCTGTATCTGTTTAGAATTCAAAGCGTCACACGGTAATTCTATTTCAGGGGAGTGTTTCTATTTATATATTTTTTTTTTTTCCGTTTTACTATTTATAGGAATTTCAAAGCGTCCACCGTGGAGACCGATAGAGTCTTTTAAACTCCACCACCACCATCGGCCCGTCGGAATTCACGTGGGCGAGTCCGTAGACGGGCGTCGGGGGGTCACAGAGAAGCTTTCTGATGATCAAAAAAAAAAAAAAAATCACGCAGCGCATTTCAATTAATTCAGCGCAAAGAAAAAAGAAGTACAACCACACCAAGGACACGGTTCGGCGGCATCGAATGAACACCCAAAAATAATTAAAGGGGCCGATAGTGAAAAACCGATCGCGCACCCTGACGTACGACGGCCTCTGTGTTCAGTTAACACCGCATTAGTTTCACCAGGAGTAGAATCCAGATTTGGTCAATAAGACGGGCGTTGTCCCGTCACGGCTACGCAATTACGATTAAAAGCGTCAATCTGCTGCGGATGTGAATATATAAATAAATTAATCAAGCAACAATGAAATAAAATAAATACGCGTGAGCATGTGTGTGTGTAAATAAATGCATTAATAAAGTGAAATGATATCATGTAAAAAAAAAAAAAATGAATATAATAAATAAATGAATAATTTGAAAAAATAATAAGTGAATGAATGAATGAATACATAAATAGATAGATACAATTTTAAAAAGCCCGAGCACACTGTTTTTTTTATTGACAAATTACAGCAGCTCTAGTGTAATCCCCTCCTGCGGTCTCCTTTTACACTGTAACTCCTGTTTCCATTTTCTTCTTTCTTTCTGGTAAGCATCTTGTGCTATGGATTTGAAAAAAAAAACAAAACAAAACAAATGCTAATGCTTCCCCAGAACAAGAACATAATCACGAACCTTGCTAAGCGCAAAGACGGCAGGGAGCGCAAAGGGAGATACAGACGTATTTCTCAATTTGGACAAAAGGGCACTTGGCGGGAAAGATTGCGACCGGCCAGCTGCATGAAAATAGCAATGGCACTCGCATTTAGCGGTTTGGTGGCGTGTGCAGCGTGCAAGAAGAAGCCCGATGTGAGAAATAGCCTCTGCATGCAAATGAGGGAGGGGGGAAAAAAAAAAGGAGGACAGAGAGCAGAGCGGAAAATACAGTGGATGAAAAGCTTCGGGCACTCATTTTTTTTTTTTTTTTCTCATGTTTTTAACTAGTCAAGTGACGCAGGAGGCGAGCGCTCCAAGTTCATCATGAACGCAGCGGGAGGGGGCGGGGTTTTGGATCGGTCAGCTCAGAATTACACAGGGAAAGAGATAAACTGCTGGGTAGAAACAATCGTGAATAAAAAGAAGATCCATGCATACAAATATGCCTAAAAACAGAAAAATGAAACTGTATATGTATGTATGTGTCATAATGTATGTTCGTACCGAGCACAGTAAATGCGATGCGGGTTGAGATGCGGTTATTTGGTAAGTGATCTAAACTTACATAGCGCGATTACTTTCATTTCCAAAGAGCTTTGCACTAGATCAGGGGTCTCAAACTTGCGGCCCGCGGGCCAATTGCGGCCCTCGGTACAATATTTTGTGGCCCCCTGCCTGAAATCGAATCGTTGTGTAAGTGCGGCCTATGCGGATTTTTCCTCACACGCATGAGGGGGTTTTATACAGTGGGTTTAAAAAAAAAAATTGGGCAAGGAAAAAATGAAAAGGTAACTTTGCAATGTATTTTTTGCTCCAAAATTTGAAAATGAAATGATTTTTTGATGACAAAACGTCTGTTGAACGATCTTTTCTTTTCTTATTTCTATGAAAACCGCAAAAAAAAAAAAAAAACAGGCAAAACTAAAAACATTGATTTAATAACCAGAATAGCCACCATTAACCTTGTAAACGTTATACCTCCTTTTATACATGCTACCAATCAATTTTCTAATAAATTCAAGATTTTCTCTTTTAGCTCAACAATATTTTTAGGGTGTCATTTCATCAATTCTTTTTTAATATTCACTTTTAAAATTAATTTGTCATCTATTTTTTTCACTGGAACCATTCACTGCAGATAAAGATTTTTTTCAGAATTTACCTGTTTACCTCCTCTACACGTAAACAAAGGAAAACGTTCGGCTATGTGCTATTTCAGAGGTATTGCTTTTACTGGTCCAAAATGAGTTTGAGACCCCTGCACTTGATAGTCACCCATTCACACACACACACACACACACACACACACACACACACTGATTTCGGCATAGCTGCCATGCATGGCGCTAGCCAGACCATCAGGTTCGCTGCCCTGTTTATGTCGACCCTTAATACTATATACAGTGTACTTTAAATGTCATGAATATGTTTTGACCGCGAGTGGAATTAATAGCGCCTCCCTCGAGGCATTACTGGGAAGGGAAATGGTTTGTGTGAGGTCTTGGTTGTATTATTTTGCACTAGGTTAAAATCTTTTTTTTTTTTTGTTGTTGTTGTTTTTCCTTTTTTGTGTAAATTTAACATTTCCTTGTTACCAGCTGCTTCCAGCTGATCCTCGGGCAAAATCAACCAACAGGAGTCCTCAAGATGTCAAAAAACTTTCAGGATACCGCGGCGTTAAAACACAAAAAAGAAACCCTGTTTCATGACAAGATCCCGGAAAACGATTTCAAACCGCCGGTGTTTCCACGTCTTACCAAACGGTGGTCTCAACCTGGGTCTCGTTTAGTTGACGGTAATCCAGCTGAGCGAAGAGGGGAAAGAGAATCTGGATCCCGCCGATGGAGTGGATTGCACGTTGGATGGAATGAGTCACTGTGGCTTTGACATCCTGAGAAGACAGAATGAAATGAACAATAAAAGTAATGATGATAATCGTCATTAAAACAAAAACAGTAGCAGCAACACCAACAAAAAACATCAACAGTGATAATACTAAAAATGATACCACCATCATTACCACCACCTAATGATGATAACAATAATGATAATGATAATAATAATAATAATGATAATAATAATGATAATAATGATAATAATAATTGAATATAGTACATAATCATATAATAATAGCATAAAATATATAATAATAATAGTACAATACTACTAATAATTACTAATAAATGTATTTGTAATTACTAATAAATGTAATAATAAATATAATAATAGTATTATTTAGTATTTACTAAAAATATATAATAAAAATTAATAAAGAAATTAATAAAAATAATAATGATTCTGATACCAATAAGTGTTCTCATTATTAGTTATATTTATTAGTATAAGTATTATTATCCTGAGTAGTAGTAGTAGTAGTACGGCTTTTGAAAAAGCAGCTGACCTGTAGCATGAGGGCGTGGGGTGAATGCACAAAGATGGAGACGTTCTCTTTGGGCGCAGACTCCAGGCAGAGTTGCGCATCGGTGGCCTTGGCGTTGTAAGCGAAGGCGATGGAGCCGGCCAGCTTGCCATCGTACAACACTTGCTTGTGGTGTTCGGCGAGGTGGATGTCACTCTCCGACTTGAACTTGAAGGTGCTCTGGGAGCGAGAGAGAGCGAGGGAAGATAAGGAGAGAGACAGATTGACGACAGAGGTTGAGTCTCGCACATGAAGTCGAATCGATAAGTGTTCCGTCGGTGTTATCTTTTAATTGCAACATGATTAAAATGATCCATCAAAGAACGTTCGGGGGAGGATTCGCATTTCTTGTGTTTTTTTTTTTGTTTTTTTTTTCCGCAATTCTTTCCACAGACATCGTGCGGCTTTCTCCTTCCATTTCTATCATTCTCGGTTAACGACTGAGAGGGGGAGCGGCCCGTGGTTACTCGGCTCGTAAAAAGCCACATTGGAGACGAATAAAAATAGCTGGGCAAGAGCAACCAAGAGGGTGAATTAATTTCCGATTAATAAGACAAGTCTTAAGTAATTGGATTTCTTTTACTGATTTACCGACGAGCCTTTCCGCGGTGAGTTTAATTTGTTTAGATTTAAGTCGAAAGCTCGGCCATCTTCTCCCTGCCGGATTTACATTAAGATTTAAATGCCACGTTGTTCACAAGATGTGACAAATGAAGGGTTTTCCACGTCCTTCCCGAACAGCCACTTCATCTGGAGCGATTTCAAGCCGAGGTCTCGCTGCCATGTGGCGGAAGGAAGAGAAACGAAAGCAACTTTGGAGCCGTAGGAGCTTTTTGTGGTTTCAGGAACCTTTTCAGGAACTAGAAAGAAATTGACATTGGACGGCTCAATGTAGGCAGTCGTCTGCCTTGACCAGTAGAAGGAGAGAGAGCGAAGGAGAACAGAGAAATTAGCCGCTTAAACACTCAAGGAACTTTTTGCAGGTTCTGGAAGCTGTTCTAGAACTAGAAAGACTAACTGCCTTGGAAACATTGGACGGATTTCAGCTCGACGTAGACGGCCTTCTGTCTTGACCAATTAGAGTAGAAGGAGAGGGAGTGAGAGAACAGAAAAATCAGGTGCTTTCACACTCTAGAAACTTTTTGCAGATCTAGAATCTTTTGAGCCAGGATCGGTGCTCGGTTTCTGCCTGTGAAGGGCAGTGTTTCTTTCTTGTTCTTGAAAAGGTTCTAGAACCGCAAAAGTTCCTACAGTGCTGAAGAAGTTTATCTCTGTTTTCGAAAACAACTTTCTACCCCTAACATTCAAGACAGGCTACATTTTCAACAATGTCTACAGCCTACAGCCTGCAGACAACCTCCAGAAAACAGCCTCCAGACAACAGGCTACATTGAACAGGCTCAATGTAGCCTGTTGTCTTGAACATTTGGGGTGGAAAATTGTTTTAGACCTCTTTAGCACTGTGGGAACTTTTGCGGTTCTAGAACCTTTAAGGAACTAGAAAAAGAAACTCTCCCTTTAAGTGGCCAGAAACCGAGCACCGATCCTGGCTCAATGTGAGTGGCCGTCTGTCTCAGCCGGTAGAAGGAGAACAGAGGCCCTTTTGCACTGTAGTTACTTTTTGGGGCTCCAAAAACCTTTTCAGGAACTTGAACAAACGGGCAGAAATCTTGGTCAGATCCCCGCTGGACATTGGCGGCCTTCTGTCTCAACCGGTAGAAGGAGAGAAACCAAGGGAGAACAGAGAGATAGGCCGCTTTGCAGCAGAAACCTTGGACGTATCCAAGCTCAATGTAGCCTGTTGTTGAGCCGGAATCCATCCAATGTTTCTGCCCGTGAAAGGCAGTGTTTCGTTCTTGTTCTTGAAAAGGTTCTAGAACCGCAAAAGTTCCTTCAGTGCTTAAGAGGTTTATCTCTATTTTTGAAAACAACTTTCTACCCCAAACGTTCAAGACAACGTTTGGGTCAACGTGTCTTGACCAGCTAGGGTAAGCAAGAAAGAACAGAAAGATAAGGGTCTTTGGCACGCTAGGAACTTTTTGCAGTTCTAGAAATCTTGCAGGAACTAGAAAAAGAAATGCACCCTTTAAGCAGGTAGAAACTTAAGACTAATCCTGGTTAAATGTGGGCGGCCCTTTGTCTTGACTGGTAGAAGGAGGGAGAGCATGGGAGAACAAAGAGATAAGCCCCTTCCCACTTTAGGAACTTTTTGCGGTTTCAAGAACCGTTTCAGGAACTAGAGAGAAACACAACCTTTATTGGACAGGAACGTTGGACGGATCCCTGCCTCTATCGTTACCAGTTAGGGCAGAAAGAGAGCGCAAAAGATACAGAAAGATAAAGCACATTCACACCGTAATAACTTTTTGCAGTTCTAGAAACCTTTTCAGGAGAAACCTTTTCTGTCTTTTACCGAGCAGAAACTTTTGACCAAACCCAGCAGCCCTCTGCCTCGAGACAGTGGAGGAGAGAGCAGAGAGATAAGCTGCTTCAGCACTACAGGAACTTTTCATGGTCCCGAAAACCTTTTCAGAAAGGCATATATTCAAGCATTCGGACAGCATACAAAACAGGGACCAAGGATCTTGGTTCCCGGATCCATTTTAGCTCCTGCACAGAGACGGGTACTGTTTTACACTTCTATGGAAACTCATCTGACATAGATGCTTGGACAATTGGTAGATCTAAGAAGCCACACCCATGACCAGATACTGTAATTTCTGGACTATTGAACGTACCTGGATACGAGCTGCACTGGCTAAAAGTCAATAAATAGATATACAGGACTGTCTCAGAATATAAGAATATTGTGATAAAGTACTTTATCTTCTGTAATGCAATTACAAAAACAAAAATGTCATACATTCTGGATTCATTAGAAATTAACTGAAATATTGCAAGCCTTTTATTATTTTAATATTGCTGATTATGGCTTACATTTTAAGAAAACTCAAAAATCCTATCTCAAAATATTAGAATATCATGAAAAAGTAATTTTTGTTTTTTTAATTGCATTACAGAAGATAAAGAACTTTATCACAATATTCTAATTTTCTGAGACAGTCCTGGATGTGTACATATGTAGGCCGCACTTGTCTATAAGCTATAGGTGTCCACGTTGTAACATGAGACATTTACACCGAAAGATGTTACACAGGAACCCTTTTTTTTTTTTTTTTACTTTCAATGAAATACATTAAAATGGAAATGCTTTTTCTGAACAGTGCCTATAACACGGATGATGAAAAAGATTAATAATAAATAACAAGGAATCTATCCCGGCTATGTCCTACTCCAGCGGATCGCTACCTTCGTCCTTCAGTGTCGGAGCTAAACAGCCTCAGAATATCCTGGTAATTTCATTGGTCTGATGTGACGAGGCTAAATGTTTTGGCGACATGAAGCTCGTTAGCCCAAAAAAAATCCATAAATTAGCCGCATCATTTTCCAAGCTGCAGTGTTCAAAGCGTGTGGAAAAAAGTAGCGGCTTAGAGTCTGGAATATACTTCCTCAGGACTGCGTAGTATCGTAGCCACTGGTCAGCTATTGTCTTGCGATTTTCTGTGTGAATTTATAAATTTAAATTTCCCCTGGATGAGGGTAGTTCCAAGAACCAAGAGTTAAGCTGGACAGTTCTTCCAACTGAGGGCTTTTCTGTCCAAAAAAAAGAACAGAAGCGAGTATGAGGACGGGTTTATCCACCGACGGAATAAATTAATCACAGAGTCTGTGATCGAGTGTCAAGTTACCATGTCACTTTCCAATGAGGGAGCACAATTTTGTTTATCTAATTTCCTTATTGGATGTCAACCCCCGCAACCTCGTATTACATCAGTAATGCCAGTCACTGATAGGCCAAGTAGTTTGGCGTATGAGTCCTGGAAGTCATGGGGTCACATGACTCTTCTGTCCAAAGAGGGACCTCAAGAAAACCCCTTTAAGAGTTTGCATTCTGAGTTTGTCTCGAGCCTCAGCCAGTCAGCATTTTCCTGCCAAGAACTTGTATTTACAGAAAAGGAGCTGCTTTATACATCATATATTTGCACCTTGTAAACCCATTGGGGTATATATCCACACGGGTGTAGATGATTGTAATGTTCCACCATCCACCCATCCTCTGACTTAGCTAGATGTCGTGAAGAGTTTGTTTTTTTTTCTTTCCCGCCAAGGGCGTAATTCCAGAGCCAACGTCTCTATGTTCTTAGTTGCTCTTCTTTTTTTTTTTTGAACATTTATTAGAACAGGTTCCTTAACAGAGTCACACACATTCTTACAAAACCTCATAACAAGATACACATTATACAATATTCTTCAAAGGTCACTTATTTCCTCACTAGCAAGCGAAAAATAGAATAAAAAAAAAAAAAAAAAAAAAAAAAAAAAAAAACATCTAGTTGCTCTTCTTAACAATGAACCTAACCGTTGACTCATCTATTCCGAAAGTGTCCGCCATCTATGCGGTGACTTAATTTGTTATTGCAGGCCATTCTTGGCTCCCATCATCTTCACCTACACTTCTATCGATCCCGTCTCCACAATGAACGTCCTGCAATTACAATCTTAAGGACTCTGAACAGCTGACATTTTGTATTAGCACTATTTCTACTTGGTCTTTGTCGGCCCAGAACGAAACTGGCCGTCAGCCTGCTTTTACGGCGGCAACTCCTAAATGCTTAATAAAACACTTTGTTCAATCTTATCAAGGTGAACGTTTTTGTATTAATTAAAAATCGGTGAATGAATAAAGCATGGCGCTGCCCTTTTTTTTTTTTCTTTTTCTCCCCTCCCGCCGTGTGTTACATCCTCCGGCTCTGATAAAAGTCGAGTGGGTTACGGCGGAGAAGAACTGTGTCCGTGACGTCCGCCCACAGGGTCGCCGCGATTCCTGCTGACTTTCCACCTGTTGTCATTCGCATGAAACGAAAATTTGCGCTTTGAATTTGCAGCTTTCGGTTTGAGAAATTTCCCTCAGTCAGTTAAAGACCAGTGAAGCAAAAGCGGAAGCCGGACTGAAAGTGTGAGGGATTTGCTCCCACCCTCTTCTTGTTGATATGATTTTTGCAGATGACATTGTAGTGTTTGCAGATGACATGGTGATTTATAGTGAGAGCAGGGAACAGGTTGAGTAAAATCTAGAGAGGTGGAGTTATAATCTGGAAAAGGAGAGGAATGAAGGTTAGCCGCGACAAGACAGAATACGTGTCTGTGAAGAAAAGTAACCCAAGTGGAATGGTGAGACAACAGGGAGTGGAGATTAGGAAGGTGGAGGATTTTAAGTACCTAAAATCAGCAGTCCAGAGCAAGGGAGAGGGTGGAAGAGAGGTGAAGACACGTATGCAAGTAAGTTGGAACAGGGTGAGAAAAATGTAATAAAAGAGCTAAAAGAAAGTGACCATAGACAGGAGGCAGAGCGGGAGGTAGCAGAGATGAAGATGTTGAGGTTCTCTGTAGGATTGAGGGGGATGGGGAGAATCAGGAATGAGTCCACCTGAGGGACAGCGCACGATCGATGTTTTGGAGATGTTTACAGTCAGACCGGGACGGTTTGGACATGGACAGCTGAGGGACAGTGAAAATCTATGAAAATCTGCCAAGAGGAAGACCAAAAAAGACAGTTATGGATGGAGTGAAAGTAGACAGGAAGTTAGTTAGGTATGGGAAAAAAGGATGCAGAAAATGGGATTAGATGGCGGCAGCTGATTGGCTGTGGCGACACCTGAAGGGAGCGGCAAACAGAAAAAAAAAAGGCTCCGAAGCTAAGCTAAATTTTGTGAACCCAAAAAGTAAATCTTGCTTTGGGGAGTTCAGATTTTTAGTATGGTTTGTGGAGGAAAAAAAAAAAAGTTCTCATGATATAGCCATTTGAGAAAACTAATGTTAGGAGAAAGAGTTCTAGTGTTCATCAGAAATGGAAGTTGATCATATTAACTCTTTTATGCAAGGTTGTCATTGAAACAAAACAAAACCTTTTACCAATCTGGAGGCTGTGCGTGCTTTATTGATCACATCGATGACTTCAGTCTGCACCTGCAGGACGGATGGCGGGATGCTTTACCTGCAGCATCTTTGAATTTTTATTTTAAAAAAAGTCCTGCCGTTCAGTCTCAAAGTGTGGCGCTGGATCGAGAAGGAAAGTCCATCTCACGGTGATTTAATACCACGTTCATAATGGGGAAAACTTGAAAAAAAAAAAAAAAAGATCAATATCAGACTAGTCTTGATGAAGTGAATCGATTAGGGGCTGACGGATGAGCTGCACTGATCTTTAAAAGCTGCTTGAATCGAACATGAAGGCTGGATTATTAAAAAAAAGGCAAATGACGAGATACGGCGAGATAGGAAGAGTCAAAGTGATGATCATAATAATAAAAAATAAAAGAAGAGCAAGTCACGAAAAGGAAAGAAATAACAGGAAATAACAAGCTCAAGCAGTCGACGGCGAAAGATGGCCACCGCGCCGAAGTAATGAACTCTCCTGGGGGGGTTGAATCTTAAATCTATCGGGCGCATAAAAGTCCACCTTCCCCTTTCCTACCTTTCCCTCGCCATGTTCCAGGAGGCAGACGCCACGGTAACTCCCGCCTAGGAGGAAGCTGCATTCTGTCGCAAGGAGGCGATTAAAAAAAAAAAAAAAAAGTAAAAAAAAAAAAAAAAAAAAAAGGCAGCAGATGCGAGATCAATAACCGTATCATTGCCTGTGAATAAATATAATCTAAACAGACTAAAGGCTTTAAGTGACGACTAATTAAAGCTGCCTGAAATGACTGTGACTGAAAGACTTAGCTTTTGATACCTTATCAGATTCGCTCAAAAGGGTTTGTTTTGTTTTTTTTTTCTAAATCCCGAGCACGTTTAGGTTTTCCTTTAACGGAGAAGATTCGCCATCAATTGAGCTGTTTTCATTAGCAGCACTTACGGTAATTTGATTTTTTAAAAAAAATCCTTTGTCTATGCTAATGCCTATTTGATGAATGAGAAAATAAAGAACGTTAATGGTTTTAATGCTTCGCCAGCAGCAGGAAATTGCTACACCAGTGAGCTAAGCATGGAAATGTGTAGGAATAAAAAAACATTATCTTGATTTATAAAATAAGAATTAAAAAAACAAGTTTATGGCTTTTTTTGGAACACCTTTTTTAAAAAAATAAATGCAAAATAAAGTAACATCGAAGGAGCGGGGCTGCAGCTCAGTTTGGTAGCAAGCGTCCCTTTAATCGGAAGGTTACCAGTTCAATCCCCTCCATATAAATGGAGTCCACTTATCATTCTTGTGTATTCATAAATACTTTTGGAAATTTACAATGTTGAAGTCAGAAAATTCAGTCAGTTAAAGGCTCTGAGGCAAAGGTGGAAGTTCAAGGCAGCGGTAGGAGTGCATCAGCTCTGAGGTGCTTCTCGTTTGTGATCGTGCCAGACAGGTGAGGCTAGACAGCGGTCACCATGGACTATGATATTTGCAGATGACACTGTGATCTATAAACATACACAGAAGTCAGCATTTGTGAGCAGTATGGCTTCATGCCTAGAAATAGTACTACACAAGCAGTATTTGCATTGAGAATGCTAGTACAGAAGTACAGAGAAGGTCAGAGGAGGATGCATTGCAGTTTTGTGGACATAGAAAAAGGGTACGACAAGGTGCCGAGAGAGGAATTCTGGTATTGTACGAGGAAGTCTGGAGTCGCAGAGAAGTATTTTAGAATGGTGCAGGACATGTATGCTAACTGTGAGACAGTGGTGAGGTTTGCTCTCGGTGTAACAAAGAAGTTCAAGGTGGAGGTGGGGCTTCATCAGGGATCAGCTCTGAGCCCCTTCATGTTTGCAGTGATGATAGACAGACTGACAGATGCAGGGAAACAGGAATCTTCATGGACCATGATGTTTGCAGATGACATTGTGATCTGTAGTGAGAGCAGGGAACAGGCTGAGGAAAATCTGGAGAAGTGGAGGTATGCTCTGGAAAGGAGAGGAATGAAGGTTGGTAACAGCAAGACAGAATATGTGTGTGAATGAGAGGAACCAGGGTTGAACTGTGAGGCTACAGGGAGTGGAGGTCCAGAAGCTGGAGGATTTTAAGTGCTTAGGGTCAACAGTCCAGAGTAATGGAGAGTGTAGAAAAGAGGTAAAAAAAAATAGTTTCAAGCAGAGGTGATAGAAGACTATCAAACAAAATGAAAGGAAAGGTGTTCAAGACAGTGGTGAGATCAGCAATGCTGTATGGTCTAGAAACAGTAACAATGACGAAAAGGCAGGATGCAGAGCAGGAGGTCGCAGAGATGAAGATGTTGAGGTTCTCTTTGGGAGTGACCAGGATGGATAGGAGAAGGAATTAGTCTATCAGAAGGACAGCACGTTTTTGGTGTTTTGGAGAGAAGGTCAGAGAAGCCAGACTGAGATGGTTCGGTCATGTACAGAGGAGGGATAGTGAATATATCGGTAGACGGATGCTGGAATTGGAGCTGCCAGGCAGGAGGTCTAGAGGAAGACCAAAGAGAAGATTTATGGATGGTATGAGAAAGGATATGAAGTTAGTTTTAGTGAGCGAGGAGGATACAGAGAATAGGGTTAGACGGAGATGGTTGATTCGCTGTGGCGACCCCTGAAGGGAAAAGCCGAAAGGAAAAAGAAGAAGAAGAAGAAGACTGATCAATAAACAGGTGGAGCAAAAGCTAGAAAGGTGGAGGTGGTACGCCCTGGAGAGGAGAGGAATCAAGGTTTGTCAAAGGGAGACAGAATATATGTGAATTAAAAGGAGCCAAGTGGATCAGTAAGGCTACAGGGATATAGATTGGATGGGTTATGTTTAGGGTCAATAGTCCGTATATTTAACAGAATTCAGTTTGGTGTAGACTTCTTGTGCACTGAATGACAAATCAAAGTCTCGGTCTGAGATTTTCTTAAAACAAACCGAATTATTAGATTTAAAATTGAATTCATCGAAGTTGACCTGAAAGCACAGGTTTTACAAAGCCTTTTTTTTCTTTTTGTTTTGTTTTGTTTAGTTTTTTTTGGCTTGACGCTATTTGGCGGCGCGTGTAATTTGTTGGGCAGGGAGGTTGTAAAAAAAAAGGAGCAAAGAGCAAACTGGAGAAAATGCAATAGCTTATCTTACAATAAGAAATGATTTAAAAAAAAAAAAAAAAGAACCTTTAGGTCTTTTGTCAAGGAAAATCGGGGTTGTGAACACCTGGAGCAGCTGCTGTACGTCGGCTCTATCAGCTCCCAGCCCCCACCTCCCAGAGGGGCCGGATGGCTGCCTCTGTATTTTATCATTGCTCCTCGCAAGAAGGTAATTTATGTGGCTGTTTATCGAGAAGGAAAGCCATTGCTCTCAGGATACAGTTGAAACAAAGGGGGCTGCAGCGACGCAGCACTGGGCAAACAGGCTGCTTACATGTAATCTACTTGAGCCGCCTTCAGGTACCTACCTTATAGCTCGGGCCCAGCTGGTGGATCGCGAATATCTGCGCGGGATTGAGCGCGTCGCTAAACACATAGACGGCTCCGAGCTGTCCGCAGAAAACTCTGTTGGCGTCCGCCGTCTCTGAGGACCCCAGGAAGCACTTATCGTAACTCTGCAAGAGAAGCGCGGAGACGCCGCTGCATTAGTTGCAACTTTACAGAAAGGGGAGGAATAATATCTCGAAAAGAAACTGGCTCGCCGCTGAATATGTCAGGGGGTAAAAGTAGGAAACGGCGTTATCGTCACAGAAACACGGCTACTTCAGGGAACGGAAGTGTTTGACCTGATGGCAATAATAATGGGGAAAAAACTATAATACTATTTCAAATTTGTACCATATCACAAAGAACAGTGTTCATAAAATGCAATTTTTCCGACATTTTATACTTTGCTACTCATGCAAACAATTCCCTGCTGTTCTCGTGAAGGGGTTTCTCATGTCTTGTAGGCCTTTTGATTGATTAATTCATTGATTGTCTATACTTCCTATCCTGCATCGAGGGCTGTGAGAGTGCTGGATCCTGTCCCAGAGTTATTGGGCGAGAGTTGGAGTTCACCTTGGACCAGTCACCGGTTAGTCACAGGGCGCCACATAGAGACATACAACCATTTACCTGCCCATTCATTCTGTGCAATTTAGGGTCTCCAGAGAAGATGCAGATTGTCCATTGAGAGGTTTCTTATGGCTACTCTTTTGGTCCTTATTTTAATTCATTCATTTATTCATTCATTCATTCATTCATTCATTCATCATCTCACCATTTTTGGGGAGAGTGAAGGCGGGACTGGAACCTATCCCAGCTGTCACTAGGCAAGAGGGTTTAACTCGGGACAGGTCAACATTCAATCAAGGCCACAATTAGAGGCATACAAGTTTCGCCCCGTCGTTCACAGATCGTAAAGATACATTCAACTATTCACTCTCTCATTCACACATCTGGGCAATTTGGGGTCTCTGATGATTCTACAGCATGCTTTTGGACTGCGGGAGGAAAACGAAGAATCCCGTGAAAATCTATGCAGAGGAGGAATAAAGCAAAGGGGAGAACATGCAAACTCCACACAAAAATGCAACCGAACCCAACCAGAGGCCTTCTTGCTGTGAGGCGGAAGCGCTAACCGCTGCGCCACCCGCAGAAAACAGCGTGACAAAAGCTTCTTTTGAATTCAGACACGTGTTCCATCATAACGGCAGCACCCCCCACCCCCCCCTCGGTGACTGAGAGATATTTAAAACCCAGCTGCCTCTGTGATTATCGAGCGTGGGCATTGCAATGACAGCGAGTGAAGGCAGAAGGAGGCGGGGTGAGGGGGACTTACATCATTGGTGTTAACATGCCACGCCATGTCTCCGTACGAAACCAGTTGCCCGTTGACGTAACATCGGATTTCGCTGTTTCTCCAGCGGCTGTAGATGTGAACGATGCTGATCATGTACCACTGAGGGGGGAAAAGGTGGTGAGGGAGGGGTTAATGAGATGTGACTGCTTTTATTGTGTCACGTTGTGAGAAACATCTTGAACGTGTCCCGTCGGCGTTCTGACCTTTTTGACTCCTGTAGCATGACAAAGTATGATGATAATAAACTCTTGAAACGCAAACAACACTGTTATTACTTATTATTTGGATTACATTAGCAGTTAGCTTCAGAGGGCAACGTTTGGCATTAATGTTTCCGTGTGCATTAATTCTATCCGCAATGTAGGTTTCCAGTTAAATAATAAATCAATCACGCTCTTAATTGTAAGTCATAAAAATGCTTTTATCGAGTAGCTCGAATATGAATACGCATCCGCGGAGGTTCAAGCAGCATTTAATTTTGACAGCCTCCTTTTTAATCTACCATTCCTTGTTACTGTGCCAGTAATATTTTTATTTTTTACTGAATTTATCTGGAGGTTCTATTTAAATATTTATTGACAAATATTTTTTTTCCTGTGTCTTCAAAGGCCTTATATTTTTGTCATGACATAAAAATCATGACAGTTCAGGCGAGCTTTTGGGTTGAGTTAATTGTTGTGATGGGCAAAACGGCATTGTAATAGATTCCTTTACCACTCGGGCTTCTGATTTGCGTTTCTCATCCAATCCGTCCTAAAGACGGACAGACGTTTATGAAATTTGGAAAATATAACCTCAAGTGTAGCCGGGCCAAACGAGGCAAGCAACATATTTGGCTTTTCTTCCTAAAGTGAACTGCAAAGAAAGAAAAGTTAAGGAAATGTTCATGAGTTTTTGTGACACGAGTGACGTTTCCCCTAAATGCAGCACCTCCACATTGTTCCAGGCAGGAAGCGTGAACTGGTTTGGCTGGGATGGACCAACAAGTAGCCTATTAGGTTAGTGTATTCCGTATTGAGCGCAGAGTACGACAGCCCGGGAATGACATCCAATCTGCACCTGCCACACTCTGCTGAGTGTCAGGCAGGTGCCAAAAATCATTTCAAACAGAAACTCCCCTACAGTCTACCCACCACATAGCCGAACCATCATTTAGACTTGCGGTTTCTACATTTTCTATGACCTCTTGAACGGCATGGTAATACCCCCACAATACAGTGCAATAATCCCCCATTCGTTTCTGAGGGAGTTCTCAGAAAGATGCATACAGCAACTCCAAACTAGTTTGTTCAAACTCCTCCCCAGTCAAAAAAATGGGGCAAAAATGAGGGGGTGAGCTTAGATTAAATTTGTTATGTGGCAGAGTGTTTTAAGCCCTTCCTGTTGCAGCGGCTCTAAAGGTGGATGTGACAGCACCGAAAGCAACGGAGATAAATCCCGAGAGGCAGCTGAGCACTAAGAGATTTAGAGAAAGCACTATGTTCTCGACACAAAATGGCTGGGGAGAAGACGCGCTGTCCTGCAGTTTTGTCTTTAACGCCCATGTGACACGCCACTCTAGAAACCAAGTTTATAAGTAGGGAGAGCCGACCCATGATCCCTGTAGGAATCGCTTGTGCGGGTCTCCGGACGAAAAAAGCTTTAAATGCATTTTATGCATTTAAATGCATGCTAAATTCCAGGACATTGCTCAGGCGTCCATCCGTTGTCCCAGTTGGCCTCTTGATAGGCTTCATAGAGGAGAGAGGACTTCCCCTCTACTGTTGCGGATGGTCACCGGACAAAGACAAGAGCCATGATTACTGCTGGGGATCTGCAAAATCTCTGTTGAGCAGGATAAGACAGCGGGAGTCATCGCTTGAAAAGGGGTAAAAGCATCCAGGACACAAGGATTATTATGTGCTTATAAGCCTCATCCGTTCCCACTGGGTATCAAATAGATCTATCTCAGTTTGGCCATATCTTCGCCATATTTGACCAACTAACCCAACGGCAAACATTGACACCGTGTGGCAACATGGCAGTCCCCGTGCCCTTTCTGCTTGTTGAGAGGGCCGCCACAGCGGTGGTATCTTTTCTGACCAATTATGTTGGCCTCTCTGGAGGGGAATAATATCTTCTAGTGCCAGCAAGACCATCTGGAGTTTCAGACAGTTTATGCGAACTGGAGGCATGTGCGCATCCCATATGTGTACCTCCCTCCAGCCACCCAGAGTCATCAGTAGTAATAACCTTCCTCTACAGGACCATTGCGATGGCTGGTCGTCGTACAATCCAAACAAACTGATCAATACTCACAGGTGAATGTGCCGTTTTGGTCTCAGCGGTGACTAATGCTACCCGCTACGCTAACAGCCTTGTGTTCAATACAATGCAACAACCATTTGTGATGGTTCCACGAGCCTGAGCAGTCTGTGCTGTAACGTGGCAACCCTTGAAAAAAAGGTTGGGTGAGTCCCAAAGATGTTCAGCACTTCACTTAGATAAGTGAACGTGACAAATCACTCAAACATTTTAGAAAACTCTTAAAAAATAAATCCAATCCAGTGCAGAACCTCCATTGTCAGGGTTCTTGGCATTGAGAGAGTTGTTTCATGACTAGATTGCCAGTTCCAAGCTGTCAGGGAAAAAACGTCAGAAGCTTTTTCGTCAACGATCTGGCTTTGGGAGTTCTTTTTTCTTCGTTTTAGTGAGACGCAGTAAGGACTTCAGGCCAAGTAATACTTTGCTCCCGTTCTGCCGCGGGCTGTGGAAGCAGATGGTTATGCAGAGTTGAGGCAAGCTTCCCCCCTGCATGCTTCTGTTTGAGAGCTGCTTGCAGGGCATCCTCCTCCACGCTCTCTCTTGAGCTACAGGTTATCATTTTGTCACCTTTGTGGCGTCCACAAGTGACAAATCAGCGTCAAGCCAATCACTTCAACTTAATCCTAGCCAGATGTCGTCTCCTTGGGTTCCCCCAAAAAATGTCTACCCTCCATCACTGGGCTCGCTGCTGACAATCTGGATGGGTTTGGACATCTTTTGGAGAGGAGCCCTACATAGTGATCACAAGATGCCTGGGACACTGTCCCACCTCGGGCATGTTGCGAGCTCTGTTTTTGAAGTATATGCAAGAATCCACGCATTTACAAACCTGTAAGCTTATGTATGTTGCTTGGGTGGTGGAGTAGACTCCAACCTTGCAATGAACTCTGGTGAAGAGAAGGGGCAATCGGCACCTGGTTTAGCTATTCCGCTACCGTGGGTGATTAGCATTGGCGCCAACCAAATCATAAACTTTTGGGAGATTGTCAGGTTTTCTAGCTTATATGGCTGTATTGCATACAGTCAGCTTGTTCGGGCCAGAGAAATGATAGTACAACAGGTTGCATCTGCGAGTGGGAAAAAGATTTTAAACTTAAATAACGATCCTGCCTCAGACACTTGTTTTTGGATGTAGCCCTGCCAACCGGGGGAGAACGGTGACTCCGCTGGGATCTCCGCAGGAGTTACAGCCAGCATTTAAGAACAAAGTCCGCCGTTTATAAGAAGAACAAGGGCTGGCCAAGTTGATGAATTGAAACAGCAGGTATCTTTGCCCCAAAATCAATGAAAAACTTTAACTGTCACGATTTTTCTTCTTTGGGAAAACAAAACACTTGAGCTGTGGAGGTGGGAACTTGACAAATGAATAATTGTCACTTATCATGGTGTTGAAAGTGGTAATTGTGAGACATGTTTCCTTTTTCAGACACTTTGCAGAGTGAATCGAGTTTCCTCCTCTACATTTATATCTAATTACTCTTGTATGATTCCATTGGCGGCTCCAAACTATTCAGGTAAAACAGTAGACCGAAAGCTCAATGCTAATAATAAGGACGAGGGGTAAGTAGCACATAGGTGTTCTGCAAGACAAAGTCTTCAACCACCATTTAAGATTCAATCACAAGAGCTTCATGTTTCACTTTAAAAGTCTTTCATATGTATTATTTAGGATCCAATTTGTAGCTAATAGTCCAAAACTTTTTACATCAGATGGCATTCGTACAAGTGAATGCAATCTGTCACAAACGCTCCCATCGGTAACATTTTGTTCGACGTGACTTTTTAACAGCCTTTAAAAGGCAGGGGACACTTACCTTCCTGGGCTGGAAATCGTATTTCACACAATGTTGAAAGCCTTTTCCTTTTGATTTCAGAGATGTCACAATCAGACAGTTTCCCACAAAATGCGCAGAGTACCCTACACCCTTGCTGGTGCGAAAGCTGTAAACAGAAACAGGTCCACATTATAATCAACCTGTAAAGCCAAAGTGAGTTCAAGAAGCTCTTCGGGTGTTTGCTAGGATTTTAGAGGGAGTAAAATGTGTATGTCCTGAATGTGGGTATGCTAACACTCTGTCGAAGATATAGTGGAAAGAAATTCTATAATTGGAATTGATAAACTTTGGATCCAAAACCCCTTCATGATCGGAAAAATGATGTGATACATTAGCCGTGAGTTTCGATTGCGATCGTTAAACAGCAACTGCACCGGCGCATGCAAAGTACAGACGGACAGATTTGTGGAAAATAAGCCGCGTCGGATAGAAAACCCCCATAATAATCACAATCGGCTACATCAAATAAGTCATCCTCGGAGACAGAATGGGTTTCCCTATAGACGAGGCCTTTGCAATAGCTAAATCTCTTTTTGACCTTAATCGTTATACTCAAAAATCCGATACACCTCTGCGGATAATAAGGTGAGAACCTTCAACAAAGGGTTACACAAACTCAATGTCAACACTCTCCAAAGATTGTTGATGTCAATATGACAGGGAGAAAATTACAATTGCGAAGCAATTTAGCGCTCATTCTTTAGCCTTTAAATATTCCTGATGGGTATTTTGCTCAAACCAAGGCCACATTATGTCTTAACCAAAACCCGCCATGAAAGAGAGGCTCTCTTTCGCACACCTAGATTGTCATCGTTTTGAAAAAATAACTATCAGACGCAGAGCAATTTCAACAAGAATATAGACTCTGGCACCGTAGAACGTGCTAGCTAACGCTAACAAATCACAGATGATACTTTTTTTTGTTTTTCTCTTTAATGCCTTGCACATGCGAGTGGGTCCGACACCCTCCACTGCGTGTGAGCTTATCCTCCTTAGTCCGAACCCCGAACACACAAACAACCTTGCGATACTTTGCAACTTATCTGCTATTTCTCATGACTGAGCACCTTTTCTGTGCTGAAATGCACTCATTGCACTTTTGCATCCTTTTGATCTATGGCGGTCTCCCTTTTTTCTACGCCCTGTATCTCCCTGCTGCACCAGCTCCCACCGGGATCATCTTTAAACAAACAGACCTCTCTGAGTTTTTTTTTTTTTTTGTTTTCTCTTTTCCAGGGCAGATAAAGAAACCACGGTTATTTTATATATACAGGGGGCATTCAGGGCATAAGGTATAGAGCTCCGCACCTCGCTACCAATCTGCCAACCAAGAGCCTCCTGCTGACAGGCCCTGCTTGTGATTATACGTCAGGTGGAACGCTGCAACCTTGGTCCGCTTCTGAATATACAATTCCTTCTGTTGTCGACTCGCCCTGCCACGGAGCTCTGGGGCCCTCGGAGCCGCGCACAAAGAGGATTAGCTTGGCATATCTCGCCCCCTTTTTTTTTTTTTTTTGTGACGATGTCTGAAAAGAATCACTGCCACATGAATACGGGCAAAAAAAAAAAGAAAAAAAAAAAGCCTGGTCTAACCACGTTTTTGCCTTTCTTTTTGATGTGTCCCATCAGAGGGGGGGGGGGGGTTGAGGTGACAGCAGCCTTTCATTTAAACCCGGTAATCCATCAAAAGCAATTGCAGCCTGAGGATGACAAACTGTTATCTCTGACTAATTAGCATGAGCATTCTTTTTTTTTTTCCGGTCGCCAGCTCCACCTTTAGAGCGTTAATATCCTCTCATTGTCTTTCATTCCCTTCCACGATGTACCCCATTGAATGCGATCGTTTTCTCCCCCAGTTTCTTGTCATTAAAAGTAAGAATAGCAACGTAGCATCATCGCTATTTGAATGGTATTTATCACCCCGAACAAAACGAACGCCAATTTTCTTTTTTCGGGGGGGCAGGCCGTCGCATGCCGCCACAGTGTATTTACGGTTATTTGCATTTTTATTTCTCTGTTCTTGCCTGATTTTTCCTTTGTCCGTAAAATATGACTTTTATTTTTTACACGTAGCCCACTTAGCAAACCGCAGTGCCGAACGTCTTGAGTTACTGGCCTTTAAAAAAAAAAAAAAAAAAAAAAAAAAAACGACTTTGACTTTGAAAAAAAGCTACTTCCAATCCTTATTTGCTTTTGAAGGGACAATCATTAGCGACCGGGCGTTTGCAACAGAGTGCAAATTGCTTCGTCAATAAGGCCGCAGATAGTTTTACTGCACCCTTTAGACCGGGGATGCTTTCGAACGCCATGCTAAAGCAATTACTGTAACAACAGCAACATTTAAGTTTCCTCTATTGGCGCCCGTGCACAGCCTTATCACACCCATGACAGCCGGATGTGTATCTCCATTATTAGAAAATGTGCGGCTGAAACATGTATTTCACTCACCAATAGAGATATGGTTTGTCCTTGTCAACATTGATGTTGTTCAAGGGATCCATTCTGAACCAGGTGTTGAATGTAAACCCACTCTGATAAGGCCACTTGGCAATAGGAGGTAAAGCGATAGCCTGGGGGCAGAGAGAGATGGCAACAGATACAATCGTGCGAACCAGAACAGGTTATTTTCGAAATTCTCCGCGCTGCCTTCAAACTCATGACTCTCGGAGTTCTGTGCTGTTGACAAAAACACCCGCCTAACCTCTAAAAAGTACATAATCATGCCCCTCGGCTTGTCAACGGTAAAAGTATTTTCGCATTGGGACAAATCGTCGGACGAAATAAAAGAGAATCGCAAATACGTGTCGGATTTCGCAGATGATGGGACACTAATTCCTGCTTATGTTGAATATTTCAGTAACTGTCCACCCTCTTTGACACAAACCCAGTATTTGTTTTTTTTGTTTTTTGTTCTACATGCCTTTGGATCGAGGTTCTATAATAAAACACGATTTTGTTTAACAAAAAAAAAAAAACATATTCAAACCATCAGTGAAGATTAATTTTCATTCTATGACTCAGAGAATTCACTCGCTTTAGCCGAGAGGAAAGCTTTTGACAAGACCATGTGTAACAGTTAATGAAATGAGCATTGACTTTTGTTCCTTTAGCCGTCGTGAGTCAACCGCCGCGTCGTACCCAATCCGTTCAATTCAAAATCAATTATGGGAGAAATAAAAAAAATAAAATAAAAATAAAAAAACGCTAAATGCTTACTGCTGCGCTGCGGCCGGGGAAATTGAAGAAGGCATCGGGGCCGTGCCTCTGGGGCATCTGACTCAGCACGGACAACATTTTGACGGCGTGCTTGGGCTGCACAGGTGGCACAGAAACACAAAGGCAGTCAGACCGGCCGGTCGGTTTATCAACTCTTTGTTTGTGGAGGTGACAAACGAGCGCTCGGCCTTTTTTTTTTTTTTCTTTTTTTTTCGCGCGACGGTCTTCGACACGTCTGCGCCGCTCACTCACCCACAGGCCTCCCTCCCCTTGAAACATGCTGAAGAGGAGCTTCAGTTCCTTGACCGTGATGCTGTAGCTTGCGAGAACTCCCAACATGTCCACTAACAAGTCTGTTAGTGGCGACACAGCGTGCAAAGATCGACAAATACAAGGGGAAAAAAAAAAAAAAAAAAAGAAGAAGGGGAGAAGAAAATCATCTGATCCAGCTCCGGATTACAAGAATATTTAAACAGGGTTGCTTTTCATGATGAAAAGCACACAGATGCATCGACATCAAAGATACGAGAGATTTGTTTACTTTGTTGAATATCAGTGCATCATCAGCGTATCAGCGTTACATTCGTCACACAAACACTTAAGAATAACAATAAGAACAATTTCATTTATCTCGAAGGAAATTGTTACAAGAAAAACATGGCAATAACAAATAATAGTAGAAAATTGTATAAACAGTTAAAAAAAAGGGAGGAGGATAAGAAATACAAATAAACTATAAAGTGTCTTAAGTAACAAGTGAAAGATAAAAAGTGTACAAGAGTATAAAAATGAAAAAAAAAATATTGCACATGCAGCTGTTATGAAATGAAATATTGCACAGTTATTGATGTATATACAAATAAATTATTACAATTTGCTGTAAGTGGGAGATTTTTTCTATTTTTTTTTTTTTTTTTTTTTTTAAGTTTAAGATTTTGAGATCCCCTGCGGCTAAAGGGAGATGAATTAAAAAGTCTGAGAGTCTCAGATAGGAAAGACCTCCTGTGGCGTTCAGTGGAGCTCCAACACTTGTACTGTAATAAAATCCACTCCTCCATCTTACTGATGGCAGTGCACGTTTTGAAAACTATGTCTCTGGATGCTTCGTATTGTAACATTAGCCGCGTAAGCCAGAGGTGGGCAAGCCGTGTTGTCGTTTTTCAAACTGACAGACCTTCGATAGACGAGGTGAAAAATGAGAGCATAAAGTAAGAAATGTAGGCGAGGTCTGTTTCCATTTTTCTGCTTTACGGTTAACAGGTTCATAAATTGAAAAATAAAAAAAATTAAGTCAGAGGGTTGGAGACTTTGTCTCCTCTAGGGAGGGAAATGTGCCATTCGTCCAAACGTTGTTGGATTCCCTGGATTGCTGAGGGACGTCTTCCGCCGTCGCTGGCGAGGGGAAATTAGTGAGTGACCTCCTTCAATCGTAGCTTAATGAATGAAAGAAGTTTTGCTAAGTCTGTTTGTTTGCGGCTAACCTCTATCTAGCAGCAGGAAGTGGCTCATTCTACAGATGACAAGTCGCTAGCATGGCTAGTATGCTAAATGCTGTACTACTCCATGGCGAAGCTTGAACAAAAACCTGATACTTGCGGTTTTGACAGCTGGTTTTGACGAAAAGGCTCTTCATAGTCACGATGCGCCGGTTTTACGTATTGGTATTGCGGGAATGGTTGAAACAAATCCTGAATAACTTGTTGGAAATGTTTTAAGGTGAAACAACACCAGATGTGTGTATAGTTTGCCCATCTCTGGTGTGCGGCATATGGATACAGACGTATTACTTCGAACAAATTGTTATTTAGATCTTAATAACTGAAGTGTTGATCGAGGATTAATTATAATGATGAAACGTATCGGCCTGATATTGCGTCTAGGCCACGGGGGTTTCCAGATTTGAAATTAATATTCAATGTGCCAACAGATGTTTACACAGTCGATACAAAAACGGAGGTTCGATCTGCGCTAATTAGAAAACGTAAGTGTTGCTTACCCGCAATCATGTCATCCACCGAGTTCATTTTGAGCAGCACCTTCTGGATGAGGCCTACCTCCGTGCTCATCTGGAGGTTTCGCACGCTCTTCCGGAGGATCGCGGCGAACATGCTCCAGATTTCAGCTTGGCACGTGACGTCGCAGTGCTCCAGCAGCTCCAGGAGGCATCCGATGCTTTCTGAATTCTGAATGATGAAGTTTGTCTCTAAATCGAACTCGCCGCCCACCAGCTGCAGAGGGGACAGACAGACGAGGGCGGGGAGTTGGGGGGGATGCATGATTTGTAGGCCTTTTTTGCACGTTGCATAAATTTGTCACTCTCGCAGAGAGCTGGACTTTTAAACAAGGCGGTACATTTAGACTCAACTTTCAACCCAGTTCTTGATCTTTTTTTTTTTAATTTTTTGATCGATGATTTTTTTGGATCTTCTTCCTAGAGGCAGGGGTGCGAGCGAGCGAGATCACTTCCCTTCTAAAAAGGTTCTGAGCGGAACTTAACCAGCCATGAAAACAAAATAGCCGGTCATTTAAGAGAAAAGTGTCGCGGTACGGAGTCTGTGCCATCCAGGCATCCTCCTTTCCATGTCGCAAATGAAGGCGGAAAACAACAAATCAATAATGCAGTGCTTTGCGTTCAATGAGCATGAAATTAGCCTTCCAAAGAACCGCGTGGTATATATGTGTGTGTGTGTCTGTGCCGGGTTGACAACAACTTGTTGGCTCCTATCAAAGCGAGCAGGTGGAAAATGGGTCTAGATACCCACTGCACATTACCGTGATTGACAGCTAACAGCAAGGTGAGAGCACCAAAGCAGCCGTAGTCGGAAGAAAGTGGGGCATGAAAGTATAAACTGAGCACCGCCCGGGTTTGATATCTAGGTGGGTGTTTCACCGCGGCCTTACTGGGATTATTATTTGTGGAGAGGATCCCCCCCGGGGAGTGCAGCCGTCTTTGGGGTTTCAAATTTACTCCCACGGGTTCAGTTAAAGCGGAACCCCACCCAAAAAAAAAAAAAAAATGCCCATCGATTTCAAATGAATTCAATTAAATGAATCAAGTAGAAAAACAGCGGGGTAAAAGTTTACACCTGAAGATTTATGGATATTAGTGCATAGATAATAATAGCAGTGGTGGTGACAATAAGGAGGTTGGAGACAGTAGCTCAGGAAATGATGTCATAGCCATTGTTTACTTATGTGTAAAACCTGTGGCATTACTGGCGCGTACACTAGCGCACATCTCGGTACATTTAACTATTTATTATAGTTTTATTATAGTTATTATCATAAAGTTATTATAATATTATAGTATTATAGCTTTATTATAGTTATATATTCATATTTCCTTCCCCAGAGGAGACAAAGTCTCCAACCCTCTGACTTAATTTTTTTTATATTTTTTTTATTTTTCAATTTATGAACCTGTTAACTATAATACTACAGTAACTATAATAAATAATAAAATTACATAACTATACTATTTTTTAGTGATTTATTTATGTTTGAATAATAATTAAAAATGATTATACTCGGGAGAACTGAGAAAGGATGCTGGGGTTGGAACTACCAGGTAGGAGTTGTCAAGGAAGTCAAGACTTTCAACCCGTTGGTGACAAAAGTCACAACGGTATGATTTGTAGGGAAAATAATCTCATGCTGTGAAGTATTTTACCTTCATCGAAATAAAAAAGTAAAAAAAAAAAAATGCCTCAATTGGAAAACTATTTCAAACAGTTACACGGCTCCGACGCGCTTAACTAAGCGTTGTTCATCTCCAAAAGCCATGAGCGGCAAACTGAGAAGTGGCGTAATTGCAGATTCGGCTCTCCGAAAAAATCTTCCGCCATTATCCTGATGAAAGTGGAGAGATGTAAGTGCTGATTACTCACTTAACAAGCGGCGTGCGGGGCTTCGATGAGAGGTACGAGAATCATAAAATCAATCGTTCTGATGCCGGCGTGTCCCGGTCATACAAATGCGGTAAATAATTTTAAGCAATTCAAAAAAACAAACAATGTGGCGGTATTATTTACATTGTCCAAAAGTTAAAATGAAAAAGTGCAAGAAAGGTGATCTCGGAACGGCGGAAGTTGGATTCCGAGACGACCGCGGTGCCGTTGAGCGAGACGCGAACCCCATAAACGCCCCGCCGACCCCGCTTAGCAGCCGCCTTCTGCTCGGGGTTCATTTACGATCGGTTAAATACAGTGGTCGAATTTTGCTGACGTTGTGATGTACCTGAACGTGACAAAATAAAGGGGCCTATTCTTCTTCTGCGTAAAAGAAAGTCTTTAAAATTCCGAGACGTTGGTAAAGCTTAATTTGGCGGCCTCACGGTTCTGTGCTACCTTCTCCATAATGTATGAGACCGCTTTCGTCTTTGTCGTCACCTTCATCACGACGGACGGAGTATGAAAGGAATCAGCGTCGAATGGTAAAATTCAAGACGACAATGTGAACCCAATGAATCTAATCGGGCGCTCATGTATTGTCACTGCCTGCGCTTTTCTGTTTACCTTTTCCATTTCCATACTCTCTATTTGCGCTTTTAATTAACACGTGTTATTTGCACAATCATTGCTGACTTTAGCTTAATAGTCCACGAAACCGGTATATAGTCCTGTCCAAACCTGTCCAGTTTGTATTACTGCAGAGTTTACATTTCAACTTGAGAGAGAGAGAGAGAGAGAGAGAGAGAGAGAGAGAGAGAGAGAGAGAGAGAGAGAGAGAGAGAGGGGGAGGGGGAGAGAGGGATGGATGGATAGATGGATAGATGGATAGATGGATAGATGGATGTTAACACAGGAAAAAATCGTCATGGCAGCCAGGTACATAAACACAGTATAAGCGGTAGATTAACCAAATCATGCATACATACATACATACATGAATTGCATAAATATGTATGCATATTCATATATATATATATATATATATATATATATATATATATACATTCATTTTGAGCAGCACCTTCTGGATGAGGCCTACCTCCGTGCTCATCTGGAGGTTTCGCACGCTCTTCCGGATATATATATATATATATTATATTATATATATATATATATATTATATATTATTTATTATATAAATATATTAATATGTTTATCTTACATATGCATGCACACATATACCCTTAACTGCTCTCCTGGCGCAATTGACCCATCCATGATGGGTCAATTGCAGAAAATGAATCCAATAAATTTAATTTCCATTGGTGATTTTGTTGCCAGCACATTCAACTATGAATGAAATAGTACTGAATAAGAATCTTTAATCCATTCAGATCCAGGGTGTGTTATTTTAGTGTTCCCTTTTTTTTGAGCAGAATACACACACACACACACACACACACACACACACACACACACACACACACACACACACACACACACACACACACACACACACACACACACACACACACACACACACACACACACACACACACACACACATATATATATATATATTTATTTATATATGTCTGGATGTTTTTAATCTATGCTGTTTGAGAGGTTTGTTGGAGCAAGACAAATTCCTGTGTATGTTTTACATTTCACAAATGAAGTGATTATCTGTACAGCGTGAATTATATACACACACACACCCACACACATAAATATATTTTAAATATTTTGCTCTTTACACAGTTGAATGTGCTGACAACAAAATCACACAAAAATGATCAATGGAAATCAAATGTATTAACCCATGGAGGTCTGGATTAGGAATCACACTCAAAATTAAAGTGTAAAAACAAACTCCAGGCTGATCCAACTTTGATGTAATGTCCTTAAAACAAGTTAAAATGAATCTGTGTTGCTTCCTGAGTGGACACTATGATTTCACAGAAGTGTGATTGACTTGGAGTTACATTGTGTTGTTCAAGTGTTCCCTTTATTTTTTTGAGCAGTACATATATATATCATATATATACACATATATGTCTGGATGTTTTTAATCTATGCTGTTTGAGAGGTTTGTTGGCGCAAGACAAATTCCTGTATGTTTTACATTTCACAAATGAAGTGATTATCTGTACAGAATGAATTATATACACACACACACCCCACACACACACATACACATATATATATATATATATATATATATATATATATATATATATATATATATATATAATGAGAAGTTACAAAGAAAAAAATGAACATTTTGAGACATTTGTTTGAAGTACATACATGCAGGGGATGTTAGAGGCGCCTCCGTGCAAGTCTCTGCCGGCAGATTTAACCAGGACAGATGAGTTGTGTAGTCTAATGGCATCGGGAAGGAGCAATTCCGTAATCGTTCCTTCAGACATCTGAGTTGTATGAGACTCGCTGCCCTTTCGTTGCGCAGTCGTGTATTTACTTCATATCTTGTCTCTACTATGCTATTAATGCTTGTGTTACACTATCCACCGCTCGCCGTGGGCAGAAGGGAAAGAATTTCATTGCAAAGAGAAACACATTTCCTTACAGTGCAATTGAATCCTCCGATCCCTGAAACCATCGACTTAATAGAAAGTGCGGCTTCTAAACACATTAAGTTTACATAAAAGGATTTTCGTTGTGGCAAAACCGTAAAAAGAGTCTCGGGTGACTTGAGAATAAAACCGTGCCGGCTCAGCTCTCCAAAGCAAGGACCGTACCGAGGTGCACAACAACCCTCTCATCTCGCAGCAAACACAACGCTGCTGTGACTCTCTGCGTCTAATGGCTCGAGAAGTCGAGTCCAGCTGAGGCCTGTGTGTAAAGATAGCTCCAGAAATGCCATGATGGAACTAAAGATAGTATTTTTCTGATGGTATCTGACGCCAAAACATAAGACGCCACCTTTGCGTCGCCCGCAATTTTTCAAAAGGCTCTCGGTCAAAACAAACCCCTTTTTTTAGATTAAGTTAGAGAGGAAAGCGTGAGATCACGGGAGTGTTCTTCATTGCTAAGGAATGAAAGGGGATCCTCAAACAATCTCGTTTATTCAGATAAAAACATTTCATCCCAGAAAAGGCTCAGGCTGAGCTTCAGTGACGACACTAGAATATGTGGACCGCACAAAATTTGTATTCTGTTTCACTTGCATCAACAAGAGAGACATCGGTCCCGCTCTGCATCTTCTCCCTGATCCACTCTATCCTCTGGTTTCACGTTATTATTTCCTTATATTGTGGACCTGGAATTTGATGAGGTGAGTCATTGTCTGGGAGATGGAAAATGGGGTGTGTGCGGTGAGGATTCAGAAGACAACCTTTGCACAAACGGGTGGCCCGATACAGGATGACGACCTCTTTAGGTCAGGACTCTGCAGTTGACTCGCACCTGAAGTATGAGGGTCACTTGTTTGGAGACAAGTGACATCTGGCCGAGGAAGACAAGTGGTTTGAGAGGTCATCGTTGTCCAACCGGAGAGGCCCTCACTGAGCGGAGAAGGGGGGTCTTCAACAAAGGCTTTCGCCCAAGTACAACATTGTGCTGAGATACGTGCAAAGATGGATCGATGTAGACAACCTGGCATGTCCGTGAGTACCCGGCACGTAAGAGAACAACCACAACCGGGCCCTTGCAACGACTGCTGGCCCCGGTGAACAAACGGTATCCACTCCATGGGTCATTTAGTCGAAATGGTTACTTACATGGTTACAGACACTACAGAACCATACAACCATTCACTCACATTCAAACATCCCCAATGAATCTACCGCACAGTTTTGGGCAATCGGAAGAAACCGGAGAACCCGTAAGAATCCCATGCAGACACAAAGATGCAAACGTCAGGGTACCTTTGTACCCCAGAAAGCACATTACAAACACATTAGCATAACAACCCCATTTAACTCAGCTGTCACTGATTTACATAACAATCTCAACTCGGACAATCGCCAACTCCAATCCCCAGCAATCAAATGCCACAGTCTGCTGGATCTGATGAAGCCTCTTGGATGAGAAGAGAAACATCTTCAAGGACAGAAACTAAGTGAGGCTGCCATGACAACACTTGACAACAATTCCTCTGGATGACTGAGAACCTTCACGGACACTTCAAAGTTCTAGAAGGAGAAATGCTTTTATATTATATTATTCTATTATAAAAAAACAGTTACACATACAGAAGAGTATCACATCAGTGAAATTATACCACTGCATTTAACTCATCATGGATGAACCATGAGCAGAAGGCAGCTAAGGAACAGCACTGGCAAATCAGTTAGGAGTTTTGCTCAACAACACTTGGACAGAAGGACCAAGTCAAAATGTTCTACCTTCTGTAGAACAAGGCAAAATAAATGTATCGATAGATATATTGAGTATTCACTTTTGTTCTATATTGCTTCTTTCTCTGCAGCAGGTTTAAAAAGAGAGAAGTCACAGTTTGGCACCACTAACAGTGCAAGCCGCTTCTGCAAAACACTTTTCACCTGCTGAAAATAAAAGCTAAACCCACAGGACTGTCTCAGAAAATTAGAATATTGTGATAAAGTTCTTTATCTTCTGTAATGCAATTAAAAAAACAAAAATTACTTTTTCATGATATTTTAATATTTTGAGATAGGATTTTTGAGTTTTCTTAAGATGTAAGCCATAATCGGCAATATTAAAATAATAAAATTTTCAGTTGATTTGTAATGAATCCAGAATGTATGATATTTTTTGTTTTTGTAATTGCATTACTGAAGATAAAGAACTTTATCACAATATTCTAATTTTCTGAGACAGACCTGTATGCTGTAAGTGTCTGATCATTAAGCAAAATGGGAAACTGACTTGAAAACCAACTATATCTTGACATTTCATGTTAAATATGTAGATTTTTTTTTTGTACAGTCTGAAAATGCCGTTCTACATTTCCTTTCTTCGGACTACCATCGGCAGACTGACAGATGAGGCAAACCAGCTTTGAATATTATACCGTGAAATTCTTAGTGGAGCCGGCAGGTTATCGGTTTCTTACTGTGTCCAGCTCTCCCACTCATTTTGACTAAACCCAAAAACAGAAAAGATCTGATGTCAGACTTGCTTCCCTGTATGTCAATCATAATGCAGATGGACGGTAGCCTATCATCCGACAGTACCGACAGTACCCTCGAGATCGACGTAATGGGCACCCCATGCTAAGCTAAAGCGCACAACTTCTGACTGAAGGTGCACAAATGAGACACAAGCGCATAGAATTCCCTGGCCTTTTTTTTTTTTTACCTGTCCCTTCAATGCTATTTATAAAATAATTAAAAGCCCAATGTGAATTTCATTGTGAATAAACCGAGTTAACCACTGCTTCCACAGAGAGACTAATCCTTTCTCTCTTTCTTCCCCGTTGCGGTGAAATTTAAGTGATGGTTGCACGACTGAAGTCTTTCAATCAATACGTGCGTTTGATGTGTGCGTTATGCAACCAGGCGATATTTCAAAAAGGCATATCAGGTGTCAGATTAAGGCCTTATTAAAGTCTTTTGCGGACAAAACCATTCGGGTTTTTTTTCCCCATCTTTCTCACTGAATTAAAAGGCGAGTTAAAGCTCTGTTGTTTCTTTTTAAAAAGTGCCGTCATTTGACTTCAAAGAGGAACTTCTGTGAACGCTCCAAATTTCAGTGCAAAGCCAGCACACACACACACACACACACACACACACACACACACAGACGGCCGCACTTAAAAAAAAGAAAGTCATGTGGTATCAAAATGAGACCACGTGTGCTGTTTCGAATTCGAAATTTGCTGCCAGGGGAAAACCTGAACCATTTCGGTAGCCTCAGGAGGGGAAGAGGAATTTTGTCCTGCTGTCATTTATTTCCAAAAAGAAAAAAAAATATGCCACCGGATTGGGAAGATGCTCGGAAGCCTGGTTGTGTTCATGGTCCGTAACCAAAGCAACAGGAAATACGGGTTTGCAAGGAAATGATGTCAAAATTGGTTCCTGGTCACTCTGTGAGTAACAGCTAGCATCTTTCAATTTAGCCGCTTCATTATCAATTTCTCAGTATATTCTGGACATACATGGGAAAGTGCACTGTTACATTAAACAGTAAACATTAAACTATGAGAAATAAAGTATTAAGTGCACTGAGATACAAACTGATACTTGCGAATCAGCGGCAGAGTTTTTTCTGTAAAAATGCAAACTGTATTTGAGTATCGACTATCATAAAGAAAATCATGAAAACATGCAAGCGAGACTGATGGATGATCTTGAATAAAAAGGCAGTCATTTTGAAAAACGTTGGAGATATTCTCTTTTAGTTCTTTGCAAACAGAGACGCTCGGCGGAAAAGGGGGGGAATCTCGACATAAACGCGGGGAGTCACATGAAACATCTCAGAAGGGTAAATAACCACGATTGCGCTTCTCTCATTCCTCCCTTCTGCACTCACGTCCTTTCATCAGTGCGTGATTGTAACCATATCTTCCCCCGAGTCCCCGGGCTCTCGTTTCACAGATTCCCAGAAGGGCGTGGCTTGAACTACTTCAGTACTTCTTCCAGGCGCCAACCACTTCTTTAATGAATTTTAATGTAGCATGTGAGCTACTAGCATGTAACCGTTAGCACTGGTGTTATTATTATTCGCAAATGTGTTTGTCGCTCCCTTACGCTCTACCTCTTCATCCCTTTCTCTCTTCTCGCGATTGTTTCCTCGCCGCTGTCGAAGGGCGTTTTTGGGAGGTTGTGGGAGCGATGTTTGCTTTCTGTCAATCATTCTCAAGATTGCGGTCCAGACGTGCTGCATTGGAAGGGTCATGAGACGACGTTGTTGTGATTGGGCGTCATAGGATTGAAATCTCAAACTTAAGTTGAGATAAGGAGAAAAAATATGCAGTTTCTGTTCGGGACATCGATGAGTTACATTACATTACAGTCATTTAGCAGATGCCTTTATCCAAAGCGACTTACAAAAATTGCAATATTTTTTTTGCAAGTACCAGTAGTCGTTATTCAGAAGTCACCACTCTGCCAAATAGCCATCTCAAAAGCATATGCATACATACATTCATTTCTTCATTCTTTTTTGGGGTGGGGGCTAAGTGAAGAGCTGAAGAGGTATGTTTTCAGCTCACGGCCAAAGATGGGCGCCGACCCCTCTGTTCTGACCTTTTTCGGGAGTTCGTTCCACCACTGCGTACATACATTTATTTCACCCTTTTTTTTTTTTGGCAGGGGGCTAAGTGCGATTATTGGGGTATTGCTTGGTGAGGAGGTATGTCTTCGGCTCACCGCAGAAGATGGGCGGCGACCCTGCTGTTCTGACCTTTTCCGGGAGTTCGTTCCACCACCGAGGAGCCGAGACCGAGAAGAGGCGAGACCGGTTCGATCAGCAGCCGGGGGCTCGGAGCGATGGGGTGGACGGTCGCCGAGAGGTGGCAGATCGTAAGGGACAGGTAGGGACATGTGGCTTGACTATATCCTGGAAATAAGACCCATTCACCGCCCGGTGGGCGAGCACCAGGGTCTTGAACTTGATTCGGGCAGCTACCGGGAGCCAGTGTAGGGACGTAAGAAGGGGAGTTGTGTGAGAGAATTTGGGACGGTCAAACACCAGGTGGGCTGCCGCTTTCTGAATAAGCTGGATGGTCACCGCCGGGGCAACGGCAAGGAGGGAGTTGCAGTTGTCCAAAAGAGAGATGACTGGAGCCTGGATGAGTAGCTGCGCCGTATCCTTTGTGAGGAATCTGCGAATCTTCCTGATGTTGTGAAGGAGGAATCTGCAAGAACGGGCGACTGCTGCGACGTTGGTTGTCTCGGACCGCGCCCACAGTTGTGGTCGGCCTTACCACAGTGTTGTCGCTGGGGACGGCCAGGTCTCTATGCAGACAACCTTTCCCCCGGGAGAAAGAGCAGCTCAGTCTTGTCTAGGTTGAGCTTCAGGTGGTTAGTTGCCATCCAATCTGAGATGTCGGACAGGCGAGCTGGAATTCGGGTTTCCAACTGTGTGTCTGATGGAGGGAGGGACGGGGTCAGCAGTGTGTCGTCGGCATAGCAGTGGTAAGAGAAGCCATGGGAGCGAATGACAGAACCAAGCGATGTCGTGTACAGGGAAAAGAGGAGAGGGCATAAAACCAGTTAGAAACTAAGAGGATTTTCTGCTTTAAATGAATACATTTTGGATGTTTAATGAGGTAAATTAAAGTGTGCATGTTTGCATTGTGCGCCTGCGTAGCTCAAGGTCACCGAACTTCACTCTCCTTCTGGCACTTTGACCCGCGAAACAAAACAACTCCAAGTTGTTGTGACAAATAACTCAGCCGAGAAATTGCAGGGGCGAAGCAATGGCCGGGATTATTTAATGTGACGGGACCGGGCAGACGTTTCATTTGCTGCGGTAAAACCCGAGAACATTCACATGAAAGCAGTTGGGTTATGGATAAGTGTGTGTGTGTGTGTGTGTGTGTGTTTGTGTGGTTCCTCTCCTCCAGCTGACGGGTACAACAAACTTTCAGTTACACATTTTTTTTTTTTTCCCCTCAGTAAAGAAATCATCAGAGCCCCTATGAGGCAGATAATTAGGAGTTACATCTCGGCTCTTAAGAATCCTTCCACTTTCAACTGCCTCCGATGAGAAGGGCTGAAGGATTGCTGTCACCATGGCGACGGACTGCAGAGATTGGAGACCGAAGATCGTTTCTGAGGAAAGCCCACGAGTGGCCACTAAATTGTGGGAAAAATAAATGGACTGATGTCCTATTTATGAAGACTGAAGGAGGAGAGCGAGTCGGCGGTGAAGGAGTCTCCCGGGAGTCGGTGTGAAGAGGAAGAATGTCCTTCCAAATAATTTTAAATGAATAAATTGAGAAGTTCAAAGGCTCCTTGGTCGAGACGGGCAGCTGTGGACAGCAGCGGGTTCTGAGAGCAAAGAATCCCCCCCCCCCCCCGGGAGGCTGATTGTTCAGTTCTGGGCGTGTTTGAATACATTTTGGAAACGAGTGTTCGGCTGACAACGAATGCGGATTTCTCGTAATGCAAACCGCCTTCTTCGCCGGTCAGCGAAAAGCAATTTATATCAAAAAAAAAATAGGAGAAGGGCCGATAGGATACCTTTTCCTTCTTTGAACACGTTCAACTTTTCACTCGATGTTCCGTCTTTAATTTGGACAAAAGAAGAGCTGAACCTCCTTCATGTGAAAGGAAAAAAAAAAAAAAAAAAATCTAGCTCAGATTACAAGTTGCAATCGGTCGCGTCGCCGTGCTTTGTAATTACGCCTTTTCATCCGTGAACTTCCGCGAAGGACAGAATCGCTTACTTTCGATGGGAAAAAAAATAAAATAATTGAGTACTTATTATAAAAAATTATATGGTTCGACATTATGATATCATGAAAAGAGGGTTTCGGGTTCCTGAGGGTTTTTCTTCAATCTTCAAAATATGAAAAAAAAAAAAAAAAAGTGAAAATAAAAATAGCCACAAAGTAAATGGCAGCAGCCTGCAGTTAGCATTGAAACGCTACAGTGCATTGGTGATACGGAAGAAACGCCACATAGTGCACATCTACGCTTTCCTCACCGGCAGGAGAATCTGTCCCCGACTGTTTCCGCACATTTTGCAAATCCAATCCATTCTCAGCTGCCCTCCGTTAGATACATAAAGTAATCTCCCACCTTCTTTGTAATCGGGACTTTACGTTATCACCCGGATTTCGGTGGTGGCTGGTGCGACAACCGCTCCCGCTAGCCACTTTGGCGGCTTGTAGTTTTCTCGATCGGCATCCGAATTTATAAACGTATCAGAATTCAACTGTTTTATATGATTTGTACGGAATTTTAATTTCATTTTAAATGTAATTGTATTCTTTTGCTGCCTCTTGGCCAGGACTCCCTTAAATAAGAGGTTTTTAACCTCAATGGGACTTTCCTGGTTAAATAAAGGAGAAATAACTAAAAAATAAATGGGAGATGGCGAACTACAACTCCCATAAGTGCTCATTGGCTCTTTGAGGCTATCTTGACGTCAACGTAAACAGAAGGATCTTTAAATGGCGGAAGGCATGATTGAGATTAGCAAGGATAAGAAGGTAGAAGGTAATCCACTGCATCAATTACATGACATCCATCCATCCATCCATCCATCCATCTTCTGTTCAGGGTCCTGTTGGCCGGAAACAGACAAACCTGGACTTGCACGACATACGTTGATGTTAATCCTTGTATAAGCCATGTAAAATACCAGGTTATTATCTCTTGAATAGGAGTGACATGGGCAATGAAAGACAAAGATGAGCAAGATAAAATTAACTTTCTTCAAGGGAAAATTAGCACTTCTGCCTCCCTGCAAGAATATCTCTGGTTCAATTTTCCAACATGGAGGTTCTTTCTCATGGAGTTTCATGTTCTCCCGATGACTGCAGGGGTTTCTTCTGGTTTCCTCCCAGGGTCAAGTTAGAGGTTGAGAAAAGCGCTAAGTTATGAAAGAAACAAGTGCAGACTATTTATCCGAGTGTTATCGATAAACTCTTTTGTATTTTCCAAGGAAGTTTTGAACGGATTTGACGGGTTTGTTGTCGCCCGGCCATTTTCGCTCGGGCGGCCCGATGTCGGCTCTCGTACTTCGGTTTCTCGGGAGAGAATACGCGGCGATCGGACGCCGCCGCTGCAGGGGACGGACTGTCGTCACTATTTCCTTTTTATTTTCATGTACGCTGAGGACCACGCTCCTCCGGGCGAATTAAAAAAACAAAAGTCGGAGAACGCACGGAACATTTAGAAGTAATTGCTATCGATACTGCATCATGTCAGAGGCCGCGTGAAGCGAGAATGATCAATATACGGACAGTGAAGCAGTCGGCGATGTCTGGAAAATGATTGTCTGAGAACACGCTTTCCCGTTTAAAATGACTCCTTTCTCTACGCCCCCGGGCAAATAAAAATAAATTAAAGAAAAACACGCTCCGCTGCCGTAATACTCGGTGGACACCCACCCGAAGTACCTCGCTGGTCATGTAATTCAACTTTTTTTTTTTTCATATTTCTCAGCCGTTGTCGTTCTGCCCTCTTGTTGTCTGTTGAAGCTACTGATCAGAGTCTAAACAGAAACGCGTCGGGAGCCTGTCGGGAAGAAATCAAGCCGTAGCGCGACGCTGCTTCGAGACGCGCTCGTCTTGAGTTGCCGGCGTAGTTTGACAGGAAAATGAATCCCATAAATCAATGCAGCAGCCCAGGGTTTTTCAGGTGTTTGAACAGGAGTCCCATCTCTGGAGAAGCAGGGATTTGTGATATTTCTGAATTTCTAATTGATTTATTATCAATTTTGTTATTATTGTTGTCCTTAGAATTGTCATTGGTATTAGCATATTAGCATTGTTAGCATAATAATAATAATTGTTCTTGTTATTATCAGCATTATTGTCGTGAATTATTTAATCGATTAATATCATTTTCGCAAAAGAAAGCCTCATCTGATTATGCAGGTTCCAAGGGGGCGTAATAATGATTAGTATCATAATAATAAAAGTGATTATTATTATTCTTACTATAATTGTATCATTATTATTTATCGTTATTATTATTATTATCATTGACATTATTGCCATTAATTATCTTTTTTTTTCCAGAAAAGAAAGCCTCATCTGATTATTCAGGTTTCCAGGGGGCGTAATAACAACAAATATAACAATTAAATAAGTGATTGTTATCATTACTATAAGTGTATTATTGTTATTATTATTATTATTATTATGCAGGTTCCCATGGGGCACTTATTAACAAAATAATAATACTAATAATTTTTAATATTGATTGTATTATCAGCATTATTGTCATGAATAAATTCAGCAATAATTTTTACAAAAGATTTATGATAATAGAATTTCTCTTCTTATCATGCAGATTCCCAGGCGGCGCGGCTACTGCAGCAGTCAAGCCAAGCATCCGCCATCGTTATTGCATTATTTTTTTTCACAAATGTCAAACCCATTATTTTATCATGTCCCCAACCGGTAGAGACAGAAGGCCGCCCAAATTGAGCTGGGATCCGTCCAAGGCGTCTGCCCGGCGCAGGGCAGTGTTTCCCCGCCGCTGTCGCCAAGTGCTTAATCACTGCGGAACGTTGTGATTTGGCACCACATAAATAAAATCTGACCCGACAGAAACACAACATGTGTCAGTAAAAAAAATATGTGTGGAAATTATGCATGACTGACTTGACGAATAAAGTATATATTTCGAAGTCTGCTGTAGCATTGATAAGGTCAGATCGAGAACTTTGTCCTTCGCGGCGTTGGACTCCCATCGCCGTTTCCGACGACTTCCAACCCCCCTCCTGCAAAATTGATTTCCAAAAAAGCGCGATTGGTCGCCAGGCAACGGGGAACAGCGGGGGCGCTGGCTTGTTAACCTGGCTGTCGATGTATTGCCTCCCGATGAGGCTCGGCTTCGAGCCGCCGTTGTGTGAAAAACGTGCGGGCAAAAATGAAATAATCCATAAGAGTAAAAAGAAACCTATTTAACTTGGGTTACAGAGGGATAAAACCTTTTTTTTTCTTTCCCCGGACCGGAAATTTGGCAGGACGATGAAGCTTCTGGTCAAAAAAAAGAATAAAAAAAAAAGGGCACTCGTTACAATGAATATTAATTCTCGGCCTCCATTGCTGTTTCTGAAGATTAATTACATCAAACTACCCACGACTACAATCATCAAGCAATAAGTCTAATGGAAATTGCGTAATGTGTGTAATTACGCACAATGGGGGAAAAAAAAAACTAATTCGGGCCAAAAACTATTTGTAGTCATTAGCCGCTTTTGGGTAAAAAAGTTCCAAGAACGCAGTTCTAAGATTCGGTCCAGCCCTTTAAAAAATTTCTAGAAACTGCAAATGTTCCTACAGTGGGAAAGTGTTTACAGATAGACGTTAAATGAGGAGGAAAAAGGGTCTTAATAAAACAACCAACGTCCTTTTAGAGAAGACGTTCTTTCGGCCACTCGCTTGATAAACGATAGTGTAAATCCTAAAAACATAGAACATCAAGTCTGGCAAATAGAGGCCTTGAAAGAATTAAATGTTTGTTTTTTTTTGCATATTAACTCAGCTCCAGCCCCTCACTATGTGTATTTACAACCATAACAAAGGGGTTATTAAGGTGCAACGGAAGGACAATAACTTTTTTCTCTCCAAAGGGAAAGCAGGAAAGGAAATCCCTTTTTCACCCATCTTATAATACCATTTCTAAAAGTCTAGTTATCAAGTTATCAGTTTAAAGTTAGAGAACAGTTGGATTATTTGAAAATGTGAATCGGTCATGAATTTCCTGTTTTACGTGTTAATATGAAAATCTATAAATCTCATGAACTATTAACAACTGCTTTGTAAATGATATTCTAATATGAAATACCGATGATGAAATCCCTTCATGAATCATTCGCATCAATTGCTAATGCTGCTCCGTTTGAAATGAACTTTTTCTTTTTCTCTCGCTTTCGGACGCTCCCTTCAGGATTTGCCAGAGCCAATCATCTTCCTCCGTCTGACCCTCTCCTTTGCGTCCTCTTCTCTGACACCAACTAATTTCAGGTCCTCTTTCAATCCATCCATAAATCAACCCTTCCTCCAGACCTCCTGCCCGGTACATCCAACCTCACGTCAGACTGAATGAAAATGTTGTGAAATCAATGTATCGTTTATTTTTCATTCTGAGCGGCTTATACTTCCCGCTATTTTGTCGGGGAGAGAGTAGAGCGCGTCCAACTATGGCTCGCTACATTTCAAAAGCAGACGGAAAATAGAGGTTGTAAATGAATGAATAGGTAAAAACATATATACTTACAAGCATACATAAATTCATGTGTGCATACATATTGTAGCGAGTCACGAATGTTGGGGTTTATGTGGGTGTTTGTTTTCTGTGTGATTTTGGGGCTACTGGGAATTCTGTGGGTGTGGTTTGGGGTGCGAAGGATTCTGTTTTTTTTCTTTTTTTTAACCTGGATTCAAACGGGAACAGAGTTCTATTGCAATGCGGTGTGGAGTGTCTGCAGCCAACGACAGATATTTGCTTATTAAACAGACGTTTTACCGTCATGCAGGTGTTTTCCGTGACTAAAACGTTTATAATATCTAAGGATTCCAACATCTAGCTGTTAATAGTTAAATGTTAGAAATGGTCAACCAGCCTTGAAACTGCAAACTATGATCCATTCAGACCATGAGGCGTCTTTTTCTTTTGGCTGTTCCCTTTTGGCATAGGTGTCAAATTCTGGCCCGCGGGCCAAATTTGGCCCGCACTGTAATTATATTTGGCCCGCAAAGCCAGACCAAATGACTCTTAGAGCTGGTATAGTCTACAGTACATGTATCGCTAATTCTACGAAGCCCAGAATTTTCTGCGGGTGATTTGGCACGAAAATCACAGCAGGTGTCATAAACGCCCTCTCCTCTGTTGACAGTAGTCATAGCGACCTTATGCTAATATTGGCACCCTGGCAGAAAACAGGATTTTGCATGTGTGCAATATTAGGTTATATATTTTATAGAATTAAGCTATGCTTGTTCCATATTTTGTTTTTAAGCAAAACTTGTTCGGGTTCATTGTTATATCTGGAGGAAGATTTTTTTTCAATAAATATCAATGTTGGCCCACGTCTTTTTCCCAGTTTTGAATTTTGGCCAACTGTGTGTTTGAGTTCGGCACCCCTGCCTTTAGGGGTCGCTGTCGCCAATCATCTGCATGTAACCCCGATCTCTGCATCCACTTCTCTCACACCAACTAACTTCCCCCCCTGTTCCTCTACGTCTATAAATCATCTCTTCGGCCTTCCTCTACACCTGCTGCCTGGCAGTTCCAACCTCCTACACAGATTTCCCCTTAAACATGTTCAAACCACCTCAGTCTGACTTTATCTCCTGAAGATCTAACATGCACTCCCCTTCTGATGGACTCATTCCTGATCCTATCCATCCTCCTCACTCCTAAAAAGCACCTCAACATCTTCACCTCTGCTGCCTCCAGCTCTGCTTCCTGTCTTTTCTTCAATGCCACCGTCACCTTACCGTTCTGGCTGATACTGTTTTATCACACCCTGACACTGTCCTCCACCCGTTCCAACCTGCTTGGATGTGTTTCTTCACCTCTTTGCCACACTCTCCATTGCTCCGCTCTGTTGACCGTAAGTACTTAAAATCTCCCACCTTCTTTATCTCCGCTCCCTGTGCTCTCACTGTTCCACTCGGGTCCCTCTTATTTCCGTGCATCTATACACATTCTGTCCTTTCGTGAGCCTTCCTCCATCTCTGTCATCTACAAACATCAGACTCCATAGTAATTCCTGTCTAACCTTATTTGATCGCCTGTCTATCACCATAAACAAAAAGGGGCCCAGAACAGATCCCTGATGCATTCCAAGCGCTTAACAAATTACGTTTTTTATTTTCTTTTTTCTGATGTTTTATTAATGCTATAGAGCACATGTGTCAAATTCAAGGCCCCAAACATAGCATGGCATGTCATTTTATGCGGCCAACAAGAACATCTTGAAAGGTCTGATTGTCTTAAATTATATAAGTCAAACGCATGCATTGACCATAACTACATTTCCCAAAATTCATGCCGATCGTGTTACCCGCCAAGTGACGGCGTCCCGCCATGTCATTTTCAACAAGTGAAATACAAATGATCCCTGCAGATGGAAGGCTGTTTCAGCAACGATGGGAAGGCCAAAACATGTTTGTGCTACAAGGAGAAAAAAAAGCAGTATGTCTTTTGTGTTTACAAGGCAGCGTCCGCTGTCAAAGAGTACAATCTACATCGGCATTTTGACACCCAACATGGAGCTAAGTATGCTAAAGTTAGCCCCCGGAAAAACAACTAATTGTCCAAGAATTATAAGCCAAACTAAGACGGCAGCAGAATTTGTTCACCAAAGTCGCGTCCAAAAACACAGCTAGCTTTGTTACACAGCAACAAGTAAACTTTTTTTTTTTTTTGCATTTATGCAAATGCATATGTAACATTTTGGATTGGAAGGAGTTATTTACTTGAAGGAGTAGTGACATTTATTCACATTTTTTGGATACATTTAGTTCCATTTCTACTGTTACCGTTCCATGTGGCCCTTTGAGGGCGACCGTTTTGCTGATGTGGCCCTCGGTGGAAATGAGTTTAACACCCCTGCTATGGAGCACTGGTCCCTAAACTACGGCCCTCCACCTTTTGCCCGGCCCCCAAACAATACCAGAGATGATTTTATAATCATAATGCAAATAATAATACAAATATAATCTAATGAAATCTACTGGGATAAAATCCGTTCTACAACCATACTGGTAGTGAAAGGTGTGTTGGTGTCAGTTTGGTTTCATAGCCTGCTTGCTTTCTGGTTTTCACGGTGAATTTGATATGAGAAAGCTGTAAACTGTTGTGTCTACAAGAAAGTTAATGTTCCTTGTTCTTTTTTTTCTGTGAAAAACTTGAAAAGCGTTATTTGGTTATTATCTATTTCATAAATAGTGTTATTTATTTCATTCATAATGTTACTATTTATTTTCAGATTTTTTTTTTTTTTTTCCCTGTCAAGATCACAGGAAAGGGTAATTTTTGGTTATGCGTGGCTTTGTGGAAAACAATAAATGTTTACGTTTAGACACCTCTGCGATCATCACACATTTTGTTACAAACCGGCCCATCAGAGAAGAGAAAAGTTATTCGGCCCTCACAGGAAAAAGTTTCACCCCCGTGCGACGCCTCACTGTAAAATGGAAATTCACCGCTTCCTCTATCTGGTGGATTGGATGCCACAATAAAAAAAAAAAAAAAAAAAAAAAAAACACAATCAGGCAAACACGCCACTGGAAACAGAACAACGGTTTCGGCCGGCCGTCTGCCTCGGAGAACTGAAACGGCGTGCTGTCCGAGGCGGAGTCTTTCGACGGGCAACCCCTTCACTTTTTTGTAACTTTGCAACTTTTTGTTACAAACTGGCCCGGCCCCCCGCCACAGAAGGGAAAAGCTATTTTGCCCTCGCAGGTAAAAGTTTGGGGACCCCTGCTATAAGAATAAGAACAAGAACAACTTTATTTATCCCGAAGGGATAAATAAACAATTTCCTTCAGGATAAATAAAGTTGGTCCAGAGTTTCAAGTAAAACATAACAATAATAAATAAATAGTAGGAAATTGTATAAACAGTAAAAACAGGGTGAAGAATGAAAAATACTAATATAATACTAATACTAATATAGAGGTGTTCGTTACTGTTCGAGTGAAAGGTGCTTACAAACACCATGAGGTGACCAAGGCACTGCTTTCCTTATTTCAGTAAAAGGCCTATTTTAACACTTGCTTCTCAAGCCAGAGGCATTTTTTTTTGTTGGGTTTCAACAGAAACGCGACGGCGAGAAACTACCGTGACAACTCATTACGGTGAATGCGAGCTCTCCCTCATTGGACCGGCGCCCCGTCGCTGTCAGAATCCCAAGCGCGATCAAACAACAACGTCTTGCCGAACTAGAGCGGGAGAGCCGAGAGCGCGGAAGGCAAAGACAATAACACTGTACTTACGTGTGGTTTTACCAATTACGCTGTTTGACTTTGAAAAATGGGGGATTAGCCAGACAGCGAGAGCTGGATTCCTCAACACGTTAAAGAGAAGCGTTACTTATTTCCTACTCAATTTGGATTTTCTGTTTTGCGTCACCAAAAAACAACAAAAAAAAAACATGTGAAAATGGTGATCGTCCACCCGTGGCCTCGTAGCTCGACCGCCTGTCTCCTGTGACGACTCAGCCAACAAAAATTTGCTGATAATTTGCATAAACATTTAAATTGCCTGCCCGGTTTTGAGCCAATAGCCTGTCATCTTGGCCGGGACAGAAGAGCAAACAAAATGCTGGCCCGCGATTGTGTGCATGACACACACATCACACTATCTTCAGCATCGTACCTGCAGCGACTCCCGCCGCAGACGGCGAAAAGTCCATAATTTTCTCGCGTCTGCTGAGTCTGCTCTCGTGTTTACTCGCAGCTCAAGTGTTCATTTTCTCGCCCATGGAAAAAAAAAAAAAAGTGCGAATGAAATGAGGGAAAAAGGATTCACAGAAACCATGTTTGTTTGTGGGGTGTTGACTTTGATTAAATTTAAATGAAATGCATTAAAAATAAAAAGGTAAGATAAGGGTGTCTCATGGATGCACGTGAACGGAATTAGTTGTTTACCGTCTGCGCTATTTTCCCTTCGAACTTTGCGAGAAAGACGGCGCGAGGTTCGGCTTTTTGGTTTTATCGGACTTCCTGCGAGACGAGGACACTGAGGACGCACGCTATTTGAGCACGTAGTGCCAGAATTTGGATTTCATTCTTTCAAACGTCGGTCAAAATGATGCCCGTCTGCTGTGCAGTGACCGTCAGCTAGCTGTGCTCCAAAAAAAAATAAAAAAAAATGGAAAACACCATTTACTTCTAAATATAATTTCATGTTTTGACAATTTTTTTTTTTTTTTTGCCTCAATCAACTCCTTATTCAACAAATCTTTGTTTCTGAAAAACTTGAAAAATATAACTTGAAAATATAATAAACTATATAAAATATTATTTTAAGAAGGGGACAATACAAGATAAGTTTTTTTGTTGTGAGTCCAATTTTTATAATCAGGTGCCGCAAATGACAGGAAGGTTTTACCATTTAGCTTGTGTTAGGTAACCATTAAATGTCGAAAAAAAAAAAAAAAAAAAAAAAGACATTTAATGGATCTAAATAAAGGCTGTAATACCGTTACAGAAATAAAATTTGGCGCTTTTTTGTCCGGATTCATTCCATTGTCAAGTCCATTAGGAATTGCATAGTAATCGATTTCAGTATCACTGGAGGCTACAATGTTTTTAAGAGGTGCAACGATGATCAGCAGATGGAAATTATTCATTCATTCATTCATCAGCTATTCTGTTTCTACTGCACTCTGGGTCGTGCGAAGGCTGGAGCCGATCAGAATTACGCCTGAACCGAGCCAAAGGACGGACAGAAGGCTACGTGTATTTAAAGTTCAGCATAAATTAGCTTCCGTGCTCAATGATTTCCACACAAACTAGCCACGCCGAGCTAGCTGTGACCTGATCTGCCGAAAAATCACGCTGCATGTCCCCATTTGGAGTTAATCCAGTATCCTACAAAAACTCCCCGATAGACCCTTCCGCCTTCAAGAACCACCGACCAACGTCTGGGTTCACCGAAGCAAACCGAAGGGCGACTTTATTTCCGCGCTCACGTCTGACAATCCGGCTCGACCGGCTGACGGATTCTGTCGACGTCCCGATCAACGGAATGGCCTTCGAGCTGGCGGAGCAGGGAAAACACATTACCGACAAAATAAATTGTTTATAGAGGTGCTCAAATAATCAAGTAGAACGGTTATTGGCGGCGAAACAGCTTTTTCTCGGCAGGTGGTTAATTAGATTTCAAGAGTAGATATATAGTTAATAGTTATACATAAAATATAACAATATAAGAGAATAGCAAAAGTAGCATTGATTCCGGTATTATTTCTTTTCAAACTGATTTTTTTTTGTTTTTGCTTCTCATCACTCGGGGCCAAATACTGGAGGATCTCATAAAATTTCTCCAAAATTTTTTGTTTATTTGTTTTCATTTATTTATTCATTATCTGGCGCAGCTGTGGCTCGGCGGGTAGGGCGGGCGTTCCTGAAAATCGGAAAGTTGGCGGTTCAATTCCTTAGCAACGAATATGTTCAAGACACCGAATCCCCAGTTGGTCCCGATGACGCAGTTAGCGCATCCTGTAGCCGTGCCGCCGCCGTTGCTATGCGTGAACGGACTCTAGTGTAAACGCTAGAAGTCATTCATTATCCTCATCGCTCATCCCGCACAAGGCCTGTCATTGGGTGAGAGATGGGGTCACCGGTTGCCATAGATACAAGCAATCACTCCCTCATTCACACGTCATATAGAGACGTCCAACATTCATGCTGTCATTCACACATCTCGGCAATTTAGAGCCTCAAGTGAACCTGCTGCGTGTTTTTGGACTGTTGAAGGGGAAACATGGCAACCCCAAGGTTATCGTGCCATTGCGGGAAATGTAATTTTCGATGGAACCGTGCAAAAATCTTTTGGTTTAAATGATAAAAATATTATCTCGATCTTCTGCTTACGGCTTCGTTATGTAAATCAGATGTGCAGGTCGGCTTTGAGAGCTACCGCTAGTCTCGGATCTTTAAGATTTCGTTCAAATCCGATCGCTCCCGTAGCCTTTTCTTACCTGCTGCCTCTTTCTTTTTTACCTATTTTTACCGGGGGAAAGTGGAAACGGGGTCTCGTTTGGTCACTATGTTTTACATGAATACAAAATGACCAGGTGAAATTCTTTCTATCTCCGGAGAGAAGACAGCGCAAAAACGGCGACTGAAGAGTGCCTCCGCTCTTTTATTAGCAGGGCACAGATTTTACCTGGGTCTGTGGGCGAGTCGGGGTCACCAATAACTCATTTCATTGCCAATAACCTCCCGCGCAACGCCGCCACTGCTTGGAGAGCTCCGTCCACTCAGTCCTTGTGAGAAGAAAATAGATCCGCCACGCATCCTCCCAGGGTCGCAGTGGCAGCTTTTTATTGATTTAAAATGGTAAATGTTCCGCTGTGATAGGAAACCATGCATGGTAATTCCATTTCGCGAGGACGACATCGTATCTCGGCTTCGTACAGTTACAAACGTCCCACGGCAGCCGAGGGATTCGATCAGGGCCGGAGATTTAATCTGAGCGCTTTTGGGAAAAAAAGCCGCTGGCGTCTGACCGGTGATGAAGAGCCTCGCGTTGTTTATTTAAAGGCGTGAAGTGGAATCAAGTTTAGTGGGGTGGATTGAGGTTACGGCGTAATTAAAAGTACGTCTCGGCCAAAAGAAAAATATCTTAATTATTTCATCTCTATGTTCTTTTACTCTTACTTTGTTCTTCTAACACCTTTTGCCAATATAGCTGCCCCGATAATCTCTGAAAAGACGCCGGGGGTAAAGACACATTTTGAATTGCCGGTTTCTCGAGTTTGTTGAATTGTCAAAATGAAAATGAAAATGTGCACGGGCAAAATAAAAATTGTGATTTAACCATTCATCCATCTGTCCATTCGTCCATCCTCTGCCAGCTGAGAGAGCTCACTAAATGGATCACATACCGTATTTTCCACAGAATAAGGCACACCGGATTATAAGGCGCACCTTCAATGGATAGCCTCTTTTAAAAAAAAAAATCATATATAAGGCGCACCGCATTATAAGGCGCACTGGATTATAAGGCGCACCTTCAATGAATGGCCTATTTAAAAAAAAAAAAATCATATATAAGGCGCACCGCATTATAAGCCGCATATAATAGAAGCTACAGAAGTGGCTGGGGTTGCGTTATGCATCCACTAAATGGAGCTACGCTAAAGGGAATGTCAACAAAACAGTCAGATAAGTCAGTCAAACTTTATTAATAGAATACAAACCAACGTTCTGACAACGCCGTTCACTCCCAAAACAAGTTAGCGCATTCACTATAAGGTGCCATACGTACCAGTTGCTCTTACCGGTTATTGCACCGCCTTTGTTCAAACAACGTTTTTTCAACTCCGCTTGTCACAGTTCAAAGCGTTTCATAAAACGAAAGCACCAAGAAGGACCACCTCCAAATTCATTGATGTTCATGTTGCTAGCTAGCGCTGTTGCCTTCATTGGAATAGCGACTGTAGAGACGCTTCTTCTTGCTGCTCTCTGTTCAACAACCCACTGTTCAAGTTTATCCTCCAACAATCTTCCTTTGCTTCCTCGGAAACTCTGTTTTGTCTTCTTTACTCACGCACATCATATTATTGCCTCCTCCACTTCCGCACCTTTGATTTGTTAATGTTGAATTCTGTTGCTGCTGCTCTATTCCCGTGTTCTACTGCGTGACCGATCGCCTTGAGTTTAAACTCTGCGTGGGCCTCTTGAAAGGTGCCATTTTGGGGTCTTTATACACACACCTTTCCCGTCTTTACCGCTGCTACTTCGCCGACATGCATGCACACACACACTAATGGAAATGAAAATGCACGCTTCGCACAGTCATATATCCCAGCATGCGCCACACGCTACTTCTTCTACGTGTGAAAATGGAGTCGGCGGCTGCTTCCCGTAGCTACGAGACCTCTTGCGGCTCAATATTGATCCACATATAAGGCGCACCGGGTTATAAGGCGGTTTTTGAGAAGGTCAAAGGCTTTTAGGTGCGCCTTATAGTACGGAAAATACGGTACTTGTTTTTCCGTTCTGCGGCAGAGTTTATTTTGGTAGTCAGGCCCCACGATTTACCGGAGTTGCCTTTGCGATCGTCTGCTAGATTGCCTTCGACTTGTTGGCCACCCATTGATATAGAGACAAACAACAATTCACACGCTCTTTCCCGTACCTGGGCAATTTAGGGTCTCCAATGAACCCACTGCATGTTTTTTGGACTGTTGGAGGAACCTGGAGATATTGCAAAACTCCATTCTTATCTGAACCAGAGACCTTCTAGCTTTTGAGGAGGAAGCCCTAACTTCTGCGCCAATGCACCACTTCCATATTCGTCTTATCCTTATTTTCTTTTTAAATCGCCCAGATCTTTCTGTTGCCCTTGCCAGGTTTTTGCAGATGCCAGTTTTTTGAGAAGATTAAATACATTTAGGTGCGCCTCATAGTGCGGAAAATACGGTACTTCGTCATGTCTTTCAGTTTCCTAGCCGGGTCGAGACCGAAGGCCACCTTCGGCGAGCTTGTTTTTTTTGATGTGAAAAAAAGGCAGTATTTCCAGGTCGCCATCGCCAACGTGCTCGCTCATAAGGGTAAGATGGGTTTCTGGGAATCTCCTGCGGACGCTGGAGGGTCAGATCTTAAAGAAGAGCGCAGACACCCTGCGAAGGGAAAGTCATTTCGAGCTGCTGGTATCTGTTTTGTCATTCTTTCCATCGCCTGTACCATCTTTGTACCAAGAGGAACCAATGAAGCCTCTGCATTCCTGGCAAAGCTGCACCCATATGCCCATCTGGAGGTATTAAAAAAAAAAAAAAAATCAAAATTTGCCACAAGATGGCCGGCGTTGAGTCCGCAGAGTGGAAGAAAGAGGAAGAAAATGTCCGCCTTTCCATGACAGGCGTAACGTTGTCCCGGTTAACCGACTACTCGGTATTAAACTGAACGGACCAAAACAAAAAATGCCTCTTTAATATTCTGTAGGTGTTGGAAAACCATCTGGCGGTGTCTGGTGAGGTTTGTAAAAAAAAAAAAAAAAAGTTTCAAGAAAGTGTCCAGTTTCCCGCAGGCCACTCCAGTATCAGTAAAACATCTTATTTTTACATCATGATCTCTGACATCGAGGTGCAACAACATCGGCGGGTTTCGGGGGCCCTCCTCACCTCACGCCATTTATATTTTAAAAAAGAACCGGCATCCCCGCGACATATACTTCAATCGCACAGAAAATTAAATCAAACCCACTCGGATATATGATTTATAAAAGCGGAAGGGTATAGATCACACACAAAGACCACGGGAGCCTACCTGAATATTAAAAAGCCAAGAATGAAAGGCTCCAGGAAACGAAACCGTGTCTGTTTTCATCTTCTCCTGTAAATTAAGAACGGGAACTGGGCAGAGTAGAATATTTAGGATTTTCCTTTTTCTTTTTTTTTTTCGCCCACCCCTCGCTTCCGACTTGGTGGTAAAACCCTGACTCTCATTACCTTTGACAGAAACATTGACTATTAAATGTAACGAAGCTTCTAAAAGTGCGAGATGCATCTTAGAATGCCTAATACCGCATTTTGAGGGTTACCATCTTTATTAAAGTACTAATGCTCCACGTGTGTTTTATCATTTTTATATTGTATATTTTTATATATTATTTTATTGTGCATTGGATTTCTTGCATTTCTTGGGATTTACATCCCTTTTCCAAAATTATGAAATCAATAAAATCATATGTATGTGTGACATTCTTGTCATTTTGTGCCCTCTCTTAATTCTCCGACTGGGTAATATTTACCCCTCATCGCTGACAGATATTTAATTTAATTTTAATTTTTTTTTTTTTTTCTTTCTGCATTTTGTATCATACATCTATTTCTTTATTTCCATTTTTTATTGCCTAACCTTTGTTTACGTGTTCCGTGTTTACATATTTATAATTCCCCCGCAAAACAGATGGGTCTTAGAGCAACGTAATTTCAATCCTATTTATATGTGCGCATTAATATTGCAGTATAAATAAAAAAAATAAAAAAAAGGCTTTTGTTCGCAGTCTATGAAACCAATGCAAACATGTGGAGCAAAGGTTTTTTTTTTTTCTTTTTTGACAAACTGATCAGATACAATCACAGAAAGCTGTCATGTCGAGCTAAAAATATGCATAAAATATGCACGATAAAAAAAATACAATTTAAAAAAAAAAAAAAAAAAAAAAGAGTACTATATATACAAAATATACAAAAATAAGCATGTTAAGGCATGGTGTGCTGCCAAAAATTGAGCTTCCTACTTTGTTTCCCTTTGTTTTTATTGCCTCCTATTTTTGTGTTTATGTCAGCATAGCGACCGGCTATCAATTGCAGAGACACTCTCATTCACGCATCTGGGCAACTTTTCCATTTTTGTTTCCCAATTAACCTGTTTTTTTGACCGACGGAGGCAACAAAAAAAAAAAAAAACTCAAGATATTCAAGATGCTTTGAAGGTCGTCCCTTGTGGAGTCAACTTTGTTTACTTGAAAGTGAAGAAATTCAAGTCACGACAAGAAGATTTCAACTTCACCGTGACCCGGATGAGCGAGAACCTCCACAGACATCTTGGAAGTCGTATATTACAGGACTGTCTCAAAAAATTATGATATTGTGATGAAGTTCTCTTTCTTCTGTAATGCAATTAAAAAAAGAAAAAACACATTTTCATGATATTCTAATATTTTGAGATAGGATTTTTGAGTTTTCTTAAGATGTAAGCCATAATCAGCAATATTATAATAATAAAACGGCTTGCAATATTTCAGTTTATTCGTAATGAATCCAGAATATATGACATTTTTGTTTTTGTAATTGCATTACAGAAGATAAAGAACTTTATCACAACATTCTAATTTTCTGAGACAGTCCTGCAGTTGCAACACGCTGGTTTAAAAAAAAAAAAAAAAAAAAATCTATTTACTCATCACCAACTGCTAAACATACGGACATTAGAATCAAAGCGAGGCCCCGATCGGTTTCCCTCCAGATGGGAAGCTATGAAATGACTGATTACGGCGGTGATGCAGTGATAAAGAAGCCCCGATCCCTCGGGTCCAAACTTAGACACCAGCTGCCCGTCTTGATTTCAGCACTCTGGACAGCTCCTCTCTCCCGTAGCCCGAGGTGCTGAGATTTATTTGCAGGTCTTCGGCGATGTGTCGGATAAGTGAGTTTGTGAGCCAGAGATAGGCGTCGGGCTCTGAAACTCGGAGAGTTTCGCCGGAGTTCTTAATGAGCGTGTAGATTACGGGGGTTGGAGGGGGGGGTTTAGCTCCGGCAACGCCCTCGGCTCGATTCCGAACCCGGCCGCAGCCGCCGAACGCCTGCTGACCCTTTCGCTCGCTCCCCATCGGGGCCTTCGACCTTAACGAAGCCTCACGGATGGAATAATAAATAAATATAGGCGCGGACCGCAGGGGGAAATAATTAAAATCATCACTATTTGCTCTTAAATGACACTAAAGGAAAAGAAAATGAGAGCAATTTGCCTTTGTGATACTCTACTAATTAGGCGCATTTTAGCTGGCTGCACCGAGCGAGGAAGTCAGTGGGAAAGCTGTCTGGATCCAAGTGTGTGTGCGGTTGAGAGTGTGTGTGTGTGTTTGAGGGGGGGGGGGGTCTCCCTTAGCCACATTGAATTTCCTATCTCATATTCACAGCTTACAGTGTTGTAACATCGCCTTGTTTACTATTCTGGTGGGTTGTATCATGTGGTCATTGCTCTAATCCACAGCAATGCTTGGAATTGTCAAACGGGGGGGGGGTTGGAGGAGGGGCGCCCACATTCCCCAGAGAGAGCGGTGGAGAAAGGCGATGGGGGTGGGGGGGGGTGGTCGGGCATATAAAAGCAATCTTGCAGGAAATATGTCCGGCAGACAGAAAAAGAGTTGTTTGCCGCGCGGACACGTATGGGAGACGTGACGAAACGCTGCAGCCCGCCATAAAACACACATTAGATCCGAGCGGTGCGACTACAAAACACACACACACACACACACGTAGGATCCCCCAACCCCCACACACACACGGGTAAATGCACTTGCCGGGGACTATATCACTTTGCACAGTGGAGAATCATGAACAGTAGGACACTTTGTAAATCACATTTTCATCAAATTTAAATTACAGCAGAGTTTTGCACGGCCAATGACTTCAGCGCCGGTATTAATCACCTGTTTAGCTGCGGTGTTTGCAAACGGAGGTGAAAACAAAAAAACAAACGCTGCGGCGTTTCCACCGACACTTGGCAAGGGATAAAGGGACGCCGCGGATCGCGTAGCCGTTTTCACGTGAAACTAAAAGTCGTACGGGGCGGCACGGAGGAGCGACGGTTCGCGCTTTGGCCTCACAGCAATATGGAAGTCTCCATCTTCTCCCAGTGTCTGCATGGGTTTCCACAAGGTTCTCTGGTTTCCTCCCACAGTTCAAAAACGTGCAGGACGTTCACTGGAGACCCTGAATTCCCCAGATGTGAATGAGAGGGTGAATGGTTGTAGATCTCTGTAGAATATCAATAACTGAGTACATGGTTTGTGTCTGAATTGAGTCTGGATGACAGCGTGAATGATTTTGTCTCTATATGACAAGTGATTGAGAAAGTCAAGGTTGTTTCTTCTATTTATGATAAAAGTTAAGGGTTTTTTTTGTGAATGTATGACATGTCTCTGATGAGAATGGTTGTACAACATGTGAAAGAGTGAATTGTTATGTCTCTGTAAGACATGTGAATGACTGTTTGTCGCCATGTGAATAATAAAAGCCTCTGTCTCTCCATAACGTGAATAAGTCAGTTCGTAGTTGTATGTCTATAAGACAAGTGATTGAAAAGGTTAAAGGTTTTTTGTCTATTAATGACACGTGAATGAGTGAGTGAATGATTGTATGTCTCTTCAGGACTGTCTGAGAAAATTAGAATATTGTGATAAAGTACTTTATCTTCTGGAGACCATAAATTGCTCATGTCTCCATGACGTGCGAATGTTTTTTCGATTCCATATTATTTGTAAGTCAGAGAGCTAATGGCTCTATACAGGACTGTCTCAGAAAATTAGAATATTGTGATAAAGTTCTTTATCTTTTGTAATGCAATTACAAAAACAAAAATGTCATGCATTCTGGATTCACTACAAATCAACTGAAATATTGCAAGCCTTTCATTATTTTAATATTGCTGATTAGGCGTACATCTTAAGAAAACTCAAAAATCATATCTCAAAATATTAGAATATCATGAAAAGGTAATTTTTGTTTTTTAATTGCATTACAGAAGATAAAGAACTTCATCACAATATTCCAATTTTCTCAGACAGTCCTGTATATAACAGAGTGATTGAGAAAGTTAAGGGTCGTTTCTTCTATTTATGACAAAAGTTAAGGATTTTGGTCAATGTGTGAAATGTCTCTGACGTGAATTAGTTTTTTTTTTTTAGTTTAAAAAGCACAGAGGCAGAGATGTTTGTACCAGATTGTAGCTCATAGCTAATTTCCATCTGTAGTCCTGGGAAGACAATAAAAATATAAAACTGTAAAACTGTGGTTGTATGACATGTGAATGAGAGAGTGAATTGTATTTCTACATGACGTGAATAAGCGAGTGAACGGTTGTACGCCTCTATAAGACGCGTGAACGGTTGTTTGTCGCTACGCCGAATCTCAGGAATACATGCTAATGAGAAAGTGAAAGTGTCTATATTACGTCTGGATGACAGAATGAATGATTTTATGTCTCTTTTATGATCCTATGTCTCTTTAAGATGTGTAAATGAGCGAGTGAATTGTTTGTATGAATGAATAAAGCTTGTTTGAGATCATCTTTGGTCCAAAGAAATAACAGAGGAGCTTGCCTCCAATTCCCTACGGCATTGAAAGAGGCTTCTCGCAAACAATCCAGGCGTATCTGTAACAGCAGGTATGTGACTGGAATTAAAGTGTTTAAAACTGTACTATCAGTAGGCTATGTCTTTTCCAGGCATTTATTTATATATATATATATATATATATATATATACATGAATAAAAAAACAGATACTTCATAAATCCATGCAGAGACATGACACTGTTGTCCTATGTGCTGGGTGAACAGGCAGCCGCCCCATCTTGGTAATACTTCAGTCACCTTGGCAGCGCTCTGCACTGCAGCATTCCCTTCTGTTCACCTTTGTTGTTGCAGTCGAGCCACGCGATATAATCCCATAATTCAGGCGAACTGAGGCAAAAACATCTTTCTCCAGCCCTGTGACGACAGTAATAATCACCGGGCCTCCCGAATTCCCAGCTAATTAAGCACGTTAGATAGGGGGTCCCGGCGTCGGCGAGCTGGGATTAACCTCCGATGACCTTGAGATATCATTTGAATGAAATCAACCGTGCACCGAACGCGTCCGTCTTGGAAAGTTAAAACGCCGGGGGGTGGGGTAGAGACAACAGTCGAGCGGTTTTGTGCAAGAAAAAAAAAATAACTGCACGGTTTCAGACAAACTCCTGAGAGGAGTTGCCGGAGGGCGTCGGGTAAAGGAGAGGAAGGGGCTGAACGGAGACCTTAAAACGGACCTTCGACGGGCCGAGGGAGGCGAAACGTGAAAACGGCAGCGGGGGGAAGGTACTTGACAGTATCCTCTCTCGATCATCAAAGCGTCTCGCCGGGACGAGGAGCCCTCCGGGTTCAAACAAGGGATCAGTGCGGTCAGCCGAGCGATGAAGGAGGAGACAGAGGAACAAAAAAAAAAATAGATTAAAAAAAAAAAAAAAAAAAAAGAACAGCGAATAGCAGGGAGAGACCAGAGTGCAGCATCGGCTCGTTTCGATGGTCCGACGACAGCGTTTCTTCACGGACGATTCATCGGGAATCACGTGAAGTTTCCTTTCGGCGAGGGCTCTCCGCGTTCTCCCCCCCATGTCTGCGTGGGGTTCGAAACGTCCAGTAGTTCTCCGGGTTATCGGAGACTCTTAAGTTGCCAAGACAACGCACACAATATCCGCAATAACTTTGAGATAGGAACTGATAGACTTCTCTAAGATTTAATGAATTCCATCAAACAAACAAAAAACGTATTCTTGCAACCACGGCGACGGTAGAGCGGTTTTCTTTTTCTACGTGTGACTTTTTTTTTTTTTTCCCCATTTTTACTTTAGTATAGTTCAAATCTAAATATCTCTGACAGAGAATGCATTCCAACAGAAAAAAAAAAGGAATTAATATGTCAATTAAAATTAAAAAAAACAAAACAAAGGAAATGATGAGCTCTGAAGGACAAGGTTGCACGCTGTATCCAACGCGTGCGAACTAAAACAAAAGTAGCGCCTTGCTAACATCCACTAAATATAAGGATATCAAATTGGGAGCTGCAAACGATTCACACCGGCGATAATAACGGTCACAAAAAAATGAAAAATAAAAAAAAAAATAAATGTTCCCTCAAGCCTCTGTGTGGACACATATACCTTAGAAGAACCAAAATATACACCGGTATTTACAACAAAAAAAAAAAAAAAAAAAAAAAAGGTATATTAGATGCGGAGAGATGATTTTTATTCAAAAAATCCAATTTGCATGACGGCGAGGACCCGAGATGAAGCCGGGTCATTTGTATCCTGCGCAGATGATTATCTCACAGATCGAGACTCCCTTTCAAATCTCCGGCACGGATTACTGCGCAGGACAGCTCTGCGTCAATCCTGTTAGGAAGCGTAAACATTTAAATTGGGCTCGCTATGTACCTGCGGAAGCAGACTTATTGAGTGGGGGGAACCGTTGTGAGGCGTCTGGACGCAGCCACGCATTAACAGAAAGTCTCGGTTTCTATCGATGGAAACTATTAATACTGAGACTTCCATCCGTCCATCCGTCCATCATCTGCCACTTTCTCGTGCACTCGGGATACGGGAGCCTATCGCGGCTGTCATCGGGCGAGAGGCGGGAAACACCCAAGATTGGTCGCCAGTCAATCGCGGAGCCACGTAGAGTGACAGACAACCATTCACTCCGTGATTCGGGGCAATTTCTCCCCAATTTCTTCCATTTAACCTGCTGTATGTTTTTGAGTTGTGGGAGGAAAATGAAGAACTCGGAGGAAACCAACGTGGAAAACAAACAGAAAGGTCCCCTTGTTGGAATTCGAACCACAGTCCTTCACGCCGTGAGGCCAAAGAGTTAACCACTGCCACTCTATGCTGAGATTTGTTTCTTGTTTTTTTTTTTTTTGGGTTACCTCAAATTTTTTTCTATTCTGTGTCGGTATCCAAGGAGGTAGATTTCAGTCGTTCCATCCGAATGCTTTTTTGGCATTATTATTTATTCGTCAGAATGTCCATATTGTGGTGAACAGATTGGAACTACATGCAGGAAAAAATGTCAAAGACCTGAAAAATATGTTTGTTTTTTTAAAATCTGTGGTTCGGATCGTTCGGCTGACTGAGGATGTCTTGGTTTGGAAAGCGCCTGCGATGATCGGAAACTTCAAATTGATCTTACATGTGGGGAGCAGGTCTGGGCCACACAACGATTTTACGGAAACCTGACATTCCTCCGTGAGCAGCAACTTGGCAACTATGGCGAGGAAAAATAATTTGAAATCAATGGGGTTGGCCTTCTGTCTGGAGCATCCACGGTAAAAAAAAAAAAAAAAAAAAAAAAAAGAAATAGTGAGAGAAGGACGCCAGACAGACAGACAGAAAGAGCAAAATGATTGAATAAATTAATGAATAACAGTATAAATGATCGGGTGGGCTGTGGCGGCCACCTCTCCAATTGTAAGGTTGGTGGTTTAATTCCTGGCTCCTCCTTTCCAAAAGTGTCCTTCAGCAAGATCCTGCACCCCGCTCAGTTGTGGTGTGTGAGCGCTGTGTGAATGGATGAATTAAAAACAGTATAAAGCACTTTATAAAGGGTGCAGATCGGTTACCATCCTCCAACTTCTTGATCTCCACTCCCTGTAGCCTCACCGTTCCACCCGAGTTCCTCTCATTCACATACATACATTCCGTCTTGCTGCGACTAACCTTCATTCCTCTCCTTTCCAGAGCATACCTCCACCTCTCTAGATTTTCCTCAACCTGTTCTCTGCATTCACTAAAGATTACAATGTCATCTGCAAACATCATGGTCCATGGAGATTCCTGTCTAACCTCATCCGTCAGCCTGTCCATCACCACTGCAAACAAGAAGGGGCTCAGAGCTGATCCCTGATGGAGTCCCACCTCCACCTTAAACTTCTCTATTATCCCTACCACCATCTCACAGCAAGCATACATGTCCTGCACCAGTACCAATTCTACCAGTGTTTCGAAGGCTACCAGCCTCCAGTTCAGAGGTTGCTGTTTCCTGTTGAATATTTTCCAGCAACCAGACAGAAACCAAACCCACGATAATGCACTGTGGACTCCACCGGTGTCTAGTAAACCAGAGCCTATGGCAAATCGTTTGCCTTGGGTGGGGAGGGATCAATGAGTTGATCTAGGCCAGCTACACAAGGCTATCATCCCTCTGATGCTGCTGCTTGAAAATAATTCAAGAAAATAATAATAATAAAAAAATAATAATAAATAACCAGTGTTACCGAGTTTTTTCATTTCTAAAATGTAATTTTAAATTTCAAGATTATGGCAATCTTGTAACATCTATATTGAAAAAATATTTTGGTCACTCTTAACAAGCAACTGCACTGCAGGAAAAGTATGAAAGTTCACAGTGAAGATGGCATTTTTGAATCGCTGCAGGTGAACAATTTAAGTTCACTTTTTTTTTTTTCTCCATGATACAAGAACTCAAATAGACTCAGTATTTTGCTTAAAAGTAACCTTCAACCCGACCTTTTTTTCTTGGAGTTCAAAATGTTTTCTCCGCAGTTTTTCATTGATTTAAAAAAATTGCAACACATTTAAACATAGCATAAAGGCAAAAAAAAAAAAAAAAAAATCACATTATATGCCGTGTTAATTCATTTTAAATTTCAAAAGGGTTGTCTGTCTCGCTGTGTTTTCTTTACTATGGGGAAACGGGTCCAAATGCCTTTTTGAGTGGTCAAGGTTGCAGACCCCTCATCGAGACCAGTCCAGAACCAAGAATGCCTGAAGCACCTCGTGTTTTTGGGTTCGAAATAAGACGGCCGCCGATGCAAGAGCGAACAGAGCTTTCCTAATGGTCAATTCGCTTTAAAAACTCGAAAACAGAGACAAAATCTTTGCAGCGAAGATGAGCTTGCTGGACTTCTGACATGATGTGATTGCCGCAAAGGGTCTGTATAAACTTTCCCCATGCTGTCTGCGTCAGTAGATTCTAAAGTCTAGCACATTGTCAAAGCCGAAGAGTTTAGATCACGTTGCCACGGCTACTGCTCTGGTTGATTTATTTAACCAGGGAGAAGCGTTGAAATGACGCAATCATTCTAATGGCTTTGAGGATGGCTTTTGTAATAATCTTTTGAATGAGGTTCATTGTCGGTGCTGTGCGGTGTCAAAACGCCGCAGCTCTTCCTTGCAGGCGAGGTGTCGGGCTCGTCCGCACTCGACGCGTCGCACAACATTTTGGCCTCAGATGTTCTTTCAAGCAATAACAGACTTCTTTCCCCACTCCACAAGGGCAGGTCCGGCCACCTCAGACAATCGCAAATAGTCTGAGGCCACGCAGTTCTGGCTCTAACTCTCTCTCTCCCCGCGGAACTGCGGTGTAATTTCAAGACACCTGCCTAGCCTGTCACTTCTAGTAAATTCATGGTCATTACTCCGAGACAAAAGCACAAAACCCATCCGATGCCGGGGCCCACATGCTCCGAGATTCCAATCCGTTGAAAGTAACACCCTTTGCCTCAGATGCAATAATCTAACGCATGTATGCATGTACAGAGGCATCAAAGAACAACAATCACCTATTATACCAATCACCTAAAATCTTTATTTATACAAAATAATTCAAAAAATTTGTTTTAATTTAGAAAAAAAAATCCCACCCATTTCTAAATTCATATATCTATTTATAATTTTCTGAAGCTCAAAAAAATATCTTCCCTTTCATCCGTCCGGACGTCGGTCTGGGGTTTTGAGGTTGTTCCTGAAGTCGCCCCATCACAACTCCATGTTGACCAGACAGGGTGATCAATGCAGGGGGCGAAATAGTAAATACTGCCAAAGTATTGTGCTGCGTTTACATGTTCTTCACACTGTCACAAGATAGTTCCGAGTTGCCAATGACTTCTTCCAAGCGTGGTGTGTTTATGTGCTTTACAGTGTGACAGCACACTGTATAAGAAGTTGGCAAGCTTTTGTAGCTAAACGTTGTAGTCTTGCCAGGACGGGGGTTTAATTCTGTTTAGAATCGGCGTCCATGTGAAACTTTCAAGTTGGGAATCGGTTTTTCAAATTTTCCTGACATCACTGAAACATTTTAGATTAGATCAGCAACATCTGGCGCAATGCATGACTGCTTGGTGAGTTATTGGATGCCATTTTTTTTTTTTTTTTTTTTTTTTTTTTAAATCGCAGACTGCAAGAGCACTAAATAAGGCTATAAAATAAAAATTAAAAAAAATAGAAAATAAAAAAAAATATTTGTCACATATGTTTTGGTGTCCCAACAAAATAAATCCAATTTGATCCTCTGTTTGTTTAAGGACAGGCTAAAAACCTGGGGTAGCTCCTAGTGATGCTGCCATAGGCTTACTCTGCAGAGGGATATCCCAGGGTGCACTTCCCTCCTTCCTCCCCCTTCATCAATGCGTGATAGTATCTCATTTCGCAGTTTTTAGTTTAGGAATATCAAAAGTTAACAGTGTCCATCCACCGGCTCCCGGTAGCCGCCCGCATCAAGTTCTAGTCCCTGGTGCTCGCCTACCGGGCAGTGAATGGGACGGCCTTGTCTTATCTCCAGGTTATGGTCAAGCCACGTGTCCCTACCCGTCCCCTCCGATCTGCCACCTCTGGGCGACCGTCCACCCCATCACTCAGAGCCCACGGCTGCCTATCGAACTGGTCTCGGCTCTTCTCGGTCTCGGCTCCCCAGTGGTGGAACGAACTGCCGAAAAAGGTCCGAACAACGGGGTCGCTGCCCATCTTTAACCGTGAGCTGAAAACATACCTCTTCACCAAGCACTACTCAACTAATCGCACTTAGCCCCCAACCCCACTGCCAAAGAAAAAAAAAAAATGTATGTATGCATATGGCTCTGAGATGGCTATTTGGTTTGGAGTGGTCACTTCTGACTTCCAACAACTGGTAATTCTGAAATGCACTTCTTGTAAGTCGCTCTGGATAAAAGCGTCTGCCAAAAGACTGTAATGTAATGTAATCATTGTATCATGTCGTCCTTTTAGCTTGTAGCTGTTAGCGCTACTGTTTTTAGTCGTAGGAGATCAGTGTGTACGACAACCCTCATACACTCACTCTTGCTTTCTATTTCACAGCCCTTGTCTTTCCTTCCGCCCAAATTGGTCGAGAAAGAAGGCCGCCCACATTCATTTTGGAGGTTTCAGCTTTTAGCGTTTTTTTCCTCGCTACTGTCACCAAAATGCTTGCTCATGGGAGAATGTTTGGTTTCTGTCAATCATTTTAGAGGGTGTGGTCCAGACCAGAAATGACCAGCTATATAAATTAAATCTGACGCAACTTGACTGTAAAGTGAGACGTGAGTGATTCCAGACACAGCTGGCATGAAAGATACGCTTGCTGTGAGGAGGAGGAGGAGGTCATATGCTCTTTTTGACCAGACCTTCTGGGAATGGTGGCGGTGCAGCTGTCAGCGGGGGGGAGAGCGAAATTTGGGTTCAGCATGACCCTTTTTTTTAAAAGACCCACCGATACTGGAGCAACGAGGCTTTTGAATTCAAGGCTTCGCCCGCCGGTCAGTGTTGTTATTGTGAACTTTTTGAGAAAAATGCAGCAGGGGAGGCATGGAGCCTCATCCTTAGAGACTGCAGCCTTGTTCCAACTTGTATGCTTTTTTTTTTTCCCCTAAAAGCAAAATCAGCCACAAATCTAAAAAAAAAAAAAGGCATAAATCTAACCGAATGAGTGCAAATGCTAAGTGGGACAAACCAGTCGACCAAACAGAGATGTGAATGACCAAACCGTCGATCACTCGTTCCATTTGCTGTATACGATTAAACTAAAAGTTTGTTTTTTTCAAAAAAAAAAAAAAACAGCAAATCCATTCCCGTGCATCACCATCCCTCTATTTGCAACACTGCGGTATCACACCCTGCAACAGCCTCTGCCGAACACGTCTGCAACACTGGAGGTAAGCTTAAAAGCATGCTGATGAGCTGTGTCTACAAAAAAAATAAAATAAATAAAAACATTGAATATTAACAAGGTGAGAAGTCGAGTTGGATCAGCTGGTCGGGCCTGCCGGGGTCCGTGATTACATCAAATCCACAGTCGGACGGTTTTGACTCGGTGCTGTGTTTGCTTTACTGCGGCGGGTTCAAATTCAGAATAAATAAAAGTTATTAACATAAACTAATGGTTGAACAAATTAACGAGTAAATGTATTATGTGCATGAAATAATAAACACACACTTACATATACTGACGCATCTGTATTTCTAAAATCTCATTTCATTAGCAGTTTGTTTACACATCATTAATGCATTTATTCAAGTAGGTAATACAATAATTAGAATTAATCCATCGTCGCAATTCTCTTCATACTTGCGTATTTTGTTATGGCGCGTGAATCCGTCGGTGTCGATGAAGCGTGCACACCTTAACCGCACGGAGTTGAAATCCTCTATGCAGTTAAGGGGAACTGTTGCCATGCCAAATCCCAATCCCTATTGACAGAGAAGAGCTGTTTCTTTGTGAGTTTCGCCTTATTCTCCTCTCATGCCAGGGGGGATTACGAAAGCACTGTCACTGCAATTTATCTGAGGCAGGCTAAACATTTGCTGGATTTTTGCCGCTATTCAAAAAGATGCATTCCTTTGGTTTGAGAAAATAACCCTTCATCGCACGTGGGTTTCGCCGCATCAAGCAACAAATGTGCAGCCGAGCCGGGACGAGCCGGTTCAAACGGAATGCCGTGAATCTCTCGTCTGCTCAGGGGCAACGCGAACTCTACCTATGCACTTACCGCCCGGTCCATGCTGGGAGAAAGCGAAAAAGAAGATGAATAATTCAAGCCCGGTCTGGGTGAGGCTGAAAAAGGCCGTGCTGGGATACATAAGCATCATACTTTGCGCCGCGTGATGCACAACTCAAACTTGCAAACAAAATTCTAATCTCAGAGCCGCCTGCAGAGATTTAAAGGAATGTGTGATATTTCTCAGTAACCAATAGCATTTATTCTCAGGTCTGCGGATAAAAAAAAAAAAGGAAAAAAAAAGAAAATTCCTTGTCCTTCTGCAGGAGATTTATATGAGCTTTTACCGCTCCTGTGAACCGCAACAACGTCGGCGTAAAACAACGCGGCCCGCTGCCGCACTCCGTGCTCGTCTGGCTGAAAAAGGGCTTTTTCGCACCCGGCGGAAAGTCTAATCAGTTATCAAACTCCCGGCACGGATAAAGCGAAACCGGGAAGCCGTGCGATTTCACCGGGAAAGTCGGTAGTGGCCGTCAATTCATCCACGAAACATCCTCGAACAAAAACACCTATGACCTCTTCATAACGGAGCATCAAGTGGCCATATCTGTTTGTTTGTGTTTGCCCTCATCCTCCCCACACGCGTGTTTGCATGTGCGCTGCATGTGCGCTGCATGTGCGCTGCATGTGCGCTGCATGCGCGCGCGTGGGTTTCGGTACGGCCCGGCCACAGTGATCGATGGCTCTATTACAGTCTCGCTTGATTTATTGTGTAATTACTGGCATCAACGCAACCCGTCATCCTCAATCTACTCACCATTGTGAGGCTGCGGCGCAGCGCGTTGCACCGAAACGAGAGGAAATGTCAACAAAAGCGGCCGCTTTTAGATCCACGTATCTAAAAGCACAATTTCAAAAGCATTTTATCAGGCACGGAGACGCAACTGATAACATAAACCAACGTGTGTGCACTTTGAGTCTGTATGTGTGTGTGTGTGTGTATGCCAGTGATGTGCACTGATGTTCACGACTGGTGACGCATCGTATCCTGCGGACGAGGAATCGTGAGAAAAATCCCTGGAATCACGAGCACCAACCATGAGGCAGGAGAAGTGCGTGCCTCACTTCTCGCCATTGTTTTATGATCGCTCAGCACAAAAAACTTGTCACACACATCCAGTTGTTGACAAAAAAACTGGATTGGGAATGTAGTTTATCCAGCAAAAGTATTTAAACATTTAAATAGCGACATACAGAGGGAGCGATCCTAGCTTGCTAGCAGTCAGTTGTCATGACGCGATCTACGTTGAGGCTCAACAATCCACTGCCTCACCGCAACTCTCTTCTCAGTATTTGAACAGTAAATGTGAAAATCCAGCCGTTTTGAATAAAAAAAACAAACCTTTATAGTTCAAATCACTGATAAATATAACCGTTTAATTCCTATTTTAATTTTCTTTTTTCTTTCCAAGATTGGCAAGTTGCTTCCCCTGACTGCACCTCTCTGGTGTACGCCACTCTAACTTCAATGGTAAATATAGCTTTTTCATCACTTTGCATTTTCAGAGCCCTTCACACTGGAACCCCCCACTGACACACCGATGGCGGCGGAGCTGCGATGCAGGACGCTAACCAGGCCATCGGGAGTATCGGATATCCAATCAGTGTGATGTAAAACACTGTACACTTTGACTTCTGTTCCTTTAATTAGATGGATCAGCAGCTACTAGCTTATACTTTCTTGAGCATTCATTCTTTATCTATACTGCTTATCCTGCAGCCTGTCACAGCCGTCATTGGACGAGAGGCAGGGTTCACCCAGAACCGGTTGCAATATAGCCATTCACTCCCTTCTTCAGGGTTTGCCCAAAGCAGAGTCTTTTTATGGTTACACAGTAGGTCAGGGGGGCCAATACGTCAATCGCGATCTATCTGTCGATTGCAAAGGTAGTCTGGGCAGATTGCATGGTATTTAAAAAAAAAAAAAAAAAAAAAAGACGTCAGCCATACCCGTCCTCACTATGATATTTGTCACTTAACTGATATACAGGGAGGCCAGTTTGACATTTGACCTTTTCTGACACATGGGTCACCGTGCACTCGCCTGCAATGGCGCTAAGTGCTGCAAAACTCTAGCAAGTTTGCAAGTTACCTAGTTATCCTCAGATTTATTTATTTTAAACTTAAGAAAGGGTAATAAAAGAAGTTGGGGAACTGGAGTGGGGCGTGGGAGGAGGACTTTTTTTTTTTTAACTGTCATTTTCAAAGTGCCTTTGCATCATCTTCCAGATGAAAATCATTTGGAAGTAAAAAAAAATGTGCAGTTGAATTGTGCAATATGGGTTCATGCGGTTATGCAAGGTACACCAACTTATTGTATATATAAAGAATTCAATAAATTTCCAGATAAATATACTGTATGTTTAGCATTTTTATTGTAGATATAGATTTATTTTGACTTTTTATAAGTCGCTTGCATGCCGAAAAAGTGTGTGCACCCCTGCTGTCGTTCAAATGAATTAGAATTGAACCAAGGATCTTCTTGCTGTGAGGGGGAAGCTGCCGAGTCAACTTTCTTGAGCGTGACAATTTGTTCTGTTTTTTTCCCCACAATCATTACATTTCAATTTAAGATTGCGTTCATGGACATATTAATCCCTGGCGCCAGACTGTCCAATCAAACTAGCATTGTTATAAGATACAATAGGACGGCTACTTAGAAATTTAATTCGTTCTTTGACTCAGTTCGCAAAGTGAAATGTTTGCAAACCGAATCAATGTTTCCCATTGATCTGTTCTGCAGCGACAAAAAACATACTGTACCCTTTTGAAACTTTATACGTTTAATTGTGGTAAAAATACCGAAACGAATTAAAGATAACCAAAATTATTACTTGTTTCTTTTACTGAATCAGCAAAAGTAACACCTTCTCACATGAGACCCTCACTAACACCATCTCCAGCAAGCTGTCTTTCATTAATCCAAACTAACAATCACTCCTTTTGCCACATCAGACCAGGGGTGTCAAGCATATAATGAGGCCTGCAGGATAATTTGAAAGTGAAAAAATGCATAAAAGGCAACGATTTAATTTTTTTTAATTAAATGCAGTTTGAGAATTTCCCGCAAGGGGGTGCACTATTTCGGTCAGAGTAGAAAACAATCCGCATCACTGAGACGGACCAATCAGCAGACGGTATCAATGCGCCGTCTGCTGCTTGTTACGACGTTGTTTCTACCCTGTTCTCTACCTCTCCGCTACTCCCTCATTAGCCAAAATGTCGTTATCAAAACAGAGAAAGGTAGATAAAGAATGTAGAATTTTCAAAGAAAAATTGACTACGTCCCATTTATTCACGGAGACACATGGGAAACCTCTGTGTTTGGTGTGTTTGCAACAAGTTTCGTTATTTAAGGAATACGTTCGGCGCCACGATGAGACTCAATCACGGCCAAAAATATGTTAGCTTGCAAAGACAACTGAGAAGAGATAAGATCAACAAATCGCTGGCGGGTCTGAGGAAACAGCGGTCCACTTTCACCGATAGCCGAGAAATCAGTGAAGCGGCGGTAAAAGCCGGCTAGCTAATTGCTAGCGAAAATGTGCAATTTAATGTTAGTCACCAGCTTCACTCCAAGAGAGTATGATGGAATTCTACTGTTCATGCAACTCCATACAATTTCAGTGTGTATTGTATGTGTACGCATGTTTCATGTATGAAGTTTACACATTTACAGGGCAGGTGAATACTTTCTTCCTTACACATTTAATAGCACTGTTTTTAGTGTAGGGTGTAGGCAGGGATTCAATTTAGATTCTATATGCACATGTGTAAATGGTTTAAAAATCCCTTTCTTTAGAAGTCTCATTTAATCTTAAAGTCCATAACTGTATTTTTCAATACCAATTACCTGTTAAAGTTTTGTGCCTTTGTACGATCAGTGGGATCGCATGATCACATGATTGCAATGCATACATGTAAATGATAAATGTAAATTGCACTTTTGTCTAAGGAAATATGAGGTGTTTCATGAAATGTCTTGGAAAAGGATTGTTCATTATTATTCCAAGATTTTCCTAATGTCCTCGTACTTCTTTACACCGAAACAGTGGAAAGACATGATATTTTGGTTATTTATTGCTGAGTATGCAATTATTTTGATGGTCCGGCCCACTTGACATCTACTTAGGCTGTATGTGGCCCGCGATGAGAAATTAGTTTGACACCCCTGGTTCAGACGGTTGACTTAGCCATGTGCTAGTGCTTGGCGAAATCTGCAACACAAACACCACACTCACGTTCAGCTATTATTTCCTTCTTCGGAGCGAGTGAAATTTTTAACTTCATCCTAATCCCACTATCATTAGCACTTTTGACCTTTTTTGAGCCATAATGAGAGCTCACATGCCAAAAAAAAAAAAAACAGAACACGTAAACAACATACGCGACTATGCTACGCTACGATGCTAGTTCTTTTGTTTGTGCGGTGAGATTCAAAATTTGATCAAAAACTCCGTATATAGGCCGGTTTGTGCGTAATTAGGGGCGTTTGCAAGCTGAGGTTCTACTGTACATATTATCACACAGCTGGTTAATGCATTTGCATTGCAGGATGCAGGATTTAATTCCGGTGTGGGGTTTGAATCCCCCGCCGTCTCCCTCAGGGCCTGCGAAGGTTCTCTCATGCCTTTCCAGCTTCCTCCCACAGTCCAAAAATATGCAAGCGGCTAACTGAAGACTCCGTAGGTGTATATGAGTGAATGAATGGTTGCGGGTCTCTTTGTGTGTCCATGTGATTCAGTTGCGCGTCGCCTCTCTCTTTCTTTCTCTCGACGGCGGCAATTGGGCGAGGGGCCTTTTTTAAAATCGAAAATGAGGGCAGGCTTATTTTGTTTAAAGGCCGTTCTTCTGTGATGACGTCCACACAGTCTGAAAGCCTTTTTTGACCCCGCGTCTTGGTCATGACGTAAGTGGATGGGCGGATTATGTTTAATGCGAGGGGCCTACACAGCTGTGGGAAACCTAACTGAACTTTGACATCCTGCAAGATGTTAAAGTGGGAAAAGACCAAGAATTGGTCAGAATTGGTCAGAGCCATGATGGAAATGTCTTACTTATTTTAAGCATCCGCATCACTTGGCATCCATTGAAAAAGCATTCACTTTAGTGAGGTTTCAGTGTTCACTCTTCTGAAGGTCATACAGAATCATTCAAGAATATAGATTGATCCAAACTTATTCATTAACTTTACCATTTATCCTGCACTCAGGGTCGCGGGGCGAGCTGTCATTGGGCGAGAGGCCGGGTTCGCCCTGGACCGCTCACCTGTCGATCACAGGGCCACTTATGGAGACAAACAGCAATTCGCATAGGGACGTACAACTACTCTGAGGGTTTCTACTAACTACTCTGGGTATCAGCTAATCTTATTTAATGCTTTTAATGCTACTTTAAAGATATTTAAAGCCCGTGTGCAACTGCAGATTTTTTTATCTATAATATCCATCCATCGTCTGGCGCTTATCCCGCACTCGGGGGGATGCTGGTGTCTATCCCGACTGTCATCTGGCGATGACAGTCAATCGTAGGGCCGCATACGCAGACAAACAACACTATTTTGGCGCAATTTCCCCTCAATTTGTTGTTATTGTTTTACAATTAACCTTCTGCATGTTTTTGGACTGTGTGGAGGGAACCAGACAACCTGGAGGGACATGGAAAGTCCAAACAAAAAGGTCTCCTCGTCTTTCGTGCTGTGAGCGCTAACCACTGCGCCACCGTGCTGCCCGGATTTATAATATTACCAATCATTTACATCTGGAATAGATTTCAAACGGTAACAGCACTAAAGGAGCACATGGATTTAACTTTATGTATGATTATAAGTGCGTTTTAGTATTTGTTCATGGCATTTGTCATTGGATCTCCTCCTTTGAGTCCTTTACTTTGTAATATTTGAGCCATGAGTGCACAGAAAGTTCATCAACGTCCTTCCGAAGGCCGGCACACAGCCTTTTTCTTTCTCAGTGCTTCAAACCCATCTTCCAAATCCACACATTGCACCCTCTCACTTCCTCTTCTCTTCATCAAGGTCCGCTGACTCGCCCCAACCACCCACAAAAGAGTCCTTCATCCAACCACTTTCTGAAAATGACACTTTCCCATTATTCCGACACAACAACATTCCCCGCTCTTTTGCCACGCTCAGCTTTTCGATGCTGTAACTTCGCGCACCGTCAGACTTACTGGCAGTAAACACCAGCCTACGGGTTCCACCTGTCAATCGTCACACTAAATTATTCGATGTTTATATAGCAACATTTTTTTATAGCATCAAAATAAATTGCGAATAATATTTTTTACTCCAATTAAGTGTATTTAAATTTTTAATGCCTCTAGACATTCATTTAGTGCTATGTAATGCTATTTAGCTCCTTAATTTTTGCTAAATCTATTTAATGATTTTTAATCCTTGACAAGCGGAAACCCTGCACTCAATCGTCAGTTCGCAAGTCTGGGCAGTTTACGGTCTTCGATGACGCTTCAGCTTATTTTTAGCTTGTTGGAGGAAAAAACGGAGAACCCACGCAAACACAGGGAAAACATGCAAAATCCACAGAAAACCTTTCGGGAATTGAACCAGGAAGTAGCTAACCGCTGCTCCGCCACAATTCCAAACTGTATTACAAAATATTGTTCCCGGCAACCGAACGAATGCAAGGATCCCACTTTCATTTCACGTTTGTGCATGTGACCGGTCGTGGTAAACGGTAAATTTCACACCTCGCGGTTTCAACGCGCTTCACACACACACACACACACACGCCTATGTTGGCAGAGCTGCCGTGCGAGACGTTTAGCAGGCCGCAGGGTGCAGCCCGGGGTTCGGTGTCCTGTCCAAGGACAGCTGGATGTGCAGACGGGAGGAGCCGGGAATCCGGACTAATAGCCTAAAAGCCACAAAAGGACAAAATTGCCTCTGTAGGCGGCCATTCCTGAGGGCATCAGGAGGAAAGATGGCCCCATCTGCAGCTGAAGATTGAATGATTTGAGTTTATTTACTGTAAAAGATGATGGAATTGCCATTACGCGCAATAGGCGCAGCTTAAACTCGGTCTAAGTGGTTACCTCTTGGCGTTAATAACTCAGCCGGGATTTATCTTCACCAAACACTACCCTACTAATCGCACTTATCCCCCAACCCCCCCGAAAAAAAAACAAAAAAAATGAAAAACGATTCAATGAATGTATGTATGTATGTATATGGTTCTGAGATGGCCATTTGCTTGAGTGGTCACTTCTGACTTCCGTACTTCCGCACTTTTTTAAGTCGCTTTGGATAAAAGCATCTGCCAAATGAGTGTAATGTAATGTACCTGGCGCAGGTGTGAAAGGGTTTGTGTTTACTCCTGGAAATAGAATTATTCCCTTTCCACAACGGGATCCGTACAAGTCCCTTGTGTCGCACGTTTTCTATCTTGAGCGAACGACCAGCTGGCCTCTTAACAGTCAAAAAAGGGAACGGGAACGGCTCAGCCGCCTCGCCACCGCCGTCGCTCGGGCTCCCAATCGTGAGCGAGCCCCGGCGCCGCTTGCCGGCACGTGACAATCGCACAGCTCAGCGCAAAAAAAAAAAAAAAACAGACGCGTCGTCCTCGTCGCAACCGACTCGGCGGCGGACCTGAAAACGCCAGATGCCTCCCGGCGGAGTTATTAACGCCCAGAGGCGTCGGTCGGAGCCCTCTCGCAGATGGGAGGCAACGATGTACTCTAGTCATCGCTACCTTTGTCTAAAAAAAAAAAAAAAATCCACAGAGAACCGTAATTACAGGGGCTCGTGTTCTATATTTAAACTAACCGCTGCACATTTTGCGAAAATCACCTTGGATAACGGGGCCGTTGTTAATTGGTACAAAGCGAACACGTTGTTTCTGTTGAGTTGAAAGAGACGGATTTGGCTCGGCGGCCCTCCTGTGTCCCAGACAGGCATTGTTACTGCCCTGAACTCCGCATTACCCCATTCTCCCCCTCCCTTCTAAACGCCGCTGCATTTGTTTAGCGAGACGGCGCTTTCTCCCAAGTCAACAGGGCTTTGTACTAGATACGGCTGGCAATGAGCCACCAGAGTAGAAAGACTCTCCAAGGACTTAGAGCAAACTAGACGTGCGCGTCTCTGCGACCGACCGACCGAACCGCAAAAGGGAGCCAGACTTGAAAAAAAATAAATAAATTTAAAAAAAAAAAAGAAAAAAAAAGAAAAATCGAGAGCGGCCAGTGTTTCGTCTAAAAGAAGCGTCCTTCAAACACAAAAAAAAAAGAAGTTCAAATACATGGGCTATTTTCATCCACTTTAAGCACAAAAAAAGGTTTGTGAATGCGCGATATGTGATGCTCAATAGACTAGATGAATCAATTAATTCATAAACATACGAAAGGGAATTTGAAGACTGAATCAGTAAGGCTGGCTTCAAATAATTCTCTTAATGCGACCCCATTGATTGGCAGGTGGCAGATTCAGGCCCAGCTCTTGTTGAATGACTGCTGTGGTTGTCTTCAGGATGAGCATCATACATACGATAGTCTCTCAAAAATCTGTCAAATTCAATTATTTTGTAATTTTACAAACTATCCAGAAGTCGGGTGGGACCAGTTGACCCCCAGGTGTATGTGTGACCCCGTGATTGGCGTGATTGGTCTTCATGATGACCATGGTAGATAAGGAACTGATTAATGATTTGCGGCTCATTTGTGTCAAAACAGGACAAAATTATTATAATATTATTTTGAAATTGCTGCAAATTTTGCTGCAGGGGAAACATGCCCTCGGCCCCACGAGGCAAATGTTCTCATAAAAATCCTGTCAGAAATTATTCAATGATCAGAAAGCAAAATACGAGTCCCGGGCTGGGCTGGGCAAGGCTAGCCGGCTTCTATTTCAGCATCGGGAACGGCAAACCTTACAGATTTAGAGCAGCAGTGGGATTTATTTGTCACAAAAAAAAAAAAAAAAAAACACAGATTCAGGTTTGTATTATTTCAAAGCACTATTACTTTCAACTCCAAGAAAAACTCTAATAAACCAGGAACTTCAACCTGAGGAGCGCCTAGGATGGGAAAGGCAACAATGACACTGAAAGGTAGGAATGGGAAAACTGATCGTTTAGCACGCGGGTACAGCTCAATGACGTGCACCGCTTTCATTTTTTAGCATCAAGTAACCGAATGTGACTTTGCCCCCCCGCCCACCTCCGGCTCCCTCATGCCTGCTCTCAGCAGGGCTTGATGTCACATGACTCTCGCCCCGACCGCAGCTAGCAAAGAGCCTCCCTTCCGCTCCTGTCTCTTCGCGTTACGTGCAGACACACTGAAGAAATTTACATGCAACAGTATAACTTTTTTTTTTTTTTTTTTTTTTTAAATCAAATTGAAGCGCTTTTCTTTCTGCGTTTTGGTTTCGGGAGATGGATGAGGCCGATCCAAAAAGGTGTCAAGGAGTCACCGGGGGGGAGCGAGCGATGTTCCTGCAGCTTCAAGCGTAGAAAAGTGAGGAAGGTGATCCCCCCCCCCCCCCCCCCCTCGCCATTCTTAACACACTAAACTTTCCCTTCAGTCAGATTCCTGAAAAATTCACAGGAACGGAGCATCGCATCATCTTCCAGGGAAATTTTTTTTTTTTTTTCATTTTAATTCCTGGTTTACGACGGCCCCTTTAAAAACAACAAATGAGATTCCTTTTATGATGTAAACACTGTGTAAAGTTGCCTTCTCTCCGTCTGCTGTTGGGGGATAATCAAAACTGGGAACAACTGGGATTCCGTCTCGGCAATGAAAGAGTTTTGAATTAATGTTTTTATTCATTCTCCACAATATCATGCTTTACAAATCGATGCACTGATTCCATTGGTTCGAAGATTACGTTACTCTGCATTGTACCATATAACGTAATATCCAACTGGGCCGGACGGCAAAGTGGTTAGTGCTACTGCCTCACAGCAAGAAGGTTGCTGGTTTAATTCTGACGGCCTTCCTGTTTAGAGCATAGATGTCAAACTCTGGCCCGCGGGCCAAATTTGGCCCACACTGTAATTATATTTGGCCTGCAAAGCCATAAAAAATGAATATTACAGCTGGCCCGCCGGTGTAGTCTACAGTGCATGTATCGCTAATTCTACAAATCCCATAATTTTCTGCTGGTGTTTTGGTACGATAATAACAACAGGACCCATAAACGCCCTATTTTCTGTGTGCAGTAGTCATAGCAACCTTACGCTAATACTGGCACCCTGCTACTTAGGCAGAAGACAGGAATTTGCATGTGTGCAATATTAAGTTATATATTGTATAGTATTAAGTTATGCTTGTTCTATATTTAGCTTTTAAGCAAAACTTGTTTGTGTTCATATTAAAAGGCTCATTGTTATATATGGAGGAAGATTTTTTTCAATAAATATCAATGTCGGCCCGCGACTTTTTCCCAGTTTTGAATTTTGGCCCACTGTGTTTTTGAGTTTGACACCCCTGGTGTAGAGTTTGTTTTTTCTCCTGCATGGGTTTTCCTCAGACAACCAAAAACATGCAGCAGTACAGTGATCCCTCGCTATAACGCAGTTTACTTTTCACCGTTTCGCTACTTCACGGATTTGCATTGTGCATTGTGTTCTGCATTCTGATTGGCTAAAAAGTCACTCCGCTTCTTCTCTACCTGTGCATCAATAACGTTGCAGTTTAATATGTACACATACGTAAAACAGCTTGCCAAATTTACATTACGTACGTGCAAATTCTCTTGCAATTTCGAGTTTCTCTAAAACCCATCATGTTGACAAAACGCTCTGGACCGACAAAAGCACCTGCGGCAGGGCCCAAAAGGCAGCGGAAGATGCTATCTATTGCAGATAAAGTTAAACTTCTGGACATGCTAAGGGAAGGTAAAAGCTATGCAGCTGTAAGTCAGCATTACGGAATTAATGAATCTTCCGTTCGTTCCATAAAGAAGGAAGAAAAAAACATAAGGACGACAGCAGCAATAAGTTTTAATAAGGATGCAAAAAGGGTTGCAACTGTCCGCAATTTTTTTTATAATCATTTTTAATTTTCTCCCGTTTAATAAAATTACTCGGGTCGCGGTGGGCGGTGCTAATCTCCGCAATTTGAAGCCTTCTGTTCACATTGATGATTAAAATCATCATTTGACAGTACAGTAAATAAGTTATTTGTTGAAAAAAACGTTTCTAAAGTACATTACTTTTAGTTGTGAAACAAATGATTGAGCCTGTAAAATAAAAAAAAAAAATAAAGGTTTCCGCTTCACGGATTTTGCCTATCACGGGTTCTTTTTGGAACGTAACCCCCGCGAAAAACAAGGGTATTCTGTACACCGAAATATGCCCAGATATGTGAATAGTTGTAGGCCTACATGACATGTGAATGTGATGGATAACAGAGTGAACGGTGTCACAGTAGAACCTCGGCATATGAATTTAATTTGTTCTTTGACCCTCTTCGCACACCGAATAAATGTTCCCCATTGAAATCAATGCAAAACCCATTGATCCACTCTCCAGCCCTGAAAAACACTCCTTTGAAACTTTTTCATAGGTTGATTTGTGGCAAAAAATGCAGAAATGAATGATAACCTTGATTCCTTCTGTGTGTCTTCTGTGCTTCTTCTTCTTGCCGGCACTTGTACTCTGCATTTTCTTTGCTAAATCAGCAAAACTAAAGCCTTCTCACATACGGTACCCTATCTCCTGCAAGCTATCTTTCATTAATCCAAACTTTTTGGGAGCGATAATGACGGCTAACTTACTAGAAAAAAAGCATAAGAACAGTAGAACACAACGAAGAATGATGTAAACAACGCGGGGTACCGTTCATGGTGCCAAAACACAGAAAGTGACTTTGTGTGTTTGTACACTGTGGCTTGTTCGCAATTCGACTCAAAATTTGTTCTTAAACTGAGTTAGCTGGCTTATTTGTTTTTAACTGGGGGCGTTCCTGAGCCGAGGTTCCTCTATACATGAGATAGCCAGTGAATGCTGTGCATCTCAATATGGCGCCTGAATGGTTGCATGTCTCCATAATGTGTGAATGAGTGACTGAATGGCTTTTTGGACGCGGGTCAACTTGTTGAACAGGAAGCGAAACAGATCTGCGATCACCACTTTACCCGTAAAAACACACCGACGTGGTGGGAAACAGCACGTCGCTCGGGAACTCCGACTCGTTCATCGTCACTGGAACGGCATGAGGAGCGGCCATGACAGCCCGGTGGGGGGGGGGTGAATGTTTACGTTACATATTTGCCACATTTTCATATAAAAATGATTTTTGTCTTTATCGCGGATATGGGCGACATCTTGAAATGAAGCAAATGCTCAAACCCAGAAGCCGCAACGCTAACAAACAGAACATGATCAACAATGTATAGAAAATGCGGATATAAGCCGTGCGCAGTGTGGGAATTTCTACTCAGAGCTGGAATATGGGAGATAACGTCCTCAAACATGAATCAAAGCACGTATTATCACTCAGACACACGGCGCTTAGTCCCGGCAATCTCCACGGCTTCTCACCGCCGCGCATTCAGACGACGGTAGGAGTGAGACTGTCCCACCGTCCCAAGCTGCTTTCCATGTAGGCCATCTAATTCCACGCTAAATCATCTTCTACCAAATGCCACGGCATTAATCCTCCTCTGCTCGAGCAACACGGAGGCTCTTCAGCCAGATGTTCCTTTCAGAACAGCGCCACTCTGCACTGCTAATAACGTTAAGCTGAGAAAGACACACACATACGCGCGCGCACACACACACACACACACACACACGCACACACACACACTGCCTCCAGCCTTTGCTTAAGATCAAGGGTTCGGCTTGATCGCGGAGAACGAATCCCCAGCAGCCTCGCGGAGCAGTCGGACTCGGCCGCACCAGGTCAAGAACTATACATAAAATTAGTTTTTCAAGGTGATAATGAACCTTTCTGGAAAATTATATACATATGAAGTTGCGTAGCTTTCTGTCATCAGGCAGCAGCTTGAAATCAAGATCTGAAATGCACTTTTCACATTTCAAATAACAGCAAATCCTCATAAAAATTGAAAAAGTTCCATGAGCGTTTCTAGTCCGAGAGGTAGTTACTAAATGTTCGACACATTGTTTTTTAAATTGTATTTCAAGATAATCGCGGACAACGGCGCTTTATGAATATTAAAGCTATTCATGCATCGATTCAGCTAGTATAATGTTATTGTTTGCGCTACTGTTATAAGTAGAACAAGATCATTTGGGCCAAATTTTTGCCCTTCTCCATCAGACCCCAGCTTTCTCTCTTGCTCTCTCTTTCCACCCCGAATTGTCCGAACAGAAGGCCGCCCACGTTGAACTCAGATCCATTTCTCACTTATTTTGTCCAATTGTTGCAAGAAAATAGCAAACTAGTGCACGCCATTTTTATCAAAAAAGGCGCTCTGCAGTCCACAGGAAACGTACAAAAACCTGGGTTCCCTGTTTTTTCTTAAAACTGTTGGCAGATGCTGGACGTCTGTAAATCATTTTTAAAGAGCGCGGTCCAAATCTGTGTCGCAAGACAACTGTTTTGTGATTCAACACCAAATAATTAAAATCTGACAAGATTTGACAAGACCAATCTCAGACTAAAAAAAAAAAACACACACACATTCTGAAATTAATGACTGTGTAGAAGTAAAACCTGTTACTTCATTCTTTATTTAATGAAGCTCGGTTTGTGGCACACTTACAGCAAATCTGGACTATTTCTATTTCCCTTAGTGTTTTTGTACTGCAATCTTGCTTTTACAAACAAAGTCAGAGCAATGTAGTAAAAAAAATTAAAAAAAAAAACATGTCAGTCTCACATCACATGGCGCTGATTAATTAGTGAAACACAAAAATGTTGAATTAAAAAAAAAACAGTTGTTTTTGGTAGCTTTTTTTTTTTTTTTTTACAACGAAACAGGTGGAAAAACAAGAAAGCAGGCGATGGCAAATGTCCGAGTGAGACGGAAATAAAAAAAAAACACCCTGTTAGAATGCGGGAAGCGGGATAATGAGCTGCAAAAGCGGATCGTCTTTGTTTATTATGCTGATCCCTTAGTATTAATCAGTGTGAGCTCTCGCTCCCACGGAGTCCTCATTCCCCCAAATCAGCAGGAATTGGAATAGTCCAAGCTGTACAGGAGCAAGGAAATCAAAAATCCGACAGAGTGCATGAACCTTTATCAAAAAAAAAATAAATAAGATTTAAGAAATGGAAAGATCTGGGGAGTGTGGTGAGCAGAACGTGCTGACCTCAGTCGCCGCCGCCGCCGCCGCCGCCGCCGACGGCACCTCGAGATTAAAAAGGAGTGGGTTGTAAATGAAAACATAACGTTTTCCTCCCATCAACAACTCCTGTCAGGCGTAATGTTGAAATCTGTATTCACAGCACACATCATTAACAGCCTCGTGACTCATGTGCGACGGAGAATTATAAATCTGACATCTTCCTCTGACGACACGCATGTGTTAAGATATATGGATATGGTCCTTCGGTCGGAGCCGCGGGAGGACACGGCGCTCATCCGAAAGCAAAATTCCACTGGAGAGCTTGCACGGATAGAAAAATATTTACAATTCTTGAACGTTCGCCGAGCGGCACTTTGCTTGCATGCAGAAGCGGGTTCTTTCATTTTCGCCTCCTCAAGAAAACACAACAGCACAGCAGTCGCTTTCGCACCGGAGGAACATTTTGCCACTCCTGAACCTTTTCAGGATCGAAGCCGTTTCTTCACACATTCAGATAGCAGAGGGACCAAGACTTCAGTTCCTCAAACTATTTTAGTTCCTACCCTGAAGCTGGGTTCTCAACAGTTCTACAGGAATTCAAAGGACGTAGGTTATTGGCTATGGAACTCAAAAGCCATGCCCATTGCCAGCTCCTTCTCGTGGATTTCCAGGCGCCATTTTTTTAAGACACCTGTGGTTCTAAGAACATGGCTCAAAAGAACTATCCAGCTCGAATGAAATATCCCCATCCAGGGGAAGTTTTTACTCTAAAATTCTCACAGGCAGTGACAGTCTACTGAAGGGGAACCAGTATGACATAAGCGTACATGTTCTGCAACTGGGGGAATCATTTTCATGGACTATGAGGTGGGTTGAAATGTTTTTATTTTCTCCCCGCATTGCTATTTTGTGTGAAAAACCCAGCCATTCGCTAACACATACTTAAAAAAGTTGCCCTGTAGTGCACAAAAAGTATCTGGTAATGGGTACTTATGAGTTCCACAATGATTACCCATGGAACGGTAAAAAGACCCTGCTTGAGAGTAGGACCTAAAGTGGTTCAAGGAGCTGGGAACCATGAAAACGACTTATATGGATAGAACCAGCGAAAAAAATCAACCAAAGAGGAGGTCTAAAATTCTCACAGGCAGTGACGGTCTATTGAAGGGGAACCAGTATGACATAAGCATACATGTTCTGCAACTGGGGGAATCATTTTCATGGACTATGAGGTGGGTTGAAATGTTTTTATTTTCTCTCCGCTATGCAACTCTGTGTGAAAAACCCAGCCATTCGCTAACACATACTTAAAAAAGGCGCCCTGTGGTGCACAAAAAGTATCCGGTAATGAGTACTTATGAGTTCCACAATGATTACCGCTGGAACGGTAAAAAGACCCTGCTTGGGAGTAGGACTTAAAGTGGTTCGAGGAGCTGGGAACCATGAAAACGGCTAATATGGATAGAACCAGCAAAAAAAAAAAAAAAAAAAAAAAAAAAAAAAAAAAAAAAAAAAAAATCAACCAAAGAGGAGGTCCAAACTCTTCTGTCCGGTTACTATGAGAGGGGTTTCCAGGACTTGCACTGTAAAATAAACATGTTCAACAAAACTAGCACAGAGTTAGCTAACAGTAGGGTTTTTCCACAAAGCAAAGCAGCGCAGGGGAGAAAATAAAAACACTTAAATCCATTTGATAGTCCTTGGTTATTATTCCCACCATGCAGAAAATGAACACTGTGGCAACACCGCTTCCAATGGTGTTCGTGTAATCTTCCTCTTCTACTTCTTGTTTTTGAGTTTAGCGTTTAGGGTCGCTATCGTGGTCCCTTACTGCCTGTACAGGAGGCTCATTCCCTGCACAAAGTTCGAGCTGGACAGTTCTTGGAGCCGCATTCTTGGAACCGTTCTGTCCAAATTGGATATAGTCAGGCGACGAACCAATACTGGAGACTCCACACACTCTGGAACAACTTCAGACGGTCTCTTATGAGCGGTTTAAAAAAAAAAAAAAAAAAAAAGGGATTTTTTATTAAAATGCAAATGTCTGGCTCAGGCTTACTATCAGGCTCTCCTTCCAACCCAACGGACGTTGGTCTTTAAGCAGCCAACGGCTGCGAATTCTTCATCCCGCTGCAACAGAAGAAGGACAAGTCCCAAGTCTGAGCAGGCCAGTCCAAGCAAACTCATGGCTGACAAGTTAGGGGTTTTGAGCATTGAGAACGTATATCTGACTGAATAAAAAGTTTATTAAAATCATCAAGGCTTCATAGGATGTTTGAAACATCTTTTCACTTAACGCTTTATGTGAGAAAAATAACACTTGGGTCTGCAGCGGAGGGTGAAAACCTTTGTCTATCAAATTTGAGACAAGCGTCTCACCTCAGTGAAAAGATGACAAAATATCCTCCTGATATTGCGATTAGACCATCGTCATTCCGTTATTTTATGTATATATGTGATTATAACCCTGTAGTAACAACCCTAGAAGAAATGAAAATGAACTCCTACCTTCAATAACAGGCTCTGTCTGAGCTGCATTGTGCAACCTTTTGAATTACTATAAAAATTAACCTTTAATAACATTTAAGAATAAGAACAACTTTATTTATCCCAAAGGAAATTGCCAGAGTGCCAGAGTTTCAAGTAAAACATAACAATAATAAATAATAGTAGGAAGGAGGGAGAATAAGAAATACAAAATTAAAAAAAAAAAAAAAATAATATCTTAACTTAATTGTTATGAAAGCAAGAAGAAGTAAATAGAAAAAAAAAAAAAGTCAAAAAATTTTGGAAAAAGAGACACTAAGGTGAGGAGAAACTCTGGCAGGCAGCTGCCCAAGACAGCGCCGGAAGTAGAATTTCTGTTTTACTTTTTTTTTTGATGGTCACCACATGATAATGGTCCAAGATTGTTCAGATACTGTTGTGGTAAAAAAAAAAAAAAAAAAAGTAAAAATAAAAAAATGAATGCCTTTTCACAATCTGCCTTTTCTTTTCTGCAGAGAATCGGAGTATCATCTTCATATCTTCTTTAATTCGGTTATACGTCTCCTCTGGTCTTCTTCCGGTCTCCTCCTGAGAGAAGTTCAAACCTCAGCATCTTTCTTCCCAAATCGTCACTGTACATGTCCTAATGTCTCAATCTATTGAATTATCAACATCGAACATCTGTTGTCTCTCTGACGGACTCATCTCCAATCCTATCCATACTCCTATCCATACTCATAAGAGAGAACCTCAACATCATCATCATCTTTGCGGCATCCAGCTCCGTATCCTGGTATTTTGGCCCATGTCATTGTTGCACTTTGGTCCCTCTCATTCACGTGCATGCATGCATGATGTCTTGCTTTGGTGGACTAATCTCTTCCTTCCTTTCCAGCCCCACCTCTCACTAAATCACAGTATCATCTGCAAACATCGTTCTCCATTGTGATTCCTGTCTAACGTCAGCTGTCAGCCTGTCTATCATTGTGGCAAACCAAATGCTCAGAGCCGACACAGTCCCGCTCTCCACCTTGAACTCTTCTGTATACATGTCCTGCATACATGTCTTGCACCACTCTGACGTCCTTCTCTACCACTCCAGACGTCCTTATACAGCACCGCAGCTCCTGTCGTATGCTTTTTTTTCCTCTATCTCCGAAGGCACAACGTGTCTCTGTCTGACCTTCTCTGTACATCTCTATCAGCACTCTCAAAAGCCGGTGCGTTAAACAAATGACCCGGTGAAATACCGCTGCCGTGTGTTTGGTCCCGCTGTCGCTGGCTATTTTTTAATTCTCAAAGCCGCGCTAATTGCTCTCGGATCCATCAGGCCTGAGGAGCAGGGTTTCAGTTGAGACTGGAAAGTAAATTAGCTCGGATGGCAATGCGCTAATTTTTCCACATAATCCTTTGACAGAGGAAAGCCACGCGTTATCGCTCATCCTCTGGTTTACGAATACATCACTCGCTCCATGTGGTGAGGCTTTTTTTTTTTTTCCACACAGAGAGCCACATTTATATAAACTGGACCATTTTCTAACATTTCATGTGCCCGGCTTTCATCTCTTGGTATCTTTCTGATGTACTAAATCTTGCAGCTCAGATAAAAATGAGAGGTTTTCTCCGAGCACAAAGGTATCACACGGGGTTGTCGGCAACAGGGCCGAGAGTCTTATTTCTGCCACTTCCAAGCTGCGTGGAAATCTTTCCCCTCGTGCCGCATCAATGCCGTGATGTCACTGTTTGCTTTTTTTTTTTTTTTTTTTATACAATAACCGGCTGTCGCCGCACTGCAAGGGAGGAACGCGGCCTGATAAAAGATGCAGCTAATCTCCATAGAAATGAGCAAGCCTGCGCGAGAGGGCTTCTCCCGTCGGGAGGCAGGGGGTGGAGAACAAATCACCGGCTGGAATTTGGTTGACTGCCAGTGACAGCTTCACCTGGGAGCAGGTCTGAGTGGCCGTATCGCCGCTGCCTGCAGATCCGTTTCGTTTGCGCGAGCAGATCGGTCACGTTCAGCGGCCTTGCCTCGCCGACGGCATGTCTGCCGTATCATGGCACAAGCGAAAAGGTCATCATATCAAATACAAAAAAAAAAAGTTGCAGAACATCAGTCAACAAGTTGTCACGAGATTGAGTTTTAAATAAAACCGTTAAGCAAATCTTAAAGTGATCCGACAAAGAAAAAAGATCAATATGCAAAATAATTAAAAAAAAATGTTTTAAAAATGAATTACTTCGCCCTACTTCGGCAAACTCCAACCCCCGCCCGGTTCATTGTAAACAAAGTCGGGACAGATAAAACTAATTACGGCCCAACTCAATTTAGTGGGTCAGAACCGCTCCGGCGAGGCGGGAATGCAAATCATGGGGGCAATGGCCTCACAAAACAGAGCAGGAAATAAAAAAACGATTTAATTAAACCTGTAAAAAACTGAAAATGGCTTTCCTGAAAGGGACCTACAACACTTATAACGTTGAAATGATGCACAACTCAAGCCAGCCACTCGTGCATTACCATAATCGTAAACTGAATTATACCTTATGCAAATGAGGAGCAACTACGCAATTCCCCTATTGGGAGTTTTTTTTTTTTTTTTTTTTTTTTCCAATTGAATAAATGAAAAATTAATAAATCCCAGAGCCAGCCTACAGATCAGGCCGATCGGGGGCGGTGGAAACGCGTCATCATCGCCTGCCCCCCGATGCCCACTGGGCGCAGTCACGCGCAGCGCAGCCGGAATCGTCGCTCCCTGCAGGAAAGTGAGCGAGATCAGGCGGCTGCACGTGCAGCTGCAGCTTCATATTCAGCTCTGGGGGTGAGGGGAAGGATGGGGGTGTCTCTCTTGTGGATGGAGGATCGAGTGTGGCGAATGCCTGGCGTTCACCTGGTGCGGAACAGTATTCTTAAAAATCCATTAACAACAGCATATTAAGTATCCGCACGGAGAGGACCGGGGCAATGATGGAAGTAATATTACGGCTGGCGGCGACTGCAGAGAGAGAGAGAGAGAGAGAGAGCCTCACCGAGAGGAACAAAAACTCTTTGCTGCCACTGAATTCGGCTCAGCGTCTTTGCAAAATAAAACAAACATTTTGCCCTATTAACGACATAAAAGTTAGCAAGCAGGTTCGGCCGCGTAGAAAAAAAAAAGCTGTGCGATTAAAAAAGCCTTGTTTGCTCTGCAGGAACTTTTTGCAGTTCCTAGAACCTTCACAGGAACTTGGCTGTTCCTTTGTGCACTCGGAAAACAGAGGAACCATTCAAAAAAAAAATAAATGTCAGCCTATTATTCGTCCTCGCTATGAAATTCGTCACTTAATTGACAGACAAGTCAGCCAGTCTGACATCTGACCTTTTCTGACTCATGGGTCACAGTGCAAGCACATACAAAGTACAGCATACCCTTGTTTTTCGCGGGGGTTACGTTCTTAAATAACCCCTGATAGGCAAAATCCGTGAAGTAGAAGCCTTTATTTTTTTTTACAATTATTATAAAATTAAATACTCTATTATACATTGAAAAGAAAGAACAAACCATTTTACAGGCTCAATCATTTGTTTCACAACTAAAAGTAATGTACTTTAGAAACGTTTTTTTCAACAAATAACTTCTTTACTGTACTGTCAAATAATAATTTTAATCATCAATGTGAACAGAAGGCTTCAAATTACGGAGATTAGCACCGCCCACCACGACCCGAGTAATTTTATTAAACGGGAGAAAATAAAAAATGATTATAAAAAAAATTGCGGACAGTTGCAACCCTTTTCGCATCCTTATTAAAACTTATTGCTGCTTTCGTCCTTATGTTTTTTTTCTGCCTTCGTTATGGAACAAACGGAAGATTCATTAATTCCGTAATGCCGACCTACAGCCGCGTAGCTTTTACCTTCCATTAGCATGTCCAGAAGTTTAACTTTATTTGCGATAGATAGCATCTTCCGCTGCCTTTTGGACCCTGCCGCAGGTGCTTTTGTCGGTCCAGAGCGTTTTGTCAACATTATGGGTTTCAGAGAAACTCGAAATTGCATGAGAATTTGCACGTACGTAATGTAAATTTGGCAAGCTGTTTTACGTACGTGTACATATTAAACTGCAAAGTTATTGATGCACAGGTAGAGAAGAAGCGGAGTGACTTTTTAAGCCAATCAGAATGCAGGACACAATGCACGATGCAAATCCGTGAAGTAGCGAAACCGTGAAAAGTAAACCGCGTTATAGCGCGGGATCACTGTACTGCGTAACTCCAATAAGCTAACGCTACTTAGTTATCCTCCAATTTATTTCTTTTAAATTTAAGAAAGGGTATTAACATGAGTCGGGGAGCCGGACCAAGTTACCACTTCAATAGGGCGAGGGAGGAGGACTTTTTTTTTTAACTGTCATTTTTGAAGGGCGTTTGCCTCATTTGCCAGTCTACCATCGCTATACCAAAGAAGGGAAACGTGGAGCAGTATTTTTGGACTCTTCATAAAAACTACAACACCGACTTCCCTCTGAATAGCGACCAGATGAGGAAAAGGGTGAAAGAAATAAAATCACAGTTGTCCACTTATTTATGTGAGTCAGCCTTTTCCCACATGAAGATCATTTAGTCCAAATAGCGTTCTACCATGACTGATGATCATTTGAAAGTGCGCTTGAGGCTAGCTATGAGTCGCTAATGTCCGGACTATACATCCCTGGCTGATTCCATTCAGTGCAAGTCATCAGCGTAAGGTAATGACAAAAAAAGTATAGAGCTGTACTGTGCAATATGGGTTCATGTTGTGATGCAAGGTACACCAACATATATTGTACATAGAAAGAAATGCAATATATTTACAAATAGATGTATGTTTTGCATTTTTATAGTAGGTAGATCATTTTGAGTTGGACATTTAAGTCGCTCGCATGCTGAAAAAAACTGTGTGCAACCCCGCCGTAGGGGATTGGTGGAATTCAAAAGGCATGCCCATTTCCAAATACTTCTTGCTGAGTGCCATTTACAAAATAAATTAATTTAAAAAAAATAAAAAAAATAGTGCGATCGCTGGTTAGCTCGTGACAAAATGGACAGAATCAACAACATATTGACAGACAAAAAGGGCCAAGCTCTTCTGGCCTGCGAAGCCAGAGATCAGCATTTTGGCCAAAATTACTAGGCCTTTAACTAAGGGTCGGGTTCTTTGCACAGCAAAGCAGTACAGGGAGAAAAAAAAAAAACACTTATACCCATATGACAGTCCGTAGTCATTATTCCTGCTTTTCAGAAAACGAACGCAATTTCGTTCTCCATGATGTCCATGTCTTTTTTGCGCGCCGTTGTTTTGAAGTGTGCTGCTTAAGGTACATGCCGAAGACCCTTTGCATCCCATCAACCCCGGTTTCTTTCTGTCTGTGCGAATGCAAAAATAAAAAAAGGTTCCAGGACTGGTTCTCACAACTGTTCTGACCGAAAGCGGATAAGACGATCAGCACGGATGAACAGAAAGGACCGGCCATGTTGTCCGGTTTAAAAAAAACAAGGAGGCAGAAGACAGAGGTAGCGGAGATTAAGTAGAGGTTCACCTCGGGAGTGATGAGACTGGATCAGGGACGAGTCCATCGGAGGCGCAGCACCTGCTAGATCTTCTCAAGATAGAGTCCGACTCAGATGGTTTGGACATTTACAGGGAAGGGGAGATAATTGGAAAAACACATCCCCAGAGTTACTAAACCCCTGGGTGATCCTCTCCAATTTGCTCATAGGGCTTGCAGAAGGGTGGATCATGCAAAAATCTTCCTCAATGACACAGCCAGGCTCTTTTTTCCTCAACTTTCGCAACTCCTCAGCCTTGAACACCGTGCAACCGTAAATATTGGCAAAGAAGCTGTTGACCCGTTTCCACCTCCACCACCAGCTCATCCAGTGGATCATCGGCTTCTTCACCAAGAGATCCCAGAGGGTGCCGGTGAACAATGTTCTCTCTGACAACCTTTTCACTTCCACCAGCTCGCTCTTCGTCCTCTACACAGACGACTGCAGGTCTACCCAACCGGAACTGCCACCTGGTGAAGTTTGCCGACAAGACCGTCCTGCTTTCCCTATTATCTCCACCGAGGTTCGGCCCTCCAGGACTTGGCGCTCTGGTGCGAAACCTCCTGCCCGAAGCTGAATGTAAGCAAGACTCAGGACATGGTCATCACGTTTTCCGGCAGGCAGAGGAAATCGCCACCACCATAGTTGGGGGGGAGGGGAGTAGAAACGGTGAAGGGGTGCAATACCTGGCACTGTCCTCGACAAACCCCTGAAGTTCTCCTCTAACACTGAGGAGATCATCGGGAAATGTCACCAGCGGCAGTACCTGAGGTCACCAGCACTATCCTACCCATGTTCTATTACGTCTTCATTGAGAAAGCAATGACCTTCTCTAGACCTCTTGCCAAGCAGAGGGTCGAGAGGAAGACCAGGGAGGAGATCTTTGGATGGCGTGGAAGAGAAGATTAAGTCAGTTGGAATGAGAAAAGAGGACGCATGAGGGTAGATGAGGCAGATGATTGGTTGTGGCGACTCCTGCAGGGAGTTGCCAACCGGAAAGGAAGGAGAACAGCAAAAACATGTATGTCTAGAATGATGGTTTTGGCCAAACAACAACAACAACAACCACCGCGACTCACTGACCTCCAGACTTGAGGAAGCAACAAAAAGTTGCTCAATTGAAATTAAAACAAAGCTGTACTACAATTAGCATATTATGAGATGCAAACAACCTGCCGCTCACAGAGTCACAGTATGAGAGCCGGAGAGGACATCTGCTCTGCAGACACTCCTCTCCTTGTCAGATGGCATGGTTACGGGGCGCATGATGTGAGACTTAACTCTATGTACTCATCGTCGGCATAAATGAAACGCTAATTCCAAAGCGCGGATGTGGTTAAAAGTCAAAATTTAAAAGTTCTGTGGCGCTGATTCACAGCGCAGGGATATCTCTATGCAGACTCACCTGATCATCTGTATTATTTCTTTTTTTTTTTTGTTCTTCAGGCTACCGGAACACACAAAAAACATTAGCTAGCTTTAACAAGAAAAAAAAATAAAATTGAAAAATACCACCACAAAAGTTGCCATCTGGAATATTCAATTTCCCTCATGTCTTAAAAAAAGCAATGACATTTAATTCTTATCCAATTAACTGGCAGAGGATGGAAAATTGGCATGGTGGTTCTCACAACGAGAAGTCAGATCCCTGCAGGAAACCAGTTCCTGCGGTTTCCTTCCGTGGTCCAACAACGTGCAGGAAGCTCAAGGGAGTCCCTTAAAGTGCCCAGATATGTAAATGGTTTACGTCTCTATACGAAACCCTGCAATGGACTTGCAACCGCTCCAGGGCGAAGCCCGTCTTCCGCCCAATGACAGCTGGGAAAGACTCCAGCACCCCCAAGTGCAGGATAAGCACTATAGATAATGGATGTTAACAGTAGCATAATGCAAAAATGAGGCTTGCCAAGATTTTTTTTTTTTTTTTAAATACACATAGTAGGGATGCCATTTCTTATTGGAAGACATGAGATATTCGTAAGATTGAGGTCGAGGATGTGTTGTCCATCCATCGAGCGTCACTTTGACTCACTTGGCATCTTCCAGTCAACCCAAATTCATCAACCAATGGCGTAAAACATGACAAATACATGACAGGACTCATGGATTTCTTAAAAAAATAAATAAAAAAAGCTGCAAGTTTTTTTTCAGCTTACAGCATAATTGCCTTTCAAGAATGCACACTTGTCATATTCCTGACGATACAACGGCGGGGTTACGTCCAACTGAGTCTGAGCCGTACAGCTCAGCTTCGCCATGCCGGCGTGAAACAACCGAAAAATCACTTTGTAATTAAAAAATAGCGAGGACGGCTAATTACTAATCATACCCTAACATGCATCGATGCACCGGGAGATAATTGCGGAGGTGTGTGTAATGACATTAAGCCAATAAAAAGATAATTTACCAAAACACTGATCGATTCATGATGAGTTTGGGTTATTTATTTCGCAGTACGCTGGTTTTTTTTTTTGTTTGTTTGTTTTTTTAAATACCTCTGCCGCATCTTCCTAACACCCACAGTCCGCTTTGTATGGTGCTTCATTAACCGCTTTCAAAATAGTTCTCAGAACACATATCTAACAGCTTTTTGAATTTTGTTCCAGGAACTATCCTCCTCCACGGGAACCTTTAGTCAACACGGGGACCGCGGTAGTGACCGGAAGTAACCGTTGTGATGCTAGCTTCTGATGCGTGTACTTTAAGCAGCATGAAAAACATACCGTTGCGAAGAAGAGGAAGACAACAAGGACAACGCCCGACTTATTTTGGCTAAAATGTTTATGTTCCACGGCAACCCCTTGAAACTCATCTGCAGCTCAGAAGAGCTCCGACCTTTTCGTTGGTCAAATTCCTGCTGCTTTTGTCCCTTTTGAAGCAAAAACAGCTGACAAGTGACCACGATAGATAGATAGAACATGGAGCTCCGCGGTCCCCAAATAGTATCTAGCAACAGCCGTGGCTTATGAGTTCCACCGATCACCGAGCATCTGCGACATGCGAGTTCCTACGGAGCCATAAAAACACTCTGCTTCGGAGTGGGAACGAAAACGGCTCTTGCAGCTGAGTTCCACGGTCCCTTATTGCTCTGCTTTCCGAAAGAAAGAAAAAAAAAGGTTCAAGGACCTAAAAAAAAGTTCTTTCAGTGCAAAAGCTACTGTTTCCATGTTATCATCCTGCTGCTGATGGGCGGAGAAGAAGATGTGCCGGGTCGGAAGAGGTCACGCCGGATGATTCTCACCCTCATAGATGAGAACCAATCATCCGTCTAGGTCGCGATCGTCTCGGCTTATAAAGAGACGACAGCAGAACGGTCTCACTTTTTTGTTTCGTTCTGAAGACTCACTTGTTCATATGCTGATACAATTCATTTTTATATTGTTTAGTTTTTAACTGAATTCCCTTTGTCTGTTGCTCGCCGGACAAAGAGCTGGGCTTTGTTTTTGATTTTTTTTTTTTTATTGCCGCACAACCTAGATTTATGTCTGGGGGTGCATGGAGGGTTGAGATTAGTCTTTGCGAACAGGTGAAAGCAGATGCTAACCCCCCCCACACACACACAAAAAGAAATGCCATAAAATCAAGTCCCTCCTCGCAGTAGTTTGCGTCTTAAAAAGGAGCTATTAGGACCGTTAATTGATTCTGAATCCCGCCCCCGATGATTTGATTCACCCGCCTCAGACTGACCTGCATTACAAATGCACGGCTTGTTTTGTCACTTGCAGGGATGCGGAAAAGACGCTGCGACATGTCCCACAAAAGAACCACCTCCCTTTCCTCTTATTCGCCACAAAAACATTGCCTTTAGCTTCCAGACGGAGACGTGGGAATGGCTATCTAGCTGACAGGACGGATAGGCAACGTTCACGCCGGCGCTGAAGAATCGAGCGTTTCGGCCGCGGAGTAACCTTGTTGCTGGTGGTTGCTTTAATTGGGGCTCCACACACACTCACGCACACACACACACAAAACAAAGTTAATATGGGAGAGAGGTTGTTGTGTGTGAAATCCACATATAACAAGGGTGTGTGATGAGCGGGAGACAGGTACACTTTTAATCTAGCTTGGACCCCGTTTCATTGTGTTCAACCCCCCCCCAATAAAATGGCAATAAAAGATTTTTCATTTCATCCCCTGCAAGCAAAGCCAACGTTAACGGATCACGTCTGCCAATCCGCAGTCCAGTCCAAGGGGACCTGATGTCGGAAGAAACCGACATTCCGATTCTTTTCGAACCGATTCTTTAACATGTTGATGATGATGAAATATATCAGAATGCCAAAAACTGAATCGGATTCCCACATGAATCACTTCATGTCCCCTTTTAAAAAAAATAAAATAAAGATATCACAGGGAGAGTCCAAACCGTGTTGTCTCTGGCACCCCTTTTGAAATGCGCAGGTCCGACAGCCACCGGGGGTTCAGCTCAACGGTACATTTATATAATAATATCACATTACGCACCCGCTGTCATTATCATTAATATATAAACGGAATTGGCCTTCGAAGCCCTCCGGTCAATATATGGACCCTGACACTTTCACCGCCTGATTTAATATTATTGAACTGCAGCGCAGTAACTAAATAACCCAACTTCTTCTTTTTTTTTAATGACAAATCAACCCCGGAAGGTCCTCAGATGTAAAAAAAAAAAAAAAAAAAAAAATTAACTACCGCAATGACCCCCCGAACAATGTTCAGCAGTTCTGGATTTCTTTTTTTTTTTTTTTCCCTCTGAGATTCCCCGTGGAGGCGCAGGCATTATTATTTGATTACTCCACAAATGAGACCCCACGAGAGTCACACAGAGACTCCTCCAGGATCTTCAGTGCCTCTCTATTCTTCAAAAAAAAAAAAAAAAAAAAAAAACAACAAAAAATCTGAGTATACGAGGAGAGAACGTGCTTGTCTTCAAGACGGGGGGAGGTTGTCTGAAAGACAGCGCTCCCCCTTCCTCTGGTCGTTAATTCCCCTCTTGTTTCAGACGACTTCTGCTATCCGCCGCTCTGCGGGTGAAGGTGGTCGCCACCATGGGGACAAAAATGCAGCGCTGAAATCCAGATTCTACCGCGGAGCTTTTTTGGTTTTTAGGTGCAAAACTGTGTGTTCATCAGTGGACATGCAAATAGGTACAATAGGTCATCCACCCACAAAATGCATCGGAGTTGGGTCATTGAGGACATTGTTGCTCTGCAAAGACATCCTGGAGTAAAGACCGTATTTCCATTGTTGTGATTTCGGGTGGGGGGGCAACTCCTGACACTTCTGCTCCTGCACAGAGCAGAAGGTCCTGCATTTATAGGACTTCCACTCACTCGCATGCACAAATTACTGACATCCTATCCAGTAACACTGGATGGAACTCTCATTTTATTTGAATAAAAAGTTTCAAACCATGCACCATCTATCAGCGCTGACCCATCCAACATGCACCAACCTTCTCCGATAACAACGGATGGAACTTTTTTTTTTTTAATTTTGAGAAAAAGTTTCAAAACCATGCACCTTCCATTAGCTCTTCCATCTTAGGACCCCCAATCTTCTCCCGCCACCTTGCGCCAACCTTTAGCAATGGACGGAACTTTTTTGGGGGGGGGAGAAAGTTTCAAACCGTGCACCTTCTCCAGCTACGCCTTCAGAAAACCCCAGATTGACCAACACTGGCTGGATTTTTTTTATTTTTGGGGAGAAAGCATTTCAATCCATCAGCTCTTCCTTCTTCAGCCCATCGCTCCACAACACCTTGCACCAACCTTCTCCATTAAAAATGAATGGAACTTTTTTTTTTTTTTTTTTTTTGGAGAAAAAGTTTCTAACCATGAAGACCCACGATTACCCGTTCCCGCAAAACACTCACCCCGGGACGTTTCTGTGAGCAAACGGAACTGTTGTCTAAAACAAAAAAAATAATAATAATAATAAATAAATAAAAGTCCGCCGTGCACGTTTTGAGGTTAAAGCATAAAGAATTAATTAAAAAAAATGAAATAAAGGTGGGGTGGTACTCACAAGATTCAGCACCGTTTCCACGATGTCCCGACTGCTCACTTCTCGAACCCGGATCAGTCCGAGGAGGACGGCGAATTTGGTTTGGATGTTCCGGATCGGAACGGACGGATCGATAATCCCAGCCGGGAGAACCACCGGAGCCGCGCCGGACAGCATCGTCTCACCGGCGGCGGCGCCTGCGGTCGGATGATGCCGGTGATCTGCGGGAGCCGGATCGGACGCCGAGCCCGGAACTGTCACCGGTCCCGGTCTCTCGCTCGCCATGTCCCCCCGGGAGGAGGAGGAGGAGGACGGGGAGGAGGAGGCGGAAGAGAGGCGGGGGGGGCGTCGGGAGCCGGTAGACCTCCGCCAAATACCTCACTCGGTAACGAAAGCGGGCGAACAACCGGCAACCCCGGGAAGTGGGGTTTGGGGAAGAAACCCGAAGAGCCCGGGAGCGCCTCCGCCGCCCGCGCCGCGCCGGTTACATCCCGGGGGAGCGCGTCCGGCGCGTCCGCTCGGTGCCCGCCGGTCCGCTGACCCGCGTTGTGTACTTAAATCCACGCGTGTGTGCGTGGACTCCGCCGGATGCGCGTCTGCCGCCGCCGTGGCGACGCCCCCTGCCTGCGGCTCCGCTCACCGCGGTACCGGGCGGCACCGGCGGTACCGGAGACCGAACCGAGCACTGGTAATCAATTCAATTAATGTTGTCAAGAAACTTAATTAATTGATCGATTTATCGATTGATTCTCCCACACTGCAGAAACTTTCTCTGTTCAACGCAGGTGAGACGATAAATGAGGTTTGTGACGTCACAAACGTGCATTTCACCGGAAGTAGGTGGCCACTTCCGGTCCGGACACCTGGACTTTAAACCAACGCTTGCAATGATTAGCAATGTTAGTGAATCCACGCCTGTTCGCTTTTCTATGTCCCCCTAATAATGATTCAATAAAAAGTGCTCCATTGAAAATAAATATTGTATCTGAGAAATGTCCACTTCAATTAGCTGATGGCGCTCAGATTAACTGGAAAACATTACTTTTAAGAAATCCATTCACCGCGCGGCCTGATTCATATCACAAAATATGTACGATTGACAGGATATGATGCGTGTCAATGGATTTCTTTATTAGAACCAGGTGCAAAGGGAAAATCAGGGATTATAAAACATGACCGAGACACTTTCATGACTTTCATGAATGGGAGAAATGTCTCCCATTTGAAAAAAAAAAAAAACTTGCTGATGTTAGGTATCAAAATGATTTCAAGTATTTTTTCTTTCTTGCAAATTGATCTATTAGTGACGTCGCTTAAGGGTTATCTATACGGCCCAACGCTTACTTCCAGCATTACCGGCAAGGCGGAAACCGAAATCCGTGCAGCCTCCGTTTCCAACTCGACCAACACCGTTTAATTCTCCCAAAATATAACATTATTAATTTCCGTGCACGAATTGAAGTTCCCTCCACTTGATAGTCATGATTTGGACGCCATCGCGCTATGAGCTCATCGTTGTTTGACTGGGTGCTGGACTTCCTTTTGGTGTTCAGATGTTTTCTCTTCGAGCCGGATGCTCCGGACGCAGCGGGACTCGTGGTTGGCGATGATGAGTCAGTGTAGCGGCAGGAAGGGAGGGCTGGTCGGGCGGACCCGAGGCCTCGTAGAGCGAACGACCTCTGAATCAGCTTGGAAAGAAAAACGCAAAAATATGACGATTGCCCACTCCTCCACGGTGCGGTCTTCTGTCGGAGGAGGCTGGAGCGTGCGGTGGGTGACCTCGACCTGCGGACGGTGGACGACTCGCTGCAGCAAGATATTTCTCCGGGACCCCGAAGTTTATCGTGAAGGATAGAGTTTTCACCCCTCCGCCTTCCCACGCCTTTTAATCTAGGAGTTTTTACACCATCGGGAGCAGAAACCTGAGCCCGAGAACAGCTTCATTCCATGACAACCCGATAAGCTTCACTGAAATATCCCGTCTGCTGTGGGAGAGTTCAATCGCATACATCCCTCGACTCTTACGTGTTTATCGACTTTTATAATAACATCCCTGCGTGCCGGATTTATTGTTATGACTTTATTTAATTGCTTTATCGCTGATTTTTCTTCTTTATTGCAGCTATTTACCTAGACCTGGGTCATTGGATTACACTCCTTTTTTTTTTATGTACCGACAAGTGTCTCGGTTGACGTTAAATTAACCTGGGAGGGAACCCATAGCTGAGATAAGTGAAATATTTTTAAGAAAAGTCAAAAGAATCTCAGATGTTTTGCTCAGAATCCTTCTCCTCCCTGATTGATCATGCGTGTCCTTGAAACGACCAATAGAGGTCCCTCTTGTCCCAGATCACTAAAAGACCACGGCTGAGGAGGAGTTGGTGCTTGACGCCACGGGTCACCCCCTTACGAATGCAGCGTCCGCTGTGAAATCACCGCAAAATAAACATTATCATTATTCTGATACTTTTATTTAAAAAAAAAAAAAAGGTCTCTTTTCGGCAACTGCGCGATCCTGTACCGTGAAGCGGGTGTGATCGAGTCACACCTTAAGTCATTTCACAACCATAGGAGGTCAAACTGTTTTTTTTTAAAAAAAAAAACAAAAAAAAAAACAAAAAAACAAATACACTTCTTTCCAAGAATGACAATACTGAAGCAAAGTAATACCAGCTTACATCAGTTTAACACGTTTATAACAGGAGTACTGACATAGTGGGAGAATCAATATATAGTAAATTAACATATGTAATATTAATGCCTTCACAAATATACAAATATATACAATTTTTATGCATGTACACTATATTCACAGTTATATACACTTGACACTTGAGTGTACGTCAAAATAATTATAGCTTTGAATCTGTTTGAAGTTAATTATATTTACATGCTTCCCGGAAGCATTTAAGAGCTAAAATGTCCACGACATCGCAGATGATAGCAACAATAACACAATATAATAAAGATAATAATTAAAATAATATGCAAGTTTAACAATATCAAAGTAAAATTAAACTCTCATTCTACGGACATTGGTAGGATGATTAATTTCCCATTGAGTAATTATTGTCAGCACCTATAGCATGTCTTCTAATGTGACTGTGCAAGAACATAGGGGCTCAAAATTATTATCAGCGCATTTGTGTTCTGGGAAAAAAATTGAAATAAAACAAGATTGTGCCTTACGGGGGTCTCGTCCGCACTCTTTTTGTGCCCGCTAGTAAGAAGTCTAAAGGCCCAATGGTTAGAGAGTCTCAGATTTTGGTCTCCGGACCGTCCGTGATGAGCGGTTGGAAGGAGTTGCGGATCCGGGCAGCTTCGGCGGCGCAAAGGTGACCGAAGGCCTTGTTGTACCAGTCCGGAGTCCGTCCCCTGAAACAAATAACACAGTTATCAGTCTTCTTCAAGTATCCCGGATGTACACGCAAACTGGATTTACGCCACACAAATCCTGCTTACTTCAGGTCCACTCTGCAGATATGAGTTAGCCTGGACTTTCCCGAGCCGCAGGGTTCCAACAAGTAGTTGGACTCCAGGACGATAGCTCGTACCCCTCCTAAAAGCGGACTGCCCTCGTGGTCTATCGAGACGGAAACTAGGGAACATGCTCCTTTGGGCAAGTCTGTCCTCCACGACCTGGAAAGGCGCACGAAAATAGCGTTTCAACTTGACGGAAAACAACGAGAGTTTGTGCCCGAGAGTCTATCGATGCCCGTTGGACTCACCTGAGTACCACAAAATCTCTGCTGGGATGGGGGGGCATTCGGATGAGGACGTACTGGAACACCTCCGTCTTCTTGTCAAGTGTCTCGCACACTTTCCACTGGAGCAGGTCGACATCCCACAGGTGGCGCTCTCGCAACACACGGTTCAACACCACTGACGGCGGCGCCTCCACCTCCACGGACACTCGCCAGCGTCTCAGCGGGTTTCCGTCTCCCACCTGGACGCGACACAAAGCGAAATATCCGATTTAAGTATCGGGCCTAAAGATATCAAGGAGGTCAAAACAACGAACACCGACCTTCTTATAGTACAGCTCTGTGTTATCAGAGCTGCTGCAGGACACCCAGTGTTTGGACTTCTCCCGGGCTTCTTTGAGCAGGTTCTGAAGTCTCCCCTCCATATGGTTTTGGTATGTCCCGTCATCGTCCTCCAGCTGCTTGCAGAGCTCATCAAGCGTCGGCGCGTGCAAGTCGGCCTCCACATACGAATTACGCGACTGAGTAACCATTTCATGAGGGATCTAATGGGTGTTTAGAGGCACGCGGTTAGCAAGCAACATCGGGAGGGTGTCTGAGTTTTTGCATGCCAGCTTGAAATTCTTGCATCATTCGATTTTTGAAAGGAGTCCCGTACCTCAAAGAGACGATTGCACTCTATGATCATGTGAGCCAGACCCTGTGTCGCGGCTAGATTCTCGTTCAGATCCTTCTGGTCCGGGCGGCCAGTGGCGTACTTCTTCTGCATGGCCCTGGGGATTATGTTGATAAAAATTAGGATGGTAGAATCCCCGGGTCAAAGTCCCGGCGCAGTATATAAAACCCATCCTGCGCTCTGCAGGGGGTGGGACTTCTTTGATCCTCTAACCGACCATCTCGACGCGGTAAATTAGAGAACTCAGCTTTGTTTGTGCACAGCGTGACCCCATAAAACATTTAACTTTAAAAAAGACTTCCCTGTCCTTATAAAACCGGTCCAGAAAGGGAGTAATCCACTGCACCCCCGAGGGCTGAGAAAATCCCGCACCCCGTTTTATGTCTGCATTTATGGAGTCGCGGCTTAAGGTAATCATCCGGGAGTTTACAAGGATGCGAACATGTTCATTAGGCAGAGGCCGGCGGACATTACAACTGACCGAGGGTTGCGGACGGGAAGCCGCGGCAAAAGCGCCGAAAACAACGTAGGCTTTACCTCGGTGAGAGATTGTCTTTCTTGAGTATGTTCAGATGGAAGAGGGAGGGGGCCAAGCACACTGCAATATTCATTGGTGTCATCTGGTTCTCCTCGACGGAGGATGTGACATCACTCAGGAAACAAAGAAGCGTCTGCAACACCTCTCTGTTTTCGTCTGACATCAGCATTATGGCAGCCTGCACGGCCTGCAGCCTTTGGTCCTTTGGCACGTCTGTGCGAATGAGAAAACAGGGTTGTTTTTATGAATCCAGTCATTAACAATTGGGAAAAAAAACAAAAGTTCTTGAGAAAATGAAAGAACGCCTTCTTCTCAAGCGGTATCACAACAGGGAATTTGGAGGATGTTTCAGTCGATGCTGCTACCAGATGAGTAAAATTAACACGACTATCTTGTGGTCTATCTGATATGTTACACATTCAATGCTCTTGGATTCTGCAGTCAGACACAATGACAGACAGGAAAGGTGCACACTGAGATAGTGACACTCCAAAAAAGATATGAAGCCCAGATGGAGGCAGCACAGACGAAGACACTGAGGTCCTCTTTGGGAGTGAGGGGGACGGATAGGGTCAGGAACGAGTCCATCCGGCGCATGTCAGATGTTCTGAAGATAAAGTCAGACTGAGATGGTTTGGACACGTGGAGAGTAGGGATAGTGAATATATTGGCTGAAGGATGCCGAGGTTGGAACTGCCAGAAAAGAGGCCTTGAGGAAGGGCAGTGACAGAGGACGTGAAGTTAGTTGGTGTGAGAGGAAAGGATTAGATGAAGGAAGTTGATACGCAGCGGTGACCCCTGAAGGGAGCAGGAAAAGAAGGACAACAAAAACATGTATGTCGAGAATTATGATTTTGGCCGACAACAACAACAACAGCTGTGACCTCAGGATTTCGACAAGCAAGAAGCCAAAATGTGATCGACTGAAAATAAAACAAAGCCTAATTCCATAAAAGAAGACGTGCTTACATTGGTAGATGTGGAGGAAGGTCTCCCCGAGCTTGCTGGTGAGGAGGGGTTCTGGTAAATCTCTGAAGAACTGCTTGACCATATCTGCCACATCATAGGCGGACTGGTCCTCGTAGTTCACGTTGTCCGGAGAAGTCTCATTCAACTGCCTCAGAGTTTGGATTCGGGACTTCACCCCTGATTTACGAAAAAGTCCCACCTACAAGCAAAACAAGCGCTGTTAAAAAAATGTACCCTCTCGGTGACCTTGTCGCTCCCTATTAGGCTACAAGTATGTCGCTTGTGCTTTGGCTGACCTGGTCAAGACACTGGCTCCTCAGGTACCGCAGGGCCTGCTGCAGGCCGTTGGGCAGTGGCTGTCCAGAACGCTGTACGTGAACTATGAGGGGCACTCCGAACACATTCTTGTCCTTGTAGTCCGGTACCTTCATCCTTTTCATAAACTTTGGCACAGACCTGGGAGGCGGGATTGACAACATGCTCAACATCACCCCCGACTTTTACTTTGTTCCCAAAAAACGGCCGAGCGGAGAAGTTTAAAAAAGAGACTTGCCAAGTCCAGCCGTGCTTGTTCGACATCGAGTACTTCTCCATGATCGCGGTGAGACGCAACAGTGAGAACTTTTGTAACAAACTCAGCTGACCCCCTGACTGGTTGGTGATTTGCAGCGAGGCAACTGAGTGGCTCAGACGATTGGATATTTGAAAGCTCGGCCACCGTAGCCTAATGCAACAAGATACATACATGTTAGTTATAAATTGAAGCCGTTTTGGCTCTTGGTGCAAATGAAGAGAGCGACTTGCTGAATGTTAAGCATGCTCTAGCAAACCCTTACCTATTGGGTCGTGTCAGTGAGGCACCTACTCCAGAGTCCCTCCTTTCCCTGAGCCGTGTGGAGTCCGTCTCCGCAAGGGACACTCCGTCTCTGTCCCCATCGATAGGCGTTGTCCGACTCTCCATCACGGAGTCCACCTCAAAGTCCAGTGTGATCTGGCTCGAAGACTGGTGGTCTGACGTATCCTCCCCGACCCCTTCCACCTTTGACACCCCTTCTTCTTCAGGCAGCACATTCTGGGACCAGTGGTCGACGATCTGCTGCAGACCGTTGACGTGCAGCAAAATGTCATCCAGGTGAGGGAAGAGGTCTTCTTTCTCCAGGTCTATAAGGTCTCCGGTGCTGGCGTACAAATGGGAGCCTGGGACGTTGTCATACACGCTGATGCGGCTCCCTCTGGAGCAGCACTGGGTGACAGGTCTGGACTCCTTTCTGCATGAAATCAGTTGGGAGTCCAGGTGCATGCTGCCGGTGTGCCAGTTGATGGAAGCTCCGGTGGTCGGGGACAGGCTCTCTATGGAGAGCGCTTTAGGAAAAGTTCCTGGCTTGTGGTCTTTCGGGATGTGGACCACTAGGTCCTCATAGGAACAAAATTCATTTCGGCGGTTTTGCTCGGCAACCTTATTGATCTGGGTGCCTGAGAAGATGTCTATGTCCTCCAAATACATGCCACTGCGTTTGTGGTCAGCCCGGTAAGGTTTTCGCTCTTTCAGGCTGGGGGTGCTGCCGGCGCTCCCGCTGGAATGGCTGCTACCTTCGCTGCTGGACTGGGACGGCAGGAGCTGCGACGGCTGCTCCGGAGCGTCGCCGTCTCCGTTGATGATCTCCACGCACTGCAGCGTCTTCAGGGCCTGGGCCTCCTGCTGCAGCATCGGAGAGCCGATAACCAACGTCTTACGGCCCCTTCTGAGTGTCCCCCTGGAGCGCAACGTCTCCATGCGTTTCAGGAAGTCTTTGGCACGGGTCCGACTCGTCTTGCCATGTTTGTTAGGCAGGGAGCCAAAGTGAGCAATGTCTCTGGGGATGTGAGACATTGTAAGGGATGTAGAGTCTGGCATCACTATAGAATCCGAGCAAGTGCGGTTGGAGCAGTCGGAGTCCTCTGTGCTGAGGCCTCGATGGCCGCTGCCGCCGCTGCTCCCGCTGTGTAAAGACGAGACCTCGGGCTCGCTGAGGTCCGTCAGAACACTTTCACTGCTGGTGGTGATTCTCAGGGGCACGTCGCCAGTGGACCGACTGTGTTCCTGTTTTTCCAGCAGGCTGTCGATGTCCTGCAACCTGGACCAGCGTCGACTGCTCCACTCAAAGGTCCATTTGTCGCTGATGGCAAACAGGTCTTCTTCATCTGAATCTTCACTCTTGGTCAAGACAGAAAAGAAAAATTAAATTAAATAATTTCACAAAATGCCAGTCGCGTCTCAATTTTAGTTACCTAGAGACGCAGTTTGACTAAAAATATGATCGTTTGGCTTTAAAACACAAGTCACAAATGAGAAAATGGACAAATCTTATTGAGCAATACCAAAATTATTACTCCTTATGAAACGCCTTTTCCACGAATGAACGGTTCGAACGGTTACACCGACGACATTATTCTCGTCTTCTTAGGTAAGTGCAAGGTATGACGCAGGCAGCTGGCGGAAGAGTCCGCTCAGACATAATAACATTATGCAATCGGCCGACGGTACTAGAGAGCCATTCAGATGGCCATTTTAAAAATAGCTTTGCAAACATGGGCCGAGATGTGGAAAAAGACCACAGGCTTCACTCCAAACCGGGGACAGATACAAAAGGACCTTTGTCAGTTGGAATACCTCGATATCTGCGCTACGGTGACAACTGCAGTATGCCACTCCGCGAACCTACATTGCTCGGAATTTTCCTTTCCTTCATGACAATGTGGTTTTACATTTCAAAATCAGCCAAGACCATAAATGCATTGGGGTCGTTAGACCTCTTTTGCGCCCTAGGAATTTTTTGGAGTATCTAGAAGTTTTTCAGGCGCTGGGCCTTTTTTTCGTGCTTTTGGGCAGCATAGGACCTTGGGGGCCGCGGACCTTAGCTCATACCACGGAAGGGTCATTTTAGGATTTCATAGGAACTTGTGATGTAGCTTTGTGACTGGTAGAACTCATAAGCCACTTCTTGCGGAGTGCCAATTTCTCGCGACTTGCTACAAAATGGACAGAACCAGCAAGAACCAGACCGACGAAGAGGTCCAAGCTCTTCTGGCCGGCTATGCTTCAGAGAGGTTTCCAAGGCTCGCAGCGGAACATCAACATTTTGGCCAAAATAAGTACGGACTTAGCTAACGGCAGGGTTTTTCCACAAGGCAAAGCAGTGCAGGGAGAAAATAAAAACACCATTTTATAGACCATGATTATTCTGCCGTGACAACTTCGCACTGCATGTTGTCCCTGTTGTATTCCTCTTCTTCGCGGATGTTTGTTTTTGAATATGCCACTAAAGGTCACATTGGTTCCAACTGTGGCCCTTTACCGCCTGTGCGAAAGCAAAACCGAAAAAGGTTCCCCCGGAGGACGGTAGTCCCTGGAACTAAACTCAAGCTGGTCGGTTCTTAGAACTGCGTTCCCCCACCTCTTGTCCCAAAACACTTACTTTTTTCTTTGGAAGGTTCACGTCAAGCTTCATAGAGGCACATTTATTTAAGGTGTTGAGTCGCCTGCCGAAAGAAAAAAGGAAAATTGATCTCTCAGCATACAAAAGGAGGAAAAAAAAAGCACAGGAGCAGTCTATTAATGAGCGCTCCAGAAATAACCCACATGCTATCTGCTATTTAAGTCTTAATCTGATCAGCTTTTGTTGTGGATGAACAGCCAGACCCCGGGGAAAATCAGTTTGTCCGCGTTACAGGAGCCTAAAACCAATGAACAGCAATTACTGGTTGATCTGGTCTTTCTCTCGCAGAGCTGGATGTAAGCGATAGTGACTTGAAAGGTGGCGCGTGTTAACGCTCATAAAGGTGAACCGACAGATTTAGCCGCGATCCTAGCGTACCGCCTGCGTCTCTCAATTCGCTCCCACGATAAAACGCCCGTTCAGCACGTCGATACGGCCGCATGCCTGAAAACATTACGAAATCATATTTCACGGTCTCCGAGGGAGTGACACGGGAAGCCTTGTTGTTGTTGTTTGTTTTTTTGTTTTTTTTTTGAAGAATAATGCGGCGCATTTCCCGAAATCACGTTGGCATAAACAATACACCCTTGGAGCGTGTGCCCAGCAATTAGAGGTCTGGGTGTACGGACAAGCCGGAACATATTAAGTAACAGTACTAAAAACTGTACGTGAGTCGACAATAGCGCCGGAGGGGAAAAGATGACGGCATAAGAAAATACGCTCCAGCACTCTGGGCCTCGGACACTTTACAGAATGACAGTATTTCTCTGTGACAGTAAATGGCTTGGGATGAAGAACAAGTTCCCAGAACTGTTCCCGTTGATAGCGGGACACGACTAAAGGGCGGATTTATCCGACGGGGGTTTTTTCAAAGGCTTGAAGGGCTTATAATGTAGTTTCTAAAATAGGAGACGGATCAGAGAGAGCGCACACTTACATGAAATATCAATTCTAACAAACGCCGCAGTATGTGGGGTTGGTATTTATTTTCGCACACAAGACTGTGGTGGCGTAACTCAGACAAAGCCATCCTTATGTTACCATAGAGATTCCGTGAAGTCATGGACAAAATCACGTTGAAGCTGGAACTGTTTCCAATTGTCTTCTATTTATCCCGTGGCTAGTTTGGAATTCAGATGAGTTGCTTTAGGCCTGTTTAGAGTCACACTATATTGAGTGGTGCGAGGCACCCTCGTACCCCCGCCCCGCTACCCTCTCGGGACGGTTGCTGTGGTTACCGTGCCAACTGAAGTGCTGTTTTCATCTGTTTGAAAATGTTAACCGTCCCGCCACACAATGCAGTCATACGTAACCACCAGTTGTTGACTTGTTGCACTGCTATGCACTTAACCCTCTCCAGGAAATCACTGAATACGGGTACATCTCGTTGTTGCTTAAATTTGGCATTCATTGAGTTAGTCAGTCCAGCATTAGAGCTCCAGCTGAAAGAACAGATGCTCGATGGGAAAAATATCGCCATTAAACAACACTTCAAAACAAATACAGCATAAGGCCGTGTCTCCAAACTTGTATGCTTTGTTTCGTTTTCTTTCCGGCTAGGAAATATTGGCCGATTCATAGATGGACCACGTGTTTCGGTGTCTCATCCGCTTACCTGCAAAGAGGCTCAACCAGGTCCTTGTCCAGGAAATCATGGTCCCGTTTCACCGGAGTAATGTCGATGGGGAACTGGGAATCTTTAGGGGGGGAAAAAAGGAAATAAGTGGTTTTGAGAGGAGGCGGCTGACTCAAAACTACAGCATCGGTGAATAACTGGCAATTTAACTGAATCACCGAAGAGTGGCGGGAAAACTCGCGGAAAATAAGGGGTTGACCATCAAACACGTTTTGCGTGTGACGCTGATGAGACGGAACAGAATTTTTGCCCAAGGAACAGCGTTCTCGCCTGTGCAGGGATTACGTACTGCGTCGGGTATGGCTGTCCTCTTACATAACCCGAGGGACCAAATCCAGACCCTCTGAATCGAACATTCCACCGCATTCATGTAAAGTCATTAAGTTTTTATGAAAAGCAGAAGCAGCAGTGGACGTCCTCAGCGAGCCTCTGCCCGCTCTTTTAGAGAGGCAGACGTGGAGATGCGGGCTTTTAAAAAACAGTCAATGGTATATTTTTTCCTCTTTCTTGTCATTTGTAATTGACGTCTGGCTTTAGAATTGTGACTAACGTCAATTTCCGGGCGGCGTCTCGCTTCCAAGGCGGAATCCCGTAGGCTAGTGAACACATTCGACCTGAGCGCTTGAAATGTCCGGCTTCTCCGAGAGGATCCGAGGGAGTACGGCTACCCCGAGGTCCGATAAAAATCACCCCTTCCCGTGACTTCAGTCTTTAACCATTGAGGACATGTTTACGTAGTAACTCAAGCTCGGACAAGATTACACTTAAAAGCAGCTGATGTTTGGCGGTGTCCGGAAGTCTGGCTGAAACGCTGGCTGCGGGGCTTCCTGGAGACGGTTGTATAAATGAGGCTCGCCGCGCAGCTCGTGAATGGACGGTTTTGTGCAAAAGTGTTGTGGAATTACGCCAACAGGCCCGGTGGTATCGTGGACCGTCACGCTCTCTCTAAATAGCCCGTTATCGATCCGCGGTTGCTCCTTTTTAGACGGATGCAGAACAGAAAATAGAAACGGTGGTTTATTTTAGCGCGCGGTGATTAGCGCCTCCGCCTCGCAGCGAGACGATCCCCAGTTGAAGTTTGCATGGTCTGGAACGGTTTGCATCTTGAATGGCTGGAGGTTCAAATAATAATAACTTCAATCGGTTCACAGTATTTAATCTGAATACAACGATTATTACAACTGAATACAACTGATTAAACAATTTTTTTTTTTTTTTTTTTTTTCAAAAATAAGATCCAGAAGGTCAAATGAAAAAATATATAATTTGTACCAAGAAAGGTTGGGGACCACTGCTCTATATGACATTAAATGGGAGCGGAAGCAGCTGTACGTCTCCATTTGCGGCCCTGTGATTTACCGATGATCAGTTCAGGGTGAACCCTGCCTCTCGCCCAATGAAACCGGGAATAGGCGCCAGCGGTACAGATAAAGAACGAATGAATCGATGGACAGTTTATTTGGGTTACGTAAAGAGCCAGTTTTACTGCTGTGTGACGGCTAGTATCTGTTCATCAAACATGTCTTCCATTTGTAATGAATGGGAGTTTACAAAGGACCTTTATTTACCTTCAAAGAGCTGAGCATACTGGGGAAATCCTGCCGCCCGCAGCCAGTCACACGCCTCTTTCGCCTCGATTTCTGAAACAGAGAAGAATGCGTGCTTAAAAACAAAAAAAATACAATTGAGTTTTTGGTTTGACGAAACAACCGCAGCATTGTACAAGTGCCCGAAAAACATCACGATGCATCTGGTATCCGAGCTGTATGTGGGCGTGCAGAAGAGGCTGCATCGGAAACCGAAACCTTTTGTCGGATTATTGGGAGATAGCAGGTGGGTCTGGCTGGCCGCAATTATTCTAGCTCATACACACACACACACACTCACACCCACACACACACACACACACACACATACGAAGCGATATGTGATATGGACCTTATATAACCATCTACATTGTCATGTTAACGCACCGGCCTTTACGTCCTCCAGGCAGCCACATTACCATTTACCTGTATGTCTGTTCCACAGTTATATAATTCAAAGTAAAATATAAAAATGACAGTAATGGTTTATATTTCCTCAGTAGTAATATTTTATTATATGTATGTTACCACACAGACCAGTGTGTCAAGTAAAAAAGCATGATTTTTAGGTAATGTCTGCACTCCCATATATACATATATATATATATATATTATATACTTAAGACCTAAGACCACTTAAGACCTTAAAACACTTTATAGCCTTGACTTTGACACTATAGTTTTATTTGTATTTCTTATCCCCCCCCATTTTTTTTTTTTTTTTTTTTTTACTGTTTATACAATTTCCTATTATTATTTATTATTGTTATGTTTTACTTGAAACTCTGGCATAGCAATTTCCTTCGGGATAAATAAAGTTGTTCTTATTCTTATTCTTATATATATATATATATATATACACACACACACACACACACACACACACACACACACACACATATAATTTCACAATGTTTTTATTCATATATATATATATATATATATATATATACTTTTTTTTATTATTATTTTGATTCTTTTCTTTGTTCTCTCCAATTGAACCACATATTCCTTTCAATAAAAATGGTAAAATTGTCTCAGCTTATATGGTTCTTTCACACTTTGTAGTTTCAAAGCACTTGAATGAATTCACCCTTTCACACCCCGGTGGCGGCAGAGCTGCCAGACCATCGAGAGTAACTTGCGGTTTGGTAAGTTACTCCAAACGTCTGCCAAAAGAGACGGGAAATCTAACTGCTAACCTTCTGACTGGAGGAACCAACTGAGCCCCTAAATAGAATTGTTCTTGTTTTTTCCAGTTCCATGTATCAAACAGGACACACCTCACACAAAGGCAAACAGAGGCGACACAAGGGATGATAATTCGAGCGCCTCGTAAACGTTAACGACGGGAAATTCCTCGTCTCGTATCTTAAATATCGAGGACATGGTGAATTTTATCGGATTATGAACTACAAACTACAGGGTCAGCCCTGAGGGTTGGACTACCCATATGAAGGTCAGACTTTGTAATGGATATGGTTTCGGGTGGCGGTGTTGAGTAATCTGTGGAATAATCAATGTTGTGACTGTCAGTGACAAAAGCCTTTTAGATGTAGGCGATCTTTTGTTCCAAAAAAAATCAGCTTGTTGATCTTTGATCAAATCTTGCGCAAAAAGATTTTCACGGTTCCAGACTAAAAACTGAAAGGCAGAATTAAATTTTCGGAGTCACAGCACTCCCGTTATCTCAGTTGTTAAATATAAGGAGGTAATTAATCGAAGCTGGTTTTCGTCAAACATATCAAACACGTTCAATGTATTGGTTGATGTAACCCAATCAACAACCAATAGATGAGCTATAACAAAACCAGAAACAGGAAACTTGGCAGACAAACAATCGCCAGAGAGACCAAAGGCCAAAGACACCGGATTTGTTGTCAGTATGGATGAACGATCGGGAAGGACGTCCCGATCAATATGGAGTTGATCTGTGGGCAGAACGGCCCGGCTCGTAGCGCGTCAACACTCCAACGTACCACGACCGAGCCGAGAAGGAAAAGCGATGGCGTGAGCTAGTAGAGGAAAACATTGCCTGATGGCAAAGCTAGCTGAAAGAATCTAGTTGTAGTCTTGTTAATAGCGACCCTGTCAGATTCAGAGTCTTTGTAAAATGTCAGTTTGAAACTCGGCTGCGACTAAAATCTCTTCACACTTGTCTTTAGATGTGAGCGGTTGTGAGATGATAGTTTCCCACGAGCCTTTTCCGAAGTCCTCCGATGTACGGGTAGCTAAACTCATACCGATGACATGTTTTGCCAAAAAAGGTCGAAGGCGCCTCGACTTCTGAGCGACCGATTCCCGGCGAATCCCGACGGAGGTTCTGCGTCAACCCGTGAAGACGCGTCTCCTCCTTTTTGTGCGATTCTGAGATATCGGTGAGAGCGGGGAGGAGAAGCGGGGGTTGAAAAACCGGAACACCCGTTGCCTTCGGCTAGAGCCATCACCGGGATTGATAGGATCTGTGAAAGTAACAAAAGAACTACCTGGACTGTCACTTAAAATGGAGATGGATAACGAAACAACAGCTCATGAGAAGCTGGTGACGGGTGCCGGTGACGCGGCTGGGTAAAACATCTGAGGCGCCGGCGTCGCCGTTGACAAGGACAGGAAACAGACTGTTGGCACCTTCCCATTAATGCTAATGGAGTCAGGTGCCACTGAAAGGGCCGGCGGGACGTGCTGTCTGACACGCCAGTGCTAGAGGACACGGGTTGCTTTATAAAAAAAAAAAAAAAAAAAAAAAAAATCTTTGTTTAAACACGCCGGGGCAGACATTACCCAAAATGTGATCCACTAATTTCATCCGTTTATCTCAAAAGCGATTTCCGTCAGTTGTTTTAAATTACATATTTTAGAAAGAGTGACAATACGTGGCGCAGGAAAGAAATATTCTTACCACCGCTTCCAGTGCTCAGAAACCACAGGGATGATAAATGTTCCACCGCTTCTCGCTCCCACGCTCGCACCTCCGATTTTGGCCCGGCTCAGAGTCTTCCAGAGTGAATCATTGCGAGAGCATAAACATCCGAGTCACACAAAAGCAGCGGCGGCGGCGGCGGCGGTGGCGGCGGCTCCTCTCCCGACGCGGGTAGCGCGAGATCCAGAGCCCACCTGCGCTGTTTCACATCGGCGTCGCCTAGCGATCGATAAAAAGCGACTTTGGTCATCGGGTTGGGGGGCCGGGACGGACATCTGTATAAATATTAACAGTTCCCTGTGGCCTTGGATGGCAAAAAAAAAAAAATGTTTACCCCCGCTGACCAGAGTCAACACCCCCGTGGTGCTCCGTTCCCACCTGTATCGCGAGAAGGGGAAGGCTTTCAGCCGAGCCAAGGCTTCCCCTCCCAGGTGGATAATATCAGGCCTGTATTATTCCACCGCCAGGTCCCTCCGTGTCCTCCAGCCACAGGTTGGACCACTGAGAGCAAGTAACACGAGCTGGGAATTCCTCCCTGTTTGGCATTCTGTAACACGATACGGAGACATTCTGTCCTCTCTCATCCTCTCTCTCTCTCTCTCTCTAAGGAAATCTCTCGTGGATAAAAGGCTGGGCGGGCACGATGCCAAAGAATGAGAACTTGTGTTTGCTCTCCGCGACCCCCGGAGCGCTCAAACTGTGTACAGTATAGAATTACGGTGTCACAAAAGGGATGAAACCCCCTCCCGGGTTCGGACGGGAGACAATGCCCCCCCACCACCCAATCCTCTTCCCCGGAATGTCAAAAGTGCTATTAAAGTATCAGCGGTTCACTTAATTTTTGAAAGAGATTCGTTGGGCGAAGGCGCGGAATTCGGGGGTTAAACGGAAGAAATCGATTTTTTTAAAAAAAAAAAACAATTAATAGATGAATTAAAAGATTTTTTTTTTTTTCCTGCAGGGCCGGGAGAAGAGCATCGTCGCAGAGGTCGCCAAGTACTCACGGGGTATTTTCATCATCACAGATCCATCCAGACTCGGGTGTCTCTCAACGTGTTACAGCATCTTCGTCGCCGCGCCGAGGCCGCATTCCAGCTCCCTCTCTCTCTGAACGCAGCTTGCAGTTTGAACTCGGCTCCGCGGCCTCCTTCCCCCCCCTCCTCCTCCTTCTCCCCGTCACCATAGGCTCGCCGCAGGCCTGTCCCCTAAACGCTAAATCTCTCCCCCGAACCCACCCCTTTCTGCGGCAGGAGACGCCCCCCCCTCTTTCCTCATCGTCCCTCCTACCTCGTGCCCAGTTCTGCCCTCTTTTATACCCCACTCAGCACATTTTTGGCAAAAAGATCAGCGCGGAAAAGCCAAGCGGCGAACTCTACGGCACCGATTCCTCTGCGGTTTGTCGAAATCGGTTCCCCCGACGATAGGATTATTCGTCGTGTTCTTCCGGGGCGGTGAAAAGGTTTTTGAGTCCCGGTGTTGTTTCAGCAGGTCCCGTGGAAAAGGAAGGATAAAAAAAAAAAAAAAAAAAAAAAGGAGGGTGACATAAACTGTCAGAAATGGCCGGCGATGAATCACGCTGAGGCATTCAGCCCCGCGAGACCGCGCGTTCCCTCGACGCGAGTGATGCGTCCGTCTGCCTCGCCCCCGCCGCCGTCTCGCTGTCTGATAGATGAATTTGTGAATGGGGGGTGAAACAACCGGAGGAGGAGGGGAGGAGGGGTGACGCGGGACGGCGGACTTCAAACGGAGACTAGTTTCTTATTTCAGCTGAAATCTGAGCAGCTCCGGGGACGTGAGAGATATTATCCGCTATAATAACATGAGATGCTAATCTTTGCATCACATTCTGTCATTCGACAAGTTATATATAAGCGGCCTCTTTCTATCCATCCGTCCATCCATCCATCTTATTTAAGGCCTATTTCAAGGCCCTACTCGACACTCAAGGACGCCATACAGATATACATATGCGTGCAAAATATTGAAAATTGTTTCAAAAGAAACAGTAAAAAAATCACAAAAAGAACAAAAGTGACAGAGTGATAAAAAAATGGATAAATGAAAGTGACATTAGATGGAAGGTTGTGTTTTGTGTTGTGATTTGGAGATGTAATTTCCCGTCTTTAATATATATATATGTGTGTGTGTATATATATGTATATATGTGTGTGTGTATATATATATATGTGTGTGTGTGTTTATGTAGACTTATATTTATCTCAGTCTATCTATCTATCTATCTATCTATCTATCTATCTATCTATCTATCTATCTATCTATCTATCTATCTATCTATCTATCTATCCAACACAAATCCATTTATATGCAAAATATAGATTAAAACCCTAACTCTAACCCTTAAAATACAAAAATAAAAAACAGTAAACGTGACAAAGGGGCAAAAACATAAAATAAAATAAAATAGAATAAAATAAAATAAAATAAAATAAAATAAAATAAAATAAAATAAAATAAAATAAAATAAAATAAAGGGACATCAGATGGAATAGGCTGCTTTAAACAAATGTGTTTTGTGTTGTGATTTGAAGAGGCGTGGACGGAAGAGGTTTTTACATACAGCCTCGCCATGAATCCACATTTTTTTGTCTCATTTTATAACATTTCTGCCTTTTTTCTCACTCGTAACAAAGACGGTGGACCGGGAGAACTATCTATTCGATACTGTCAATATAGGCTGTCAAGAAGCATTTATAAATACTACCGACTATCAACCCCTATAAATGTATCAGGAAAGACTGCACGACTAGATGATTCAACCAGACAAGACAGCATATCAGCAAAAATATAGACGGTGACACCTGGAGCAGCGTACAGTATGAAAAAAAAAAAAAAAAAAAAAGAAAGAAAGAAGAAGTGGGCCGGCTGGCGAGGAGGTGTTGACACACCGGGACGCCGAGGCCTCTGTTCCCCTTTACGATGCTAATTGCAGACGCAGACGGCCGCCCGCCGCAAGGAGGCATCCCTACTGTAAAAAAACCGTCTGACGCCTCGCCGCAAATAAAGACGAGCGGCGTCCCGACCGCAAATTTCTTGCACCGCCGTCGGCGTAGAAATTCCCGATCGGCCAAATGTCGCATAGAAGACGGACGTCCTGTTTTCAGGGGTGACCTCGCCGGTGTCGCGACGCGTCCTCGCGGTTGAGGCTAACGCGGCGTGGGGGGACAAAGCACAATGGCTGATTATCATCTACCGGAGGGGGTGGGAGTGACGGGGGGGGGGTTTGAGTACGTGGTGAATGTGACTCCTTGTCAGAGTGATTGGCAGGCGAGCCGGGTGACTCGGCGGGTCGAGTAATTACAGGGAGCCCGTTGAGTCACCTGTAGACGCCCCCCCGCTGATTCCACAGGGGGCCTGTTGTTGTCTGGACGGTGGTTTAAAAGGAACAGCTCTGCCACACGTGAGAAACGTTCATTCATTCATCATTTATACTGCTTATCCTGCTCTCGGGGTCGCGGGTTTGCGTTCCCTGCTGTCGTTTGGCTAGAAGCGGGGGATCGTCCTGGACCGGACCATACGACCATTCATTCCCTTATTCATAAGTCATGTAGATACATCGCAACTATTCACTCTTTCATTAATATATTATTTTAAGACATACAACCGGTCGCTCACATTTATATGTCAAAACGCCTGTCATCCATATCTTTTTATTCATACATAATATAGATGCAATGCGTAGAGTGAATAAATTATGTTATTACAGTGTATCAGCAGTGTAATAACAGTGTAATAACAGGCAAACCTAAAATTGCAAACCAGCGTTTGATTCCGATGATAAATGTCATATTGACCAACTTTTTTCCTGGGTGCGTGTGTGTATGCGTGTGTGTGTGAGGCTTCCCACACGTATGTCGTGTAGAAACATACAACCATTCACCCTCCTATTCATTCGTCATATGGAGACATACTGCTAGCCACTCGTTCTTAGACATGTTACATAGAGGCATATACAGGACTGTCTCAGAAAATTACAAGATTGTGATAAAGTTCTTTGTCTTCTGTAATGTAATTAAAAAAACAAGAATTACTTCTTCATGATATTCTAATATTTTGAGATGGGATTTTTGAGTTTTCTTAAGATGTAAGCCATAATCAGCAATATTAAAATAATAAAAGTTTTGCAATATTTCAGTTGATTTGTGATGAATCCAGAATGTATGACATTTTTGTTTTTGTCATTGCATTACAGAAGATAAAGAACTTTATCACAATATACTAATTTTCTGAGACAGTCCTGTATAGAGCCATTAGCTCTCTGACTTACAAATAATATGGAATCGAAAATACATTCGCACATCATGGAGACGTGAGCAATTTATGGTCTCCAATGAACGTCCTGCAATGCTTTTGGAGTTTAGGAGGGAACCAGACCCGGACGAAAACAACGGACGTAAACTCCCCCCTGTCGGAAGTGAACTGAGAACCTTTCTAAGTGGAAGAGCCACTCGCAATGATTTCGCACATTAAGAAATATTTCCTCGCGAGCAAGCGCGTCGTCGAACTCTCAGGCCGACTTCCCCTACGATCCAAAGTAGACTCGAGGTTCTGAATTATGGAGTGGATCCACGGCGCGGACCTCCGTGCTCCTCGTGGGGAGGTTGGAGAAAAAAAACATGGCGCCGCCCTGCAAACAGCCAGGAGACGCCAGCTTCCCAAACATACATAAATAATCAAAAGAATATATTTGACTAATTACAGCCCTTAGATCAGGAGGGGAAAATCAATGCCCAATCATCTATTGCACATTCCTGCAAAAAGAAAGCGATATATGTTCCAAATTTTCCCAAGAATTTCTCTTTAGAAGTACACACACACACACATGCACACACGCGCAACCGCAGCGGGAGCTTATTGATTCAGAGAGTAAATAACACGACCGCGCGAGCTCCAGAGCCGCTGCTGTTGTCGACCGCTGTCGAAGCGTCCCGGGTCAAAAGTCATCGGAGACGTGTTTTTTCTCTCGAGGTCCTGTATTGAATTCAAACAAGGGCGGCACAGCTGTGGTAACACGCCGGTTCATCTCCAGAGGACACCCCGGGGAGACGGCCCTTTCATCTTCAGGGGGCAAGAAGCCCATCCAGACGCTAGCACATGTGCTAATTTAATGAAATTTGTGTGGGAGGGGTTGGGGGAGGGGAGGTTTCTTTCTGTTGTGCTTAAAAAAAAAAAAAAACTCCTAAAAAATTGTAAAATGGCATTTTTAAATTGATGCCAAAAAAAAAAATGGGGAAAATGTTGAAACAGTGTAATAACAATGTAATTACAGTGTAATAACATAGATGGCAAGGCTTGCCTATAAGTGCAAACCCAAATTTAATTCCGATGATAAGTCAGTTTTTTTTTTTTTGTTTTGTTTTTTTGTTTTTTTTTCTGCAAGTGTATGTGTGTGAGACTTCCCGCACGTAGCTCCTTATTTTATTTTTCAATTTAACATTATTATACTTTATTAATCCCTTACGGGAAATAAGCTCAGCTGATTGGGAATTTCCTTTCCTTTCGCACTTTTTCTGAATTAATCCCAATGTATTTCAGAGGGGTCACCCCTCCCCCCCCCCCAGCGCTACAAAACAAACAATCAAAGATGACGGGGAACGCGGTGAAGAAATCAAGACCAACAGCCTTTTTGGGGGGTTGATGTCCCGGATGTTTCCTAACTATGGAAAATCACTTCACGCTGTTTCGAGAAATAAAAAACATACATCATACTTGCAACAAGTCATCAAGCGAAAGATCCCGGGGCCGACATGACTTCGGAAACATTGAAACCGTTAGCTGCACAGCGCTTTCATTCAAAACGGTTTATGGCGACCGCGCCATTATTCGCAGCGAGAAGGAAAAAAAATGTGTCTTCTCTCAGCCAGGTGTTTCTCCCTCTTCGCCCACGCCGCATTGGACTTCCGGCGGATGCTTCCAGAGCAAGTTTCCCCTACTAGAAACGTGACCTTTGACCTCCCACCCGCCTCCGCCCGAGCTGGATTCCAGCCCAGGAGATCACCGGGCAGGGCTTTCTGTGAAATACATAACACGGTGACTTCCAGAAAAAAAAAAAAAAAAAGTTAAACACTTCCAGACTCTGGACCGCGGCCGTGTTCCCACGCATGTCTAAGTGTTTTAACAACCAGCTTTTTTTTTTTTTTTTTTTTTTTCTTATAAAGGATTTTGCTTTCTTTTGTGATAAAAACATCAAGTTTTGGCTCTTGCAGATATCCTTCTTCATCTGGCCCCGGGCACGCCTCCCTGGAGATCCAGGGCTTTTTGCCGGCGCAGTGTTGTGTTGATCTTTTTGCCGCGTTATCAGTCGAGCCGGTTCTCCAGCTGAGGTTAAGTCCTGTTCATCCGTAGATGAATAAGTAACGTGGCGCTGGCGGGGGGGGGGGGGGGTGAGTAATGCGGAGGACCCGGCGATAACGTGCATTAGTGGGATGCCATGTGTGATGACGCTCATCTCTCAGACGCCATTATTTCGCCACGGACGCCATTGTCTATTGTGCGTCTTCACCCCGGAGGAAAATGTGCATGGCGGTACGATGGCTGACTAAGCATAAAAACTACAAACAGACATCTGGAAAAACTACAAAATTCCTTCTCATTCTCTTCACCTGGTAGTGCGAAAGAAAAATTCATAGGTTAGTGTAATTTTAGGACTATAAGTCGCCACTTTTTTAACCCTCATATTATGTTAAGGGTCAATTTGACCCATTGGGTCAATGGGTGAAATGGGTCAAATTGACCCTTAACATAATATGAGGGTTAAACACCGCGGCTTAAAAAACGATGCGGCTTTTTAGGGATTTGTTTGGGCTAACGCACCTTATGTTGCCAAAACATTTAGCTTCGTCACTTTGGACCACTGAAATTACAGTGAAATTCTGAAGCTGTTTGATTCCAACACTGAAATAAACGTGTTCCATGGACTGTTCCAAAAAAAAAAAAAAGCATTTCCAGCACGTATTTGTGGATGTTACCAGTATGTTTCTGTGTAAATATATTATGTTACTACATGGACATCTGCAGCTTATAGACAAATGCGGCCTATATATGTACACATATATTTATTCATAGCCGGTGCACACAATTTGACTTTGGGAAATTGTTTCCATGTCAACGTAATCTAATTATCCTTACCCAAATCGGGGGTGACGGCATCTGACATCCTACAGTCATTTTTTGGGATAATTTTGAGAGCAGAGTGAACCTGTCTTGTGTTATTCATACATCCATTCATTCATGATTTATCCCACCTATCTTGCTATCAGGACTGTTTTTGCAATCCTATCCCAGCTGTCATTTGGTGTCATTGGGGTTTTTCACCGTGGACCGGTTGAGAGTCAATCACACGGCCGTATAAGGAGACGTAATGTTATGAGCGGTCCGTCAACGAGGGTAACACCATCATGTTATTGTTATGTTATTATTCTTATGAAGAGAACGTCTGCCGGTTGGCAGAAAGCAAAGCCAATCAAGAAATGTTCCCAAGAAAACGACGGATGCCCTTTATTTTGAGAATGCTTCTAGATAACACGAAGCAAGGCTAGGCTTAACCTGACCAGAAGTATCCCATGATGCACGTCTATCATTTCTCCCAATTTTCCTATCCTGTCTTCACTCTTGTGCCATCGTGGATTCATGACATCATCATTTCCCCAGGCTCTCCCATTGGACAGTTCTCAGCGGGCGTGGCTTGATTGCCAGGCGTCCACCGTTGTTATTTCTTATGCATGTTGAAGCTAATAACGTTAGCGCTACCGATATTATGACACTTTCTACCACAGTCGGTCGAGGCAGAAAGGCGCCAGCTTTGAGCTGTTTCTGCGCTGTTAAAAGCCGGTGTTTTCCTCGTCTCTATTGCCCCAAAGTGCCTTGTTCACACGGGAATGCTGGGTTTCTGTAAATCATTACGACCGCGTCGTTATTTGTCGATACTCAAATAACATCTCACTTGACTCCACTCGGAAGAGGCGCTGGTCGTGTAGCTCCAGAGCTTGCAGGCCCACTGTGAAATGAATAACCTCTGTGTTTCATTCATGTCAGCGTGATCCTGCTTTTTTATGTTTTTTTTTTTTTTTTTTTTTTTATATCTCTTGTTGCTCTTGGTTAGCTCTCAGATAGCGGAATTTTCAATTTTTTTCTTTCTTCCAAGTCCGACCCCGAATGTTTAAAAATGTAATGACAAATACAGTAGCGGCCTCTGTACGCCCGCATCCTCCTCCTCCTTGAGCTCTCAATTTTCCTCTCCCCTCAACCCCCCCACCCACGCCCATTTTGTCTTTTTCCATCCCTCGTGGCAGGATTTTGGTCCGGCCTTTTTTTTTTTTTTTTTCCAGAAGTCTAATTCTATCACTCTTATACGCAACAGGCCCACTCTCCCCTGTGCTAACATACTTATCTCTAATATTCAATATCATCTTATTAGTTGTGTGTGAATTTTCAATTACTTATTTCATTTTATTGTTTTTTTTTTTCCTTTTTCGACCTGATTGGAGGTCCCTACTTGTCCTGTTCCCCGTAGGCCCTGTCGTGTAATGCCGTTTTTCCCGCTCGTAATAGACGGTTGTGCGGCTCCGCCGCTTCCGTCCCTTTGATAGTCCATATAAACACTGTAATTTGGTTTTTCTGAGCGTGCCGTGTAACACTTCCAAAGGTGGGGGATGGGCAGGGGGCTATAAATTACTAGCACTCTGCTAGATCTTAAAAATCTGCACTCGGATACTGACACATATATTCCGAGCACTCCTAAAGGGAAGCGCATAAACGAAATGCGTCATTTTCCTGATGAGCCTCATTGGGTCGGATCCCGGAGGGGACAAGTTGGGGTTCCTTCCTTTATTTGGGAACGGCCTCAGAGTATCAGAGGGTAGACAAGGGGTTGGAGGGGGGGGGGAATGTCAGAACAAGGGCCCCATACCGTGAGAAAGCCCTTTCCAGTCCACAATAAAAGCACGAAGAGCCATCCCTCGGGATGCTGGTACTAATTAACAACATCAATGGTGAGGCTTCTCCAGACTTCTCGGGACCTTCGCAGCAGTTGAGGAACAGGCTTGAGATTTGGCGCGGCGGTGATATATGTCGTTACTCGAGCTGCGGGATGAGCTAATGTGAAAAAAACAACAACAACAAAAAAAAAAAAAATAGGGTCGTTCATCATGTGGCGATCGACGATCAAGCAGGAAGCTCTCGGGTGGAGGAACCGCAGCTGCATGTCTGGGATGCCTGCTGTCAGTCGAAGGATTGGTCGCGATGCGCATTTCTATCACGAGGGGGCAACCCTGTGCTGAACTCAGGGGCGGCTGAAGTGCAGAGGAGGGTTAAGTATTCCAATGTAACAAAGAGGTAGTGATAAAACACCCATGTGCTCTGGAGCGAAGCCCGGAAGAGGCAGCTGTGTGGCCCATCCAACCCCGACAAGTGATGCACGTTCGCCGTCAGGTGCCGAAAACGTCCGGTTAATAAACACGTTATTGAGGAAATACTCAGCTGCGGTACGCAACCGACTCGCGCCTTTGTGTCTTCCGTTCATTCGACACAAACCGTCGCTCGAGATACGACCGGTTTGCACAACGAAATAAGTTAAAATCATATTTTCGTGACACGGGTCGGTGAGCGGGTTGGCGGTGAGTTAGCGTTTAGTTAAACCTGCGGAATGTCAGAGAGCTAGAAATGAGAGACATGTTTCCGAAGCAGGGGTTTGTTAATGTGTGACTTTTTTTTTCCGTTGGCGCTACGGCGCAGCCGAGGCATTCGTGAAATCTCCTGCTTGGTAAATGATTAGCTCTGCGCATGTGGCAGCTGTCAGCCGCTCCAAGCAGAAACCGGACCAACCGCACACACACACACACACACACACACACACACACACACACACACACACACACACACACACACACACACACAGAGTAGGGACTAGAAGATAGGAAATCAGCCTGCCACCTAAAGGCAAAGGCTGCAGTGCGTGACCGAGGCGACCTTTGTTAAACAGATGCAAGTTGCTTTTTTAGATTTTTCTCCGGACGATAGAAAACTACAAAATAACTCATCTCTATTTTTTTTTAGCCGGGAGAAACGGCGCTGAATCGTGGGACACGGCTCTTATTATGTAATTGCTCTGTAATGTCAACACCAGAATGATAACAACTATATATCTGGTGAGTTTGTAAAAAAGAATTTAAAAAATCCATCCCGACAGTCTTCCCCGAACTTTATCCCCTCTTACAGAATAGTTTGAAGAATGTCAAAATACAATCCAAGAGCAAATGCCGCCGCCGGTTTTTCGATGCGGATCAAAAATGTACCGATTCTGAAATGTATAGCGACCCGGAGGAACCTTGATGCACCCGTGAATCCAACAACAACCCTTGTTTAAAAGCGAACTTTTTGAGTTTCAGGGAACTTGGCGTCGGAAGAGAAACGGTAACTCAAGGTGTTTTGGGCAAAGAACGAATTTGCGGTGAAAAAATAAAAAACTCGAGCGATAACATCGATCTTGAACGCGCCACGGTTTTTGACGCGTGACCGTCCTGTGTGAACTCAACATGAGAGCCAGCTGTCAGACAGTCTGCTGATGTGTGTGTGTGTGTGTGTGTGTGTGTGTGTTTGGCATTTGAGGTCGATCCTCCTGTGCAAGGCGAGGCTGGCGGTGTGTGTGTGTATAAATGTTTGTGTGTGTGACTGTGCCCGTTTTTAATATTTTTCTTTATTTCATCGCAATTTCTCAGCATGGAAAAGGACAAAGAAGGATTATTGTTCAAGTTGCAATTTCCTCTCCAGAAACAAGGGTGCGTGCCCGTGCATGGACCTCTATAGGTTTTCACTCGTGCACTATGAATTGGTACCGGGCATAAACGCCTGCTGAGAAGGTAACCGTTATAAAGTGCTGAGGGCGGTGAAAGATGGCCACCTGAAGTTGCACACTAGCAACCAACGCGTTATAAAAAAATTAATTTGCAGTTTACATTTAATTTCACGCAACTCCATCGCTTGTGTCCGTTAGCCTGAGAGGAGGATCACTGTTATAGAGGAATAAAATAATCATCTAAAGAGATGTAACCTAGTGTGGCGCCATAGTTTTCTGCAAAACTTTGTATTGTTAAGATCCAGACTTGGAAATGTGTAATCTAAGCTAACGGCTAACGGCCTGTCTTTGGTGTCGTCTTTGGCTACGTATGAATAATTGTTTTTTAATCAAATATATATGCAGAATAATTGACCGGGAAAATGTTCATTCATTCAGTCATTCATTCTTTGTACCACATATACTTCTGACTGGGTCGCGTCTTGCCGAAGGCTGTCCAAGCTTTGTTTTAGCACAGGGGTGGGCAAACTACGGCCCGCGGGCCACATCCGGCCCGTTGGTCTTTTTAATCCGGCCCGGATAAAATTCATACTTGATGTGAATGATTGAATGATCGAATCAATGAATGTGGGAGCTCAAACAGGTGATTATTTCATTTTTGGCACGACTTGAGAACACTTGAGAATTTTCCTGAGATGAATGACACAGATTAGCTTTGTGATTTAGCCTTTACTTTGGACATACTGACACACATGAATGAGCTGGATGTGAAGCTTCAAGGGAAAAAAACGGTTTGTGCATGAAATGCAAGCAAACGTCAGAGCCTTCAAAACCAAGCTGGTTTTATTTTCAAAGCAAATCTTAGATGAGTCTGATACGTACTGTTGACAAATGCGTTTTTTTTTTTAATATGTTTCGTATCTTGTGCTGTCAATGCAGCCCCTGAGCCAAAAAGTTTGCCCACCCCTGTTTTAGCAAGACAGTTGCCAGCCAATCGCAGGACCAGGTACAATATAGATACATTGAATCATTCACCCTCTCATTCACACTTCATATATAGACAAACAAGCATTCACTTTATCATTCACTCCCATATCATGCTGATGTTTTTGTGAACAATCGGTTCTGCAAATTGGTGTTACAATCTCCGTTCATTTATCTAATGTTTTCCTGATTAAACCGCTAAACTCAGCACATCGGCCTGTTCTTCAGAGTTCGATCGGAAGGGTGTTGAGCTCTCTGCAAAGCAAATTACACATCCGTGGGGTCAAAACAGTTATCTTTCTAAGATTCACCCAATGTGGCACTGCCAGGGAAGACAACCACATCCTTGGGATTTTCTCGTCCCTTTATATCAGGGATGTCAAACTCATTTTGGTTTGGGGGCCTAATATGATGTCAAGGGGACCAGACCAGTAAAATCATTACCTAAGAAGTACCATTAGGTCCAAATGTTTCCTTTGTTTTAGTGTAAAGGAGGTAAACAAGTAAATGATAAAAATATTTACATGTAATGAACTGTTCCTCGAAAAAAAAATGCATGATGAATTAATATTAAAAATGACGATTAAAAAAGAATTGATGAAATTATATCCTAAAAATATTGTTGAGTTAAAAGAGAAAATTTGCCACTAGAATTTATTAGAAAACTGATTGTTAGCATGTATAAAAGGAGGTATAATGTTTACAAGGCTAATGGTGGCTATTCTGGTTACTAAATCAAGCTTTTTAATTTTGCCCGTTCTTTTTGCAATAATTTTTTTGTTTTTTATAGAAATAAGAAAAGAAAAGATTGTTTTAACAATGACACTAGACCTCTTTTCATCAAAAAATCATTTGTTTTTCAAATTTTGGAACAAAAAATATATTGCAAAGTTAATTTTTCAGGTTTTTCTCGCCCATTTTAATGAAACCAACTGAATAAAACCCCTGATGCATGTGAGAAAAAAACGTGCGGGACGCAATAACACGACGATTTGATTTCAGGCAGGGGGCCACAAAATATTGAGACCCCTGCTTTATATCAACCAATTCCAACGAAAGCTGCCATATTTATAGCCCAATTGCAACGGATAAACTTCGGCCGTTGAAGTATCATGGATTTGCTCTCCATTAAACAAAACCTGCTGTTTCAGGCTCGAGGATGGAGGGTCATCACGGACCCTCCGGGGTATGTTTGTATCGCACTTGGATGATCTAATGTTCCACACGGCACAGCGGACCACTGATTCATAATTCAGCGTTTCGGGCGCTCGGGGAACCTCAAGAGGAAGACGGTGACGCGTAATTAGATTCCAGCCTTCAATGGGTCTTTACTCTGATGGCTCTTCAAAAAAAGGAAAACAATGAAAACTACCCTTCTAGGAACTGCCTGTCTAGTGGAGCTTGCAGCGATGTGGGTCAGAGGTTGCCATCTTGACAAACGGAAGTGTTTTTTTTTTTCCTGCTCTCTGCGCAAGTACTCTGACACGGGAGCTATTTTTACTTCGGGCGATGCGACGCATAGAAAGCGCTTTAACCGAACCTCTCGTCATTTGGAAAGCATTCGCGGGTGTTTGCGTAAGCACACATGGACCGAGCCACGCCGCGCACAGGCGGTTCGTACCAACCTGGGAGCGACGCGTTCAAGCGAAGCCGACGGCGCTCAGTGTAAACAGTTAACGTCAGCCGGCGGGGAGATTTGTGGGGGCTCGACAGCAAGGCGGCCCGGAGGACGCAAACGCCCGACAAACTGCCGCACAATAACCAACAACCTGACGGGTGACGGCCGACGTCAGCTGGACGACCCTTTTTGGAAAAGTCAGGTCATGACAGCATGAAAAATATTGATTACACAAACAATGGCGGCGCAAGAAACTCCCCGGTTCGATTCCGAAACTCCGATCGGAGTTTGCATGTTCTCCCCCGTGTCAAGGTGAGTTTCCTCCCTTCGTCCAAAAACACACTGTAGGAATTAATTTATTACACTTTATTAATCCCTTGCGGGAAATTCCTTCTCTGCATTAAACCCGTCATGGATGAACCATGAGCAGTCGGCTGCCGTCTATCAGCACCAGGGGAGCAACAAAACTTTGACACACCAAGAGGAACCGGGAATCGGAGCAGGAAAGTTCAGTTCCAAGGACGACTTACTTGGCGACTTACTTGGAGACCCGAAATTACCCAGACTCGACAAAGAGGGATTGGATGGTTGAATGTTTCTATACAGAGTGATTGCTTGGGTCACTGAATGAATGGTAGTTTGTCTCTCTGAGACGTGTCTGTGGAGGCTCTCAGTCATCCGGGTCAAGAGTGAACTCTTGTCGAAATCTTCTTCTTGTGGCAATTGGACTCGAATTTCTTCACCCCTCATCCGAGAGGCTTCTTCGGTTCCAATAATCTGCGGGGAGTTTCCGAATATAACTGCCAGGGCTTCGGCAGGTCTAGGCTATGATGGCTTGTTACGCAAATGGAAGAGTTGATGGGCATCGGGGTGAAACGTCTAGAGGTGAAGAAATTCAAATCCAGTCGCCACGACATGAAGATTTCAACAAGAAGGCCTCTATACGACCAATCAAAGCAAGGGTGAATGGTTGTTCGTCCCAAAATGACATGTATCCCTGTGATTGACAGGCGACCGGTCCAAGACGGACGCCGCCTCTTGCCGTTCCCTCATGAACGAATGGATGATGACATAACGGTTTTACTATCTTTTTCTGGTTTTATCCTCGCATCGCCGCAACAGCGAGGAAAAAGGGTCATGTAAATGTACTCGCCCTGGCAGAATACAATTCTCTGGATGGTTTATTAATCTCATTGGCATTGCCAAACACGTGGCGCGGCCGTTACACAAGAAACCGAAAAGAATACAGCATCTCATTTGTAAACGTGAAGCGATGCATTTACTCACTATCAAGTCATCCGGATAATCCACCCGCAAAACTACACCGGTTATTTCCTGTTATTAATTTATATCTTACAGCATTTAAATGAATGTGTGTGGATAGATAGATAGATAGATAGATAGATAGATAGATAGATAGATAGATAGATAGATAGATAGATAGATAGATAGATAGATAGATAGATAGATAGATAGATAGATATACACACACATATATATACAAATACACATATAAGAATAAGAATAAGAATAAGAATAAGAATAAGAATAAGAATAAGAATAAGAATAAGAAAAGGAATAAGAATAAGAATAAGAATAAGAATAAGAATAAGAATAAGAATAACTTCATTTATCACGAGGGAAATTGTTGTGCCAGAGTTTCAAGTAAAAGGTAACTAAATAAATAATAGTAGGAAATTGTATAAACAGTATAAAAAAGGGGGGGAGAATAAGAAATACAAATAAAACTATATAGTGTCTAAGTAACAAGTCAAGGGTATAAAGTGTCTTAAGGTCTTAAGTGCAAAGATTTTGAGATTCCCTGCGGCTGAAGGGAGAGGAATTAAAAAAAATACATACATATACATAAATATACAAATATATATTAAATACAAGGGAAAAAAAATATACTCAACAAGTTCGTAATCTATGAGGAATTCAATCGGCAGATAGAAAAAACAAGATTCTGGCGAGATCAGCTTTCTGGTAACCTCAAACGCATCACTGACTCAGCAATCGTATCCGTCTGCCGAGCGTTTGAATGTATTCAGCGAAGAATATGTTTGGGTAAATTAGACACGAAATACGGTGATTATGACCGTTTTTTATCCGATGCATGAGCGGCAACAGCAGATGGAGAAATCTGGAAAATCTGGAGTCCAGATGGGGCGGGCGGGGGAGGAAACACGGCAGGAAGACGAGCGGTAGAGAAACTCCTCTCGAGCCATGGGAGTTTGGAATCTGCTCCCCCTCCAAAAAACAAAAACAAAAAACCTTGGTTTGATGTCTCCCATAGGGAGGTGAGTTCATCTATGAGGTACATTGACTGCCTCTTAAGAAATATACATAGCATTAAAAATAATAATGTCACTAAATTCAATGCAATTTCATTGCTCATTGCTGCATTGAAGCTCCTCCAACAGTCCAAAAACATTTTTTGGATGTCTCCATATGTGGCCCATCTTTCACCCAATGACCCCCCCGCAAGACTCTGGTATTGATAATGAATGACTAAGATAAGATAAGATAAGATAAGATAAGATAAGATAAGATAAGATAAGATAAGATAAGATAAGATAAGATAAGATAATACTTTATTGATCCCCATAGGGGAAATTCGTTTGTCACCGCAGCGCAACAATAACAGTATCAATAAATATGTATGTAAATATAAACAGAGAAAGCAATTAAAAGGACAAAGAAAAGGACAACAATAATAAAAATAAACAGGATGAGAATTGAATGGCAACAAGGGTAAAAAAAAATGAATGAATAATGAGGTCACATTTGTATGTAGAAAAGCGAATGTGGCTCCGCTACATGAAATGTGCAATTCTAAAGTGACAGCGATATTAATATAGTCATTCAATATCTACCATAAACTTTATGTCCCATTCCTACCAAACCCTGAGTGGATGACTGATTTAGAGAAAGAATGAATAGATGAATGAAGCTGTGTAACAGCTGGATGGATTCAACGGTTTTGGATTTTGGTCTTTGGCCTTTCCCAGATGTATTTTCCAGCTAACGTGGAGTCCCAACAAAAACACAAAACCCTAATTCTAGGCAAAAAGTAATCAAAAAGTCTCAATAAATGACAGGAACCCACAGATAATCCCTCTCCATCTAATAATTACAACGTTAATAAAACACTACATGTAGGCTGTACCCTTCAGGGATCACTTGGAAGTTGCATAACATTTTAATATCGTTTCACCCTAATCCTCGACAATAAAGTCTGAGAAACAGTAAACCGTTCATTAATTCTCAGAGAACATGCATGAGCCGCTTCCCCTGGGAGAGCTTCTGGAATATCACCAGGCTTAGCTTACGTTAAGTGGCCTGACGCGACCATGACAACGGCCCGGGGCGTCACTGAAACCCGAGGAGACTCTTCATTCATTCCAGGTGAGGAGACGCGTGGGCCTGAAATAGACCCGTCGCACCAGGTCAACTTAAATTGGTCGGAAATTGGGAGTTTTCGCAGTCTTACTTTGCATCGGCGGGATTTTACAAATGAAATCGGACGGACATCAGAACAGCGACGGGAATCGTTTGCTTTTAAAACTCCAGTTTTAGTCGGTCATGACGCATTTGGCTGACAACATGATGTTGTTACTCATTCCGGCCAAGTGATTAAGAGATAGATTACCCGCATTAATCTTGAGCAAGCGCGGGGAGATGATTGTTTAGAACCGCAAGGAAACAACAAAAACATCACGGAAACTTTGTCTCGTGGGTGTTGCAATTCGCAAATGTTTTCCAATTGCCTCGGACGCGGGGCGAATGTCAATAGGACCAGAGGGCGGGAAGGGCGGACACCCGTGACCCAAAGTTTTCTTCGTCCCAACACAGAGGTGACGTCAATTCAAGGCCTGTCACAGTTTTGTTGTTGCTAGTCGGTCTGTGGCACCTCGAGTTTGAGACATCCAGAATGTCACTTATTGATATTGTTACCCGTCCATTATCTGGAAACTGGAGCCTTATCCCAACTGCCATTGGGCGAAAGGCTGCGTTCACCCTTAACTGGTCGACAGCTGATCCCGGGGCCACATATAGAGCCGTATAAAATATTCACTCTCATTTATAGGGTCTGTAATGAACCTTATGCAAGTTTTTGGACTGCGGAAGGAAAGCGGAGAACCCGCAGCAAACCCAAATGCTAACCTTGATGTACAAAAAACGATTGTGCGATCATGGTCATCGAAATGTTGTGAATCAACCATCGCTAGTTTGCTAGTTTGAGGTAAATGTATTTAGATTTTCAATATGCTAGGAGGAGAGGATGGGAAGAAGAAGAATGAAAAAAAACAAGTGACTTTATTCTGGTTGTCTCTTTTGCATAACATTTGCCGTCACGCAGTAAATGCTAAACGCGGTTTTTACGGGTTGGGTCAACTTGATCTCGGAGGTGAGCGACCTGAAATATTTGAAGATCCTGCACCCATCCCCATGTAAATAACTCCAGCACCTGTCATTTCCCGTCATACGCCCTATCTTACAGCTGTGGGACTTACATCCCCTTGTCTGTGAGATATTTTCGGCGGAATTCCTCAACAGTTAAGACTCTTCCATCGGTCGACAGAGCGCCAAACGACCGGGAGAGAGAGACGGCGGGTTTTGAGATGGCATCCGATCGGAAACATGACTAAGACCCCCACAGGCTTCCCTGGAATTCGAAGTAAAACAATACACGAGCAGCGCTGCCCATCACCATGGCCCCCGCTCGCTCACTTTCCAACCTGCTATGTCAACAGGGCCCGGCCGGCTGGAATGCAGGAGCCGCCGCAGCACATGGGGAACAACGTGGGTCTGAGGATCTGCGGCCGGACCCTCAAAAACATTGCCCCGGCTGTTCTCCGGCAACCGTAGCGGTTCACTCAAGGTGAGACAAAAAAAATAAAATTAGCAAAATACAGTTCAGCTGGCAAGATTTGTTCTCCGGAGGCAGGAAAACAAACTATCAGCTGCGGTATTTGTGGAAAGTTATGTGGAATATATACAATTATGAAAAATTAGACATGCAGGTTGGCGCCTTAGGGTGCAGATAAAATCAAATCCCAGGAAGATAGTTGAAGAAACGTGAGACCTATTTGTCGAGAATTCGCCAAACTTCCAGAAAAGGCTCCTTAAGTAGCTAAAACTGAAAAACGTCCTTTTCCACGTTGAGATCAACGATTGCAGAACTCGAACAAAGTTGGTGAAATATTTTTTAAAAGAATTAGCATAAATGTCCACCGCAACATGGAGTCGCTGGAGCCGATAATTCATCCCTCTGCCCAAGTTTCATAAATATGAATTGAAAAGTTGTTGCATAAAACATAGATGAAAACAAGATCAATGCGAACAAAGCTATTTTTCCCTGCAGGCTAATTTTTGGGTTTTTCAACCGCAGAAAAAAATCTAAACACCGGCGTAAGAAAACAACACCCGAATCTACTTTAATGCTCTTCTGTCCTCCAAAAAGCGAATAAATCAGATTTGACTGAGACGGAAAAGCCCTCGTTTTAAACGCGTACATGTGTTCTGCCCTTGTAGTGGATGACCCCCCCCCCCCTCCAAATTGCCGGTTTTGCTGTAAAAACCGCAACTCCTGTAATCTGAAAAAAAAAAAAAAAAAAAAAAACACGCCAAATTACATGACTGCACATGCCCAGGAACCACGTGCACAGTGAGGATTTCCTCCTGGGAGAGAAAAAAAAAAAAAAACACACACACACACACACAAACCTGCAGGAGCATCTCCACACATCCCTTTGTAACCGTCACGTCATCATAACCCGTAAACACCGACTCCCCTGTGTTGTTGCCGGAAATGTTAGCCACACAAGAGGAGCGTTCACGCGTTTGTATTTTTGACTCTCGAATCACAAGAGACGCCATTTATTCCCGGATCTGGCGAGCGCACCTGCGGGCGGGAGGGAAAAAAAAAAAAAAAAACGCGCCCCCCTTTTTACGATCCGTCCAGGTACAACGGCGAAGGAGAGAAACACATGGCCGATATTGTTCCGCCCCGCGTCTGAGCCGAGGGCTTGTAAAACTGTCAAGCAAAGACATTCATCAATACCTCTTGTTTACAACTGCTCGCCCACCTCTTGTTATGTAACCGATCCCGTGGCTTATTATCGCTTATCGCTTGTTATTATCGGTCAATACGGCGCGTTTAACACCCGAAGGTCAAGTTTGAGGAGAAACCGCGGTAAAGATCATTTCTGTTTAACTTAAGGGTTTTATCGGAGAACGGCGCGGGGAACGGGGGAAGATACGAGGCCCGACCTTTGACAAAGGAAATCAGCTGATCCTGAAGAAACACAATGACTTTCCTTCGCTCGCGCATTCCTACCTTATCGCCGCGTCATATTTGCTCTTTTTCGGTTTTCGATTACGAGATTTTTTTCACCCCGCACGTTCCTGAAAAGGGGGATATTCATTTCTCGCGGAATTCCAGAGAGCTGAGTCTTCAACCAAAGCATTTAACAGTTGGTTTTGAAAGAAAAACTTTAAGACGAGTCTCAAATGTCTACTTGTTATCCTCTCCTACCTCCAGCAATCCGCTTGAGTAGCTGCTGTCTGGCGATAATCCTGCCAAGTCTGTACCCCGAGCGTCTGCGCCGATGGTCCATCCTCAAGTAGATATCCTGAGTCTCCGGGGTCATGCTGCCGAGACACTCGCTGCCGGTGGATTCTGGAAGGTCCCGAAACATAACTGAGGGTTGTTTTTTTTTTTTTCTTTTTTTTTTTTTTTTTCTTTTAACCCCGAACGTACTTCTGAACAGCGGTTGACACTTGCCCTGCGCGCTCTCCGAGCAACAGTAAAAACTTCACGCGGAGGCGCAAAAGCCCGGAGTGAGCTGAGAGGGGACGCCGGAGCAGAGCCGAGGGGGAGGAGCGCCGACGCTCAGGCCGGAGTCACGTGACCGGCGGGGGAGGCCAATGGCGGAGGGGAACGCTACCGGCGCCGCCCACCTGTCCGAGCTGAATCCAATGTCTGTGTAAATGCTCTTCGATCCCCCCCCACCCCCTGGCTCTGGAGGGAAATATAAATACCATCGGAATGCCTATGAACTGAGTAAGGGAGAACGGGAGTGCGAGAACGACAGGGTGTGGGAGGGCTTACGAAAATACCGGATTTTGGACCCGCCCGTCTTCAGAACAACCCGTCCGCTGTTGCCGGCGCACGTAGGTGCCAAGTTTACTGGGGCCCGACGCCGTGTTTGTGCCATTTACAGAAAACCAAAAAGAGGGAGAAGTTGTTTTGCCAGCCGAAGGGGGGGAGGATGCTAATTTCTGCTCCCCTGCCCCCGCCACATAAAACCCTACTTTCAGCCACAGGAAGTCCTCCCAGCAGGTATCCTCAAATTGTTAGCTCTCCAGGGGGGGAGGGGAGAGTTCTGTTGTGATTTAAAAGCCTGACACTAATGTACTGACCACTACGCATTCGTTTTCACGGCGCGCTTTCCTGCGCTTAGTATTCAAGTGGAGAGGCCCGGAGGAGATCTACGGTGCGGAGAAAGTAAGACACAAAATAAAATCGACAACAAGTGCAACCGGGAACTCGCACAAGATGAGGCATTTTCAGATTCGACAAACTTTGCACGGGAAATCAAGGAGGGGCTCGAATTAGCGCGAGACGCGACGGGAGAACCTCGACGATTGTTGCGCAGAATTTCTAAATGGCTCGCGCAAGTCATCGCCTTGAGATGGTCCTTTACGAGTCAGAGACATCTTTTTTTATTCAAGATAGCTTGACCCTGGTGAGGAACATCTCATGACCGCACTGAGGTCACCGGCAAGAGCCAGAAAAATGAGCCGAGACATTTTTTTCTCGATGCACTGACATTGACATGTAACCGCATGATCCACACTCAGGCATTTTTTTTCTTCTTGTACTTTATTCCAAGGCAAATGGAGAGCGATATATTTAAAACTGCTCTCCATATTCCAAAGAAAAAAAATATAAAATTAATATAGTATAGTAATATATAACTATGGTATATGTATATGCATATATGTATATATGTATATGTATGTGTATATATATATGTATATATATATACATGTATCTGTATATATATATGTGTGTGTGTGTGTATATATAGTATAGTATGGTAATATATAACTACGGCATATATGTATATGGTATATGTATATGTATATCTGTATATGTATGTGTGTGTATAAGTATGTGTATATATATACATGTATATGTATATATATGTGTATATACACACACACACACACACACACACACACACACACACACACATATATATATATATTTGAATGAATAGGAATGAATGTCAGCAATGACATTTATTTTTCTGGCAATATGGTGAGTAATCGAAATGGCTGTCCATATTCAGAATTTAAAAAGAAAAAAAGATATATATACAGACAATTATTTATTTGTACACACACATATATATTTCCATTTTTTTAATTGTCATTGCTGACGGCCTTTTATATACATATGTCATACATGTATATGTACATATGGGTAAATGCCAGCAAAATAAAAATTAAAATATACACGTGTGTGCATGAAGAAATATATATATTTTTTTGTTTTATTTCCCCGGGAATATTGAAAGCAAACCCATTCCCGACTGAATGTAAAACATGTTCCTTGTACAATCTTTCGCATAGGGAAGAACAACGGCCGACTCACACCTGGACTAAAGTCCACAGCGGTGCATGCAGACCCACCCAGTGCCAGCGGAGGCTTGAGCCACAGTCGACCGCCTTTTCATACAGGCCTGTCTGTGCAGCAGTAGCATGGCGCCATACATGTGAACGGAGCCCAAGCGGGCAAACACCCAAGTCAAACACAGCCCCTGTCTGTTCCTCTACCTGGCTGGCAAAATCCGACCTAGCTCAAGCTCACAAAGGCTGCGATTCAGCAGCGCGCTTGGCCACTCGTGCATTTTCATAAACTTCTTCTGGGATTAATGGGCCTCCCCACACCCTCCGGTGGAGCTACTTAAAAATGTGATTTTTTTTTTTTTTTTTTTTTGCTTTTACTAAAGTGCCGGGTGATGGCATGACACCATTGCGATGATTTCATTGGGCGCTGACTCATTTCACACACAAAAACACCTGTCTTCATTCATAGCGCACGAGAAAGCCTCGAGGTGTCGAATCCTGAATGCCGCCTAATCTCCCCTTTCTGCGGTTTCTCCCTAACTAGACGTCTAGACGACAGAATTCACCAGGCGCATCACACATATCGTATTACAGAATCAATCAGCCGCCGCTATGCCGTGTCACAATGGACGAGAAGAATGGTGTTTTTGTCCGCACGCCGATGAGTTATGAGCTCTGCGCCACGTTGTTTGCACGTCCTTGTGTTTTAACTTTGAGCCGTGTCCTCTGCTTGTGTCAGGCACGGTGACTCCAGCCCTTATCGCACATGTTCTAACACGCTTTTTGTCTGGGTTTGCGGAGCTAGACTGCTATAAAGCCCGGCGACGGGAAGCCGGACTCATATTACACGCACGCACAAAACAAGACTCGAAAACGATGCCGCTCGTCCTGATTGATGGGATTTTCTTACAACGCGGGCGTTTTTTTTTTTGTGCGACGACGAAATAAATCTTCGTTCTTACGCAGATTCGTCCGCCTCCGCGGCGCTCAGCCGGAGCCAGGTGTCGTTAGAAGAGGGGGAAACTTTGATTTGGGAAAAAAAAAAAAAAAAGGAATCGCATCTCGGGAGCCGCAGATTATACGAGCGCGGATGCGAAGCGGTGGAGTGTTAGATCGCAGCTGTTATGTGGTTTGAGTGAGCAGACGTGTGCAATCTGCTCCTGGCGCGGCTATATTTCTTATGGTTACAGCTTAAACACAATTTCCACCTCGCGCCTGATCACATTTCTGGACAGCAAAGCTCTAATTAAAACATACACTTAAAAAAAATAAAATAAAACTTGACCTTAGACCCCTTTGAGGTGCCATGCAGAACATCGCTAGACCCTTTTTAAAAAATGTTAGACAACGGAAATCACGCTAATCTGAGACCCACGTTGCGACGCTAATAGATATCACTCAAAACAAGTGCAACAAAGGCAACAAGGTTATTGGCGAAGTCCAAAAAAAATTGAAGGAGCAGCGATTTAAAGCGAATCCAGTGTCTTAAAGACGGATGGATTTGTTTTGCCGTAGGTTTTCGGGGAGCAAGAAGGTGCAGTACCACCTGAAGCCAAGGGGGGCGGTGTCGCCCAGTATGTCCGACGAATGGAGCGTAGAAGACGAAGACGCGTCGGTTTAATCTGGCATACGAATTCCCCGTCCACGTGCCGTCCGTGATACCTTTCCACTGTTTGAAACTGAACTTGGACGTGAACTCGCCGCTTAGCAACCGCGGCAACTTAAAGCACATACGGGTGACGACATTCGAAATACCTATTTGTGAACGAGACGTGAGCATAAATGAGCATTAAAGCGCTTTAAAACTGCAATGTGTGCAAGCGCCACATAAATTGAGACTATTTATCATAATAGCGGCTCCACTGCGGACTGGATTATATGAGCCTTTTTTTTTCTTTTTTACAAATATTGAAATAATAACTCTCATTTTAGCTATAGGCACTCCTGGACCTCGAGCAGCCAGGATATAAGAGGGGGAAATGAAACAAGGCTATGTCTCACATTTGGAAGGCAATTTTCAAGGTACAGAGCGAGAAACAAAATAAATATTATTTCTAGTGCTAAAAAATATTTTTGGCTGAGCAGAGTGCTATTTTTAAAGCCACGCTGAAAAACAATGGAAAAGAATTCGGACTCCAGAGAGCCATTAAACCATAAAATGGAAGAAATACATCAAGGGTTAGCAATATATAAAAGACAACTATCGATATATATATTTGTAAAGAGCCAAAAACGTGTTTTTAATGTTGATGTGAGAAGAGATATGGAGCAGAGGGAGGTAAAAGTGCACAGCGTTGGTTTTAACTCCTGACCGTGGGAACCTCCGACGGCGCGACGGTTCTCTCGCAGGCCTTTTGATACTTCAGCGAACAACATGAGCTTAAATCGAGGAGCGCAGGGAGTTCCCAGCTAGACTGGTTATAGCAGTGAACCAAAATGAAAGGACTGGATTGAAAATGGTTTCATTTTAGATGACGAGTCTCATCAGAGCGCTGCACCTCTTACTCAAAGAGGTACAGTAGCTGTTTCCCCAGGGAGGCTTGAAGTCCTCGACAAGACTTTCAAATCTCATACAAACTGGTCAATTGAGTTTAACCTCCTTTTAAAAGGTAAGAATTGTTTAATTCACATCAGACTGATCAAGGCCCATTTTAGTTCGATGAAAGGCGCATTTAGAGACAATTATTGGTTCATATCGGTGAAATAAAAACTTTAGATTTTCTTGAGATTACATTTTTGGAGTGAAGTCACCTTCGATCAGACAATTTGTTCATTCATTTTGTATGACTGAGGGTGGGGAGCTGGAGGGTTTGGGGGGCCTGAAGCCTATCCCTGCTGCCATTGGGCAAAAGTCGGGGTTAACCACGTCATTTCAGAGCCACATACTGAGACATACAAGCATTCACTCTCATTCACATCATGCAGAAACATAAAACTACTGTATTTTCCGCACTATAAGGCACATCTGATTATAAGGCGCACCTTCAATGAATGGCCTGTTTTAAAACTGTTTTCATATATAGGGCGCATAGAATAGAAACTACTGTAGTGGCTGGGGTTGCGTTATGCTGAAAGGAATGTCAACAAAACAGTCAGATAAATCACTCAGTCAAACGTCATTAACAGAATACAAACCAACGTTCTGACAACTCCGTTCAATTGTAAAACAAGTTAGTGCATTCACAGTAGGGTACCATACATTCCGGTAGCTCTTACCGGTATTTGCGCCGCCTTCGTTGAAAACCATGTTTTCCAACTCCATTTGGAAAATGGATTTTCATAAAACGAGCACCAAGAAGGACCACCTCTAAATTCATTGATGTTTATGTCGCTAGCTAGCGCTGTCGCCTTCATTTAAATAGTGGCTGTAGAGACGCTTCTACTGAATTTTTCGCACCATAAGGCACACCGGATTACAAGACGCGCATTCAATGAATGGCCTATTTTAAAAAAAATTCACATGTAAGGCGCACCACATTATGAGCTGCAAATAATAGAAGCTAAAGTAGTGGCTGCGGTTGCGTTATGCATCCACCAAATGGAGTTGCGCTAAAGGGAATGTCAACAAAATACCATACGTACTGGTAGCTCTGACCGGTATTTGCGCCGCCTTCGTTGAAAACGATGTATTTCCAACTCGATTTGTCACAGTTCAAATCGTTTCATAAAATAAAAGCATCAAGAAGGACTTCCTCTAAATTCATTGATGTTTATGTCGCTAGCTAGCGCTGTTGCCTTCATTCGAATAGTGACTGTACAGTAGAGACGCTTCTACTTGCTGCTTTCTGTTCAACAACCCACTATTCGAGTTTGTCCTCCAACTGTGGCCATCTCACTTTGTTTCCTCGGAAACTCTGTTTAGTCTTCTTTACTCATCTTATTGCTTCCTCCACTTCCGTACCATTGATTCATTAATTTTTGAATTCTCTCGCCGCTGCTCTATTCCCGTGTTCTACTACGTGACTGATCGCCTTGAGTTTGGATTTATTGTTTTTACCGCTGCTACTTTGGCGGCGCCCTCTGACAACGGTAGCTGTAATTAACGAATATCGACCCATATATAAGGCGCATTGGATTATAAGGCGCACTGTTATTTTTTGAGAAATTAGGTGCGCCTTATAGTGCGGAAAATACGGTATTTACTCACACATTCACACATCCGGGCTTTTTGGGGTCTCGAATCAACCCTCTGCATGTTCTTGGACTGTGGGAGGAAAGCTGCACAGAAAGCCCCCCCTGCAGGAATCGAACCGGGGACCTCCTCGCTTGATGTGCTAGCCAGCACGCCGCCTCGCCGCTTCACTCAGACCAAGTTTTATTCCCGTCCCCTGCAATGAGTCGTCCTCTAAGTGAAAACAAAACCTTCTGCCTGCTCCTTGAGAATTTGCAGAATCCGGCATTATCCTGTTTATGTCACGATTGCAAAATGACTCCTTTGGCCTAAAGCTGTAAAATGAATTGAAGCCTGTGCTTTGTAAATTACTTCACCGTGCAAAATAAAAAATCAGGTCTTTCTTATGGCACATTTGTTCGCCGCAGAGCGTCCTTGACTCACCGCCGTAGAATACAGTCGAAAGTCGCCATTAAAATGTACCGCGTGCTCCAGCTCATCTCACTCAACGCCCCCGCCGGTCAGAGCCCAGGCTTTCATGTGCTAAAGGATTCTATTCATCAGCCGTTTGGCTGCGAAAATTGGTCACTTTTGTAATGTGACACACATTAATTTCCTCGCCGGCTGGCTAAGTGCATTCGATGGGGAAGAAATGAGCTCCAGGCGGTTTGCAGCGCACCCGACCTGAATTTCATAACAAATCAGCAAGTCCCTGGACGCCTATAAATATACATATATATACTTCTTGAATGCATATTTTTAAATCAATGGAGCAGAAAGATGCTAACAATTTGAGCAGGCAACAATGGCAGTCAAGTCTGCCGGGCTGATCTACGTGCGTTGGTGCAAAACTCGGAAAAGGGCTCTGGAGCTGGAACATCTTCCAAAGGCCCTGGGGAAGAGCGCGGCGGAGATGTGCACAACGTATGGAAGACAATTTGTTTTCGAACGCTGTGCACTTTGCTACCGCGTTGTCACACGACTTTACTGGGAAATTGCATGTGAACACTACTTTCCAGTGGAGAGCATCAAGCCAATCGCGATCTTTTTTTTTAATTTTTTTTTTTTATGTAAAATTTATTTTTTTTCTCCATAGAAATAAGGAACTCGGACCTGAATTGAAAACAAGTGAATTTGGCTGCTGTATGTATTCGGGGGGGACGGGTGTCTTTTACAAGACTTAATAACTAACTATCATTGGAACAATTTAGTTTTTATATTCAGATGGTTTCATTTTTGTTTATTTTCTCCCCAACAAGGAGATCATGTGAAATTCCAAATTTTGATATAATTATACATATATATATATATTTACACATATATACATACAGTATGTATACATACCTATATAATATAATTTAGTATATTCAAAGTGGACATAAAATAAAGCATGGAGCAGTAAAAAAGCCAAAATGGATCCTGAAAAAAAAATCAACATGAGGATATTTGAGTCATGCAAGATGCGTCATTAGAAAGTGCGTCCCCCACAAGGAAACTGTGAAAACAAAACTTGCGTCCGGTTTCCATACACTCATCCCGAAAAAAAACGTACATCAGCGCCACCTTGCGTCCGTCCCATCAACTGTCATTACTACGTTATTACAGAAAAGCGCTTCTCTATTTCCAACATGTGCACACTGGAACTGCGCTTGATTTACAGAGGTTTAAGAGAAAACCCCGCAACGGAAACAAATGCGATGTAAACATGAAAGGTTTGTTTCCAAACTCAATTCATCACGTGAATTCATACATTTATATTTTCTTTTTTTTTGTCTAAATATTTGACTTTGCAAAGTTTCAATAAATAAGAAATAAGTTGAGGTTTCGCCCTTATGACCTCCACCCCCACCCCCTCCCCCGGCGGACCCTAAGCCGGACCCGGCGCACCCCACAGCGGGCAACCGACCTGCCAGCCGCCGCTCCCGGACGTTCCTCCAGAGTAAATCCCAGGCTTTGGACGTGGAGCTCCGCAGCTGCTCGCTCAGGGAGCGCCGTAGCTTCAGTTTGGCCGACTTTCTTCTAGATGACATCGCAAAAGAACCGCTCGGACATAATACCGAGAATCACCCTTTTCTTCTTCCTTTTCTTCTTTTTCTTCTTTTTTTTTTCCCGGTCAACCTTTAAATTTTTTCTACTCCGGCGTCAGCCTCCAGCGGCCACCCCGGATGAGAGGTCCTCATATCCAGAGAATAAGATGTACTCCTCCCGGTGTTAAAAAAAAATAAAAATAAAAAATAAAAAGGAAAAAGGAAAAAAAAAGTAAAAGAATAATGATAAAAAGAGAGGTAAAAATGACTGACTTCCACACTTCACACCAGATGTGCATGTGTGTGTATATGTGTATGTGTGTGTGTGACCGGACCCACGCACAAGAGAGCGGCGCACAGATGCGATGCGTTCAAGGACTGCGGGAAATCTGAATGTTAAGCATGAAAGAGCGACGCCGCTCACGGGGAAACCATTAAAAATCGTTAAGATATAATGAAAAAAACTTTTTTTATACAGAAAATCAGCCGGGAAAAATCTGCCAGATGAGTCTATTAAATAAACGCAAACAAGCACATTAATGTCACTGTGATAATTTACACATTAAAATAAAAACTATTTTTTCCCGCGTCCCTTAAACATATCTAGAGCTTAATGGTGTGGCTCTTAATCAGAATCAGTTTTCCAAAACTATGTGAACAAACATGTGGACGATCATGATGTTTTTGAGCGAAATGAAAGGGAGAAAATAAATTAATTATGATTTAATATACGTGTATTATTTACTTTTAGGGCTGAAGGAAGACAATAGATTAGTATGAGGAAAAAATAAACATTATATACAAACTTATTTGAGTACCTTTAAATTGAGGGAGTGAACAAGTGAGGTAAAAGGGCAGAATAATATATAGTTTTTTGTGTGTGTTTTTTTTTTTTTTTTTTTTGGTTTTATTTGTTTCGGTGGACATGGAGCTGGTTATCAGCAAATTCTTTGGACTTATTCTAATTATATTCTAATGAAAGTTTTGGCCTGAGGACGGAAACAAGTCTTTGAAGCTCATTGCTCTGCAGTTCCTGAGAAGCTGGGAGGAGCCTAAATCATTATCGCTTCCTGTCTTCTCACCCTGCTCGTGTTTAAGACCGGGATAGGGGTCGGGGGATTGTGGAGGAGGGTGTGGGTCTGGCACCGGTGACCATTTTTTGCTGTTCTAACAGTCAGCTGCCGTCTGTTACCCTCCAGGCCGAGCCATCTGAGGGACATTTGCAGCCATCAGTTTGGAACTGGATTGGCAGGGTAGGGCGTGGGACAGTTCACGAAAAAACACCCTGAATGAGTCGTGGATATCTGTTCAGGATATCTGTTCATAAAACAAGCTGATTGTGGATAATTCATTCATGCATTCATTCATTTTGTACATTGCTTATACTGCACTCACTCATTCATAAATCATGTTGAAACAACCATTCACTCTTTCATTCAGGTGTAACGTGGACTCATATCGCCGTTCACTCACTCATTCACACATAACATGGAGACGCGAAAAAATCCCCCTCGCATTCACATGTATACATACAACCATTCGCTCACTCATTCATATCATGTTGAAAAATACAACCGTACACTCTGTCATTTGCATATCTAGGCCATTTAGGGTCTGGAATTAACCCCCTGTTTGTTTTTAGATGTAGAAAACACACTCACTCCACACAGGATGAATATTTCTGCCGATTTATAATATTATTAACCTTATACAGCAGCTCATCAGTTTCTTTTCCCTTTAAAAATAACGTGACCAGTTACTTCACGTCAATCGGGCCTCTCATCGGGATGTTGTCATCTTTTATCTGGAAGGGCGGCGGGAGTTCAAGCGCGTTTTCGCCGGCGGGTCAACCCTCCAACTGGAATGCAGGTTCACTTTCAGCACCATTTGCTTCTGTTGTCACAACACCGTGCCGACGCAGATACCGAAAAAGAAAACCCAGCCAAGACCAAACATGATTATTATTTTTTTTCTCCCTTTGCACACGGCCGCTGCTACCTTTAGCCTCGATAAATTGCAATAATTTTAATTTTTTTTTTCTCCTGCTATTGTGTCCTCGGTCGACTGGGAAGGGGGGGCTGATACGGTATCAGCTGCATGAATATCTTTGTCACCGGCTTAAGTTACTCTTATAACACATCTAAAGCCATTACAAACACAGTCCTCATGCAGAAATGATTGGCTGATGATTGACAGCTTCTTAAGTAAACAGTCCACATCTGACCTCCTTCTGACCCCCGCCCCGCTCCGCATGAATCCGGTCTAAGAACCATTTTAGTCAAAAGAGGAACTAGATCATTTTCGAAACAATGCCAACGTCGAATATGAGACGATCAAAACAGCCTCAGCTCTTAATTGGTTCTGCTTTAAGTCGAAACGAAGAGCAGTCGGTGGGAATAAATCTGCTTTCCCGCTCAGTGATCGGGTCATCAAAGATTTAGTCTTCGGGGGGGGGTCGTATTCAATTTTTTTTTTTTCTTCACAGATTTGCATCCAGCTAGAAATTTCTCACTGTTATTTTAAGGTTTAACAAGACACGGGAATGAGACGGGCGGCATGTGAGGGGATTTGCAGAGGCTTTTTTTTTGGGGGGGGGGGGGGCTCCGGAGGGATGAACCTGTTCACCAGTGATCAGCCTGTCGCTATTCTGAGCTCCATTTGTTCAGACCCGAGGCTAAAGTGCAGCTCGGACGCCGCAATCCCTCTCTGCCGGAGACAAACACTTGTCTGGAGAACCTGTTTCACGGGAGCCCTTGTCTTTTCAGGGAGGCTCGGGGTTAGGCCGAGTCAAGCTCCCTGTTCTCGGCGAGGTATGCGAGGCAGGAGTGGGAGTCCACCGATGCCAGAGACCCGGCCAAGATATTCATCCTTTTGGGAATTTACGGTCTTGGGACAGTTGTAATTCATCTATTATTGTATTTGAAAAGAACGAGCTCCGCAGTTAAGATTCGTTATCTGTATTGTTGCAGGGGAGGCTGCACCGGCTCACCCTGGACCGGTTGCCAGTCAATCGTGGCCACATATTGAGACAAACAACCATTCACCCTCTCATTTTCATGTCATGTACGGGAACACATTCTCATCCCGATGCTTCAACTGCGTGACAAATGGAGAATTTTCCTTTAGCGTCACATACCGATGCATTAGACACCCGTATCTTGTCATTTTTCGACGATCCGCGCAGCATCGCGTCTACTTCAACATCGGTATCAGTAGCTAACCGCTACCAAAATAAAAGCGTGTATAATTTGTTTTTTTTTTCTGCATCTTTTTGTTTGATAGATGATCTTACGCCGCTCCCGGTGCATTGAGAAATGATGAGAAAGGGGTGTCTGACGCATCCGTATAGAAGTGAGAATGTGTAGTATAGAGATATACAACCATTCACGATGACACACAACTATTCACACCGTCATTCACAAATCTAATGGAGAAATGCAACCATTCACTCCCTCATTCATAGAAATATACAACCATTAATCCTTTCATTCAGATGTTATATAGTAACATTCACTCTCTCCTCGACAGGGTTTGGCTTCTCCAAATAATCTAATGCATATTTTAGGACAACTTGTCTACAGGACTATATGCGTATTTAATGCATATTTTTTTTAGGACTGTGAGACAAATCTGGCAAATCCAGGCATTTCTACTGAATGCTTTGGGCTACTAAGTATATTTTAGATCTATTTATGTGTTCATTTCGGAACTGGCCTCTGGTTTGCTTGGCATTTTGTGCGAATGATACTGACATTTTAAGTGCTTCCGACTATTAAGCAACGCATAACAATCAAGAGAAAAGCACTGAAAAAACAACAAACCGGTCGGCCCCGAGGGAGCTCGGAGAGAAAAATCCTTAAAACAACACCAAACTATCTGTTATTATGAGGGTTTAAAAGAGCTCATTTCCGTAACTCTTCTAAATATCATCTATCCGTCACCTCGCCATTCGTCGGAGTGATGAATGAGCGTATTGGATGTCGGCATGATCAACACGGCGCTGAACAAGATATCTCCGGCCCTCGTGATGGACACGGCACGAACGGAAGGGGAGGGCGGAGGGGGGGGACAATACCGTCGCTGTCGCCGTGCAGAGCGAATAAGGGGCGGAAAAAACGGGATATGAATCACCGAGGGGGTGAAACAAGGCCCGCCGCTGAAAAAACACCTCCACGCGCGGACAAGCATTATCGTAGTGATGGAAGGAGCGGTAGATGCAAGAAGAGGAAGCATCAATCAGCCCCCCCCCCGAAACCTTCCCCCAGTTCTCTGCTGACTCAACCGCTTGTTTGTTTTGGCCTCGGCGTCTTTGGAAAGCGCCCCGTATTCCCGCCTCCCTGAAAAAAAAAACAGCATTTATTCCGGGGCTACCTCTTGTCCCCTTTAGCATCGTAAACATATTAGTGCGCTGTTTATCTAAAATTCCAGTGTTTGTGCGTCGCATGTGTCAGATGACTGATGTGTTTTGTTTTGTTTTGTTTTTTTTCTGCCCGGAAGATGGAGTGGGAAAATCCCAGATGTGTGGAAAGCGGAGATTCTGCTCGACGATTGGGTCATGTTGTTGGCCAAGAGGTCTTACACCGGGCCCCGCTGAACAGTCTGGAAGATTGCTCTTCACAGCCTGATGGAAACAAGACTCGGGGAGCCCTCCCCTCCCCTCCCCGTCCCGGCCCCTGAGGGCTCGTCCCAGGCATGTGCTATAAATTTCCTGACCATATATTCCCAAGCTGAGTTCATTTTTCCAGAGGAGCCACACATGTGGTGCATATCTGGGTTTAGATTATAAGGTTGGGGATGGAGGAACTTACTTTAGTCCCCAATCCATTAAAGTGGTCACTAATTCTGTTTTCTTAGAGGACCGTCCGTCATGGCGTCATGGTTTCCTACCTCGCCGAGGTAGAATCATTCATTCCCAAATGAACGATCAATTAAAAAAAAAAGAAAAAAAAAAAAAATCGTCCTCTGCCTTTTTTTTTTTTCTTTCTTTCCCCCCCAACTACACCTTATGTAACACTGAACAAGTGACATTAAATGCAGAAAAGCACAAAAGAAGCACGTTTGGATGCACGTTTTTTTTTTTTTTTTTTTTTTCGACAGATGAGAGAAAGCCTGCGGGGGTCAAAGTTCATATAAAGAGGCCCCCCGAAGAATGGAAAAAGCCGGCATGACAGCCGTGCGTGGCGATTGTTTGGTTGAATGACAAAGCATGTAATACTGTCAGGTCTGAATCTGTAAAGGTTTGCGCCGCCCTGCAGAATTGCATGGGAAAACATTTACACCGACTCTCTGCATCTGTTTTCCATTAGCGCAATGAGGATTTAATCAGAGGTACATTTCTCTCCCAATGACTCCTCCTCCACCCCGCTCTCTCTCTCTCTCAGACTCTCACAGGGGGGTAGATATAAAATATATGTTTATTCACAGATCTTAAGTATCGAGTTTTTTCCACAGGGAAAAATTTATAACATTTCTCTGTCGATGTGACACCCGTACCGTAAATATAACCCAGACTTAGGAGAGGGGGTTACCGCGCAATAAACTTCACCTTTTGTTTAATTGGTTGTGACTGCGGGAAGATGACCGGGCTCGGTACGGGAGCGAAACAAAAACAAAAAAAAAAACAAAAAAAAAAAAAAAAAGGAGATAAAACTGTCAACTGTTTCACGTGTTATTAAAATATATGTATACGTGGAATATTAAACGTCTTGCATCTAGAGGTCTACGTCCTTTAAAAGGGGGTTCGACTCTTCTGCTGTTTTCAAATTCAGACCCAAAAAACAAATCCCTCGCTCTCAGACTCGGGGACTCAGGAGCAGAGAGGATGCCGGATGTCTGCTTTGCCTCGGCCCGCATTTCCTCTTTGATTATCGAGCCAAATAGTTTAATCGGGTCTGAAACCACTAGAGAGCCGAAGTGCTACACTGCCCCGGGACAAGGCCTCTTTTAACGACACGCTTTTTGTTTCTTGTTAGCCCCCTTCAGGTGGAGGTGCACAGCGATGCAGAGTCTCCATGGTTACAGACTGCTTCAGTGCAGAGGTTGGCATGAGTTGTGCTGTCCAACTTAAGAAGCGGTGTAAGACCAGTCCTTAGATAGAGACCGTCGGAGGGCGATAAAAGATCCAACTAAATCGCCGTTGACCCTCCCTCCCGTGGAAATGTGTTTGCGTCCCGTTCGCCTTCATCCCTACCGGCCTCACAGTGGCAGAAAGAGTCTCTATGAGTCACATGAGGTTAATTGTCTTATTTCCCTCCACCGCAGACGTATAAAGGCAAGGCTGGTTGGAAATGCTTGCTCACGGAGCGCAGCATGATAGCAGTCTCCTACTTTGCGGCTGTAGAATTTATGGGAAAATATTTCTTAATGACATTTTTATTTAATATAATTTTATTTTAAGTAGTTTCATTTTATTTTATTTCATTTTATATTGTTGTATTTCATTTCATTTTATTTTATTTTATTTTATTTTATTTTATTTTATTTTATTTTATTTTATTTTATTTTATTTTTTATTTTTTATTTCCTATTCATATTGTGGTCCACAAGCCTGGGATAGAACAGCTCTGGTTTCCTCCCACAGTCCAAAGACATCAGACTCACTGCAGAACCAACTGTAAACAGGCCAGACTTGTGAACGAGAGGGTGAAAGGTTGTATGTCCTGTGATCGACTGGCCACCGGTCTGCGGCCAACCCCGCCTATCACCCAATGACAGGCTCCGGCATCCTCGCAATTCAGCATAGATAATCAAAGAATGAAAATGTATTCATGAGAGACATATGCACGCAAAGAATTCAAAAACTGCTGTTTCTGATTTACCTGCTTGTGAAGATTCATTCTCATAATATTCCCCACAAAGCGTGCAAGAACGATCCCTTTAAGGGAAACGATAACATCAAGTTCCGTCACACCCTTGATAAAGTTAGCCATCATGCGCACAAAGCAAAGCTTGCAACATGGACGTACCAAGCTGCAAAATTGGCACCGACACGCGGAGTTTATATCTAAAAGCAATACCGGGAATGCCACATCTTGACACACACGCCTGGCACAGGGTGGAATAATAACACTGAGCTGCGGAATAACAGGCATAACTTGTAAGCGGGACCAAAAAAAAAAGACAAACGCAGAGCAGACATAATAATCATAACAAATCATACGGCGCCGTTATAGTCGGTATGTCTATGCATGCATGCCCGTTAGCGCAGTCGACGACTTATGCAAACACTGGACTTTGGCACTGGAAACACAAGAGTCACGATGCTGTCAAAACCGATTGGCTTTTTTTTTTCTCCAGAACTCGACAGATTTTAAGCACAACGCGTATTTTAAACGCAGAATTGAGGAAACGGGGTCGGAATGTGTCGTATCGGACGGGTCAGAGTGAAGTACCCGACGCTTGTTTGCGTACAGGATCAAGCCTGCTGACTGTCGCCGAGCTGCAACCCGCCTCCCCGAAAACGATTTGCGGACCCTTTCCCCGGCTCATTACCGCCCAAAATCTAGTTTCTGTCTTTCTTCTGAGGTGGCAGCTGAGTGCTGGACCAACCTGTGAGCTTTTGTGTTCACCTCCCTCCACACACACACACATACACACACACACACACTCACAATCGTTCGCTCACAGAATCGCCCGCCCTCCTGTGACTCGCCCACATCCTGACAGGGCGACCCATATCACCCTCGGCCGGGTTTACAAAATCCAGGCCCCGGATTCCCGGAGGCACACGCGTTGAGAACACGCTCTCACCTTGACCCCCGCCAGGAAGGATTTATAGCTTCTTTTTTAATTGGCGGTGTGAATATAATTGGGGGTTTGAACTGTAAAAAAAAAAAAAAAAAAAAAAAAAAACAGCTGAGAAAGATAAAACCGGGGGAGAAAAAAAAAAAAAACAATCGTGTCCAAACATCACCTCGCGCGACGAGAACATTTAGCACGAAGGCCGCGAAGCGATCATTAAATGGCATTATCTGCTATTTTGCAGAGAGCGGAGGTTGAGAAAAAAATATTGCCTTAAAAAAAAAAAAAAAAAAGATTTTTACAAACGACTTAGCCAAATAGCATGGCTGTTTTCACAACCTTGACAAATTACTGTATATACAAAAAGAAGTCCAGAAATACGACCATGCTTCTTTTTAAACCCCCAGCCCCTCCAACCCCTCTCCTCCTCTCCGTGTCAAAATGCGGAGTTGGCCTCTGCACTCAGGAAACCACAAGTCATTTTCCATCTTTCCACGTGTGGAATTTTTCATGCTTCCTCAATGCCAACAGCACCCTTTATAGTCTGCGCTGGAGCTCAGGATGACGACTTGCTTGTAAATTTAGCACATGATGTCACTGATCTGGCACCTGTTAAGCGTACGGGTAGACGGAGACCGAAAAGCAACGGTAAATTCGCGCAACAATGTATTTTCCTTTCGAGAAGGCGGGCTTTCAATCGACCGCTGGTTATGTTCGTATATGCCACGGTGGAAGAAAAATATGCGTTGTCGCCTTTTTTTTTTTCAGTTTCAATAGCTACCAGGGCGGCTTCTAGCAAAAAATCCGCAGAGGTAAGATTCAGCAATGTTTCTCATTTCCGAATAACTCCAATCCGTCAAATATTCCCCTTCTCGCGTTCAGTCTCAACGGCATGGAGAAAATAGAGCCGGGGCTCTTTGGTATCTTCAGGATCCATTCCAAGTGTTGAAATCTAGGCCCAAATAAACAAGGCGCTATGATTTACACGTTCATAAAGTCACAAATGTCGTGCTCAATGACAAACTCCTTGTCGGGTGCTAACACGCAGAGTCAATGACGGCAGGAGGCCAAAACTATCCGTATTTAGAAATGGAATACAAGTGTACCAAATTAATAGTCCCTTTACGTTGTTTTTATTTCTTCAAGTTCGATTCACTTACTGGCACTGGGAACACTGGTTTATGCAGAATAGCAGTTTCAATTTGTTCTTTGACACCGTTTTCACAAACCTTAATGCTCTTGAACCGAATCAATGTTTCCCATTGAAATCAATGTAAATCCAATTGAGTACATACCGTACTCTTTCGAAACTTTCTGAAACAGAAAAGAATTATGGCTAATCTTAATTATTACTGTGTGTGTGGTGTCCTATCTCTTCTTGCCAGCACTTGTACTCGGCATATTACTTCACAAAATCAGCAAAAGCCTTCTCACATGAGACCCTTGCTAAAGCTATCGCCAGTGAGCTGTCTTTCATTAATCCAAACTAACGATCACTTTTCTACTTCTTGTTCTTCAGGATTGTACAGATGGTTGATTTAGATATTTATCTCCTTCTTCAGATCGACTGCAATTCTTAACGTTTTCTTAACACCACTAGCACTGGCACTCTTACATTTTTTGGCAGCCATAATAAGGGCTAACTTCCTTAAAAAAAAGCATTATAACAATATGGAGTACCAGGCACATCTGCTGCCATGCTACAATTCCACACTGCGGAAAGACCATGAGTTTGTGTGTTCGTGCACAGAGGCTTGTTTGCAGGTCAATTTGAGTGATGGCAAACTCTGTTGGTAGGCCAATTTGTGTTTGTAAGCCGAGGTTCTACAGTACCAATGTGAGTAATCGCATTTTTTTTTTTTTTTTTTTTCGGTATTCCGATATTTTGGTTACTCATGTTTTTCTCTCCCACTGGAAATTTTAGAACACAATTCATAGCATTCAGAGGCATACAACTTCTGACCCTCTCATTCAAATATCATGTAGAGACATTCAACCATGCACTCTCTCATTCACATGTCATATAACGTGCTAACGTGCTAACGTGCTAACGTGCTAACAAGTATCCCATTGGTAGAGCGCATGCTTCGCATGTATGAGGTCCTGGGTTCAACCTCGGCATTTCCACTGTAAGTCGCTTTGAATAAATGCGTCTGTAATATAAAGCAATGGATCACTTTGTACCAGTCTGCATAGAAAATCTTTCCTTATAAAAATTATAGTTTTTTCATTAGATCTTCCCAATCTTATTTTGAAAACAACTGTTTCAGCCATCGCCTTACTGACGCACTTGATATTGTAATTGCCTGCTATGAAGTTTATATCATGCATAAAACCGGCCCCTGGTACGAGAAAGGTTGGAGGCCGCTGATATAAAGCATACAAGTACTCACACATCACGTAGAGGCTTACGGGCGTTCACCCTCTCATTCGAGAGCATTTCGAATGTGGAAAAAATTGTGATTTTACGGTGTTTGGCAACATAAGCACGTTGAGTTCTCTTTCCGAAGCACATTTGGAAAACAGTTGACCAAAGTGCTGTGTACCAGAGATACAACAAACAACATCCATACCTAGTGTTCAGCAATCTAGAGATATCTTGGTGAAACATTCGTTATCTAAACCACTTATCCTACAGTCGAGGTTGAGCAGCCTATCGCAACTGTCACTGAGCGAGAGGCGGAGCTCAACCTGGACCGATTGCCAATCAATCACATGTAGGTACAAGCGAGCGTTCAGTCTTTCATTCACACATCTGGGGAATTTATCTACCGCATGTTTGTGGAGGCCCACCAACTGAGAACTCGGCAAATCGCCCAACGCCAGTGACTCATTAACGCCGATGTCCGAAAGGCTCGGATTTTCATCCCTGCCGGCAGTCGGACCTCAGAGAGATGGTTTTCGGTTAAATAGATGGTGACAGGCGACCAGAATACAACACCGGGACACCACTTACTGTCAACATCGCTTAACCCTACAACACTGGCTTTGACGTGGATATTTTATTTTAACAACTTGTGTTCATCGCTAACCAAATGGCCGCCGGTCGGCTGCCGAATGTCATAACTGGTCAACATTGAAAGTTTAACCGCCCTTTCATGTTGATATTTCGGCGGTTTCCAGATGAACATTTGTCTGACGTTAAATTACAATTCTGCTCCAGCTGCACCCATGGTTGGTGTGGTGAAACCAAAGAGCCGACATTTCGTTCCCATTTAAGCTGAGATGAATATCATTACTTTTTATGACCCAAAACACATTTTTGTCCTAATTTTGTACTATTAACAGACTTATTTTACATTGCACGCGGTGATCATTATTGACATTTTCTTGGTCCCGATCATATGTCCAAAAGTCACGTGTCCTCGGGGAACATCCCTGCATAAACACAACCCAGCAGTTATGCAGTGATCATCCCTGGAGGCTTTAGCCAGAGGCCAGGACACTTAAGGGGATTTTTTTTTCCAAGGGAAAGACATCTATATCCCCCTGATCCCTGCTCTAGCCGGCCCCTCTGCCCCTTTGACCAAGTCAAGTCTATTCTTATTTCCGTAATCCAAAAAAAAAAAAAAAAAGAAAAAACTCCCGAACATTGTTTGTCTCTAAGGGGTTTGCAATCTGCACAAGTTATGACACCGCTTCGCCCTTAGACCCTCGACTCGAGTGGGGAAAAAAACTGTTCGGAAAAACAACGCCCGGGTCGCCTTGACACGACTCGCAACGCTGACATAAGAGGGCACAGTCACGGCAACAATCCCCTCGGTATCCCCCTCCCTTGACTCTGCCAAAATATGAAAACAAAAAAAGCGTCATGGTAAAAAACAAAAATGAGGTCAGAATCCGAACAAGCGCGACAGATAACAATCGGACGTTATTCCCTGTCAAACGTATTCCAATTACAAATAACTGAGGACATTTCACGTGTTATCATTCACCGCTGTGGACCTCCTGCTACGAGTGTATTATGGACCGTGAGAGGCCTCCAAAGAGACTCCAAGCCAAAAAGGGGGGTGGGGGGGAACGGACGGACGGCCCACAGCTGTTTGAGGAAACAGTCAGCCTACACCAGCAGGCAGCGACCCTGAGAACAGCTGAGAAATAATAGGAATCCAGAAAACAAAACAAAAAAAAAACTGGAAAAACCTTGTTGCAATGCTTCGGTATCTGCGGACATTATATAATACCCACTAGTGTTTCTTCCGGAGCTGGACTGATGATTTATATAGCAGTGCATCATCACTGGAAACTCACAGAGGAGCTGTTTCATATTAAGATAAATGCTATACAGTACAATTAATCCAAATTACTTAGGGGGGCGAGTTTTTTTTTTCTCCTTTCCTTTTCTTTTTCTTTCTTTTTTTTTTTTTTTTTGCACTAAGGACAAATTTCCGGCAAAGCTGCAGTTTTTTTTTTTTTGCGGAGAACACAAACGGAACACTGTGAAAGGAACGTCAAAATCATTATCAGACAAGCGTCAGTAATGAAATGTCTTGAAAAAAAAAAAAAAGGAACGCCGTTAGCTAGAGAAGAAACAACATGACCCACTACCTGGTGGTTTGCAATGATGGATTGCACCCTGGCATTGAGAACGGAAGAAAAAAAAAAAAAAAACGAGACGCCAGCGAGGATATAAAGACATCGGCCAAGAGGATCTCACAGCGAGGCTGACATTCATTCTGTTGTGCCAACACATCACATCGTATCGTATTGCCAAAAAAAAGACTATGAATCTCCCTTCACTGCAACTTTTAATCGATTAATAACTGATATTTTCCTGCCATCGCATTCAATCAATCTCATTCCGCTTGCTTAAAATGTGGTCTTATTTTTTTTTCTTTTTTGCACAGCGCATAGATATGTCAGTGTTCACCATGTATCCTCACAGTACCTCTAGCCCAGCTTGGGGGTTCTGTGCTCGGGCCAATTCGGTTCTCCCTATACGTATTGGTTTACGAGAAACGTCAAATCACTCCGGCGCTGATGACACTCGGATCCACTTCTCTGCCAAAACCCAAATACGTCGAACCCCCAACCCCACCGACAACGACATTTTAGTCGATAATAAGTAGCGGATGACTCGAATTTCCCATCAGCCAAAGGCATAGAAAAGTCAAATAAATCGCAGTTTATTGGTCGACTTCGTCCAAATGTCACGCGGCGAGGCGAGAGCTTTTAATGACAACAGCAACTTTTACTTGACATTTGGCCATCGAATGTTGTTGTGTAACTAATCCTCACTTTAACTCTTAATGCGGTTCCGTCTCCGTCCGTCAGCTTCATGTGAAACATGTCACACCGATCAACACCGATCATTGATCTCCAACACTGTTACCTTCCTTGGCTCTAAATCCATGATTCCTCAAATCTCAGCGCTCTATCTGACCCTCTGAACAAATTGTTAAACCGGGTTAAAGTCTTTGATTACCTTTCCCAACTCTCTGGAATTCAATTCCCCCAATCTATAACATCAGGCCGATCGTTGGACTGTTTTAAACACAAACGTCTAAAATCTCATTCATATCAGCAAGTCCTTCTCTAGATCCTTTGATTTACTCATCCGTATCAGGTCCGAACTCTTATCCACCCTAGAAAACTTTCCCTCTTATTTTATTCACAACACATTACCTGGATCCCTTTTTCGTTCAGGGAAAGAAAAAAAAAAAAAAAAACTAAAACACACACTTCTTTCAGTGCCAGAACCGTTGGCAGCTTCTCAGCACAGCCCCAGAAATCTGCATAAACACGGTTCCCGTTTGACACGTGGCATCAAGACGCCCCCGGACAAGTGGACAGCTTTCATTGTGTGTGTGTGTGTGTGTGTGTGTGTGTGTGTGTGTGTGTGTGTGTGTGTGTGTGCCGCCTGGCTTCAAAATGGATCTCCTTCCATTCCAGCTCAGTTGATTCTGTTTGCGAAGATGGAAAATGTCAACCTTTTTTTTTTTTTTTTTTTTTGCCCGCTGTGTGTTTATCATGAGCGATATACACAACCAAGTGAGAACGAGATGCAGAAATGTGTTTCGCTCTCTGCCCACGAGAACCCAGGCCGCCAACACATTCACACATTTTCCACTGATCGTACAAGTCCTTTTTTAAACAAAATGCCATCTCGATTTGGATGAGGGAGGGAGCGAGCGGCAGTGGGAGAGGAGGAGAGTGGCACATGTTTTCCATTAATTAGTTTGCTGAAAAAATAAAGAGGGAGAAAAGAAAAGAAGACGCAGACATGCAACACGGCGCCCCGATTTGCAAGTGCAGCACATTTCCCCCTCTGAGAAAAATTTAAAAAATAATGATCCGCAGTGGTTGAGTGACCGCTGACGAGGTGGCGGAGCCTCAGCAGGCTGGTTGAGCTGGATTAGATTATGACAGGAGAGAGGGAGGGAGAGGAGTCCTTTTGTTTTGTTTTTTTTAAGTTTAGTCTTGGTCCAAAATATGGGTTGCACTGATTTCATTTTGGATTTAAAAAAAAAAAAAAACAGATCCGATCTGTAAAAAAAAAAAAAAAAAAAAAAAAAGCTGAACAATGGTTCGTTTTCATTCATTCAGTCATTTTGTATCAGAAAAGTATCAAAAATTATACAAAATTATAAGGGGGTCAACTTTTACAATGATGACTAAGGGGACCCATTAAATTAGTAGATTAACAGGTGACAAAACAATAAGTTTGTCTTATCAAAATTACACAGCGATACATTTTGTGGTGAGATAAACACAAAGACGTTCCCTCTACCTGCATAAGCTACATGGAAGTTGCAAATAGGTATAATATTTTAAAGCTTCATAACCTACACTCTTATAATCTTTCCCATACTCTTATAAACACTTCCTATATAATCAACTCAAACCCAACACTGCAGGGTAACTCTGGGAGCAGCGATCGTGCGTCGATGTGACAAGACACGATGCTAAATGCATGCTACGTGCAGTAGATGCAACGAATGATGTCGCCAGTCGGTGAGCCAATCAGAGACGAGGATACAGATCGCCTTGCTCTGGTTGGTCGGCATCCCCCCTGACCCTGAGTGCAGGATAAATGGCAGACGATGGATGGCTGGATAAATAGCGAGATATAGATATAAATCAATTTACAGTAAACCCTCACTATAACGTGATTCACCTTTTGCGGCATCACTGCTTCGCAGATTTTTTTTTGCGCAGTTTTTTTAATGCTTATTTTTTACAGCACAGTATGTTGTGTTCTGCATCCTAATTGGCTAAAGGACAGTTGACCAGTGTCAACATTGGCCTTGTTTCTGTACAGCTTGTCAAATTTACGTTTCTCCATGACAAAACCCACAATGTCAACGAAACATTCAAAGGCACCTGACGACGCGCCCAAAAGGAAGAGGAAGATGTTAACTATTGCGGAAAAGAATTCTGGACATGCTGAAGGTAGAAGCTATAAGGCTGTAGGGCGCCATTATGGAATAAATGAATCTCCGGTTTGTTACATAAAGAAGGAAAATAGCATAAGGATGACGGCAGCAATAAGTTTTAACAAGGATGCAAAAAGACCATTGTAAGGATGGAGTCTGCTTTAGCTTTGTGAATTAATGACAGCAGGAAAAGGAACATTATGCTGGATAGCAACGTTATCCTCACAAAAGCTAAGAAATGTTATGAAACCTGTGCTGACAGGGATGACATTCATGACAGCGAAAAACAATTTTGATCTTTGGTTTCATTCTACAGTACAGTATTGTATTCTATAATAATTGTAAAAAATAAAGCTGACCACTTCGCGGATTTCGCCTATTGACAGTTATTTTTAACCCCCGAAAAATAACAAAGGGTTTACCGTAAAGACTAAAGCACATAGGTGTAAGCCCTCGCGGAACCCATAGAGAATGCATTAAAGTGCCAGTTTTTTTGATGTTTTTTTAAAAGGATTTTTAAAAGGATGTGAGAACTCGGGGCGATTTCAACCCGACTGAAAATTACCCCCGAAAAGGAGCGGTTTCCCACAGAGCGGCACTGCACACTGATTGGACATTACATTCAGAGGCAGCTGCAATGGTCCAAACTGCTGAAATAGTGGTAGTTGTGACATTCATATATTCAAATATTCTGGTCTGAAATATTCAGAACAGATTGTTCTATATGTTACTCAGTAAACAAACATGGGTTCAAATTTTTATATCAATTATATATATAAACAACCAGTTCTCCTCCACTCTTTGAATTCTTTTTTTTTTTTTAATCCAGGCCATGCCATTGTTTTCTGGTCTAATTAGTTTATTTTGCAACCTCAGTAAGTTGAGTTTCCAAGAGACCCCCGCCAAAAGCACCCGATTCAACCAGGCGCATAATAAAGCGAGGCTCTAAGGGCTTCTTTCCTTTTTTTTTTGTTTTTATTTATTCAGCCTAATAAGAGGCTGTAGATTTCCACATAATCATATTTATTCAGGAGGGAAGTTGACGTTCATCGAAGAAAAGCACATTATTTGGGGTGAATCGAATGCATGTTTCTCCCCGTGCCTGCGTAGGATTGCTCCATCAATTTCGAAAATAATTGATTTACAATTAATTGGAGACCCTAAATAGCCCAGATGTGTGAATGAGAAAATCTACTTAACCTAAGAATGAATGAGTAAATGGTTGTATGCCTTAATATGATGTTGGAATGAATGAGCGAATGGTTGAATATTTCTATATGACTTGAAAATGAGAGATTGAATGGTTGTATGTCTCTGTATGACGTGAATGATCTCTGGCCACCGACGCAGGTCGAACCCTTACGATGAATTTTACGTCTAAAGCCCCGGAATACAAAGGAACAATGAAACAAGAATTTATTCCAGCTTCTTCTTCTATCTGCGTCGCTACTCGGGGAAGAATGTCGGCTGCAGGTTCCCCTTTACCGATGTCACTGGAGATTAATCGTCCCTATGATTAACGCCAGTATTTGAATATGGACACCACCGCCTCCTTGCACTAAAGGAAACCATTAATTTCCACACTGCAATTAAGGAGACCATAGGGAAAACATTTCTATACAAATTACAGTGTGAGAGAGAGAATAACGCTACTTTTGGCCCATCATCTACTCAAGAGCTGAAAAATGCTCCATAAACATTGAGTAATGCCTTCATAAAATAAACATTTGAGAGGGAGGATTAAGTCTTTTTTTTTTTTTTCCCTCTCCCCGATAGAGCAAATCTTCCCTGAGCATATCCATATGTGGTTTTAGGATGGAGTTCGGGGGGGGGGGGGGGAGTTAAGTCTTCGCTTGAGGAAAAACAAAACAAGTCAAGAGGGCGAAATTAGAAATAAAAAAAAAAAAAAATAGAAATAAAATAAATGTTGGGGATTGTGAAATCCTCTTGGCTATTTTTGAAACCTCCTCCCGCTATCCATGGCTGACGCCCGAGAGGAGAGAGAGGGAGAAAGACAGCGATTGTCCAACCGGATGCGGGAAGTTGTTGACCTATGAGAGGCGGCGGCGAGAGGATGAAACCTCGCCACCTTCACCGGTTCGTCAAATTGCTTTTATTCAGAAGCCACGTAAGCTTCCACAAGGTGTAGCGTTTATAGAACGATGTGCACGGCGGCACGGAAGCCGGAGTCACATTCCCAGCCACGGGTTTCTGCCGCGTCAGCCGCCACATGATTTTCTATTTTCTAGCGATGACTGTGCTGGATTATTAAAACCTGACGGGGGAGGGGAGGTCTCGGGATCCGTCCTCGGGCAGACTGATTATATCACATCAATCTGTTTGATAGTCTATGAGATTTGATATCGTCCGGGCCAAAAGCGGCGGCTCAAGCAACCCGATGACATAATAGATACGTTGCCTCCAGCGTGGATATTCTATAAACATATAGCAATTATATTAAGGATAGCAATAAGTGGATTTTCCATGAAAGTCAAATGGAGAGAATACATAATGACATCTGAAAAACCCTCTGCGGGTCGTGTTGACAAACTTGTTGATGTTATTCATGGTGGTCTCCCGCTCATGTTTCCAACAATTACCATTGAGGAATGGCGTGTGTGTGTGTGTGTGTGTGTGAGTGTGTGTCATACATAGCGGCGGACCACACATTACTTGAACGCCGCATAAAAATGCCACCAAGGGTTTCCAGAACATAATGTCCACTTGAGCGTCACCGTCGTGCACATGGGTGGTGGTGGCGGCGGCGGCGGCGGCGGGGGTTTCGGGTGAGAGTGCAACCCGAGCTGGACAAAGGCATTTGCCCAAATCCCTCACAGCTGCCCCCCCCCCCCCCCCCCAACCCGCAACCCCCAGGGGCCGACACCACACCGGGCCAGATAATATCCCTCAGCCAAACAAAAAAAAAAAAGGATCTGCTGGCTTGTCACATAAATTTTAACCGTATTCCGACAAGTGAGCCGATATACGTACGGCCATTTAAAATAAGAGCCTAATGGACATTCAAGGCTCCCCGGGCCAGGTGGGTGGGGGGGCCACACTTGTGGCCGTCCGTCTCAGGAGACAAGGAAGCGGGGCTTGAACAATGAAACAGCGGACTGGATACCAGCAATAACCAGGAGTAGTAAATAAATAAAATTCTATCTCAATGATATCTGACGGCGAAAAGGCAGCAGAAAGTCTCCGTTCCGGAATAGAACAACCTTTTCTGGTTGCCACAGCAAACACGTGAAAAGCTGTCCTTAAAATGACATTCAAATTGGAAAACCAACATGCAGATTCTGATAAGACAGACTTGATCCCACAACAGGGAAATTCAATTGTCACAGCTGTATTGTGAGGTAGAAAAGTGTGCAAATACTAATATGCTTCGAGAGAATATAGACTATGCACAATATAAGCAATAGAAAACAAAATAAAAATATGAAAAGAAACAAAAGTAATGTCTTGTGCAGAGAATGGTTATAGAAATAACAGGTGTAAAGTAGAAGATGTGGGTATGAAATGTTGAGTAAGCTGTTCTGGAGAATGTATAAATATAAATATTCCACAGATAAGAGTTGTAAGTAGAGAAGGATGTAGTGCAAGACAAGGATGGAGGTTGGAGGGAAGAGCAAAAAAAAACTTCTTTTTTTTTTAATCGGGAGCTCAGAATTAAAATCCAGTTAAATGACAATAAATGTAAATATAAATATAATAATAATAATAATAATAATTAACTGGATTTTTTATCTATTTATAATATTATTATTATTATTATTGTGCCCTTATATTTCCAAATCGTTATCAGTTTTGCAAGGAAAGCCATGGACCAATAAAACCAAGCGCATTCTTACCTGGTCCCGCTGCATCGGTCATCTTATTGAAAATCTGTAAAAAAAAAAAAAAAATGATGAGTAATCAGCAATAAAATATCCACGCGCTTGATTTCAGTGCCGCAATGTGTTATTCGGTATTCAGGCGGTTGTTGCCAACGGTGCCGTGCATATTGGTGTTACCGGAGAAAACGTATAACGGTCAAAGGGTAAAGACGACTGTCGCACACGGTGGCGTGTTTGGTGATGACATAAGGAAAGACGAGTGAGCAGTTTAACTTTCAAACAAACACGACATGCGGGATGAAAATATCAACCGTGTGTCGTGTTTGTTTTCCTGTGCGGTCAAACAGGACCGATCTACATCTCCCTCTCTCCCGATGAAACATTAAAAACAGTTGTAGCCACTAAACCGGACAAAGCGGTCACATGTTGTGATGGCGCCGGTCGTAAAAGTTTTGTCATTTTCATGTCACGCTGACAAACAGGAAGTTGTTTCATTGTTTTTTTTTCCACAACGAATCAGAAGATACCCATAACATAATTAGACATTATCTGCCTTCCACACACCACAGGGGGAATGACGAAATGACGAAATATCACGGAAATATATAATATATGTAATTTCGTCCCGGTTTAAACGCGGAAAAGGTGGGCGAGGCCTTTGAAAAGCTATATTGCGCAGCGCACAGATGGATCCCTCATTATTGACTGTGAGATTTAGCACGGTCCGAAAAAGAAGAATTCTCCAAAAGGCTCCTGGAATGGAGAAAGGGTTAGGGTTTAAAGGTAAGCTATGACTGTAAATAACAAGGAACCGGGGTCATTATCCCCCTTCCCCCCTTTACCCACCAGGCTTTTAAAATACCTCTTTGAAGAAAGAGAGACGGCACTATCTCCTATTTAAATACACCAGACTCGTGGTTTTAATCTCCAAAGATTTTTTTTTTTTTTTTTTTGAAACTGGGTTTTCAGAAATAAACTGCTAAAAAATTAGCACTCCCAAAAAAAAAAAAAAAAAAAAAAAAAAAAAAGATGTCGGAGCCCCGGCGGAGACGCACCAATTTGACGGCGCTTCAAAAGACTTCAGAAAAACATCACTCTCTCTCTCTGTCTCACTCTCGGCATATTTCATAGTGACATATCTCCAGCCCGTTGACCCACTTTGACGACTCGCCGTCCCAGTTCAGTCAAACCGGCAGTCAGACGCGTGTCAAAGGTGGAAGGTCTGGAAAAGCGACATTGTCTACGCGGGAGAAGCGAAAGCTCTCTCTTGGTTGTTGTCGTCGTCTCTCGCTTATGTTGAGCGGCCGAACGACAGATGCTGTCTCGGCAACAAACGGCGGCATCCTTGGGGCCACGCGCACGCCATCGGTCAGACGTCCGCTCGACCGCTGCAGGAAACCTCGACCCAGATACGTCTGAATTATTATCTAGTCATAGCAAAGGGGGATGTGAAGAAGCAAATGTGGGTTTTTATGTCACAATAAATTCATCTGTTAAATATCATTTTGCTGATTATCTTGGAATGTTGGGTGGCATCATGGTTAGCATCTAACAGCAAGACGGGGCGTGGATGAGAAATTGAATTTATATGACCTGCAAATGAGAGATTGAATAGTTAAGAACCTATATATAAAATGGGTGAATGTTCACATGTCTATATATGATGTTTGAATGAGAGGGTGAATTGTCATGTCTATATAACATGTATGACAGTGAAAAGCTGTATGTGTCTATGTGATGTTTGAATGAGAAAGTGCAAATAAAGTGCAAATAAATGAGTAAATGGTTATATGTCTCTATATGGCATGTGAATGAGGAAGTAAATGGTTTATCTCTTTAAAAAAGGGAATGAGAGACTGAATAGTTGCATGTCTCTATATGCTGGGTGAATCGTTGTATGTCTTTATAAGACATGAAAATGCAAGAGTGAATGGTCGTACACCTATATATGAGGTGTTAATGGGAGGGCGAAAGGTCACATGTATGTATATGATGTTTGAATGAGAGGGTGAATGGTCTCTGTATCAACTTGCAAATGATGGGATTGGTTGCTGAGTGCAGGATAGGCAGATACTGAATGAATGAATGAATAAATGCATGCATGGATGAATGAATGAATAATGGAACACTGCAGAAATAACACTAAGAAACACTGTTCACAATTTCCAACGGGCCGAGAGGAAACCATGAATAGCCCAAACGCGAATAAATCGACAGAAACCACAATGACTCACATTTGTCTTACTAATTTTATCATTTTTAGTTTTCCAACATGACTCTTGTCCTCTCAAATTGGAGGGCAAAGTTTTAAATAACTACCTCTCGAATTTATATTTGAGCTGCAATAATCGATCACTAAACGCTTCTTCCGACTTCTCAATTAACTGGCAAGGATTTCAATAATATGCTATTATTTTTAAGAACTTTAAGATTGCACATTTCTGTTTTCTTTAAACCTCAATGATAGACTGCATATTTTTGCATCATATACAGACATGTTCATTAAGATTATATAACAATACATATATAGAATATTATGAATGATAACAACGCCCCAGTAATACCGTGTATTCTCTGTAATCGTAAATACTCCACCAAAACAGCTTTTCTCCCAAACCATGTGAGCCCAAGGCCGCACGGTGTCATGTAATTTTCAATGATTACTTTTTCACTTTCATTTATGATCCTCCTCTGAACGATGCATAGCCTCCACTGGGAGGCAGAACTCCAAACCCCTGTCACTTACATAATGTTCTAATTTACCCCCTTGAAGCAAATCAGTCAAGTAACACTTTCCATTAAAAAAAAAAAAATGAAATAAACAGTTTTACCGAATACCAGCTGGGTTTGAGAGTGACATAATTGGTTGCTGAAATGGGCAAAAATGCAATTCTGTGCTGCAGCCAAGAATGTGGGTCTTCAGCGAAAAGCCAGAAGACATTCAGGATAATTAACCCCGTCCTGTTGGCCTGTGACTTTTTATGCAGGAATGCAGATGCACAAAATCTAAGCTAAAGTGGTCACCTGAGAGCGGATCATGTTTCGGCCACATGTTTTACCTGCACAGATAGTCTCTGCTCTAATGTGAGTCCTCAAAAGACTGTACTATACGATACTATACGATACTATACTATACTATACTATACTATACTATACTATACTATAGTGTACCGCACTATACCGTGCTATGCTATACTCTATTAGATGGTAATATAACATACTGTGCTGTATGGTAGGGTACAGTACCAAAATCCTACCAATCCACTATACCAATCCACATCCATGTTGGGCTACTAGACTATACTATACTATACTATACTATACTATACTATACTATACTATACTATACTATACTATACCGTGCTATGCTATACTCTGTTAGAGGATACTATACCATACTGTCCTGTACGGTACAGTATAGTACAGTACAATACAATACAGTACAAAAATCCTACCATACTATACCATACCATTCATGTTGGGCTACTATACTACACTATACTATACAATACGATACGATACAATACTGCACTATACTATACTATACTATACTACATTATACTATACTATACTATACTATACTATACTATACTATACCCGACCATACATATCATTTGATAACATTCCATACCATACTGCACTACCATACCATGCTTTACTGTACAGCACCATACTATACCGTACTGTACGGTACTGTGCTATGCCATACAATAGGATACGATACCATACTGTACTGTACCATACAGTGCCATAACCCTACCGTAGCATATCATACCCTGCCACATGCATGCTTAACCCTACCATACCATTCAATAGGTTACGATACCATACAACAAAATACTATACTATACTATACTATGCTGTACTATGACATACTGTGCTGGACAGTACACTACCATAAGCCTACCATACCATACCATATGATACCATGACACGTGGTTCACCATACCACATATATCGAATACTATACTGTCCAATACAATGCTAGACACTTCTATATGATAACATACTCTACCCCACCCTACATATCATGCCATACGATGCTATATCATACTCTATTGAATTGATTCAAAAAATATAAATGGTAAATGGTCCCAACTTATATTACACTTTTCATAAACTTGCGCTTTCAAAGCGCTCAACACTGGATTACACGCATGCACAAATGCTCTCAGTTCCAGGTACTAACCTGGAGCGTCCGGGATTGCCCAAGGACACTTAGGAAGGCAGACTGGTTGAGCCTAGAATGGAACCACCAATTTTCAGACTACCAACATGATCTTTGTGATTGAGTCTTACTCAACACCTAACACGTTCCAGCAAATCTTCCCTCTGCCAGCACGATGTGCTGCAGATTGATGGCCATAGGAGATACATTCCAGATTTCAGGGAACACACATGAGAGGGTTGGGAGGGAGGGGTCAAGGTTGTAGTGCAGGTGCCAAAATTTTTTTCCAGGTACTTCCATAAAACATCTCTCTCACAAGCCGGATCCAAACAGAGCATGCGGCCCCTCACATTCGGCCGCATTGTGCTCACAGCCTGAGATTTGATCTGCCTCGCATTCTCGCTCCATGTTGTCAGAAGTTTCATGCGGACACCAGGGCTCTTATGTAAGAGACCGCGGGGGGGCGACTGGAGGGGGGTTGGGGTAGTGGAGTGAGGATCTCTCTTCCCAAACTGAGTGTGTCATCTGTTGTTGGAAACTTTGCACACAAAATCACAGCCCCATGCTTTTTTTTTCCCGATCCGTAGATAATGAACAGTCAATTTCTTTCAGTTCCTGTGGAATCCATCGTTTTTTTTAAAGACGCTGCATTCTTGGTGACTTTTTCTTTTTGTTTCTCACTCTGCGCAATTAAAAATACTCATCGAAAAGTCACGGGAGCCCCTTGGTCTTTGTCGGCCCCGAGGCCGAGTTACTCAAGGTTACTTTGCAGCCAAAATACTCTTCTCCTCTGACATTCCCAGCTGTTCTCCTTCTCCAAAATTTTGATCCGCCTTCCCATAATTTCAAGAGATTGTTACACGTACATGAAAAGAGAGACAGGTGGCGTCCGATCTGTGAACCCAACCTTACGAAAAGCATCTCGTGGCCACAGACAAAATAATCTTGTAGCTTCCCGGCATGATGACCGTCTCACCCACATCTTTCCAAGAGCTTCCAAAGTACACTTGACAAACAGTGTGTGTGTGTGTGTGTGTGTGTTTTGCAGGCAAAAACAAAAAAAAAAGACTTCCCTGCCGAAGGTTGCATGAGAATCACGTCGGATTCCCGCAGTATTCTCTTGTTGGCAGGGTGTTTGCCACCACGTTGTGGCAGTGCCATTAAGGGAGGCACAAAGCGTGAGCTGAAAGGCCTTGAATTTAAACCCGCCCTGCATTCTGCAAATCCCCAAGTTGTCTGTTTCTTTTAGAGCAGCTGAATAGTGACACTTACACGCATTGTCCGACAGAAGCGGGTTCTGCTTGTTTAAGAATTCTTAAGCCGGCTTTATTTACAATGCAACTTAAATATTTACGTACAAGGAAAAGCCGCAGTGCTTTTTCGGGGGGGGGGGCTGACATTCTGATGCGAGAGGGATTGGATTTACCTTTGAGGATAAAAAAAATAAACTCCATACCATATTGCCTCACTTTGAACAGCGCGATCACAACGGATGTCATTTATCTGGTAAAAGTGGGCTTTTTTGAACTATAGAACCAACGGTGTGCAATATTATTGGCTTCTTCCCTACTTAAACAATCTAAATATCCCTCCATGAAGTTTAAGCAAAGCAGTGAGAGACAAGTGACGCAGCGCCGGAAGCTAACTGGCCATTTGAAGTGAAAATAAGAAAAACAAAAACATGTGCGGTCAGTTCCGATGCAAGAGAATGTAGAGTAGCTGTTTCCAAGTAAATCAGGACTCACCGTCTTCTTGGTTCTCGCTCTGGTTCCCATGGACGTGGCGCGAGGAGCAGGGGAATTTTTCTGGACGGGGCATTCCGCTTTCTCCGGTCCTTGTGGCGCGTGGTCGTTCAAGGCTTGGGTCGGCGTGGGCTTTGAAACACAGCCGCGCTGAAACAACATCGAAAAACAACTATCAAGACCCGTCCGTCCGACCATCGCCTCCCCCCCGGCAGGGATGAGGACGGTCTCAACTCAGGAGAAAAGAAAACAAAAGGTTGAGGTCAACGGCCGGGGAAGTGAAATCTCCACTCTCAATTCAGCTTGACAGAGGCGCACAAAGGAGCCAGTATGTATGGATGTTCTTTTGAGAGGACAGAGATTATGACCTTGTCAAATATCCCAGTAAAGATGTCTCGTCTCGCCCAATCGCCTGCCATCACTTAAAGCGAGTAGTAATGAATGCCTGGGATGGTTATGCAGATGCCTTGGAGGCATGTGAGCTCCTCTCAACCATTCCTAAAGGGCCAAATCATACAATCTCCCGTCTCAGTACAACAGCTCATCTGTATGGTACATACATACCCCCCCACCACCAACCCCCTAACCCCTAAAAAAAGGGCACTTTTGTCCCCCGCCCCGCCGAATGCTAACTAACTGTTCCGTGAAACATGCCACCGAGAGAAGAGCCTCTTTTAAGAACGGGGTCCCGGGGCCGCAGCCTCGAAAAAGCACAATTGCCATCTGTTCCAGGGACCATTTTGACCCCCACCGGATCGTAGCCTCCAGTATCCACATCTGAAAGCTGTAGATTTCCATCATAAAAACAGAGGCGCCGGAGGACAGCGTGACAAAGCTGGTAGTGTCAGAGACAGGCTATGCTCCTCATATCTAGCAAGCTGCCAATACAACTGAATTAATGTTGTTTTTCAATTTTCTTGACATGTGGAGCTCAATATCAATACTTGAGCTGGATCTAATTCTAAAGACAACATCGCGCAAAAAATGTCATGACACAAAAATATGAATAATCTGACATTTCCAATCTGGGAAAAAGAAGAATTAGGCTTCCTAATGAAGCTGTATAGCAGAACCAGCTTTCACTTTTCATTTTGACCAACAGTCCGCTTTACCTGTTTCTTGCGGGCGGTGCAGGGCGTGTTGGAAGGGGAAGAGTTTGTGCTCAGAGCCTCCTCGATGTCCAGATGGAGTTGGTCCAGTTTCCTCATCAGCTCCGACAAGGGGGACAAAACTAGCGAAGGCTCCTGAGGAAACAGAAACTGTCGGTCAAACTATTTCATACTCTTTTGAGTTTTGTTTGCAGGCAGTTTTGTACACGTCCTACTCATCTTATACCCTTGACATTAGCTGTATTTAAAATATACTGCTCAAAAAAATAAAGGGAACACTTAAACAACACAATGTAACTCCAAGTCAATCACACTTCTGTGAAATCATAGTGTCCACTCAGGAAGCAACACAGATTCATTTTGACTTGTTTTAAGGACATTACATCAAAGTTGGATCAGCCTGGAGTTTGTTTTTACACTTTAATTTTGAGTGTGATTCCTAATCCAGACCTCCATGGGTTAATACAATTGATTTCCATTGATAATTTTTGTGTGATTTTGTTGTCAGCGCATTCAACTGTGTAAAGAGTAAAGTATTTCATAAGAATATTTCATTCATTTAGATCAAGGATGTGTTTTTTAAGTGTTCCCTTTATTTTTTTGAGCAGTGTATATTCATATCAGGGCTGTGGATTAATTTCGACTGATCAGGATTAATAGCCTGTTCATTATGGAATATGCATAAGTTTGTAGGGGGGGGGGCATTAATGACAGAGGCCGATTCATCTACACTTCACTACACTTCACATAGTTGTTAATTTTTTGAAGAAAGGAAAGGTATGGTCTTCAGATTGCAAAATAAAATAAAATAAAATAAAATAAAATAAAATAAAATGCAGTCCAGGGTTTACTTAGCTTCATGCTCACATTGCATTTACCAACTGCATCGTTTTTCTCTCTTTTGTGTATTCAAACAAATATCCATATCAATGTGGCACTCTTTCAGACGGACTGACTTGTTTACATTATCTGAGGCCCGACGTTCTGTGAGGGTTTTTGGTCAAGCCAGACATGGCTAAGCATGGCGGTCGCCAGAGTTCTTGTAGAGGAAGCCCAAACTAATGTGTGCTTTGTGATGATGAGGTACTTTAAGCAGGAAGTGCTTCAGTGACAGGAAAAGTCCTTCCTGCAGAGTGCTGCTTTGTCCCAAGGCCAGTATATTATTTAGAGTCGTCCATCTTGGATCTGGAGTTGGAGTGGTGGGTTTTCGTCATTGCATTAAGATTAATAATTAACTCCAATTAATTCTAGATTAACACCTTAATTCTGACAGCTCTAATTTATATCATTTCAGCATGGTTTTGTTCACATTATGATAATATACTATTATTCCATTTGTGTTGAATTGATGAGATGCTTCGGGTAAATGAACAACTCGACTTGGTAGTTATATTGGGGGAAACTCCCCACCGGTCATTAGAACTGAAGAAGCCTCTCGGATGAGGGGTGAAACATCTTCAAGCGAAGAAATTCAAGTCCAATTGCCGAGACGAGAAGATTTCGACAAGAAAAAAAAACACAAGAGCCGTCGAACAAAGGGATGAAATGGTGTTATCACTTCGGGGAGATCGTCTTAGATCTTCTCAGAAAAATTTAAAATTCAAAAAGTCCCTGGCACAGGACAGCATCAGCTCCACATGTGGGAAGGTAATCTGTCCCGCCACTTCTCGGGGTGAAAGAGCAATGGAGGCGGCCCGCAGACGTGCACCGCACGGCCTGTGATGGAATTCCCTGCACCGGCTTTCACTGCTCCCCAGACGCGCCGCATGTATAAATAGACCGTCCTCACACGGTCGCAAGCTGGTGTCTGATGATCTGGAGGCTCTGCTTCATAAATCACCGGGACCTCCTCAGCCACCAGAGCATAAATTACCGTGTTGTGTGCATGTGTGTTTTTTTTTTCCACTGTGCTCAGAGTTGCTGCTGTAACAAGGATGAGATATCGTATATTGTGACATAATCCGGGGGTCAGGTGCTAACAACATACTTCATGCACGCTTCATCGTTCCCCGCCTCGGCTTTTGACACCGCTCTACGGATGACCTGAGAGAGACTGTGTGGGGGCCAGATGCGACGGACGTGGCTGTTAACCCGGTCTAATTCCAGGATAAAGTTCCAGTCAAATGCTTTTCAACCATCGTTGTCACTGCGTATTTTCAAATCCAAGATATCGGTCTAATAAATAGCTATTTAGATTACTGCATATGATCTGGAAAAAAATGTGAAAAAGGGACTTTAACTATGTCCGCTCAGATCCTGTGGGCATCGTAATATGGGTTGCGTTATTACATGTGTTGTTACAATCAGGGGTTTCATTACCAGCTATGTTTCTATTCACTTTTACGCGACTTGTAAAAAAATAAAAATGAAAAAAAAAAAAAAAGGCATCATCTTCACAACAAAAGGAGTCACTGTAAATTCCCAAATACTAAAATCTGTTGATAATTTTTTTCTTCCGGAGCTGAAACCATTGTGCTTCCAAGAGCTCGATATAATAATGAAAAGCAAAGTGCTCTTTTATTAAATTCTTAATGGGAAATCCTTACCGGGTCTGTGAAACAGCATTGTATTTAAACACGTGTTTGAAGCGTGGCATTTAATAACTTTAGCAAATCGCTATATCTGTGGAATGAGTCAGAGTCGGGCTATGAAGATTACGTCAGAGAAAAATCACGTACTGAGAATTATTATCATATTATCATTTAAATCCCGCCATTAAGGAAACCACAAGAGTGACTGTTTGCCATAAAAAAAAAAAAAAAAGCTTTAACAATCTCTCTATTTCACTTACATTGGTACAATGAAATGTTTTTTTTTGTTTTTTGTTTTTTTTTATTGGTCATCCAAACAAGGCTTTTAACTACCCTGCGTTCGTCATTTCCGAAGGTCTAGGAGGTCGGAGAATCGTTCACATCATTCGCCCTTTGTCGTTTTATGGGCCTTTTACAGACCTCTAAATGATCACGATAACTTAAAGAACGGGAAAGTGAATCAATCTCATTCTCGTTCGCATGTAGCAGCGGCAGAAGTACAACTTGTAGTGTAAAATAGCGCAATGGATACCATCGATGTGCAATAAAGTCCCGCCATGTGCAGATCCTTTTAGCGCCTATGTAAATATTTCTGAGGTATATATCTTCCCATTTCATTTCACTGAGTATAATTATTAAAGTACAGCTTTAATGCAAAATAGGGAATGGATACAATCAATGTGCAATAAATTCTACCCATGTGCAAATTCTTTTAGCGCCTATGTAAATATTTCTGTGGTATATATCATCCTATTTCATTTCAATGTGTATAATTGTAATAGTGTATATTAAATGATTACATATTTATCATTAACTTTTTTACTATTGTGATACATGCGTGCGTTAGTGGTATCAGTGTGAATTATACCTTGTATTATACTTTGCTGTATTAAAGTATTGAGAGTCCTATGTGTCTTGACATTGCGATTCTTAACAATCTAACATCATTTTAACTGTGGACAGTAATTCTTGTTTTCCTGTAACATTTGAGGTAAACAGCTGAACGATCCCCATTGTCTGATATTCGAGCTCTTTTACAAATAAGGGGGCAATGAACGACTCAAACCCCTCCGAAAACTCAGGAACCAGACACCAGACGGTCCATTCACTCCACTGACCCGGGGTCAGCTGACTGACTGACCCAGCACTTTCTCCGCACAATCCCAAAGGAATGACCTAAATCTGGCCAATCCCCAGCTGACCTTCCCGAGCCCCTCAGGAGTCACCTGGGGTCACTGACAGGAAAAAAAAAAAAAATCTTCCCTTCCCTTCCATGTCGGCGGTCCGAGTGTAGGTGGGGGTAAAAGGTTTGACATGGGATCAGTTTGTTTGGACAATATAATCATCTGTGTCTGTCAAACAGATTTAAAGGTCCTGACCCTCTTATTTGATATCAAGATCCAAAATCTGACTGAGGGGAGAATGAATAAATAAATCTTGTTTTTTTTTTTCTGTCAACCCCAAAGGAATCCTTCGCTAGTGTCTCATAAGCGGAACAAAGAAAACAATTCAAATCCTGCTACACCTTTTCAGAGTTAGATTCCACTGATAGAAATAAAAATAATTAAAAAAAGAAAAATCAAAAATAAGTGACTTATCTGGTTCGGTCAATTTGCCAAGACAGAAATGTTTGATTCTTGATTGTGTGAAAAAAAAAATTGTTTTGACGAATAATGTGCAAAATTAGCCTTGGACCATGTGACGGGATGGGCGAGCAGACATCGCTCGGTGATGGTGGATCAGGCCAAAAATGCAGAAGCAGGTGAGAGATTCATGTAAATGACCAGAAAACCCGAATCAAACTGTCACCATATCCCAAAAAACAAAACTTGTCCCCAAAATAAACAGAGAACAATTACGCAGCAAGAGAAAACGCATTCGGCAAAATCAAATACGAGGCTCAAAAATAACTTAAGTCTCTAATGAACGCAAAGAACAAATAGCAGCAAGGACACATCTTTGCAGAAATACAACTAGATGGACCCACATAAAGGAGGCGGTCAGCACCATTACCAGATGAAAGGGGGGGGGGGGCACATAATCGCCAAACACAAACAACATAAAATGCTATGATGTATTAAACGGATATTTCAGTAATACTTAAGCAGCAGCCTGCTAAATTTAAATTGAACACGTTTCCATGATGTATAAAGGGATTGGAGCCGTTTCTGTCGTCCCCATGATGTGCAAACTTGTTAGGTTGACCCAATTATGGCCGGAGCACAACAAATGCTCCCTTTTCCCTTGACGGCAACCTTTTGGGACCCATCAACTGCAATGAACACTATGAAAAGCTAAGCACCTTCACGCCATCTGCCCAGTTCCGCAGTCGGCACGTGAAACAAATTGTCCGCACCGGCATGTCGGCGCATGCTCACACGTGCGAGAGCGCCCACGCAAAGGCCGCTCAATAGCCGGAAAGGGACATGTGTGGTCCATCCACGACCGTCACAGTCCGAAGGTAAAACAGGATCCCCATACCAGATTTTCCTCTTCTTCATAAAATCCCATCTATCACTTTGCAGTACCGTATTTTCCGCACCATAAGGCGCACTGGATTATAAGGCGCACCTTCAATGAATGGCTTATTTAAAAAAAAAAAAATCATATATAAGGCGCACTGCATTATAAGGCACATATAATAGAAGCTACAGTAGTGGCTGGGGTTGCGTTATGCATCCACTAAATGGAGCTGCGGTAAAGGGAATGTCAACAAAACAGTCAGATAAGTCAGTCAAACTTTATTAATAGAATACAAACCGACGTTCTGACAATGCCGTTCACTCCCAAAACAAGTTAGTGCACTCACAATACAGTACCCTACCGGTAGCTCTTACCGGTATTTGCGCACCCCTCGTTGAAAACAATGTATTTCCAACCCAATTTGTCACAGTTCAAATAGTTTCATAACACGAAAGCACCAAGAAGGGCCGTCTCTAAATTCATTGATGTTCAAGTCGCTGGTTAGCGCTGTTGCCTTCATTGGAATAGTGACTGTGGTGACGCTTCTACTTGCTGCTCTCTGTTCAACAACCCACTGTTCAAGTTTATCCATCTCGCTTTGTTCCCTCAGAAACTCTGTTTAGTCTTCTTTACTCAGCGCAGGTCTTCTTATTGCTTCCTCCACTTCCGCAACATCGATTCGTTAATGTTGAATTCTCTCGCTGCTGCTCTATTCCCGTGTTCTACTGGGTGACTGATCGCCTTGAGTTTAAACTCGGCGTCGCAAGCGTGTCTCTTGAAAGGAGACGTTTTGGGGTCTTTACACACACACACAAGTGGTGTGGGACTGGAATTCCCCTTTACCGTTTTTACCGCTGCTACTTCATACACACTCATGCACACACACAAACACAAAAATGGAAATGAAAAAGCACGCTTCACGTAGTCATATATCCCAGCATGCATTGCACACTACTTCTTCTACAGGAGAAAATGGAGTCGGCGGCTGCGTCCCGTAGTTGCAAGACCTCTTGAGGCTCAACATTGATCCATGTATAAGGCGCACCTTCTGTTTTGAGAAGATTAAGACTTTTAGGTGCGCCTTATCGTGCGAAAAATACGGTACTCGGTTACCCTCTGTCGCTTCCTCTTTTTACACCGGCTGGTTCAGGCAGAAGGCCGCCAAAAACAAGCTGGGGTTTCTGCCTGATGAAAAGCAGCGTTTCCTCGCCGCTGTGTTTGCTCATTGCCGAAAGACGGAAAATGTCATGAGACAACTGTGTTATGATTTGGCACAGCAGTTAGTACTTTTGCCATGCAGCACAAAAAGAGGGTCCCTTCGTGCATGTTTTTCCCGTGTCCGCGTGGGTTCCTCCCATCAACCAAAAACATGTCGGGAGTTCATTGGAGACCTTGAATTGCCCAGATGTGAATGAAAGTGAATGGCTGTATGTCTCTGTATGTGGCCCTGTGAATGAATGGTGACCCAACCGCACGTCGGCTGAGATAGGCGACCCCAAATGCAGCTGGGGACAAGCGGCATTATCAATAAATCAATAAAATATGACTTGATTAAAACTTTTCTTTCAATTTCATTGGCTCTGTTTCAAAAATGTCAATTTTCATGAGTAAATTCACACCAATTTATTAGTGAGTTCTTGAATATCGAGTAAGACGACGGGGTTTCACACGACAAGAAAAGCGGACAGCCGCCCCGTCGACAGGCGATTTTCTTCTACCGTGATCACGTGGCGATAATAAGAGAGAAAATAAGTCTTTTTTTTTTTTTTTTTTTCTTCAGCGGCCGGCCCGAAAAAACCCGATGACATCACAAGGAAAACAAATGAAAGAGGCTCCTGAGCCGGATTGCCAATCGAGGGCCCCCGAAGTCAGACGAACACAGATTCAAGAAAAGCCCCGGATCTGGAACTCGTTCAATATCTCTTTTCAGTGACATCCCCACAAGGTGCTGGTTAGGAATGTGAGCACTTCTACTTAGAAACAGACAAATTCCAACGGAGGCTTGACACTCCAGTTAGACACTAGCTTTGATTCATCTCCCCTTGCCTTTTCTCTCCAATCCGGCCCCGGGGCAATTATACGAAATCCTCACACCATGGCAACTGGGGCCGGTATGAGTCAACCCTTTAGATGAATGCATTAATGTTATCTTCTGGGGGGGACAACAAAATGTGAGCTGACTATAACTTTATCAGCACAAATTGGCTACATTGTGAGCACCAACACAACGCCTTTGACATGGAAATGAGGAGTTAAGTGTGTGAGCTCCGGGCTCAGTGCCTGGTCCCCAACCACCCACCGAGAGTGCCAGGGATCACCATGGAGGTGTCCCAAAGTAGCGGCCAATCATCCAAAAGGGCAACGGCTACCTGGCTAGTCGGGGGAATAAATTAGGCTCTTGATATCCCGCCGCGCTAAAACTAGGGGAGGATGGAAGTCTGGAGGAACCCTGGACCCTGATCACATTGAGGACGCAAGGGGGAATCTTGAGAAACTCTTATGTATATAGTGCCCTCATATGGCTAGTGTTGACAACTGCACTGTGCGCAGAAACTTTTCTTTTTTTTTTTTTTTTGCCTCCCCAGCTGGTTAAATGAAATCCGACTCCCCCCCCTCCGATGGCTGTACCCGCATCGCGCGGCCCGGCATGTGACACCGGAGCTTCTGGTGTGACGGCACGACAAGCGTTGACCCGGCCGTCCTGCGATAATATTTACAATGGGCTTGATGGATTCCTTGCATTCTTCCGCTTGCTTCTCCAAAAATAAGGCGTGCAGAGCGGAGCGTCGGTCCGCACGTAAAACCGGCGCCGCCTCCACATCTCACCGACTGAGGGCCGGCTGAGGGCTTGTCTGCGAGCTGTTTGGAAAAGCATGGCAGTTACGTGCTATCGGAGATGTTCGCCTCCAGTGCTGACAGGAAACATCTTCGGAACAGAACGCGGTCGTGAATGTCAATCTGAGAAGCCTAATACGGCAATAAATAACCGGGATTAGAGCTTACATGAGGGGGTTTCGACCGCCATCAGTCTACAGGTTACGTGACAAGAGACTGAAACAAGTCTGAAATTAAAGAGCAGAGGAGGCCTCGGGAAGGATAAGTGCGGCGTTAACGCAGGCTGTGTCGGCTCTGTCAAAACATGGCCGCCTGTTGAGGGAGTGGAAAGAAAGCACAGGATGTTTACATTTCTTCTGGATCTGCGTTTCAACCAAAAATAAATATAGAGTCACACAAGCTCCCACCGGTCGTGAGCTATCTGGGAGAATAACGGCGCTGTGGGTGGGGTGGGGGGGGAACTTCCACGATCTTTCCCATCTGAAACTACGGTGAAAGTCGGATAATGTTGCCGTAAAATCCAGTCACAACTTAAGAGTTTATAAGTACATGCACATTTGCAAAACGTCAATGGATAACGTAGTTTATCACTCATGGCGAGACTCAACATATGACCTTATGAATTGTGCACGCATATTATTTGCAATTGGTAGAAACATCAATGCTTAGATGCATTTTGTTCATGCGTCCCTTCAAAAACTTGTACTCCTTACCTGAGTTGTGCTTCTGCTCAGACACACAGAAATGATGCGCGATTTAAAGTCAGCGTACCTCTGTCCCGCTCGCCTCCCGCTCTGCATCAGCGTCCGTGTCAGACGGCTTGCGGTCTGCCCGGAGCTCGCCGCTCGGAGTCGCCTCGCAGAACACGTCGTCGTCGCCGTTGTTGTTTCGTTCGTCGTCTTCGTCGTCCTCTTGCGACGACTCCGCGTCGTCCGTGCTCCCGTTGATAAAAGCCTGACGGCCGCTGCAGTCCACAAAAGCGATGGAGCTGGGTTTGTGTTTCACGATGCGCGGCAGGTCCGGTGCTTTCGTCGTGACAGAGAGCCTCGGAGCCACCAAATCGGTATTCGCCCGAGGGTCTTGGAAATTCAGAGCGATGTGGCCGTTTGTGACCGGCTTTGACCTCCCGTGATCCGTTTCTCCGTTTTCCCCGTTCAAGTCCAAAGTCTGACCCAAATTATCGCTGAGTGCCCGGTCGCGCTTGTCCGTCGCCTCCGGGGAAGGCGATGTGGACACAACGGCCAACAGCAAACTTGGGTCCGGGGGCAAATCCCCGGGGGTGACTTGCTCCTCAGAGCAAACGCTCTGCGCAAATCCAACATTTGCATGACTGACATGAATCAAGTCGCTGTTTAGCTTTGTCACCTCGCAAATTGGCTCCAACTGGGAGCAAATTTGCAGATCAGGGAGAGAGCCGCCCCCCCTTTGGTCCGGCGAGCCATTAGCTAATCTCTCTGAAGACGCCTCCTGTAATGTTAATGACCGATGCTCCTCTGTCTTCACCGCAGGAGGGCTTTCCATTATTCTTCCGATCTAGAGTCTTTCATAATTCAGAACGTATATCCACAGGTACTTATGCTTGTTGTACGGGGTGGCCATGGTGTTCCGCGGATTCCCTGAAACGCAACGAGAACACATGAATGGCATTCCTGGCGTGCATGAAAAGACCACAGGGCAGGCAACGCAGGGAGAAAACCGACGCAAGGTACATACTTGCCTCGGCGTCTCCGGACTCCCGCGGGCGTCCGGCAATCGGTAAAGCCCGCCGATAGAGCCCGACGTAAAGCGTCCGGGATCCGGCTCCGAACGGCTCCGAGTACACCCCATCCAGCGCACGACGGCTCTGAATTTGAACATCTGGCTCGGGCTGAGCTGTTCAAGTCTGGATCTGTTTCGCTCCCGATCGCGGTGACATCACTGCGCAGAGGAATCCGACCGCTCTTCCCCACTCGGTGATTTACTGTGCACCACACCATTCATCAGGGCAGACCGTAGACCTGTGCGACTACGGTTAACACCCCCCACCCACCCACCCCTCATTAAGGCCTTCCTTAAAACACACCTCCACTTGAATAACATGGAAGTTCCATTATTCCTATACAGAGTGTTCACTGTGTCGTTGGATTATGCCTGTTTGAAATTTGGCGAAACCCCCCCAAAAATTGCGATTTTTATCCCCCCCCCCACCCCATCTGGATACATGATAGTCTCCGTTGGTGGGGATCTGTGAGAAAGCTCCAGCTGTGGCCTTGAGACACTTGAGACACTCACACACTCCCCCGCACACAAACATGCGTTCGTTTATGAGGGAGAAAAAAAAACTCCTACAGCAAAAGCAGATAAAGCAAATTAACCGAAGGTAAATGTCAAGAGCGATTAATGTCTCTTTTACACAACCGTTCGAGGGTCCGCAGGCGCCGTGTCTTTGCCCCCCCCCCTTGCGTACGAGCAGGCGTTACGTAATATAGGAGGAAAATTTGGTATACTGCCTCTTGCAAGCCTGAGTGCGTGATTGTAAAGTTACCTCTTTCCAAGAATCTCCCAAAAACACACCGCAATGTGATTCTCTCTTTTTCTTTTTTATAAGAAATTAATATAAACCAAAGCATCCAAGAGCGAATGGAAAAATAGTCAGGGCTATTGCATTGAGATTGAAATACGTAGATATTCTAATGTAGAAACAACCGCAAGTAGGTTCTAACTTTCTCGGTGAGGGGAGAAATCGAGGGTGGTCTTCCGGCCAAACACAATGACAGCTGTCACGTTACCAGCTCCGGAGGGAGGAAAAAGAAAGTAAAACTCACCTGCTGGGTGGAAGGGAAGAGTCTGTGTTGCCAAAGCAGCGTCATTGAGATCATGGCATAGCAGCGGCGGTGGCGCTTGTTCTTATTAAAACAAAGACAGAAGGCTGGCCGGCCCCTTCGCAGCCGCACTTATGTCCCCATAGGCCTCTTCTTCACAAAAAAAAAAAAAAAAGAAGTGTGTGTGTGTGTGTGTGTGTGTGTGTCATCCAAGCTAACCGCCCCCTCCTCGCCGGAGTCTGTCCCCGGGGGGGTGCTGCAGGAGAGCTCCACCGAGAGACTGAACCGCTCGGAATATGCCCGAGAGGCGAGGGAGGCTGTTTATTTGCCGGGAGATAGCAGAAGGGGGGTGGGAGTAAGGAGGGAGAACGGGGAGGTGGAGAGAGAATAATCGGCGCTGCGCGAAACAACAAGGTGAAAGTGGGTTGCCGGGCCCTCCAGAAGCAGGCCGGGCCGAATCGCCTGACTTCAACCCGGCGGGAGGAAGACGAGCGGCGGCCGTGACCCCGGTAGCTTCGAACTACCTGGTTTAGGAATGCTTTCAAGTCGAAGGAGAAGGCCGAGGTGATTTAGAGGGGGGATATGGGACACATGAGATTAGATCTATACGGTGTGATGCGATGGAGAAAGTCCCGGAAGGAGGGGGTCAGGTATGGAGAGGTTGCGACACTCGGGTTGTTTTCGTGAGTACGCTTTCTGTCAGAGTTGCGTTTTTGCAGCGTTGTCATTCCATTTTTTAAAACGTTGATCAAAAAACATAAATATTTGGGTTTTTTTTTTTTGGGGGGGGGGGTGATATGAGGACATGGAGCTTCCAGCTCACAAAAAAATGTTAATAAAAAATTTTTTTGAAAGAGATCGGGTCAACGTCTTGGCTCCGGGAGCTTTTAATTCTGAAATGTAACATTCGAATATCCTGGTTATTTCTAGCATAAGCAATGCATCCCCGGGGGACAGACCTCTTGTTCATGATTTTGGGGACATGGGATGGGTGCGGGGGCAAAAACAGTGATATGAAGGCTTGAAGCTTCCAGGTCATAAGAAAAAAAAAAAAAGAAAAAAATGAAAAAAAAAGGTTTTTAAAAGATATCCAGTTGCCATCTTGGCTCCCAGAGCTCTTATTCTGAAATGCAACATTGTGGAATAATTCAAATATCCTGGTTATTTCCAATGTAAGCAATGCATTCCCTGAGGGAAAGACCTCTGGTTCATGATGTTGGGGACATTGACTTGGCGTCTCACAGAGGAGTTTTAAACCCAAAACACTGGATACAGAGGAGGATACAGTATTGCAGGAAATACCTGAAAGAATTTCCAAAATAAAGTCCATCATTGGGGTTGAGGGTAAAACTGCGACAGTGAGAGATGAGCACGTAGGGTGAACACGGACGGGGCATGCCGAGTGTTCCCCTCGTTCATTGGCTGAGGACGTGTTTATGCGCCTTGGCGGTCTGATAAGACAGGAGTGCTGCAGAAAGAATTCACACTGTTTTGCGCCCTTGACTTTACCGCCACGAGAGGACATAAAGTCAGCAGACAAATGCTTCCCTCTTAGTTGGAAAATCACACCTGTGTCATAATTCCTCCTTTTTTTTTTTTAAACTGCGCAAAAAACAAACAAACACAACGATATCTTGATTACCTGGAAGGATCTGATGGATGTCTGACTCCCGGTTCCCTGAATCCCCCAGGCTCACACTCAGTTCCAACATAGCAGCTATGCAAAAAAAAAAAAAAAAAAAAAAAAAAAAATAGAATAGCCGGCACTGTTTGGCCAGAGAGATAAGGGGAATTCATGCAAACATTTCTCGTTTCCCAATCTTTTATTAGGTGAGTGACATTCCCGATGTCCTTGTTAGTATCTGTTTACATTTCGTCTCTTTTATGAATAACTGCGAGGAAAAAAAGGTTACGAGGGCTTCTTATCTGCACGGCATCGACGGTAGCGCATTTCTGAAAATCGGCTTATATGGTAGAACCCGGGCTTACGAACGCCCCTTATCACAAATAAATCGGCCTACGAACAAAGTTTTCACTCAAATTTTGAATAAGCCTGCAAATAAGCCTCGGCGCATGAACTCACAAACAAACAAACTCATGGGCTTTCCGCATTGTGGTGTTGTAGTGCGGCGGCAGTCACGCGTGCTACTCCGAGTTGTTTACATTATTCATCATCGCTTTTTTGTGCATAATTCAGTAATGAAGCCCTCATTTTTAGTAAGTGATAGTGGTGTTAAGAGGAGGCTAGGAATTATAGTCGGTCTGAAGAAGGAAATAATAGCGTGAGTGTAGTGTTTGTCAAACACAACAAGATGGCAAAGTCAACCATCTGTACAATTGTGAAGAACAAAAATGCGCTAAAGATGGCTAGTAGTGACACAAAGGTCTCAAGCCTTAGAGGAAGTAGAAAAGTGATAGTTAGTTTAGCGGAAGATAGCTTGCTGATGATAGCATTAGCGAGAGTCTCATGTGAGAAGGCTTTACTTTTACTGATTTAGTGAAGGAGACGCAAAGTACGAGAAGAGAAAGATCACCAGAAATATAGTAATAATTAATCATCTTTAATTCCTCGCTGTATTTTTACCACAAATAAACCCATAAAAAAGTTTCAAAAGGGTACAGTATGTTTTTTTTGGGGGGGGCTGGAAAAAAAAACAATGGGGATGACATTGATTTCATTTTGGTTTCTAATTAAATCTGTACTGAAAAATGAGTAAAATCGGGGTTGAGGAATATGACTCTAGGATGCAAACTGCACAGTGCTTTATCAGACATAAAAGAGAGGACACTTTCCACCGGTGCGAAAAGAAAACGGTCTGCCCTCACCGTGGAGCACGTCATGCAAAGACCATCTGCACCGCTTGCTGAATAGCGGGCTTTTTTTCTCGGCCCGGTCGGAGCGAACGGCGGAGGCAGACTCTCCCTTGGCCTCCGAGTGGGAGTGAGAACGACGTGGCTCGAACGCAGCTGGACGGTCTCACAATCTAACCTGGGAGACGCTGTCTGCTCCTGGACCTGATAAATCTGAAAAAGAGAGAGCGAACGAAACAGCTGTGTCACGTCATGGTGAGAAACACGCTGACCTCGATTCAATGGGGGGTTGGGGGACAGGAAGTGGTAGCACCCAAAAAAAAACAAAAAAAAACAGCAAATCTGTAAATCATTATAGCAATAGCCTGAAGTAATTCTTCATATATTTGGGCATTACCATTTTTATTATTATTGTTATTATTATTATTGTTATTATTATATGACATCTGGATACATACATGCCCCCTCCCCCCTTGGCCTGCCTGTGGTTGTTTACATTTTGGATAGTTCCCAGGACAGATTTTTTGTGACAAAGCTCATGATAAGAAGGCTATTAATCATTAGAAATCACCTAAATGTATCGGTCTACGCTGATGCACGTCTTCATTTAATCTCTGAGTGGCTGAAAAGTTAGAAGGAAAAAAAAAATGAATGCATTAATGGAGTCGGAATGCTCCTAAGCCGTGAATATGGATGACGTATTAACTCCCCAGAAGACAGGAAAGACGGAGGGGTTGAAAGTTGGTGGGGGTTGCTGGGAGTCCACGAATGTCCAAAGTGCCAGAGATGACAAGCATACCACGGCCCGGCCACGGATCCACAAGGGACCGGCGCTGCCAACCCCCTCCAGGAGGAAGCCGATGCTAACGTAAGAGGATATTACTGTTTTATTCTACCGATTCGGGGGGGGGGAGATAGGAACGATCATTTCCGAGTCTGCTTGCCATTTTCCGAAATGGCCGAGACCGAAATCACAGAGGAATTGCAACACCTGAGGGTACGACGAGGCTAAATTCCAAATCAAGTTATTCTCTAAACCGGGCAGCACATGCACGGACTTTAGCGTAACGTGAATTTCGCTTTGTTTAAAAATATGACGATTGATTGGCGATGAGTGTTGATTGAGCTAGCCACTGTGCTTGCTCTTGGCGACTGTCTGGTTTCTGTAAAACATTTTGAAGAATGCGATCCGGACGTCTCGATGTGGAACGCGTCACGAGACAGGAGTAAAATCTGACTGGATTATTTCACCTCTTAAATACAAAATTCATTTTAACCCTAGAACACTAACGTCGGGTGATTTTCACCCACACAATTCTTGTCATGTGATTTTCATTGTGTTGCCATTGTCTGACTTTTAGTAGTTTTTGCATAGCTTCAGGCTGCTCACTGATGTTATTAATTGGCCCATCTATAAATTGATGAAAACTGTATCTTATCCAGGATGTTGAATTGGATAAAATATACCCAACGTTAGTGATGGTGTTACTTATTTTAACGTTAGTGTTCTAGGGTTAACGTAGCAATAAGGAGCCTTATTGTAAAAGTAGGTCAGATTAGTGGGTTTCAGGAATATTTACTTTTTGGTAATCAAGCCGGTTTTACGACAGAAGCTTGGGTTCAATTGTTTTGCCCGATCGCTTGCTCGATGTGCCGTCACGCCTCCCGCGGCTCCGTCGGTCGCGCCTCACTGAGGTGTATCTTCGCGTGCGCTACATGGAAACGGTTAATGAAACACACTGCGCCGACCGCAGCTCTGTTTGGTTCTGCATATTTGCGCTACCTCGTGCTGTTGTTTAACTTTCAACGCTTTCTTACTGAGAATGAAATATTCTGCCACCAGTCCTGCGGCAACACCTGAATGTCTGGCTGACATCCAACTAGACTCGACTCTTGGCATATTTTCAAAAATGTTATGATTTACAGTGTAGTACTACATGGGCTTACGAATTTAATTAGTTCTTGGACGCCGTGCGTAAACCAAATCAATGTTTCCGATTGAAATCAAGGTAAATCCCATTGATCCGTTCTGCCCCTAAAACATACTGTACTCTTTTGAAACTTTTTTATGGGTTTATTTGTGGCAGAAAAACAGAAAGGAATTAAAGGTATCCTAAATTATTACTGTGTTTCCAGTGTTCTTTCTCTTCTTGCCAGCACTTGTACTCAGCCTTTCCTTCACACAAAATTAAAGCCTTCTCTCATGAGACCCTCGCTAATGCTATTTCCACAAAGCTGTCTTTCATTCATCCAAACTAACATGTATATAAATATATTTTCTACTTCTTCCAAGACTTTTAGACCATTGCTTCATTTATGTAGTCACCCCTTTAGCCACATTAGCATATCTTTGTTCTTCAGGATCGTACAGATGGTTGACTTAGCCATGTTAACCATAATTAACCATAATTTACCATAACCATAACCTTAACCATAATTTCTAACTTCTGAACACCGCTATCACCGGCACTTTTAACTTTTTAGGGGCTTTCTTACTGAAAATAAAGCACAAAAAAAATTATCAAAGCAGAACATGACGATGAACAATGTAAACAACACAGTACCACGGACGACTGCCGCTATGCCGCTAACGCAGAAAGCCCATGAGTTTGTCTGTTTGTATGTTAGTGCACTGAGGACTGTTTGCCAGTTGATTCAATCAAAATCTGATTGAAAACTTTGATTGTTTGTTGGCCAAATTTCTGTTTAGGGGCGCTCGTAAGCCGTGGTTCTACTGTACAGTAAAGTCAGTAAATGGACATCAACAATCCAGGGTTCTGTGGTCAGAAAATTGGGTGATGTGCATTTTGATACATCCAAATTCAGTAGACTATTTGTAGTTGCGCTACATTTTCCAATAATCATTAGCTATAGAGCTTATTCTCCAATCAGGGATGGTGGAGCCTAACCCAACTGTCATTGGGCGAAAGGCGGGGCTCACCACGGATCCTCATATAGAGTCATACAACCATTTGCCACTCACGTAATATCGAGATACGACCATTAAGACGTGTGTCATTCACACATCTGCGCAATTTAGGGACTCCGGCGAACCTCCTGCATGTCTTTGGACTGCGGGAGGAAACACGAGAACCCGGAGGAACCCCACGGAGACGCGGCGAGAACACGCAGACACCCCACACAGAAAGGCTGTCTGTCGGTATTTAACCGGAGAGCCTCTCGCCGTGAGGCCGAGGAGCCAACCACCGCGCCACCGTGCCGCCCGCGTGAATGTCATGTTGATACAAGATAGAATAACCGGGAGAAAATCAACAGATACATTGAGATACTGAGGCGGTAAAGAAAGATCCGTCTGTCTGGACGGAATCTGCCGGCTGTCAACTCCGGCTGGATTGTGGCGTGTCAATATATCACAGCGTAGGCAGAGAAACACATTCTGTGCTGTCATTCTGTAGCTCCCAACCCCCCATGTCAGTATCAACACGGCTGTCAAGATGGGGCAGACACATTGGAGTGTGTGTGTGTGTGTGTGTGTGTGTGTGTGTGTGTGTTCCTTGCATGGCACTGGGAGATTAAAACAGAGGGGAACTGACTTGTCCCGGGCCGCGGCGCTGGAACGTGCGGCTGTATGGATGCCGTTTTGCCCGCAAGCGATGCGATTGCACAAGGTATGCGATAAACTGGCAAAGGCCGTGGGCGTCAAACGCCATCCACGCTGCGGGGAAATATTGTGTTTCGTGCTTGAATTCGATAGCGACCGTTGATACATTTCACACCCCTGTCAGTCGTGTGTGTGTGTTTTTTAATGCCTTATGTGCAATATTATGTAACATGAGCCGTACCTCTGTTTGGAATAACACGGGGGCTCTATACGACACATAAACATCATTAGAAAACATTCCCGAAATACCTGAGTCTGACTCAATATCTGCTGCTTTTCAACTGCCCTCAGGATTCCCGGCATACCTCAGACCGCGGGCAGATGTTCCGCATTATCACTTCTCGTTGTTGTCTCGTGTCGTCTTTATCTCGGTAGCTGATCATCATTAGACTTTTTGCGTGCGCGGCTTTGTGACGGGGCACTGTTTGGCATTCTTTGTCACAAATTAAACGTCTGCGGCACGTTCTCCTGCGCGGTGGCCAAAACCGTGGAGCTATCAATCAAAAGTAAGTGTTAAAAGGCGCCGCGGTGATAATTCAACATATGTTCGTTCGCGGAGCTCCAACCGCCGAAGGATATTAGAAAGGCTCTGACGGCTTTTAATTAAAACCAGGTTTGAGTTATCCGTAAGATAAGATAAGATGATCACTTATACGTCCCCTGGCAGGGAAATCACAGACTCTTTATAGTTTTGTTCTATCTCACATCCAGAAATATCAAGAGCTCATTCATCCACCAGAATACCTATCTGGAGTTTTTAAATAACCGTTGAAATGAAATATTTTGTGATGCTTTGAAAGCATCACGTCGATGACAGCCAATTGCCTTTGCGTTCGCTGTGCAAACGCCACCGCGCCGCCTTCCTCCACAGTCAAAACATGGAAAGCTGTATCTGTACATCCAGTCAGGCTGCTACAAGTTGGTATAGTGAACCCAACCCGCCCCTTTCTTCTACAAGGGGGGGGAAAACTATTAATTTTCTCTGCATCTTCTTCTTCTTTTACTATTTGGGTGCTCCCTTCAGGAGGTCACCACAGCCAAACATCTTCCTCAATCTCAGCCTATTCTGTAAAATTCTCCCCTCCTGTCTGGAAGTTCCAACTTCAACATCCTTCCACCCAGATCTTCACTCTCCCCCCATGTCCGAACTCTCCGTCTGACTTTTTCTCCGGATAATCCAACATGTGCCGTCACTCTGATGAACTTATTTTGCTGGGGCTAACCTTCATTCCTCTCCTTTCCTTTCTCTACATATCCCTCCATCTGCTCTCACTACAGATCACAGTGTCATCTGCAAACATCGTAGTCCAAGGAGATTCCTGTCTCATGTGTCAGGTTGCAAAAAGCCCACTTATTCAGATGTCACCTCAAGGTGCTCCTGATTTGGGGTTTTGTTTCCAGCGACAGAGAAAAACAAGTTCTACAGGTTGGAGGTCAGGCGACCGAGTTGGCCGTCGAAGAATATCCGGTGTTTTCACGCCGGCAAATTAACAGTCACGACATCACATGAAAATTCTTCACATTTTGCCAGGAAACATTCTTGGCCAGAAGTTCCATGTTGGGTAGCGATGGACCCTGCAGGAGGCGCAACCTGAACACTACATCTGTTGGAAGTTTTTACAGCAAAATGGGCATAACTTGTTTTTGGTATCCTTCGGACAATGTCGACCTCGGCACTGGCAGAGGTCAAATGCCTTCGCTGCCCTCCGAGCGCTTAGCTTGCAGCTTGAATTCTCAAATGATGATTTGTTATTGATTATAACCCCATTTAAATCGAAGGCAAAACATGACAAACATGTTGTGTTGGATCACGGACACCAAGTCAAAAGAACAGCATCGGTTTCCAAATGTCGGCCTGTTGTTCTGGTTGCTGTCTAACCCTTGATTCCATGAGTAGGCAGAAATGCATATTGAGGATTTCCTCTTACGCTCCCGTGCTCTGCCCTTGCTTTTACGCTCCCCGACCTACCTCAGCTTTGGTCCCAAGTGGGCACTCTCCTCGGCTAATCCTGCTGAAGTGAGTTCTGTGTCTGTAAAAGAAAAAAAAAAAAAAAAAAAATCACATTTCAAACTTGAGGGCTTCATTTCAGAGCGCTGCATAAAACCTCCTTGATTGTGACCTTGTCCATTTGTTTTGACGGGGCACTGTCACAGCGAACCTCGTATAGCCCGCCCGGTTACCATGGTAACGTAAGACTTAAATCATCAGTATATATTACAAGCAGTGGTTGACGGTATCCAGCGTTCATCAGCCAATGACACCACAAAGGTAGAAAAGGTGGAAAGGGTAGAATAGGGTAGAAAACCGTCCCCAAAGAAGTGGATTATATACAGTGAGATTATATTTCAATTTTCATACAGAAAAGAAATGGCAAATGAAATCAGTCCAGTGAGCAAAGTCGGCTGGCCCACTAGGGGTGCTGTGGCCTCCAGGAGACACCACAAACCCGGGAAAACAATCACATTCAGGATAATTATATTCAACGTAGTTATTACTTCTAACTCTTAAAATGGAGAAGCTCACATTGATTCAAATGCAAAGCAATGCCAGATTTATTACTACAAATGATAATACCAAATAAGTTCCCCCTTTACGGCTGATCAGTTCCTGCACCTTCTTGCTGGGGGGAGGGACGAATTATAATCGTGTAGTTTTTTTTTTGTTTTTTTTTCATTATTTTGAGATTTTTCATTTGCGGTAAAGGTAATCTCCATTGCATTTCTGATTTTTCTGTATTTATTTGTATTTGTTGCATGTAAATTGGGAGATGTCCTATAAATTAAAGATAATGGAAAAAAAAAACGGCTGTTTAATTTCTTTTTGTAAGCATATGTAAATCATTGTGTAAAATCTCGCCTTATCAGTCAAGGAGTTGATCACTCGAACTCTGCATCGTCCTTTGCGTGGACGTATCTTGAGGAGCTTCTTGCTCAAAGCTCAAGAAGAACCCAGTGAAAATGGAACGTAACGTCATGCTAAATCTGAGCTTTGACGATCATCCCTTCACGGATCCCCGTTGTCACGTGCTGGAAACACAAAGGTCGGTTGATGTTCGCCTCCTCGTGACAAATCGAAACGTGGCGGTTGATAAGCGGGGGAGAAGGTTTGCGAAGATCTTGTGGAACACAGGTGATTATTAAAAAGTACATAAAGGGGCGCAGAGCTGCCACACTGAGTAGCCCCCTCTACCCGCTCCTGTTTGAAAGGGCCGGGATTAATGAGGGGTGAATCAGCTCGGGGCCTTTCATGTGACCGGGAGATTGCCTCGGAGGAGACCGTCACAGTATACATATACACACACACACACACACACACACACATACACACAGCGCTGCTTCGATTTAATTCAGTCCAACAACAACCCCTGTCCTCACCTGCTTCAACACGCTCTGCCATCACTTGCAATCAGCCAGTAAATTCCTTCCGCTCTGAACCATGAGATGGAGGATGAGGCCGTCGTGGGGGGGGGGAGGCGAGGGCGGGAGGGCTCAAGAGTTCCATCTGGGGATCGTGACATCGCGTAATTGACAGTTTGGTTCTTTTCTTTTTTAATCCAGGGTCTGATACACACCCGCCCACTTGCCGCCGAGGTGAGACAACAAACACGTTGCCTTCCAGGAATGCGAGGAAACATGCCGCGCTGACAGGGCTATTCAGAGATGACAGGGTTTGTTTAAACATACGGTGCGTGCGGCATAAAATCGATCCTGTCCATGTGTGAAATACATTTGTACGCCGGAGTGATTACTTCTGTTTCTGTAATTTTCTTTTTTTCTTTTGGGTCGAGGGAGATCAGAAGACAGCCGAGCCCTTCAGCCAAAAAAGAAAAAAACATCCCGAGATGTAAAAATCCGTCTGGGTTTTTTTGGGAGGGCAAATGATAAGATCGTCAAACTTAGCCTTAGGTCAGTGCCACTGATTTCACTAAATCAAATCGAAGCCTTCAAGCTAACAGATAGCTTTGTTTGATAATTTAAAAAAAAAAAAACGAAATCCTGTTTCCATTTTTTGGACGCTGTTTACACTGCTGGATGCGAGAAATGGACATTTTTCATGTGACGATTTGTCAAAAACACCGATCAGTTTAATGGAATATGCTGCATTCCTTCTTTTTTACATCCCCGTTGGTCTTTGGTCATTTTTTTTTTTTTGGCCCCCGGCTGTTAACTTAAAACACAAACTCCGAAATGAAACTGACCGAGGTAAAATCGCATTGTCTGCTTCCTATTAACTTTCTAATTTTAAACTCTGGCTCTTCCAAGTCAGCTGGAAAACATTTAACAGGATCAAACTGGGGCAATGAAAATAAGCATTCAGAAAACATGCGTTCCCATGCTCGATTGTCCTATTTTATTCTGAAAGTAATACAGAAGCTTCAGCATTAAATTGAGAATGTCTAATATTGGTTGTTAAAACCCCTTTTTTTGATTTTTTTTTCTATGCTATAATTTGCAAAACAACAAAACAATAAAAGGATGAGGTTGATGGAGAGGCCGTGCCTCCATTCGACCCGCCTTCACCGCATCGCGTGAGAGAAGGGCCCGAAAACCCGAGCAGTTGTCGGCTTTGTGTTTTGTGTTTGCAAGGAATGAGATGTGAAGCCCACTGCTCCGAAAACAGCTGCGCAGGCCAACGCTCGCACAGCTGACAGTCAGCTGCAGCGTCGCTTTCCATCCGCCGGGATATTCTGAGTGTCCGAAATTCCTGCGAAACGCTTTTCAAATACACTGCTTGCTTTGATTTTTGGAGGAACTCAACGAAAAAATGACTACTTAAAAACTGACTGCCTAATTTTGGTGTTTTTTTGCTTGTTTTTTCTTACTGTTTTGTGATGAAAAACAGGAGAGGGGAAACCCGTAATGACTTGAGCTAAATGAACACAACTTGGAATGACAATGAGTTTCAAATTAGCAAACGCTAGGTTAAGCACGGACAACTTTCAAATTAGCAAATGCTAAACATCTTCCTGTACTCCTTCATTCATTATTTACCACTTATGCACTATGCTGCCTTCTATGCACTTCGGGTCGTGGGGATGCGGAAGCCTTTCCCAGCTCCCAGTGGACAAGAGGCGAGGTTCCCCCTGGACCGATCGCCGGTCGATCACAGAACCACAACTGCTCATTCATTCACACACCTGGACAGTTTTTCACATTTTACAGTTAACCTTCTGCGTGTTTTTTGACCGTAGGAGAAACCCGGTCAACCAAATGTCGCAGCAAATGAAGCGTTTGAATCAATTCCATTCGATCGCATTATAAAGCGGCAAATGTACCTCCAGAGGGCCAACATCATCGATTCGTCTATCACTAGCCACTTCTGGACAGACCCCTTCTAAGAACTGTTCAGCTTGAGTTTGGTTGTAGTAACTACCCGCCCCCAGGGGCTCCTTGTAGCTTTGCATTTGCACAGGGATAAAGGGACCACCATCGGGACCGGTGTGACGCACCGCTTAACCTTGTTAACTGCTTGTACCTTAAATTCTACATTCAAAAACAAACCAATTTGTAGAACAGGAAGAGGAAATGGACAACATGGACAAACGCAACAAACAGCGTTTTTATTTTCTCCCTGCACTACTTCACCACGTGAAGAACCCTGCGGTTCGCTCACTCCATACTGATTATGGCCAAGATGTTTATGTTCGGCTGCAAGCCCAAGCAGGCCGAAAGAGCCCAGACCTCTTTGTTGGCCCACTTCTTGCTGGTTTTGTCCGTTTTGTCGCAAGATTATTATTGTTTTTTTTTTAAATGGTGCCCCGCAGTCTGCAAGAAGTACCTTTAAATTGGCGTGGCACAAGAGTTTGACCATTCACCACGCAGTTCCATGAGAAATCATGTCACATGACTTCACACAGAACCGCAAACATGGTTTTCTGTCTTAGAGCAGGTTCTAAGAACTCGCATCGAGTTTCTATGCTGTCTGAATGCACAAAATGGCCTGGTTCCTGAACAAGGTTCTACAAAACACAAAAGGTTCCCACAATACACAAGCAGCTATTGTGATTTATTTAGCATCGATCGTCTCTTTGCGGTGCACGAGACTCAGCTGGTGTGTAAAACCAAAAATACCCACTAAATCTTACTCAAAGACGTCCTAGACTAGCGTCGAAAATGCTGCTATGTGTAAAGTAAAGGTGATTTGGCACACATGCGGCACCCTCATGGAAAAGACGTGATTTAATAAACCGGGATAGAGATTGCACAAGTTAATGAAATAATTCTACAATTACTGTGAGGCGCTGTATTATCTTGGCACCCGAGCATATTGGTCTTTCTTCTGAAAGATACAGCCCCCTCTCTTCATTTCCCCTCGCCTTGTTTGAAACGCCAGTTAACAAGGCTGAACTCGGTAAATCGATTTTTCCCCCCTCTAATCTCCTCTCTCTATTATGAGGAGATTTCAGCTCCGCACCTGGGGCCAACGCTCTCGTCTGTTCCTATCTGCCCGCGAGTACACGAGCATCCCCCTCCCTCCACAACCCCCGGCGGGAAACGCCGCTAATCCCCGTCCACTGCACTTGCAGAACCCCTGTATGCGGCGCCTGGAGCTGCCTGACAGCAATGCAGACCAGAGCCAGATGGAGAGTCCAAACCAGACGCGGGTTGTAATCAAAATGGTGATAAGGTGTTTGTTTTTGTTTTGTTTTTGTTTTTTTAGAAACTGAAGAAACAGAACCCTTCTCCCCCTCCATGTAAACATCACCTCATTTCCAATGCCTTGTGTGAAATCCCCCCCCCCCCCCCCCCCCCCGGCCGAGGGGGGGCTGGCACCAAATCCGCTCCTCTGCCGCCGGTTCATTTCATCCACGTCGCGCTTCGCCGGAGGGGGGCGTTGACTCCAACGGCGGAGGAGGAGGGACGCCATTAACATGGCGGGATGGTCCGCGCAAACATCAGGAACAGGAAATCTGCTGGACGCTGAGGGGGAAAAAAAAAAACCCCTGCCCTCATATGTATGTAAATGCGGAGGGGATGTCGAAAAAAATTTGTCAGGACGTGGAAAGTTAAACATCTTAAATGAGCTCTGAGTCGTCTGATGAATGGCTAACAAGGAGGTGAGAATAAAAGGACAGAGGGGAGAGAGGATAAATCCTCATGAATGACATGTTCATCTATTTTTCAAGGGTCCTCCGGCTATTGATTCACTAGTGGCTTCGCCTACAAAAATGGATAATTTATACAGAAAGATCGTAATCCATTTTTTTGTCAGCAGGCCCCGTACGTCACCCAGTTGTCTGTCTTCAGACAACGAGTGACATGTGTTATGTGCCTGCACGTAAAGTAGAGGATGTAAAAGAAATAAGCCTAATCGCTTTAACAGTCGCAGCCTGGAGCATACGGCGAGTCAGACATGCTTAACATATTTAGCGATATTTCATAGCTGGTTCACACACACTCAAGATATGTTAATGTGAAATATATCTCAATGAAAAATAGCAGGAGTAGGAAATGTGTGCAGGTTCAACACTGGATGAAACAGTGGGAGAGACGGGTGGGGGTGGATAAAGACAAAATCAAATCGACCGCTGGAGGCCGTCTGGTGAAAAATTTAATCGCTTAATCACCATGCAGATCTTGTCCATCAAACAGCATGTTTAAAAAAAAAAAAAAAACGCAGGCCGAACAGGACTTGGACAAATGGGTGTTCGACCGAATAAAAGAGTAAGAGAAGGGCTTCAATGCAGATTATATATAACAATCAGAATAGACCGCAGAGCCAATAGAATATGATTCCTATAATCTTTTCAGTCATCAAACCCTGACTGGTCCAACATTAACTGCAGAAATTATCATCTCAATCACTTCAGGACAGGATAAATAGATATGCATTGACCCAATAGGCACAAATTTAACAAACAACAACAACAATTATAATAATAAATTGTTTTCGTTTTTACACAGCATTTTACAATTACACAAAATGTTGCAAGGAATTCAGTGTGGTTTTAATTTTATCATACCTTATTCTAAAGCCACTACGGATAATAAGTAAGGAGGGAGTGCATTATAGTTGACACTTTACATACCCCAGATACTAGCAAAACACCAATAGCCAAAGTGTCTCTATTGCACCAGAAATATAATACTGTAATGTTTCAGTCACGGAAACACCCGGGTGACCGTAAAATGTCTGTTTAATGAGCAATCACTGTTGTTGGCCACAGCCACACCACACGATAGTACAGTATAACTAACTGTTCCTGCTCAACACTCAATTCCAGGTAAAAAAAAAAAAAACTCCTCGCACCCAAAACCCCACACACATAATTCACAGCAACCCCCAAATCCCACTTAAAAAAAAGCATCAACATGAACCCCAACATTCGTGTATTGCTACAATACACACTTATGTTGGGTGACATAAATCTAAGATTATGAGGGTACTGTGAGAACTATTCCAGCAATTAATAGGGTCCCTGTTCTCAAGTTTCTTATCACTAATAATTAAAATGATTAGAATAATGCCAATGAGAGAGTTAAGTTACTAGGGAGCGGCGTCATTATTACCAAGGGTCCCTTAAGACGCTTTCGTCCTGCCTGGAGTGAAAATGTAAAACTATTCTCCAAATTAAAACAAACAAATCAGAAAGATAGTAACATAAATAGATTCCATTAAAAAGTCATATAAAGGGTTTCAACATACACCTAAAAATACACACATGCAAAATGTTTTTTGTACAGAAGCCCTGTCATCTCTTTCCAAAAACTATTGTTAACCTCGATGCACATGGAGGATGTATCTATAGCAGTGATGTGCGGTGAGGTTCATGTCTGGTGAGGCACTGACGTCATCAGTCAGATTTACAAGCATATGAACCTTATGGAGAAGCTTATTCACTATTTTTTGGCAGCAGTTGATGTGTTTTGTTTAAAGTATCATATCAGCATTCTTCACATATACAAACTGTAGCACATACAAACTAAAGCACATTTAAAAAAAAAAACATTATTATCTCTTACCTTTACTTACAAATGAAGTCCATGCGACACTGAGCAGCGCTGAGCAGTTTTCCTTTACCTTAGCATTTTGGATGCTGATGTTGAGTCTTTGCTGTTCATTCAAAGCCAAATCTATCCTGGACATCCCGAATGTTTTTAGCGTGATTTGACTTTGAATGTGAGTGGCCGACTGCCCATATTTGATTAGGCCTCATTGCAGATTCTTCTGGTCAAAATATCCCATTTGACTCCAGACATTGTCAGAAGTTGAGAAAAGAATGCAGGAAAAGCAGAAAAGGCGCTTTCTCACTGGACATCCACACAACCAGCCTTTTCCAGTGTACCACTCCGTTTGAAAAGACCGAGTCCTCCGTCTCCTCGTCTGAAGCAAATCCATTACCGCAGGTGTCGGTCTTCCCTTACTTATTATCTCCTGCTTCGACTGAAAGTCCACTTTAGAAAATTCTTTGAGTTCAGCCATGTAATCCCCCATTTTGAAAAAAAGCCAGGCAAGAGGAAAAAATAACTGGATGGCTGCACTTGACTTGCTAACTGTTTACAGTAACTTGCTGTTGCAAACTCTATTATTCTTTAGCCGAGTAGTAAAAAGGATCCCTGGAATCACCAGTTCCCCCTACCGTGAGGCACCGTCACTGCGTGCCTCACTTAGTGTGTCTTCGCTGCTGCTTTACGATCGCTCGGCACGAGAAACACGTAACAGTTATTGACGAAAAAAATTATACACATCAGCTAAAGCATGGAAATTTAGTTCATATATTAATGCTTGAAGTGTTTGCAAATTTTAATAGTGACATCCACAGAGACAGCAACGCCGTCTAAGCCGCATAGCATGGTAGCCCAGTTATTACGCAATCCATAGTGGGCTCCGGTGGCTGCCGTGTCACCGCACGTCTCTTCTTCATATTTAAACGCTAAAAGTGATTTTTTTCAGCGATTTTGAAAAAAAAAACACAAAAAATGTTGAAGTTAGATGGAAAATAACTGCATAATACAAATCACTGAATAAATAGAACCATTCAATTCTTTTTTCATTTTACATTTTTTTCTTTCCGTGATGCCAGGTGAGGCCCGGCCTCACCTGCCTCTACTGACTGCACGTCACTGATATATAGGACGTTAATTACCGCGCCCTCACACACACACACACACACACACACACATTTTGTAGTTTTAATATCGTACCAGCGGGTGACGCCATTCAATTTCTAAAAAGCGATGCAGTTCCACTCCGTGGCAGTGGGTGGCAGCAGAGTGGAAGTTGCCGTATTCGCCTCCACGGCGAGCAGCAAACACGGTACAATCCACGCGCTATTACTTCACTTACACTTCCCACTAGCCTTCTCAAACAGCGTTGCCCCTGGCAACCGTCAATCACAGCCATGACCTGTTTCAAACACATCTTTTGGAAAAGGTCCCGGATGAAATTCGTCACCTCTCGGAGGTTTTTCCATGCCGAACCGGTGAGCTTGAGCCCGACTCGACAACACCGCGGTGGTTTTTACCGGACATTTACTAACCTCAAGACGCCGTGTCGAACCCCCCTCAGGTCGGACTCGGAGCCGCGGGACTCCCGGTGGTCCATCACGGGAAATACGTGTGCGACTTGCCGCCGAACCACCGGTTCCCGATGGCTAAGTTCCCCCGGGTGCTGCACTTCTTACTCAAAGACCGGGTCATCACGGAGAAACAGGTGACGGGAGTCGTTAATATCCGGTAACCCCCTTTTTCACAAACTATTAGCGTAATTTTTCGGTCAATAAATGGTTACTATTCCGTAAAACAAATAATTTATCCTGTCCCATATGTATTTTATGATCGCATAGAATTTGCTGAATTTCAAAATTTAAGCGCAGCTGGGAGCAGGGAAACTACAAATGCAAATCCTTGTCGAGTAATTTAATTACAAAACTAATAACACATATACTTATGTAAAATAAATTATAGATATGATCGGTTTGATCTTGTTTTATTTCATACAATTCTATATAATGTATATACTTTTTTTTTTGTAGCGTATATATTTACTCCCCTGTAAGCCGCTCCCTTATGGGGTCCCCGCAGCCAATCAGCTGCCTCCTTCTTGCCCTCTCCTGTGCATCCTTTCTCTCACACCAACTAATGTCATGTTCTCTTTCATTTCACTCATTCATCCCATTTCTGGTCTTCCTCTAGACCTGCTGCCTGGCAATGCCAAACTCAGCATCCTTCCCCCAGATCCCCACAGATGGACTCTCCATCCTCCTCACTCCCAAAGAGAACCTTAACATCTTCATCTCTGCTACCTCCATGTTTGCCCCGTGACTTTAGTGCCACCAGAAACTTGGCGCCGACCGTTCCGACCTGCCTGCACACATTTCTTCACCTGTCCACTCTCCGTTGCTCTGGACAGTTGACCCTAAGTACTTAAAATCCTCACCGTTTTACTTGTGTTCCTCTCATTCACAAATCCGGACAGCAAAAAATGCTCCAAAAAGAAAATATGAGTTATTTTATATATAACACAACACTTATTCACAAATGCATGACGTTTCAAGGCTCTTCCTCAGATGCTTACCGAAGATATGTGTCAACAAATATGTTGTTGTGTCATTTTTAAAGAGAATGATCATGTGATGGATTCCCTCCTGTTTTTAAAAAATAGATGCAGATTTTTTCAAAACTACTAAGACAATTTTTTTTTCTGTCTTGTGGCGGCTAACCTTTATTCCTTCCAAACGAGGAAGGGCTCAGAGCTGATCCCTGATGCACTCCCACCTCTACCTACAGCACGTCCTGCACCACTAACATACTTCTCTGCCACTTAAGACGCTCTCACACAACAGTTGTTCATCCAACGTCCTGTCATATGCTTTTTTTAGATCTACAAAGGCACAATGCAGCTCTCTTCAACCATCTCTATATTTCTCTATGGGAAGCTTTCTTTGCAAACATTCAGTTTGCTCAAGGCCTTTGTTACTTTATCACTTGATATACCAGCCTCTTGGTGCCAGGAAATGTAACGTTTGTGTCGGCGGACGACGAAAATACCTCCACTCTTTGTCTGAATCTGTACTCGCCTGATTTGCATTATCGTCACTTCTTGTGGCCGTCTTCATTTCTATTTTATCCAGCTCTTCCTTCGTCAGAGCAGGTGCTGGTACCTGAAATCGCCTCAGAGGACTTACTGCGACGCGTCCACACCGAAGACTACCTCAGCAACTTACTGACCGGGAAGATAAATGAGCGGGAGCAGCGGAGGACGGGCTTCCCCTGGAGCGAAGGCGTGGTCAGTCGCTGTCGTTACGAGACAGGTAAGAGGGGCACCCCCACCCCATGTGCGAAAACCTTGCTTCAAAAGCCGGTCAGTCATGTCTTTTTTTTTTTTCCTCCCCCTCCCTGTCAGGTGGAACGCTCCTTGCAGCTGAGGTGGCGCTGCAGAGGGGCCTGGCCTGCAGTACAGCAGGGGGGACTCACCACGCCTTTCCGGACTACGGCTCGGGGTTTTGCCTCCTGAACGACCTGGCCGTAGCGGCCAGATACCTGACAGACGACCCCTCGCGCACGAGAAAGGTTCTCATCGTGGATCTAGACGTACATCAGGTTGGCGGAACCGTTGCCCCTGCTTTTATGCTTTTAAAGATTTGTTCAGACCGATACGAAAGGGCTAAATTTTCTTTCTTATTCTTTTCCTCCGGGTGGCCCCGACAGGGTGATGGCACAGCTTTTATTTTCAGCGGCGAGCCGTGCGTGTTCACGTTCTCCGTGCACTGCGGGAAAAACTTCCCGCTGCGCAAACAGCAGAGCGACCTGGACGTCAGCGTGGACGACGGGCTAGAAGACGACGCTTATCTGTCCACAGGCACGTGAGACATGAATAACCGTCACGCCGGATGCCAGATCAACAGATTATCTAATGCCCACATATCAAAAAAGAATAGAAACAGACAAGATCTTGAATTTTCATTCCATGGTGTTTGGTATACTTTCTCAATGTTTCTTCATCTGAAAATTAGTTTTAGGTCATTATTTAAAGTGAAACATGACTGAATTTCTTTTCATTTTTTAATGTGGCGCCACGAACATCAATGGGTCAAAAATAGAAAACACAAAACTAAAGAACACCACGGCTTCTTTCAATCAGAGGGTCTTAGTTTCTAAGCCACAATCAGGGTTTACCAGATTTGATTTTAAGGCTGTCAATAGATCAGATGATAATTCATTAAAACATCTGTCTCACATGTTAAATCCAAATCATCAAGCTATCTCCTTCTTTTATCAAAATAATCTTTACATGTTTGAATGACAAAGGGAAAAAATGTCTCCACAGTGGAGGCTCACCTTCCGTGGCTTCTGGACACGTTTCGCCCAGACCTGGTCCTGTACGACGCCGGCGTGGACCCTCACTGGGAAGACGAGCTGGGGAGGCTGCGTCTGACCGACCAGGGTGAGCGATGACCCCAACTAACGTTTTTGTTTTTTTTTTTTAAATGAAGAAAACCATCCATGGGCAGACAGGTGACTCTTCGTGATTTCTCAGGTCTGTTCAGGAGAGACCTGTATGTCTTCAGGACCGCGGGGAGCAGAGGGGTCCCAGTGGCCGCTGTTATTGGAGGCGGGTACTCCAGGGACATCGACAAACTGGCACTGAGACACACCATCGTCCACAGAGCGGCCGCTCAGGTACGCAGCGGGAAGGGCACGGAACGATCTCTGAAACTGCGTGTGAACTTTCTCTTAAAATACACAGGTTTTTCTTTTTTTTTGCTTTTCAGGTTTGGAAAGAACGCGGGATGTGACAAAAACATCCTCCTGATGATCAGAGAGACTGGAACACGAACGTGCTTTATGTGGGCAGTGGAAAACAAAAATTCCCTTTTTTTCCCCCCACCCTGGACAATACAACAAAACACTTTGTGCTCCAGATGACTGCAGATAGATCTGTTGCACTGCTATGTCTCATCAAATAATGTGAATTATTGTTTTTTAAGGTGCGACTAGCCTGTGTGACATCAGAATGAGCTGTCAATGTTATCTGAAACACAGACACACAGACACACTCACACACACACACACAACTGCACGCATCCTCACAACATGCTCTACGACTCAACCACATGTAAGAGAAAACATTAAATCTGTACACTTGCGGACTCTGAAATCCATCTTTTTTTCACATTGGATAAAATGAATTCTAAATGTTATTTTCTTATGGAATTATTTGCTTTCCCCTCAAATCAGAAAATCTCCCAATTTTGATTCCAGGAGGCGACCATGGTCATATTTTGCCACTTCACAAATACCTAGAGGCCATCTCTTGTCCATTATTCAAGGAGACAATAACTGGAACCAGAATCTTGAAGACTGGAAATAAACTTTACTCAAAAGCAGGATTCACTCTAGTGTGCAGCAGGTAAACGTGAAATGGGATAATAATTGCATTTTCAATTCACATCGAGGCTTGAGAAGAGAAGGTGACATTTTCGGTGTATCTGCTGCTTTCACTTGGACCCGGACAGATGGTCGGGTACACACCAGGTGTCACATAAGTAAATAAGAGCATGGCGATAAAATTAGAGGAAGCGGGTATTCAGCGTTTGACTTAATCGGTTATGCTGGGCAAAAACATATGACCAAACGCGGAGAAAAGCATGAACATCTGGCAAGAGAACTATCAAAATATTAAAATCATATTCTTTTGAAACAAATGAACATCTTGCGAGAATGTTAATTCCCCCCCCAAAAAAGCATTTTCATGACATGTTTTATTTTAATATCGGTAAACAATATGGCAACTGAGATTAAATTTTTATCAAAAATATTTTCTCTCAGCTCCTTTTAAATCACCTATCGAACGACAGTTAAGTCTAACCAGTCCTAGTCAGGTCGTTTTTCTAAATGTCCACAAGAGAGTGCTATTTTGCCGACGACGCAAAATATTTTCATGCTATGCAATACTTTTATGTTACGATATCGGTACATTTTGAAAAAAATTACTTAAAAACAGGGCAAATAAGTTTTCATTTTCAATCCTGACACATACATAATGGGAAACGTATGAAATCTCAACTCCACAGCTTTCATGAATGGAAGTATTTATTCAAGTAAAATTCAAACTATTTACATGAGATCACAAAAGGACAATTAAGAATCGGTCTTAACCTCGTAACAGAGACAAGTGATTATACACACACACACACACACACAAACTCACACCGTACTGAATGATGTGCACCTTTTTTAGCACAATGGGTACAGATCACCATTTATTAAGTTTCAGACACACACACACTCACATATATATTTATTTGTCATTAAAAGTGACATCAAGCAGCGACCTACTTCTGGTACAGTGCAATGTTTAAGTCACAGTATATGAGGCAGTTGACTGGCTGAGTTTTTAAGGGGACTATTCAGCTTGTCACATCAACACAAGACACCACACACACACACACACACACACACACACATACAGGAATACTACCTACGTTGACATGGAGCATCCACACAGAAAACATCTAAACACTTAGGGGGAGTGGGAAGTGGGGGTGTTAAATAAGAAGCGAATGGAACAACTTCTCATCGTACTGTCATGATAGTTTACACGTGAGCAGTTTGTGGAAAAGTCCCGTCGAGATCTTGGGAACACGTCACCCACCGAAACCCCTTGTGCTCGAAAGCGGAGGAGGATGCGACTGTAAAACACAGACTGTTATCTGAAGAAAAAACTGTAAACAAAGCATTTAAAACCGTTAAGAACATCTTGGAAGAGTGCACAGTCGTGTTGAAAACTCTTCTTTGGCTAATACTAGAAACAGAGTTTCTTTGCAAAAAAAAAAAAAAAAAATGCTGCTTGAAGGACAAGAAGAATAGAATATTAAAACCATTGGCGGCTCCTGAGGTCACCGGACCATTAAAAAAAAATATAAAAATAAATTAAAAAGAGAGCACACAAATTGGGATATCGGGTTAATGCTTGTTAGCTTCTCGTATTTAGCTGAGTTACAGAAGCAGCCGTTGCTGAGCTCTGCTGTGCACCTCCTGCATTAGTAACTACGAACAGGTTAAATATCTGCGCCCTCCTAAATGATTTCAAACAGTCAAGCAGTGCAGTGGAGGAGTTTTGATGCTTAAAATTGTAGATCAGCAAGGACTGCTCCTGTCGGCCATATTTACCCAAGACGCGGCGTTGAGGCCCCGCCGGTCACAAGAAGTGTGCGATTCAGTGCCGTTCGGTATCATATCTTCCACAGCCGGACTTTCTCCGCCACCACGCACCAGTTGGCGTGATCGAAGTAGGAGTGTTTGACGTGAAGCTCCTCCACGTGGTTCTTTATCAGCTCGGCCAGCTCCCCCTCCCTGAAGACGTGGTAGTACCTGAGGCAGGAGGCCTGCGCTTCCCCACCCTGAAGGCCCTCTGTGCTTTTAGGCTGCTCTTTCCTTTGAGGCCCCGGGTCGCCTCCGTCCCCCGGTCGCTTCGGGGGCTCCTTCTGGAACGGGACCAGATCTGGCAGAGCCAGAGAGCCGCACTCGTCCGCCAAAGTTACCGGCACACAGACGTTGGTGGTGGTGCCGCCGCCGCCGCCGCCTTCGGGATCTTTCCCCTCCTTGTGCGATTCCGTGACGGGGTCAAAGACGTCCTCCTCCGAGCCGATTACGGACGGCGGTGAGAAAAAGCTGGAGACCTGCTCGATGAGGCCGCGCCCTCGCCCAAACCGGCCGCCTCTGTTCCTCTCGTTCTCAAAAGTGCTGAGCTCTCTGGAGGAAGAGCGGGAGATGGCGAGGTTGCTGAAGTCAAACACGGAGTCCAGGGATCTGGAGAAGAACCACAGCCTCTGCGTCCTCTGCTGCGGCGCGGCGCCGGCCAGCTCGTCTTCGTCGGCCACCGAGGATGTGCTTCTGACCTTCCTGTGCTTGTCGGCGTTGTCTATGGCTTCACCCACGCTCTGCGCCGTGGCCCGCCGCCGGGGTTTGCCGCGCTCCCTGCCCAAAACGGCGGGCGCGTGCGGGTCGGGGTTCCAGGGGACGAAGATGTCCTGCTTCTCGAACTTGCGACGCTTCTGCTCCATGGCCCACACGTAGATCATGATGCGCCCCCCAACCCGCAGGGTGCGGGCCATCTCCTTTATTGCTCGGATACGACGTTCTTTGGTGGACAAATGGTGGATGACTTCGACAAACAGAAACGCTCAGAGTTAAGCACCGGTCGGCTTTTACTTGATAACGACGACAACAGCACGGCCACTCGAGAGAGCGTTAATTTTTTTTGGCGGTCAGTTCATTTTCATTTTGGTAGGAGTGCAATTTCAGCTCATGCAGTTCCCGAGATAAACTGTGCTACTTGTGAGATGCCAAGTGCGCCTAACGGTGACACTTTCATGCTTCTGCAGACAAATGATTGGTGACACACTCTTCACGTGTTGCCCCCCCCCGTCCCGGCATTGTTGGCAAGGTAACACGCAGCCACGGTAGCCTGTTTATCACCTCCGACGGGGGAGGAGGTTGTGTTTTCATTGCGGCTGTTTGTTTGTGCGCGATTTATGGACGAAAACTACCGCCGCTTCTAATTTTACATCAGACGGTTTCATTGATTTCTTGTGGAAAACTTCCTAAGAAAGACAGGCGTTTTTTTTTTTTTTTTGTTTTGTTTTTTTTCTCCACACGTCCACATGGGGGTAGAGATCTGCGAGTTTTGACGGATGAGTGGGTTTTTGGCACAGACGCCGAAAAAGGTGAAATGCAGCCTGCTATGAAATGAAACCAGATGATCCTGGAAAAGGGTAAATAAAATACCAAAGTAAGGAAGTGACCTACCGTATTTTCACGACTATAAGGCGCACATAAGAAAGTCTTAGATTTTCTTCAAAATGTGCGGCGTGCCAAATAGTGCAGTGCGCCCTGTGTGTGTTGTTGTTGTAAGGTGGGTGTAGTCGACAACACTATGAGAACGTTAAAGGGGGAAGTGTTGTAAATGAAAGAACGGGTATGTGCATTATGCATAACATCCTTGTTTTAACAACCCTGAAAACATCGCCGACAAACACCTCCAGCCCGGCCACGTCACTAACATGGACGAGGTGCCGCTCACTTTCGTCACACTGTGGAGAAGAAGGGGACCAGCACAGTAGCGATACGCACAACGGGGTACGAAAAGCCTTCTTGGAGACCACAGTTTCACTAAGTGGAAGGCAGCGCCGGGCGAGTTACGCCACAATTTGTGAATGGATTAGAGATTCTCGGGCTAACGTGTCTGCTGGCACTTTTGTTCGAGCTCTCGCAAAAGTCGGCATCATTTCCGAGGAGCCGCGCGGCACGGAAAGCGACTCAGACAGTGAAGAAAGTGAACCCGGCATGTTTGATGGAGATTTAGCGCAGTTGTTCAAATCAGAAACAGAGGATGAGGACTTCGATGGGTTTGATTGATGACGATTACCGGTAAAAAAATGTGAATACCGAACACAGTTTAGCTCCCGCTCTTTTTTTAAATACGCACACTTGTATGCTTGTGTGCGTGTTGTTGTTGTTGTAAGGCGAATGTAGTAGAGGACACCATGAGAACGTTAAAGGGGGAAGCAGGCGTGGATTGTATTTAAAACGCGCTCCTATAATCAGGTGCGCCTTATGTGTGTGTTAAATATAGTAATGGCACATATAACTGAGACTGGGCCTTTTAGTATGGTGCGCCTTCTGGTCGTGAAAATATGATATTTATGGAAAGATGATGCAGTTGTGTAGTTCTCCTGCACGCCGTCCCCCGGGCTCACGGTTTCCCGGGGAGGCGCGGCTTGATCAAGCCCACCAGCCGCCATTGTTATTTATTTTATCAATACTGGAGCTATCGGTGTCAACATTACAACCCCCGCAGTTTATCCCTACCGGTCAAGGCAGACGGCCGCCTGGTTTCCGTCAATCATTTTGAAAAGACGACTCTGTGGAAAGTGACTACGTTGCGATTGAAATCGGACTCAAAGATAGCTTGAAAAGCGTGCACCCAAATACGAAAATACGATACGCTACCTACATTAGCGCCGCAAGTATCACGACCGGGCTCGGTCTGACTGAAGACATCGGAAGCTCCGGCAGCTCAACGTTCGTGCAGATGGATGATGATATTTTTTTCCCAAAAAAAAAAAAAAAAAGCGCACGCCCCCCTGTTACCTGCGATGGAGAGCACAGCGTCGAAGCAGCTGTCTCTGTAAGGCAAATGCAGCCCGTCGCACATCTGCACCTCGTGTCCTTGGCTCCAGGCGGAGTCCACCAGGGGACGACAGACATCGCACCCCAGCTTGAACACCTCCCTGTTGATGTGGAGATACTTTCCGTTGCCGCAGCCTTTTCAAAAGGAAAGGGGCAAGTTAACGAAAAAATTAGGAATCAGCGGTAAGCAAGATGTCGGCGAGGGGGGGGGGGGGGGTGAGACCCACCGACGTCGGCCACGATGCTCCCCGGCGGCAGCTCCAGCAGGAACTGCCGCACCTTCGGCCAGGCTTTGTAGCGGCTGTCGTTGAAAAAGGGTGCGATCTTGTCGTAGACGCTGTGCACATGGTCCCTCTCCAGCCGGCTGGCCGCCTCCTCCATCATGAGCGGTGGCCTCCCAGCATCGCGCCTGCAGAGGAGAGGGTGGGGAGGGTGAAAAAATATAACCTCACCCCCATGGTCATTACTTGTTACAAACAAATACTTAAATGAATCCCGAATACTTGGGATTTATTTGTCTATTTGCTCTTATAGCGTGTTAAATCCTTACTTATCTCGATGCTCGAGATTTCCAAGAAGGGGACTATTTGTAAAATGAAAAGAATGTAATGAGAAACTGATGAATGGTTGAATTTCGACGTCACATCGGATTTGGAGTGAATAGTTTGTCTCTGTATGACAAGTGAGTGTGTGAATATTTGTGCATTATGTCTGTGCATTATGTGCAGGACTGTCTCAGAAAATTAGAATATTGTGATAAAGTTCTTTATCTTCTGTAATGCAATTAGAAAACCTTTTTTTTTCATGATATCCTAATATTTTGAGATAGGATTTTTGAGTTTTCTTAAGATGTAAGCCATAATCAGCAACATTAAAATAATAAAAGGCTTGCAATATTTCAGTTGATTTGTAATGAATCCAGAAAGTAAGACATTTTTGTTTTTGTAATTGCATTACAGAAAGAACTCAGGGGTGCACACACTTTTTCAGCATGCAAAAAAGATGTACCTACTATAAAAAATGCAAAACATATTTATTTACAAATATATTGAGAATTTTTTTTTGTGTGTGCAATATATACTGGTGAACCTTGCATAACTGCATGAACCCATATTGCACAATACATCTCTGTATTTTGTCGTGACCTTACTCTGATGACGTGCACTGAATGGAATCAGCCAGGGATGTTAAGTCCAGACAGTAGCTACTGATGGCAGGCCTCAAGCGCACTTCCAAAATGATCATTGTAGTTTTTATGAGCAGTCTGAAAATGCCGCTTCACATTTCCCTTCTTCAGTATAGCGACGTTAGACTGCCAGATGAGGCAAACGCCCTTCGAAAATGACATAGAAAAAAAAAAAAGTCCTCCTCCCATTCCCGATGGAAGTGTTTGGCTTCTTACTAGGTCCATTTTAATACCCCTTCTTACGTTTAAAAGAAATAACTTGGAGGATAACTGGGTAACTCGCTAGTGTGCTAGAGTTTTGCGGTACTTGGCGGCGTTGCATGTGCATGTGCGGTGACCCGTGTGTCAGAAAAGGTCAGATGTCAGACTGGCCGCCCTGTACGTGAGGACGGATGATGGGCTGGCGTCTATTTTTTGTAATACCGAGCAATCTATCTGCACTCGACTGGTAGATCGCGATCGACGTATTGGGCAAACCTGACCTGCATGATGGGTGAGTCAGTGAGTGAATGGTTGAATGTCTCTTTATCAGTGTTTCCCAACATTAGTGTGCCGTGAGAGATTATCAGGTGTTCCGTGGAAAAATGCCCACTTTCACCCGATTGGTCCGAAAATTATTTATCCAACGTAAATAATGTGTCTTCCTATGTCTATGTGGGCAGCGTGCCCATTCGATGGCAACGGGTAGTGAATTAACCTGTGCATCTGTGTATCAGAGTGATCAGTGACGCTGTGCATGATACATTTTTAAAATAAAAAGTACTTGTATCTGCGTAAACAAACAGGCAGCATTGTTGAAAACTACCAGGACGAGTGAGAAAGCAGTGAAAGCTTGCTATAAAGTTGCTGAACTCATTTCTAAATCCAAACAGCCACACATCGTAGCAAAACATTAATACTACCTGCCGGCAAAATCATTGCAGAAGAAAAGCTCAGCTCTGACGTTGATAAAGAAATAGCCAGCTTTCTCTCAAATAATATCATTTTCAGACATATTGGTGACATGTCTTCAGACATTGAAAAAAGTGTTCTGGAAAAGTTGCACATCAGTGGGAAATTTGCATTGCAACTTGACGAATCTACTGATATTAGATATATCAGATTTCACACAAAGTAAATTGAGACTACGGTTTCATTCTAATTCGTTAAAAAATGTTTTTGACATATTTATTTGGTGGTGTGCCGTGTGATTTTTCTAATGTAAAATATGTGCCGTGGCTCAAAAAAGGTTGGGAAACACTGCTCTATATGACTACTATTGAGCATTTTATGGCCCGCAGGCCACATCCGGCCTGTTTTGCTCTACAAACAAAATAATGTTCGATCTGTACATTTATATGGTCAGGAAGGATTTTAAATTGAAATAAAATACCAACGAATTAAAATATTTAAATTGCAATTTTCATTTTGTTCACCTAGTTTTAAGAAATTCAATAATATTTATAATTTTATAATATATAAAAATAATTGCGTTATAATGACAAAGTGAATGAGTGACTGAATGGTTGTATGTCTCTATATGACGTGTGAATGAGGGTGTGAATGTTACTCATATCTATATGTGTGTGGATTGAGAGCTTGATTGATAGTCAATATACACGCACACATATGTATATATACAAGCGTGTGTTTGTACGTATATGTATACACACATACACCCACAAACACGTGCACACATTCAAACATATTTAATATGTTGACTGGCGACCAGGCTGGTGTGAACTCCGCTTTTCACCCAATGACAGCTGGGATAAGCGATGAAAGAATGAATGAATGCAAATATTTAAATTGATTACTTTTTGTGTCTTTAAGTGATTTATTGTAAAAAAATTCTTGCGCACACTAATTTAAAAGGCTTACAATTGAATGACGAACATGTTGCTGCCGAGCATCGGGCTCTGGTCAGAGGCGACGATAACGGCGGTCGTACTTGACCTTCGGGGAAAAACATGGCTGCGGGTGCAGGAATTAAAGAGGAGCCATCAGCTCGAGGTTATGGAGCAGGTCTGGTTGTGGCAAACACTTACACTTTCCATGATCTTCATTAATTCACAGAAGGTCGTTCGGTGACCCCCCCCGAGACTCACAGCTAATATATACACAGGGGGGTTTCAGTGTGTCATCATCAGACGGCACTGCGGTCACAGATATCGTCACCATCGTCTGATTAAAAACACAAAAGGTCCTCCTTTGACACCTATAAACGCGTTCTTTCTGGTCATCGATTGAGGTTTTATGATAACAAATAAATCGTCAGGAGGGGTTTTTTTTTTTTTTTTTAGTTTGCAATTGATCGGCAAGGCCCTCCGTTTATCTGCCGCCCATTATCAGCGGTGTTGCTCGGGAAAAATAGGAATAAAAAAAAAAAAGATGGCTGCAGGCCAGGAGGGCAATGCCAACTCCCAGCCTGGCGCTGGATGCCGTGATAAGCGATAAGGCCGTCTGGTCTCGGGGATTTTCTTTTATTTATTGGCAAGCTGCGACGGATGAATGTTGTCGCTGCTGACCCGTGCAGACCTTTTCCACGCACGGTTGCCGTCATACAGCAGGTGTAATAAAACGATAGGATAAAAAACATATGTACACACACACATATATGTGTGTGTGTATTTATATACAGATATATATATATATATATATACATACATATGTATATGTGTGTGTGTGTATATATACATATATATAGACACACACATATATATACATACACATATATATATATGTATACATATATGTATATGTATATATATACACACACACATATATATATACACATACAAATATGTATATTTATGTATATATATACACATACCACAAACATACACATACATATATATGTATATATGCATATATATATATATATATATATATATATGCATATATATAGACATGTGTATAATGCAGCCTCAGGGCGGCACTGGCCCGTGCCTCTCCAAGCCTGCCTTGGGGGGGCACGGAGCAGTGTCTCCCTGTGCCGGTCCCAAGCCCGGATAAATGCAGAGGGTTGCGTCAGGAAGGGCATCCGGCGTAAAACTTTTGCCAAAACCAAATATGCGAGTCAACAAAAACTATACCATACCGGATCGGTTGCGGACCGGGTTAACAACGACCGCCATTGGTACTGATGACCTACAGGGTACTAATGGAAATTGGGCTACTGTGGGTCGAAGAACAAGAACAAGAGGAGGAGTGCGTGTTCGGAAGCAGAGAGAGAGGAGGAAAGGAAAGGTTCTGGGACTGAGAGTAGGGACTTTGAATATTGGGACTATGACAGGAAAAGGTAGAGAGTTGGTGGACATAATGCAGAGAAGGAAAGTGGATATACTGTGTGTCCAGGAGACCAGGTGGAAAGGTAGTAAGGCTAGAAGCTTAGGAGCAGGCTTTAAGTTGTACTATTATGGTACTGACAAGAAGAGAAATGGAGTAGGAGTTATCTTGAAGGAGGAGTTTGTTAGGAGCGTCCTAGAGGTGAAAAGAATGTCAGATAGACTTATGAGTCTGAAACTGGAAATTGAAGGTGTGATGCTCAATGTTGTTAGCGGCTATGCCCCGCAGGTGGGATGTGAATCTGAAGAGAAGGAGAAGTTCTGGAATGAGTTAGATGAAGTGATGCAGAATATTCCCAGAAATGAGAGAGTGGTCATTGGTGCAGACTTCAATGGACATGTTGGTGAAGGCAATAGAGGGGATGAAGAAGTGATGGGCAGATTTGGTATCCAGGATAGGAATGCAGAGGGACAGATGGTGGTAGATTTTGCAAAAAGGATGGAAATGGCTGTAGTGAATACCTTTTTCCAGAAAAAACAGGAACATAGGGTAACTTATAAGAGCGGAGGTAGGAGCACGCAGGTAGACTACATCTTGTATAGACGGGGTAACCTGAAAGAGATCAGTGACTGCAAAGTAGTTGTAGGTGAGAGTGTAGCCAGACAGCATAGGATGGTGGTTTGTAGGATGACTCTGGTGACAAGGAAGATGAAGAGGACAAAGGCAGAACAAAGGACAAAATGGTGGAAGCTGAAAAGGGAGGAGTGTTGCATGGTTTTCAGGGAGGAGTTGAGAAAGGGTCTGGGTGGCCAGGGTGAGCTTCCAGATGATTGGACAACAACAGCTAGTGTTATCAGGGAGACAGGTAGAAGAGTACTTGGTGTGTCATCTGGAAGGAAAGTAGATAAGGAGTCTTGGTGGTGGAATGAGGAAGTGCAGGAGTGTATACAGAGAAAGCGGTTAGCGAAGAAGAAGTGGGATACTGAGAGGACTGAAGAGAACAGACAGGAGTTCAGGGAGGTGCGGCGAAAGGTAAAGATCGAGGTAGCAAAGGCAAAACAAAGGGCTTATGATGACTTGTATGCTCGGTTGGATAGTAAGGAGGGTGAGAATGATCTATACAGGTTGGCGAAACAGAGAGATAAAGATGGAAAGGATGTACAACAGGTCCGGGTGATTAAGGACAGAGAGGGGAATGTATTGACAGATGCTAGAAGAGTGATGGGAAGATGGAAAGAGTACTTTGAAGAGCTGATGAATGTGGAAAATGAAAGAGAGGCGTAGAAGAAGGGTAGAAGAGGTGACTACTGTAGACCACAAAGTAGCACAAATTAGTAAAAGTGAAGTGAGGAAGGCATTGAAGAGGATGAAGAGTGGAAAAGCAGTTGGTCCTGATGATATACCTGTGGAGGTGTGGAAGTGCCTAGGAGAGGCAGCGGTAGATTTCCTGACTAGATTATTCAACAGGATCTTAGAGAGGGAGAAGATGCCTGAAGAATGGAGACAAAGTGTGATGGTGCCTATTTTTAAGAATAAAGGGGATGTGCAGAATTGTGGAAACTATAGAGGCATTAAGTTGATGAGCCATACAATGAAGTTATGGGAAAGAGTAGTGGAAACTAGACTGAGAGCAGAAGTCAGCATTTGTGAACAGCAGTATGGCTTCATGCCTAGAAAGAGTACTACAGATGCAGTATTTGCGTTGAGAATGCTAATAGAAAAGTACAGAGAAAGCCAGAGGGAGTTGCATTGCGTTTTTGTAGACCTAGAAAAAGCATATGACAGGGTGCCAAGAGAGGAGCTCTGGTATTGTATGAGGAAGTCTGGAGTGGCAGAGAAGTATGTTAGACTGGTGCAGGACATGTATGCTAGCTGTGAGACACTGGTACGGTGTGCTGTAGGGGTAACAGAAGTTCAAGGTGGAGGTGGGACTCCATCAGGGATCAGCTCTGAGCCCCTTCTTGTTCGCAATGGTGATGGATAGGCTGACAGATGAGGTTAGACAGGAATCCCCATGGACCATGATGTTTGCAGATGACATTGTGATCTGTAGTGAGAGCAGAAAACAGGTAGAGGAAAATCTAGAGAGGTGGAGGTATGCTCTGGAAAGGAGAGGAATGAAAGTTAGTCGCAGCAAGACAGAATATATGTGTGTGAATGAGAGGAACTCGGGTGGAGCGGTGAGGCTACAGGGAGTGGAGATCAAGAAGCTGGAGGATTTCAGGTACTTAGGGTCAACAGTCCAGAGCAACGGAGAGTGCGGAAAAGAGGTGAAGAGACGGGTCCAGGCAGGTTGGAATGGGTGGAGAAAAGTGTCAGGGGTACTATGTGATAGAAGACTTTCAGCCAGAATAAAAGGAAAGGTGTACAAGACAGTGGTGAGACCAGCGATGATGTATGGACTAGAAACTGTTACAATGACCAAAAGACAGCAGGCAGAACTAGAGGTTGCAGAGATGAAGATGTTGAGGTTCTCTTTGGGAGTGACCAAGATGGAAAGGATCAGGAATGAGTCTATCAGAGGGACGGCACATGTTCGATGTTTTGGAGTAAAGGTCAGAGAAGCCAGACTGAGATGGTTCGGTCATGTACAGAGAAGAGATAGTGAATATATTGGTAGACGGATGCTGGAACTGGAGCTGCCGGGCAAGAGCTCTCGAGGAAGACCAAAGAGAAGATTTATGGACATAGTGAGAGAGGATAGGAAGGTAGAGAGGAAGATACAGAGAATAGGGTTAGATGGAGAAAGTTGACTCGCTGTGGCGACCCCTGACGGGAAAAGCCGAAAAAAGAAGATATATAGACATGTGTATATATATATATGTAGGTATATACCTTATATATGTATATATATAAAGACATACACTCACATATATGTATATATATGTATATATGTATATACATATATATACACACACGCATATATGTATATATGTAGATATATACACATGTATATCTACACACACACATTATAAATGTCTATATATATATACACATAGCCATATATATATATATACATACAGAAATACATAAATATAAATGTATGTATATACATACATACATACATACATACACACACACATATATATACATACATACATACATACAGAAATATATATGTATGTGTATATATATATATATTAATACAAAATATATATATATATTCCCCTGTGATAAATAAAACCGTTTTTGTGGAGAAAAAAAAAATCAAGCTGCTTCTTATGATGAATCGCTGCTATTAATCTTTATCTCCTCCTGCAGCGCACGATATTAAATCATCGAGGTTACTGAGGATGTCAGCAGCCTCTCCGCCGGGTGCTAGCAAAGAGCCTCATGATGCAGCTGATCTCACCGGGGGGATTTTATCCTGGGATATTTCAATATGACGTCTTCCGCAGCAACACCCAATATTTTGCGCGTCCGTGAGCAAGACTGCGTGCAGTTAGTGTTAGTTAGCAACTAGAATATTCTACCGTTTTCCGGCAAAACACTTCAAGCGCCCTGTGTTTTTACATCGAAACCAGAGTCGACGCAAGGGAAGCAGGCTGATATATTCACGCGTGTCACAGCGAACAAAATCTAATTTTCATCAACCTGTTATTTATCCTAAACATCTTCTACACAAGGTGACCGCTTGGGATTTTGAATTTTCTCTCCTTCGAGAGACGGTTTCCACACATGTCGGAACACGCCTGACAAGACATCGGCCTCCTGGAAGGGCCTAAACAAAGCACGGGAGGCCGCCGTGCACTTTGCTGATGAGGTTACTAGTAAAGGGAAGGGCAATCAGACCCCCCCCCACCCCAGACACATCTTTTCAGAAACATGTATCCTCGAACTGCAACAGTCTGAAACCCATTATATGCCATTATAGCACGGGGAACATCCGATCCCTGACCTTTGCCGGAAGAAAATAAATATCTATCTATCTATATATAGAGATAGATATATATAACCTGACCTCGCCGTGTATTAACAAGTGTGTTCACCCCGCGCAGCATCACCCCCACCCGGCTCCTCCTAAGACCTCTATTTCTGGACCCCCATCGTTTGCATCATCCCAGCCGAGTGGAAGGAAAGCGTCCCTTACGTAACGCCGTAATTTGCCTCTTGTCACTATTGTCCGCGTTCCCATTTCGCCTGGATCCCCCCCCCCACCACCACCACCACCACCATTTTTTTCCTTTTTTTTTTGCCCACCACGATGAGGTAGTTCCTCTGCTGTCATTATATAACCAGCAGCAGGGGGAGGCTGGCAGCACACTGCCGCTGACTGTCAATGAGAACTAAAATTAAATCAGAGGACGGGGGTGGGGAGAGGGGATGGTGGCGATGTCTGGCACTCTGATTTGTGGTTGGGAGCGCCGGTCGGTCAATGAATAATATCTCGAAGATGATCAGATAAGGTTGTTTTTTTTTTTTTTTTTAATAAAGAGTCCGAGCGGGTTGTGCTCCCCAAAAAAAAAAAAAAGACAGAAAAAAAACTCTGACGGGGTTGATAAACACTGAATGTTTTTTTGTTTTTTTTTTCCACAGAAATTGGATGATGAAATGACCCCGCACTGTAAATCACAAGCACCAATTGGGACACATGAATGTCTCACCTCTAGGAAAACACGTCATTTTATTATTTTAATTAAAAAATTTTTTATGTAGTTTCAAATGCAGATTTTATTCCAAAGGCTCAAACTTTAACGTCAGGGGTGGGATCCTGGGAGGGGGGAGTCCTGTTATTGCAGTGATCATGAGCAATAAAAATATTGATAAAATTTTAGTTTTAGTGTTAAAATGGACCCCATCCCTACCCAAGTGAACCGCAAGGTGCCCACGGAGAACGGGTCCACTCCACGTGGCTCATCGCCCCCCTTCATCCCAATCACGCACGGCTGAACCCGTGGAAATTGGCGAGGTACGTGAACGCACCACCGCGCGTCTGGACGCCCCCAGCTTAAAGTTTGACGAGCTATCGGGATGTACAAGTGAACCCGATCTTAGATTATTACTAATATTATGATTATTATTTCCCGCGGTGACACGCGTGGGCGTGTAACTTTCACCCGAAGTCCGCGCAAATCCCACGTACCTGCGAAGGTCTGAGCCGCCGCTCGGTGGTCCTCCTCCTCCCGGGCTTCCTCCTCCTCCTCCTCCTCAGGTAAACTTCCCGCTTCGCGCGAACGATCGATCCCTTCGCGATCGATCCGCCATCGGGACGCGAGCTGGACGACGATCGGCAGTGTGACCGCCGGCAGCACACGAGCAGCCGGGCTCCGGAGGGGGGGTAGGGAGGGGAGGAAGGGGGGACAGACGGACGGACGGCTGGTCCGCTACATGCTGCGCGGCGGCTGGACCCCCTACATCACCTGTGAGGACCGGAAGTGAGTAGGGATGCACTTCCGGTTAAGACAATAAAAGCCTGTTCTTTGACAGTGTGTTTGCGTGTTACCTCTCATTGTTTTGCAGTTTCACACTATACCTTTACACTTTCATTTTTTTTTTTTTTTATTATTATCATTATTTTTTTTTTTATTACTGCAATTACTTGTTCACATATTTTATTGTGCTACGTTCTCTCCTTTTTAGCACTGTTTGCTGTCCTGGTCTTGTACTACCTGCTCTACTTGCCTCACAATTACCCCTAAGGGCAAAATTAAGCTTTTTGAATTTGAATTTGAATTTGAATAGGCTTTAAATGTCTCAATTACTATTTTTTTTAAACACAAAAAAAATCCAAGACAGTCCTACAAGCATGAATTGTTTTGCTTGTAAAATGTACATTTTATTGTGATAATTTGTGCCAGCAAACAAAATATTTCTATAAATATTTCTATGCATTTAATTGGGTGGTGTGGTGTGAATAATAATAATAATAATAATAATAATAATAATAATAATAATAATACTAAGACACTTATAGTTTTATCACTTGTTTACTAAGACACTTTATAGTTTCACTGAGACACTTTATAGTTTATCGTTTATTTTATTTCTAATTCTGCCTTTTCTTTTTAATATTTATTACTGTTATATTTTCTGTAACTCTGGCACAACAATTTCCTTCGGGATTAATAAAGTTGTTCTATCTTATCTATCTTATCTTAATAATAATTCTCCTTTCGGCTGTGGGGTCACCACAGCGGATAAACCTTCTCCATCTGACCCTATTCTCTGTATGCTTCTCTCTCACTACATCAATAATAATAATGATAATAATAATAATAAAATGTATTTTCTTCAAGGCACCATACTCGACAGTCAAGCGTACCTGAATATGAGCCACACCGGCTAAAAAATTGAAATAAAAATACATGCACATGTAGGCCACACTTGTCTATAAGCCGCAGGTGTCCACATTGTGAGATGAGATATCTACACAAATAGATGTTACACAGAATTTTTTTTTTTTTTTAACTTTTTTTAAATAAAATACATACCGGTAGCATCCACAAATATGTACTGTAAATGTTTTTTTTCCTAACAGTGCCTGTAACATGGCTGATGAAAAAGATTAATAATAAATAACACAAGGAAAAGTCCATCAATCCATTTGCAATCCCCACTTTGCGGTACACAAAACACAGATTTAAGTAACAGTGCCAGAGCAGTTTGCGTCAGATGGAACAGGCTGGTTTATGAGCATGTGTGGCCCTGTGATGGACTGGCGACTCTCGCTCAAGATTATTTCTCCATATCTCGTCTCTCTGGGAAAACTTTCCAATCTGTCGGGGTCAATACATCTATATTTGCCCAGCAGATTCTTTCCGGTCATTGCTTGCTTGCTTGAGATGTCCACAGCCAGGGCTAACGGCCATTAATTAAATTAAATACTCACTCCCTCGAATTAAATGAAATATTCATCCTTTGCCTTGAGTTTAGTTCACCCGATGTGACCTTTTCTCCTCAGTCCTCCACAACACGTAAGCGATGTGTTTATCCAGTATGAGTACGTGTTAAAGTACTACATAGATTGTTTAGTATTCTTCAACCCCGATTCATCACTCAGGGGCATTTATTTTTCTTTTCCTTCGTACCTTTCAGTACTTATTAGGATTATGATTTTAACAAGAAATTCGTTCATTTCGTGGTTTTATTTTGAAAACCACATTCAGTATCAGCTCAAAACACCGTGCGCTTGACTTCATTGTTTGGCTGAAGCGTGCCGCACATTATTTGGGTCACGTTTTCCCACGAGTTTTTCTCCCAGGCTTCGTGAATTAACCGGAATGACGTTTACTATTTTGTTTGGTTATGAGGCAGCGGCGCGGATTCATTGGAAAATGGCGATTCGATTAAAAAAAACACATTTAAACGGCGAGGAAGGGTGACCTACAGAGACGGAACACCTGAAAGATGATATTGGGATGGATTTGAGTGCGGAAGCGAATCAGCGGTGCGGCTGTGGAACTCAAATGTCATTGGCCAGTCACGTCACGTGACAGCATCCCCTGGCAATGAATGGCTACTTCCTGGTCTGTCTGGGAAATAGACTTTTGTTTTTTTTTGGCTGTGTCCACGCGTGTTTATCCGCGTTTGCACAGCACGCATCGCCGAAACAACCTACCGGATCCTTATTTCACGCTTCGTTTCTTTTTTTTTTCCGTTCGATGCTTCAACGCCTCTGAGCCAACAACCCCCGGGCAGGTGCTGCAGGTGGAGCAAACCCGCGGGGACAAACCCGTGTTTTTGTTTTGTTTTTTTAACACACGAATGTGTTGAGCTGCAAAGCCCGACACTATACTCATGTAATAAAAAAGATTGTTTTTCTTCCCTCTCAATTTCAACCAATCTCCCTGCAATTTATGTGCCGGATCTTTTTATTTTACTTATTTTAAGTCATTAAAATTATAACAAATTGCACCACAACAACAATAAATTTCTATCATGCCATCATGACTAATAAATATGAACCATGTATCCATTTATTTTACCCTGATATATATATAAAACTAGACACGAAACGTGTCAATGTTTCTATATGTGGCCCTGTAATAGATTGGTGAACCCTGCCTCTTGCCCAATGACAGCTGGAATAAGCTCAAAGATAATTTAAAAATATATACAAATGTATTTTTATACTGCTGTGTATGCATCGATGCTACTGTTTTTTAGCATAACACATAAACATCAGTGGTGCAGCTACACACATGACTCACACACCAGTTTACATCCCCCCTGCATATACTTTAATAGTCTCCTATTCCTCACTGTCAGATTTATTCTGGAAATCCTTTTTTTTTCTATCTTTTCTTTTTTTAAGCTAATTAAATGGACGTTTAATAAACCCGAGAAAAACACCCAGCTTGCTAAAGCTGCTGGTCAATTATCCTCGTATTAGCCCGTTGTGCTCACTTTTTGTTTTTGGCACTGTTTGGATGCCAGCTTTCATTTCATCTGCCCTTTTCTCTTTCCAATAGCTGACGGTAATTGTCACTTGCATTCAAGGAGCAGAGTTCTCATTATGTCCCTCACATCATCACTATTCAAGGCACACATGTTCTTTTTTATGAGTATGTGTGTGTGTGTGTGTGTGTGTGTGTGTGTGTGTGTGTGTGTGTGTGTGTGTGTGTGTGTGTGTGTGTGTGTGCGTGCCGCAAGTTATCTCCTGACAGCCTTGACACCCGGGATGTGCACCTCGCAAGGTTGTCAAGGTGAGACTGGAAAACAGCAGGGGCTTTTGCAAAAAAATATACTTCAATTCCCGCTTTAGCTGTCAAGGTTCAACCTGTTTTCGATCAGGATTTGGGAAACGCGTCATTTTTTTTTTACGCTTACATCGACCCTGTAGATTTCCCACACTTCTGCAAAGAGTTAGCATTAAAATATTTATGAGTAGGAAAAAAAAAACCAAGAAATTGGATCAGGTGCTGGAATATTCAGGATATTATTTGGAATGCACGGGAATCAAATCCAAGTACTGCAGCACAGCTGCTATGGTTTCCCATGCCCTCATCTATTATTTGGCATTGAAAGAATCCACAGGTCCTTTCTGTGGTGCCAAGAGAGGAAGCACAGGAGTACACAGACCCCCGCGGGAAGCCAGATGTCTTCCTGTTTCTGACATCCTGTCATTGCAGTGGCACGGTGCTCCATGAAATTTGAAAAAAAAAAAAAAAAAAAAAATCCCCACATTTTTCCTTTCGCCCTTCCAGGCATTCAGAAAAGTAATTACCACAGTTGTTGATTGCGCTTTGGTTTAGGTGCCTTTCAGATCAATGTCCGGTAACAGGACAGAAGCACAATATCTGCCATGCCAAGAATCATTAACTTGTCCAGCCAGTTTTAATAGCTTCCTCAAACCAATGGGAGTGTCAGGAAATCAAACTCATTGAGGTGAGGGGGATGAGCACAGGCTCACCGGGCGCGAAGAGTCACGGCGGCACAAGGTGAGGTGACTCGTCCAAGTCAGATTTTCGTCGACTCGAGATCAGGCGCCCTGACGTGAGAGGTTTCTAATGTGTGGCTTGTTGAAAAATATTCATCAAGTGTTTTTGCGTGTTGCCTGGGATGCCACCCCTCCACAGAATACACAATGTGAAAAAGAGGAAGCCTTCACATAATTGCAGTCCTGATGTCAGGCAAGTTCCTGATTCTGGACTGCAGTTTCATGGCCATTCTGAAACCGTCTCTTGTTTTCTCACAGCATATCAAAATTCAAACACAAGGATGTCAGGATGCTGAAGTTACAACCCACTATTCCACTCCCTCCATTCCATCCCACAAGATGCTGAAGTCTCTCTTTCTCCAACTTAGTCCACAGATGTCGAATTGTCCCCGAGTCTCTACTGGACTCTGATAATATATCGAAATATTCCCACTTCTTTTCCTTTTGTGCACGACTGCTTCTTTACACTGAGAAAACCATCACGCTACTATTGCACCATATACCATGATGTTACCTCCAGACTTTTGCACTAAACTGTAAACACACACACAAAAAAACCTCTGCTGCTACTCTCATGCCATCAAATATCAGTCTGTATCTGCATGCACTTTATACTTCATCCCTCATCGTTTCATATAACAGTGAATTTTACTGTTTAATTTGCGCTGTTATTATTTTGTTAATTTCATGTCACCGCAGGATCATGAGAAACATCTTCTTGATTCCTCTGTATGTCCATTACATACGGAGAAACTGACAATCAAGCTGACTTTTCATTCATTTGTCCATCCATCCACAACTGAGGCTATCTTCCAGAAACCAGCCAGGATAAACAAAAATCCATGAAGCAGCGGCCATATTTAAATTTTATCATTTTTATATATATATATATCTTAAAGCTTTATGACCCTCCCCGCTCTAATTAACCTCTACCGAGCTCTTATTAACCTTTCCCATGCTCTCATAAACACTCCCTATACCCTTAAACACAGATTAACACTCCGAGCAGCGATCGCACATCGATGTGAAATGGACAAGGCAAGACGCTGAATGCATGCTATGCGCAGGAGATGCAGAGAATGATGCTGAGCCAATCAGAGCCAAGGATACAGAACACCATGCTCTGATTGGTCACCACTCTAGAAAATGCTTAATTTATCCCAAAACTAATTTAGATAATAAATATATAAAAATACATTTATACAACAAAAAAAAACCACTGTACGGCGAAAAAAAAACACAATATAAATTGAAATTAAAGTTAAAAATCTGCGATGAAATGAGACCGTGAAAGAAAAACCGCAATATGGCGAGGGATGATTGCACTGCCTATCCTGCACCCAGCGTCACTGGAAGGACTTGAGCAGGGCCACATATATAGGGCCACATATATAGACATATATAGACTCACTCATACGGGGTAATTTTTCCAGTTAACATGCATGTTTTTGGACTACAGGAGGAAACCGGGGAAAACCCACACCAACGGGGGGGAGAACATGAGAACTCCACATAGAAAGATCCCCTTGTCAGAATGAAACCAGGGTCCTTTGCCCCATGAGGCCGAAGCTCTAACCACTGCGCCACCATGCCAACAACCATTCGCTTTAATTCAAACATTGTATCGAGACTAACAATTACTCTCAATCAGACTTGAAACCATTCACCCTCCCACTCCCATCATAGACACAAAACTCACACTTCAATATGGAGACATAAAACCATTCACCCTCTCACTCATACATTATAGAGACATTCACAGGTAATCTAGAAATATATAACCCTTTCTCGCTGAGACACAATGCACGTCAGAGTGACACGCGTTAAAGGCCGGTGAATAGAAATAAAGCCCATTCAGCGGCGCCTCGGTGAAAATCCTGAGGGGATTCTCTGGGTTATTAGAATCGCAGACGTCGCCACGGTCACTATTGTTCAGTCGCGCTGGCTGAGAAGGTCAGTATTTTCCAACGGCATGCTGTGACATTTAACCCCCCCTACTGACTCATGGACCGCTCTAAGAAATCGGTTTCACGTTGTATTATAGTTGTAAAATGAAACACGTTATCCTTTTTTTTTTTTTTTTTTATATTGATACCAACAAGAATCAGTGATTGTGATATTATTTGAACTGTTTTTTGCAGGAACAAGATCACACAGACGAAAAAGGGGTCAGGGTAAAAAAAAAAAATAAAACAGGTACAAAAGGTAAAATGGACCGTGACAATTTTTCTTGTTCGTGGCAACACAGGGGGGAGGACACTCAGCGCCGCTCCGCCTCTGACTTCCAGGAATTACCCCGGGCCGAGGGCGATAGCGAACAGCTGACCGGTCCCTCCTCCCCGATAAATCGCTTACCAAATCGTGATGCTGATTTACTCCAGAGCAGAGATAAGACTGACAGGCAAGTAAATACTGAAAAATCACGTTCAAGAAAATAAAGCCTCTCTTCTTCGTACAAATTGACAATTTACAAAAACATATTTAAAAAGCCGGGAGGGGCGGCGGTTACTAAGTATTTACACCTTGAGAAAAATTGTTCTTCTTTGAGGCTAATTATTTGGCTTTTTTAACCTTCCTGGGGATAAAAAAAAAAAAAAAAGAAAATCTAACATTTGGTCTCATCTCCGTCGTCTCTTTTTGCCGGGACGCGGCTCTTGCGAGTTCATGACGATGCTGACGGAAACCGGCGAGGAGAAGCGGTCCATCATCTGCGCGATTTTGTCCCGGGGAACGGCGTGCTTGTTCCTCCTGGGGGGGGGGGGGGACGAGGGTGTTAGTTTTCCATCAACAGCTGCCGCTTAGATATCAATCTGTAAAAGAAGGAGCCCTACTTCTCCAGCTCACAGGGATCGAACTTCCAGTCAGTGTCGGGCTCGCAGAAGTCCACTCTGTATCCTTGCTCTAAAGCCTGCCACAGGAATTGTTTGTTTTTTTTGTTTGATTTCGAGATAATGAAAGTCGTGGAGTAAAAAAAAGCGCGTAAGAGTGACGTGGCAGCTCACCATTTGAACGTACGGCTTCATTTCCCAGGCCTGGATGTTGGTGTTGTCGATGATGATGGGAGACCGGCGTTCGTGCATCGCATCTTTGGCTATGGGAAGGTTGGGGGGAAAAAAAAGGATAGGGTTTAACCATGTAAGCAAAACATATTTTTTAAGTGACGTGAATGGCTTAAAAACAGCTTGAATTTAAAAAAAGCTAAAATTAAAGGAGGAAACAGCCAGATAAACTATCTTACATATGTATGTAATTTGTCCTATTTAACCTGCTCAATAGAGACACATTTAATTTACTGCCACTCAACTAGGTATGTTTGTAGATACTGAGACACTTTAATTCCTCTTCAGCGACATTCAAGGAAGCCGAGGTCTGAGGGACAAGACTGAGCGCTGGGTTTTTATTTTACCGCACCCCTGCACTGGTTCCATTCATGGGCTTTGCCGAGGAGCCCCGGATTATAGCGGTAACCATCTTCCTGCGCAAAGTAGTCGTCCGTGCTCAGTATCAACCCGCCAGGAGCATCGGAGAGCAGCTTCCTGTGGGGGAGACGGGTGACAGAGGTTTTATTTTTAGCAAAAGAGAAAGAGTACAATCCCCGTTTTCTCACGGTCATGTGAGACTGTCACTGCTGTCCTCGGATGAGAGACACACAACCATTCACACTCTCATTTACATGTCTTGGATATTTAAAAGTTCCCAATAAACCTACTGAATCTTTTTTTGATTTATTATTATTTTTGTTGATATTTGTTAAAATAGTACTTATTTTCTTCTTGGTCTGCATTCTGTGGCGTGAGCCGGGACGGAAACCAGCTAAATTTCTGTTTCAAAAGAGGCTCATCGCTTCCAACAATCACCAAACCAATGCCTGTTTGACGACTACTATTTCACAACATTAAATTTTATTCTATAAAACATGGTAATCATTGGATGATTTCCATCTGATTTTTTTTTTTACTTCTTTTTTTCCCAGATGTAAATTTCAAGCCCGCAGGTGGTTACATTTATGATTACTGTTGTTTTGTTTACATTTATTTTTGTTTTTTAGAAATGTTTTCAAATGGTGTTTCAAATATTTATAGGCGGCGGCGCGGCGGTTAGCACTTCGGCATCTTAGCTCGATTGACCCGGGTTTGATTCAGACAGGGGGGCCTTTCTGTTTTGCCCGATGGCAGCTGGGACAGGCTCCAGCATCCCTGCGACACTGGGTAGGACGAGCGGTAAACAATGGATGGATGTCTCAAATTGCACATTGAAAGCTATTTTCTGATTATGTCTGTGGAGGTTCTCAGTCATGAATCAGTCTTGTTGTGGCAACTGGATTTGAATTTCTTCACTTGAGGAGTATTTACTGATTAATTATTGAAATCTATCTTTTCTGGTGGCGATGCCATCCAGTGTTTTGGCAAATCTGGTCATGTTAGGACTACAGGGACGTCAAAATGGAAACGTTTATCTCTAAAATTGAATGTTCAATGCCGAACAATGACAGAGTCAATGAATCAAAACGGAGTGCTCAAAAGATGTACCTGGCCATCGTCGATTTCCCAGATCCTGGCAATCCTCGCAACAAGATCAGCACCTGGGAGGAATGATGCGCTCCGGTCTCATCGGGGGGTCGGCAGTGATGCTGCTGTTCCCACAGGTCGTTCCCGGAATCAAACCCTTGACGCATATCAAAATCCTCGCCCCAGTCTTGCCATATTTCTTGCGGGTCGTCGTACCACCGACCGTTTTCGTAATCTGCGCGTGCATCCATGCTGTATCCGGACTCGTAACCGTCGAAATAGGGAGGGGTTTCTTCATAAAAGCCCTGAGGCGGGAGATGATGCTGAGGTAATGGGGGCCCCTCGGGGAAACCCCTGTGCTGGTTTGGGATTCCGTGTGGTCTCCAAGTGGCATGTGTGTGAGGCAGCTCATAATCTGGATAAGGGAGGGGCGGGCAATGGAATGGGGGTCCGCGAAATGAGGGATCCGGTTCTCTGTCAACTGGAGGAGGATAATACCGGGGATCCTGAGTTGGTGCGCCTCTGAAATCGTTTGGGTCAGCACCCGATCTTGGCCATCTGGCGTGATACGGTTCGTTTTGATACCAGTGAGGCCAAGACGAGGATTTAAGCTCACTATTCCTGTGGAAGGCGTTCCTCTCTCGATGTCTTCTTCCTCTGAACTCCTGCAGGTTTGCATTCTGCATCTCGCCGCTGGTCGAGCTTCTGGGTCGCAGAGCAAAACCTTCGTCTCGCCCATCGCGATCGCTTTCATCGGCGCCGTGTTGACGTCCGTCGATCTCTTCGAGCTCTTTGTAAAACTCACTCAACGAGTTTTCGAGGTCGGGTTTGGGAGCGTCTTTTTGTGGGGGAAACGCCGGACCGATGAATGCTGTGCTAGTGAGTCCGACCTGCTTGACAACCCGCTCCCGCTCATTTTCCCCGCAAGTGCCGTTAGTCTCACAGCCGGCGTCCTTGGCAGCGGGGGGTTCTACACCACCTTCTTCAGTTTTACCGTTTTCGGATAAATCCCCGGTGGGGGGATTTCCATCTCGAAGAGAAACCGCCTCAGACATCTAATAAAAGGATAAAAACAATGTTTACATTCACTTGGCTTCTAGTCGACAACATGAAAGTGAACTCAAAACGGCTAGCTAGGTCGAGCAACGACGGTCGAGAAAGAAAATAAACTTCGTGCAGCTAAATATTACTACTTCATCTGAAAAACAAACAAACAAATTCAAAAACACGATTACGTAATGTTTTGGAATCAAAAAGTAAAAATAACGGAAATAACGACAAAAGCAATCCTGTACACCATTCCAACATTGCAGCAGTTTTTTTGTTTACGGAAGTGACGTCATATGCCTCTTCTTCGTGTACCTGTTGATAGTTGGCGAGAGTCTTTGCGCCATCAAGTGGAGAATAACAACAACAACAACAAACGCATGAAATGCCTCAAAATGATGTTGTAAGCAGGTCATCAGCAGTGGAAAAAGGTTTCAAGCAGTGACGTGCAGTCAGTAGAGGCAGAGGAGGCCGGGCCTCACCTGTCATCATGGAAAGAAATTAAATGGTTATATTCATTCAATGACTCGTACGATAAAGTCATTTTCCACGTAGCTTCATCACTTTTAGTTTTTTTTTTTCAAAATCGCTAAAAAAATTCACATTTACCGTTCAAATATGAAAAAGAGACGTGCAGTGATGTGGCAACCAGCTGAGCCCACTATGGATTGCGCAATGATTCTGCTAGCTGTGCTGCCATTCTATGCACTAAGACTATTGCTGTCTCTGTGGATGTCACTATTAAAAAAACACTTTTAATGTATGAACTAAATTTCCATAGTTTAGCTGATGTGTCGAATGTTTTTCGTCAACAACTGTAATGTGTTTCTCGTGTTTCTCATGATCATAAAACAACTGCGAAGAGACATTAAGTGAGGCACGCAGTGACAGTGCCTCATGGTAGGGGGCACCTCTAATCCCAAGGATCCTTCTTACTACTTAGCTACAGAATAATATAATTGGCAATAACAAGCTACAGTAAACAGTTAAACAGTCAAGTGCAGCCATCCAGCTTTTTTTTGCCGATGTCATCGGGCTGATAGCTCACAAACGATGAGGGATGAATGTAAATCTCCTGGACAGGTTCTCAACTTTTTGGCCCAGAAGGATCTCATTCAAACTGTTCCTGAGGCGACAAAGTTCTCCGGCCGGTGGTCACCGTTCCGGCAGCATCAGCGGAGCGCTCATTCTCGGCACCAAAAAGACTCAAAACATACAGTCGGAACAGGACCAATCAAGGACGACTGTCTTCACTGGCAGTGATTTTCACACATATAGTGTTCTATATGTAAAGAATGCTGATATGATACTTTAAACAAAGCACGTCAACTGGTGCCAATAAAATGGTGAATAAGTTACTCTGAAAGGTTCATATGTTTGTAAATCTGATTGTGATGACGTCAGTGCCTCACCAGCCATGAACCTCACCGCACGTCACTGGTATCAAGGTCCTAACATTTATCATTACCGATCACCGAACAGTGATTGGCTTGCAGGAACAATTTCTTTGACCCTTTTTTTTTTTTTTCTTGAAAGACGATGAAAAACGACTCACTTTTTGTCTTAAATATATGCTGTTTGCTTTTGTTTTAAATATACGCTCAAAGTTAAAGTTTTAAGCATGTACCAAAAGTGGATTTTTAGAAATACACGATTAATGTTCCAGAGGATTTGTGAAATCTTGAGTCAAAAAAATTATTCATACTTTGTACCTCATTTCTACATTTTTTTGTCCTTTCAGTTATTAAAGTGGAGGGAAACCCACCCCATATATGTATATATGTATATTACAGGAGACACAACAGCTTGAACCAGTAATCCTTTGAAATGATAAAAACCCCAACAACAGATGTCACCACACAGGCCCGAGTCACATGACACCCTCATTGCCAAGGAGACACAGCATGGAGGATGTAAGGGAGCAAACTGAACCATAGGACCTTCATCAATCACAGTATGGTGCATTTGAAAGATGTGTCAAATACGGATTTAAGGGTGCAATCGGAGGAAGAGGAAGTGCAAAAGGAGTCCAGAGGGAAGCAGATGAGGTTTACATTGATAATATTGGGATAATAAATGCGTGCTTTCAATCATCCAGATACTTGCTGTCATATCTTGTTGCTTGATTTCTTGAAGCCGTTTCGCCTCTCATCCAGGATAAGGGGCCACCCATATGACTTTTGGCATGTTTTGAACAGCCGTTTATCTCTTTGGCAAGTCGTGCTTTGGCAAGTCGTGCTTTCTGTTCAAGGAGGTACATGGACTATTATTCATTATATATGTATGCAGATGCAAGTTTCACCTGTGCTGAGATATGAACGATATATAGTTTCATAAGAGCAGGGCAAGGATATTAGCAGAAATGGAAACACAGTGGGAAAAAAAAGTGTCAACCGCTGCATTTACACTGTGACTGTAAACAAGTAGATCAGGGTCTTCCCAAATCAAAAACCCTGGATGACCAACGAGGTCTGGACCCTCCTCAAAAACCGGACTCCCCCTTCAAATCAGGAGACAAGACTCTATACAGCTTGGCCAGGCCTCAGCTGAGAAGAGGAATTAAAAATGCCAAACTGGCATTTCAAAGAAAAATCAAGGATCACTTTTCAGAGAAGGACCGCGAAAAATGTGGCAGGGTATTAACCCTGTCACCACTTACAGAGGCGGAAACCCAACACCTGTCAAAACTGATGCCACACAGGTCGAGGAACTTTCTCTGCAAGGCTCCCATGCCCTTGACAGAACCATCGACAAGCGCACCGGCCCTCCAAAATAGCACACTGCTACTTCAGGAGCATGCAGTGAGAAAGGTGTTGAGGACAGTGAACCACAGGAAAGCCACCGGCTCAGATGAAGTACCTGGAAGGGTACTCCGAGCATCCGCTGATGAGCTCACCGGTGTCCTCAGCACAAACTTCAACCGCTCCCTGACACATACCATCGTCCCTTCATGCCTAAAGTCATCTACAATAATCGCCCTCCCCAAAAGGCCAGCTGCAGCCAATCCCAACGGCTACACACCCGTTGCCGTTGCCATAGTCTCACAGCACTCAGGTCTACCATGCCCCCACAAGTATGCATGCAGAGCAAACTGCTCCACCGAGGAAAACTACGCCAGACGTCATACACTTCATCTTCACCTTCAACAACCATCATTCCGGAGATTCTGGTGGAGAAACGGTATCAAATGGACAATCTCGACCCCCGTCTGCTGTTGGATTAAAGACTTCCTAACAAACCGCCTACAAGCAGACAGATCCGGCCCCCACCTCTCCTCCACCATAACACTCTGCACCGGCTCCCCCCATGGTTGTGTACCCTTCCCCGTCCTGTACACTCTACACACACAAACGGCCGCTCCCCCGTGCCATCTCTGCAACACCTGCTATAAATCTGCAGAGGACATCACCATAATTACAGAGAGGAAGTGAGAGAGATTATAGAGATGAGGTGCGGAAACCGACAAATGGGTGCACAGCAAACAACCTCACACTGAACACCACAAAAACAAAAGAAATCATCCTGGGCTTCAGGAGAGGGGGCACAGAGCCAGCCCTACTCCACATCAACAGGGATCGTGTAACAGAAATCCGGGGGTGCACATGGTCCGGCGACTCCATTTACTTAGGTTGGTCGGGAAAACCAACCTAGAGGAGGAGCTGCTTGTGACCTACCGAGAGCACCAGGACATAATGTGTGACAATGTGTTATGCTGGATGCATGGCGGCTGACAGGAGAGCACTGCGGTGAGAAACATTGCCCAAAAGATCTCGGGCTGCTCTCGACCCAGCCAAGAGGATATCGTCAGCTCTGGCTAGCTCAGCAGGGTGACAAAAATCATCGAGGACAATTCCCACCCAGGCAACCACATGTTCAAACTGCTGCCCCCCCAGTCAGCGCTCCTGTGCACACAAAAGCTGCACGAATAGACTCAGAGACACCACTTAACCACCATTCCATAAACCTGCAAACTAATTACCCCTTCATCACTCAAGTGCAATAACTTGCCGTGCATTATTTGTTTTTCATGTATTTGAATTTTACATGTCTAGTCAAGCACTTTATTGCATCCTTTTTTTAAAATTTATTATCTATTATTATATTGTGTAGCATAGTGTTGCATTTTACCTTCCCCGTTAGTTTTCATTTCCTTCAACACCGAGCTGCACTACAATTTTGTTGCATTTTGACATGCAATGACAATACTTCGATTCTATGCTATGCTACAGAACTTCAGACAGATGCTCTGTAAGGAAGAAGTCTGATAACAGTGGAGGCTGCAGCAAAATAGGGCGCGATTCCTGCTTCCAGAACTCTGGAACCTGATTCTGAGTGACATGTTGCCAGATTAAACACAACGAGAGGCAGAACCTCATCCCGATATTGACTGATCTGTCGCGTTTCCCCGCGGCCCTCAGCTCCGCCATCCGTCCTGAGCCGTCCACTCCGGGGCAACGTGTGACATTTTGAATCAATCATAAAGGAAAATGTCCACTCCAAAAATATCTCCAAATGACAGTCTGTTTTAAAAGAAACTTGTGACTCAACCTGTGGAAGAGATAGACTAACCTGGTAGCAAAGACATCCTCGCTAACAGTGGTCATTTTAAATCAAATGTATTTATTTAATGTTTTTATTAATTTGCTACGGTGCCTCACTTTCCTCATTTCCTCTTGGCCTTCAGAACTGTAAGCAAAGGATACGTAAGGTAGCAAATGCACTGTTGCATCTCAAACTAATTTTGATTCGGCCTTCTCTGCCTTCTCAAAACTTCCATTAAAAAAAAAAAAAAAAAAGAAGTGCATATATACATATACATATATATACATATATATATATATATATATTTTTTTTATTTTTTTTTTTGCACCGGATATTTATTAAAGTAAGTTCACTGTCAATCAACATGGCGGATTCCTCTTTCCTTGTGTCAGTTATGTATTTATTAACAACGATTTTCTCTTGAGTCACAGTCTGTTTCCATATTTACACTAGATGGTTTCTAAATTTAGAACTTGCCTTTTACAGATGGGCAAAACAGTTTTGGGAGGGGATCCCAAATCAACTTTAAACAAAGTTTCACTGGCGGAATATTTTTTCTTGATGATATGTAAAGACAGTGAGGAGATGTTATTGCACCTTTTTAAGAGTAGAGTGAGATTGCGAGTCGCCGTATTTACAGATAGTCTTTCTAGTATCTTCCCATAGTAGTGCGCTGCTTGTACACTTGGCGGGCATCGTCTGCACGCAGCACCTGAGTGTCAATCATAGCTAGCTCCTCGTCGTTCACCCACTCGTCCATCAGCGCAGACGTGGCCGGTCCAGGAGCAGGGGACTGCGGGGGTTTTGGCGTGCCGGGCGTCCTCGACCTCCGGGGTGGGTTAAACGTCTTGCTGATGCACGGTGAGGCGCCTGAGCTCAGGTGGGGCAAAGGAGGCGGGGAAGGGATCCGGGACAGATAGTCTAGCGCCCTCCTCCTCTTGAGGGTTTTTGGATCTTTTTCCGAGGAACCAGTAGCTGGAGGTGGTTTGCTGTTCAGGGGCGTGAAGGTTCCCTGCAGAGATGTTCTCTGTCATGTGGAACACATTCTAATGTTAGACCTGTTGTTTATTACTAAATTGTTTGCTCACAGGGATTTTTTATTCTTTAGGTAAACGCACACTTGCCTTTAAATCCAGTCTCTCTGTTGTGGGGGCTGGTGAGAAGAGGGAGCTTGGGCCATCACATTTGATCAGGCGTGAAAGTTTCTCCTCAGCAGTGATAAAGAAATTCTCCTGACCCTGAAGAACACGAGTATGAGGTTTCTTAGTTGTATCCAGATTCGAGAAAACAAAAAACACTGTACTGAAACAAAGTTACGCATATATTTATCATGATCAAGGACTAAAAATGATGCACCCCTAGGAGGTTCTGCGGTATTGCATCAGTATATCTTTATTAAAAATGTGTCATGCTGAGCTTTATTTCCTATGTCGGTGAAATTGTGTGATGTTTTATTGTATGTGCTTTTATTGCTGTACTTATTACTGCAATGTTTTACAAGGAAAGTGCTGTGTGTTGGTGATCGAAGCAGAACAGCTCTGACCGTAGAAATGGTTTAAGAAGCTACCGGTCCATTCTTGTTTCATATAATAGGCTCAAATCCCGATCAATTACTTATTCAGGAGTTTCCAAACTCGGGGAGCAATCATGATAAACAACTATGATTCAAATATAAACATAAAACTGGAATTTTCACACATTTTAGACCACATGAAATGATAACACCACTTCTTAGTATTATGCAACGCTGTACCTGACCCAGGGCTCTGAGCAGGCTGAGGGATTCCTGAAGATGTTTCTCTTTTGGGTTGGTGGAGAAGACGGCGAGATCCCCGGCATAGACGACCGGAGTGGGATGAGTGGACTGGCCCCTCAGCTGAAGATTACTGACCGCCAATGGCGTGCAAGGTTTGACCACATCCTCCAGGCCGGACTGCGCGAGGCTGCTGAAGCAACGGACTTTGACGAAGTTCAGCCTCCCGTCGACCAGATAAAACGCAGGAGAGGAGCCTGCGTGCGCGGGTGAAAAACACTCAGTTTACGACAGGGCAAAAGGCAGAGGCGCTCAAGGCAGCTGGGTCACAAACCTTGTGGATCAACGATATTGATGACATATCCTGTTACATCTACCTCCCCACAAGGCATCTTTAGGCCTGAGTTTTGGAGATCCATGAAAGAGGTAGACACTCTGGGTTGAAAACAAGCAGACAACCAATCCTGGGAGGGCTATTTGGAAGACAAATCGCACACATTACATGTGGTATGTTTGGTTCTTTTCCCGACCTGGCTTAATTTAGCTCACGGGTGATTCCGCATCAAAAACAACTTCCTAGGTTCTTCAGTACCTGCAGGTTCTCAAATCGAGTTTTCTTAGTGCTGCTGAGCTGCACAGTTGCAAGACCTATGCGCTTTTTCCCGTCTGAAGCTGTGAGGTTGTAGCCTTTGTAGCGGCAGCCTTCCTTGAGCATGGACTGGAGGTCAGAGGTCGGTCGCCAAATGTTTAATTGGTAAACTGAAAACAACAGCGCCAATCAGAATCTGAAAACACGCCCGTAGCGTGAAGTTCAGTAACCAAAGTTCGTGTAGACAGAGGAGGACTGACTGTTTCCGGTTGGATCCAGGGAGTCCGCGATGGAGAGCCTCCACACGGGGGTGACGTCCCGTCTTGGATAGCTGGCTTCACTGCCGTCAGCATCCTCTAGAGCGCGGCGATAGCGGTCCTGCAGTTCGACCTGCTTCTTCTCCATGAGTGCCCGGCTGTATTTACGCAGGCTCTCCAGCTGTTGTTCATTCAAATTAGCCTTGAAGATTAAAGTAAAACGTATTTGTAATTAAAGCTCCGTATTACTAATATATTATACAGATTCCTTTGAGACAAGAACACAACATGGAAAGTACTTATAACCTCAATATAAGCTGGGTCATCGCCCACAATCTTGTAAAGCTCCTCCCCATCTTGCAGACTTGCAATGTCCTGACGACTGATCAGTCGTTTTCTCCTCTGCGGGATTTTCAGATCTGAAAATAAAATCCCGTTTGAGTGGATTCTGCCTCAGTTTGCGTTGAGCATGCTCAGTACGGGCACACTTGCCTTTCTCCTCCTTTTCGATTTCCGCTTGAATTTTCACAAAAAGGTCCTCCATGGCCTTTTGCCTGTGGCTGTTGTAGCGTCGCGACTCCTTCTCTTCCGCACGGACGGTACGGAAGATGCCGCCGCCGTCTGGTTTCCTCTCCATCCACTGTACGGACAAGACGCGTCGTCATGACCACGAGCTGTCGCGAGAAACAGCGGCCACACAGCCGCGCCTACCTGCATGGGGTAACTTCGGAGTACGACAAAGTCCATGCATCCAACTGGCCCTCCGTTGCTGTATAGGCATGACAGAGGAAGCAGGAACGGCCGCGGATCCCGGTGAAATCCCAGCTTTGCATCCCACCGCGCTCGTCGACTGCTATTGGCACAAATCTAAAAAAAGGTGGCGGTATTTAGAGAGGACTAGGTGAAAGGCGGATGGAGACGCAGACGTTCCTGTACCTTTAACATGAGGGAATCAGGTGCCTCCAGAGGGGAGCAAGCCTCTTGGGATCCCACCAGCTGAGCCCCGTGGATTATCAACTTCCCACCGACAGCCAGCCGGCCCCCGTGAAGCATGGCGGTCAGAGGGTCGTCCAGCTGGCCCTTGATGGCGTACCATCCGTCTGTCAGCCAAACGACAGCAGAGCCCTGTGGAGTCTTGGCGTCACTCTGTTGTCTTCTGAGCGGGGAGTGGCCCCTGGAGACGACCCCGCAGACACACAGCACCAGGGTTTTTGCGGGGACGTCGTCCTTTTCCATGATCCTCCTAAGAGCTGGCCTCTGGCTGCGGTCGATCTCAACGTCATATCTGAAATTTGAATTACACGGGAAAATGTCTGTCCGAATATAGGGAAATACGTACTCAATCCTATATGATCATCAGCGGTCATTTACGTAAATTGTTTCATAATGTTATACTGTTTTTTTTTATTTTTTAAATTAAAACAAAAAACAAACAATCACACTGATATTCTTCAAATTATTAAACTTAATGGGTTTGCATGCTCAAAGCTGGACTCTACTATTTAGATGTTAATCTCAGTTATGAACTCATATCCATTACATTTCAGTTTGCACTTTTGCAATTTGCAAACCAATAATGTCATATTATGCTTATTAATTTGTTTAGTCAGTCAGCCAGTCCAAAAAATGATCTGGTTTCACTGTGAACAGCAAAGTATGGACTTCATTGTCCAGGAAAACACATTTCCAGACTGCACATAATAAACACTTTGAATCTTGAAATGATTTCCAACAAAAGTAAATAGGCTTAATCATGGCGAAGGCCCAGTGAGCCTTACTGCGCTGCCAAATATTTTATCACGTATAACAGCAATCGTCCTCTCGGTCTGTGTCTTCCAAATGACGTGTCATCGGTTGTGTAAAAGCAGCTGTCAAAATAAAGATTTAAGCCTTAAGAGTTAAAAAAAAGAAGCCAAAAGAATCCACGATCCCTCGTACCTGTACTTCAGTTGTAAGAGAACTTGTTCTGGGGTGAGACAGAGGCTGCCCATTGTTTCCGGAAAGGACCTTTCCATCGAGGCCTGCTTCCACACGATCCACCTGTAGTGGTTGTACCCCCACTCCTCACTGATCAGCTTTGGGTCCACGCCTGGGGTGTCGCACAACGCTCTGCATAAGAGGAATCAGACCCGTTCAGCACATTGAGTATTCATTAATATGCCTGATATTTCATGAAGATACCTATAAAACTGCTCTTTCCCCGCAGTCCCGTCGTCGCTGGGGATCAGGCAACCGCCGTCGGCGAGGCGGACCCCGCCGTCGGTGAACGCCTCCTTTTTGAGGAACTGCTGTAAATCAAAGCGAAAAGACTCCGCATTCTCGCCAGTGATCTCGCCCACATGCCGGTGCACTCCGAACTCATACAGCTGAAGAAAAAAAAAAAAAAAGAAAAAATCAAGAGCATGAACGTGTCAGGAAGCTATATTGGCAGTAAAAATGTTCCAAAGCAAAGTGAACTGATGGCCTTGCCTGTTTTTCGGTGTATTTGGCAGGTGTCTTTCCATTCACGGCATCCTTAAATGGAATTCTCGATACTCCTGAGGTTTTGGTTAAGAACAAGCTCCCTGGCAGAGGTTGAATGGTCTGGCGATTCTTCTTTCGGATCCTCATGTCTTGCATATTTCGTGCGAGCTCGGTGTCCTCTGGGGTCTGGATCGCCTCTGTTACACAGAGCAGATACTCACAAATTTCCTCTATTTTTTGTGACACGTAGTATTCGACTGACCCGTTTCTACACGCTACCTTGTCTGCACGTGTTGGGCCCGGTGCCGTCCTCCAAGGCTGACTCCGCTGCTCCACAATTAACAGTGTTGTTCTGTTTGTTCCCAAGACTGCAGTTTGTAGATTCAGCAGAGGTCTTTTCCTGAGCATCTCTGTTTCCCATTGAACGTGTAGCAGTTGGGTTTTTCTTGGTGGGCGGTATGAAAGTGTGGCCTTTGGAGGACATTCCAGCAGGACGCTGGTGTCCTCCCTCCTTGTGAAGTTTTGAGGATTCTTGGAGAGACGTTCTTTGCTTTCTGATCGGTGGAATGAACGCAGAAGGTGTTCTCGGGGCATCGTTGGACGGCCTTGTGATATTTGGCTGCAGAGAGACGCTATACTGGAAAACTCGCCTGTCCTTCAGTATACCTTCCATGACAAAACAACTATTACATCACTTTGAACATGTTCAATTTTCAGAAGCAAATATTTCATGAATGCACAACTATTATTCACCGTTGGGAGAACTTGTTTCTGGACGGAGCTTCGATCTTCTGAGATTATCGAGAGTTCTATCAAACTCTTCCAGTAATCGTCTCTTCATGGGAGGCTCATCTGAAGTGTCACAAAACAACAGTTTCAGATAAAAAAAGGGAAAAACCGAAACCAAATTACACTCATTTAAAAAAAAAAAAAAAATCCTGGAATAATTCTGATCCAATGAGACAGGTTGTAGGAAGTAATTGAAAATGCAATATTAAAATGAGTATTATTAAAACACTCACCAGGCATATCTGCATCCTCTGCTGGTCTTTTTTCTGCAGGGTTTTGTGCCACTGAAAATGCGCCGCTGCACTTCGGGGTATCTTGACGGCCCGCGGCCTCTGGAGTCGTCAGCAGGCCGGCGGCACTCTCATCTTCTAACAAGGCTTTTGTGCAGTCCAACGCCTCCTGGGCGAGAGACCACTGCTGGGTTTCGGTGCAGCCGCTGAGATCCAGGGAGTGGATGTTCACGATTGAGACCTCCCCACGTGAGGGCTGTTCCTGAGAGGTATTCCCCTCACAGAGGCGAGCTCTTTCAACATCGCCAGCTTTTGATGTACCCGCCTTAGGGTCGTGACTCGGGCTCTCTTCTGGTTTCTTGTCACTCCTCGTGGTGGAGACAGGTGATATTTCTGCACTGACACTGATGTCCGCAAAAAGGGCTTTAGCTTTCAGGAGGGCTTTGGGGGAAAAGGCCACTTGCTTACCGCTGGCCTTTAGAAAGCCATTACTCCTGGCTGGTGGGGTATGAACGGGATTGGAATGTGCCGCTTTTGTGCTGATTTTACCCTCATTATCACCACAGTCACCAAACAGCATCTGTGCTTTCTGTAGAGCCTCAGCCGAAATGGCAACCCCTCTGCCACCGGCAGTCTGAAAGCCGACATTTCGCCGCGGTAAATTCTCTCCCCTTTGTTGGAGTGTCTTCTCTGCCTCCTCAAATGCGGCGCACAGAGACTGCTCTGTTTGTGCCGCAGCGTCATCCGGCAAAGAAGGCGTTTTATGACCGGCCTCACAATATCCAAAATCCTGCGGCGGCGAAGCACCTCCATTTTGGTTGGGCTCTCCTTTCATGTTATCCAATGTCAGACTTTGATTTAAGAGAGACTTTGCTCTCGCCACTGCATCATCTGGCAGTTTGACTTTTTTGCCACTGGCCGTGAAGAATCCGCCATCAACGCTTATCGGTTTCACAGAAGAGAGTGGAATCTTTTTTGAAACTGTACTTGATGAAGAGGGAATCGGCTCTACCAACCCTGACGGTTTTACATGCACAGTAGCCAAATTTGAGAGGCCCGATTCATTCTTGGAGATATCTTTATGATTTTCCATGTTATCACAGTGTGCCATCTTTTCTGTGATTTCATCTCCCGTGTCGTCACATTCACCCAACAGCGAGTGCGCTTTCTTCAGAGCGGCAGATGAAATCCAGACTCCTTTGCCACTAGCTGTGCAAAATCCAACATTTTCTTGCATCAGACAGTCTCTGTTTTGGCTGAGCCTTTTCTTCGGTTCCTCACATTTCACACTTTCATTCAAAAGACTCTTTGCTTTTGCCAAGGAATCGTCTGACACGGAGACCTTTTTGCCACCGGCTGTGCGGAATCCAATATTTTGTGGGGTTTCATCCGTTTTTTTCTTGATTTCAGTGTTTTCACTGATCAGCAATGCTGCTTCTGTGATCTCACTGTCCGATAGAGACTCTCTCTCGTTATCCAGTTTCAATTCATCTGCTGCAGACGAACAAAACGCATTTGCCACAGAGGGGGACGGGGGAGATAGCGACTTAGGAGCTAGAAAGGGATCTGCATGTAAACAAACTGAGGAGGCTTTAGCGTTCATGCTCTCAAATGCAGAGTTCTCAGAAGTCCTGATTTTCCCTCCATGTGTGGTGTGAAATTTCAGATCAACTTTGCCACTTTTCTCCTTTGTAACAAGCTCGCCATCTGTCTCCACAGGTTTTTCCGAAACAGCACGACGGTCTTTCGGCAGATTTTTAGCTTTTCGCAAAGATGTCTTTGACTCACAGACAGTTGCGCCCCCTGCTGTGTTCGTCTCATCTGCATTTTGAACATTGTCTTGTCTCTCGCTGCTCCACACTGGGCTGGAGACGGTCACAATGTCGTCAAAAAGGGCTCTCGCCTTCCTGAGGGCCTCAGCTGAAAGGGCGACTGGCTTTTTACTGGCCATGAGAAACCCAGTATTTCTTGCTGGTGATTTGTGTCCGGGAACCTTAGGGATTTGGTTTGCAACGCTGTCATCCTGTTCCCTGTTGCAATCACGAAACAAGATGTTTGCTCTATTAAGAGCTGCAGATGTAACAGTAACTACTTTGCCGCTGGCTGTCTGAAAACCACTTGATGGATGTTCGCAATCACCCAATCTCGATGAGCTTTCTCGCTGCATCTGCTTGTTTGCTTCCTCGGGAGTATAAAGCTCTTTGAAAATTCGATCTGCCTTTGCTATTGCAACAGCTGACACAGATATTTTGCTCCCACCAGCCGTGCGAAATCCACCGCTATTGCACGAGTCTGAGGAAGGAGAACTGGTATTCTTCGATAATCTGCAGAGTGGAGAAGGAAACGGGCTTTCATTCAAAGACCGCTTACCATGAAAACCAACTAAATCAGATGAAGCCGCTGTTTTCCTTGGAGGATAAATCCCCTCAACGTGTTGCACCCTCTGAAATTTACTGCAGCTGTTGACTGTTTCTTCCACGACGGTTGCTTTGACAGAATAAGTGCTTTTGAGCCTTGGATGGTTTTTCTGATTTTCACTGAGACCTGAGTTCCTCTGTTGAACTGGCGTGGCATCACTGCAGTCCACAACGTCACAATCTTTAAGTAAAGCAGTTGCCTGTTTCATTGCTTTTGCTGAAATAGAGATACCTTTTCCGCTGGCCATCTTAAACCCGCTTTGATTTGTGGTTGGATCTACGGAGCCATTTTGAAGACATCCAGGAACATGCTCATCTCTTGGGCCTGGGATTTTCTCCCTTGAGTCTGAAAAGCCTGAAGGAGAAAAGTCACCAAACATCAGAATGGCCTCCTTGTGTCCGATGTTCCCAGTGCTATGACCTCCCACACAGTCTTGATCTTCCCCTGCAACATTTTTGTCACTTTGCTCCATTTCTAAGATTTGATCCATGACAAGCTTTTCCTTTAGACCCAAAAACAGGGGACAAGGTTCTGCTGCTGTTTTATGCCCTGCTTCTTTGGAGATTTGTTCTGAGGATGAGCCTCCTTTTGGCTCGACTAACTTGGTTCTGTCTTTGGGTGATTTGATGTGTGTATTCTCATCGACTGAAAGAATTCTTTCATGTTCATTTTGCTTTTCAGCAGCTGAACTGAAACTGTCATCGAAATCAATACCCGAGAGAAGATCTGGGTCAAATTCTTTGTTGGCTTTTTGTGAGGGGATTGCATTGCTTTGACACTGTCGGTGTTGATCTGCAGTTTGGAATTGCGTAAATTCGAATTGAGTATCTGCTTCTTCCAAGAGCGTACACAAGGCTTTCACATCAGCTCTTTGTGACACAGTCAACTGACACTGAGAGTCCCTGCTGCTTGGGCCGTTTGAGGCAGGGTCTGAGTCGCTGGCCAACACATGAGTGATTATTCCTGCATCCTTAGTGCCGCTGGTCCTTTCGCTGGGTTGATGAGTAAGAGGCCTGTCACCTACAGTCTGTTCAGGAAAACATTTGCCCTTCTCTTGGTTAAATGACAACATTCCTGTTGCCTTATCCAGTGGTGTCTTGAATCCTGATGCATGGTCATAAGGAAGAGAATCACTTGTTTTCTCTGAACAGCCATTGAGTTGACCCTGCTGGAGTGAGTTGTTTACATGCAACTCATGCTCTCCGCCACCAACCACTGTGTCCTCTTCCTCAATGCTACGCATCGAGGCATCAGTTTGTCCTCCAGGTAAAACATCCTCTAGCTGTGCCTCCCTGTTTTCTCTGTGTGAAGAATAAATAGGTGTTATCCACGGTTGACTTGGAGCTGGTTTCTCTGGACTCAGGTGAGCAGGGGTTGCAGTCACATTGGTGATGTCAGCCACAGCAGACTGGAATCCGCTGTCACGGACTGTTCCCTCGATGCCCGAGTCATTCTGATAAGTGTCAGAGACAGGTCTTCGGTTGGAGATACCTGCACTGTCATGTGGGAGGGATGCTTGCTTTGCTATGTGCTTGGCTTGTTTCATGGCAGCCAGACAGGCCGATGGAGAGAAGTTGTCCTGAGGAGAATCCTTCACTGCTGTGCTCAGTTTCCCAGAGTTGATCATTTGACTTGAGTCTTGCGCAAAAGCCCAGCAGAGCAGGGTCACGTCATAATCCTGGGATCTGGAATGGGTAAAGGGAGGTAGATCTCGCTTGGCGGCAACGGCAGGGTCGTTCTGTTGGACTGAAGAATTTCCATCAACAAGTTTACTATTGCTGTTAAAACATTCCACTTCCTCCTCTGCCTTTAGTACCGCCTTACTCTTCAAGTCCTCTCCTAAAATGAAGCAGAGCACAAAACAAGATTTTAGCAAAACCTCAAATGGAAAAATGGGTTTTACAGAGCTCAAAATTACCTTGTGATAACGCCATCTTTAAAGAGTTTTTTTGTTCTTGTGGGTTTGTAGGCTCCACAGTGTAAACAAATGCTCTCTTTTTCTTTGTAAATCCGGAGTCTGGCTTTTTTGGAGATGCTACGACCAATAAAGAGTGACTTTGTGCTTCTGTCAAACTTTTGTTTTCCACTACTGGACCAGATTTTTTAAGACAAGAGGAATCCACCGCACAGGTGGAAATTTCAGATAAACTCAAAGGAGACCACTGGGTGAATCCCAGCTCTTTAGCTCTGGCAGGGCTTTCCGAGTGCAAAGACGGGGGGATGCTGCAAAGTTCCCGATCTCCTGTAGTTTTTCCTGTGGATGCATTCATGTTCTCGGTCGGTGGCCCCGGGGAGCTGAAGCCGCAGGCATTTGTTGAAATGATTTTCTTCCTCCTTAATATCGTCGTTTTTACTTTCCTTAGTGCTGAGCTACTATTGGAGAAAAACAGAGACGGACCATTTTCGGCCCCTTCAAGAACACTTTCGACTGTGGTTCGAATTTGTCCGTCCTCAATAGCATCCGGAACCTTCTGCCTCCCTCCTGTGTTGCAGTGGTTTGGTGAAGACGGCAGTGGGCTGAGGGATTCCGGATTCTTTTCGTTTTCAGGAGAAACAACATCTGTTGAATCAAATAAGCAACAACATTAGGAGCCATGGAGTGAATCACCAACATCCTCCTGACTAAAATGTAAGAATCTCAGGATGTGCAATATTTGCAATGATACGGGCAAATCGTAAATGGAGCCCATTTTTAATGAGACAAATACTGTTGACGGAGATACCATGATTGTTGTTACCAGGACCGACCAAACACAAAGCAAATTTTCAAAACACCTGCATCATAGATTGGTTCCTATTGATATGCATGCTTTTCTAAATGCTTGGTTTAAGCTGTCAGTCATTACAGAAAGAAACAACAAAATGTAAAAAGAGGTGAGACAATACCCTGCTGAATGAGGACCGGGTCATTTCTCTTTGGTGACATCGGTTCATTTTTTGATGCAGCTGCTACGGAGGGGAAAAGCTCCCGTACAAACTGAGGAAAATCACAAGGAAGAAAACATCAGTCTCAAAAATAAACCAGAAAGTACCTTGCAACTTTGAAGTTCAAAATATGTGATTGCTGCCTGTGTGATAACATTTCAGAGCGACTGCTTCATTTGGATTTCTTATCTGTTCACACAATTTAAGAACTGCAGAATCTCTTTGTTCTCCACTTAGTTTGGAAAGAAAAATACTTCAGCATTTGATTAAAATATCAATATCATTGTGCCTCTTTTCATGGCATGAAATCAATGCAATGCATTGTGTGGAAAATACCTACCACGATATTTTTGTCATCAAGGAGGCTCATTGGACGGGGACTGTCATCCTTTTTAGCTGAAACATTGAGAGAACACACAAGTAATTGAACAATCTACATGTGTCGCTGACATTAAACAATGGAGAAAAAGGAAAAAATACACTTTCTTACACAAAATCAGGGTGGATGGCAGTCCGGGTGGGGTATTTAGAGAACTTGTCCATGATAGATCAGAATGAATGTTAACGCCAAGGCTCTCAGATATATGGTTGGCATAGCTGGCCTGGGTCATTAATGGGACAAATCAAGGACATATAGTTATGCATTGTATGAAGAACTTTGATTTTCCCACAGTAAATGAACAATATCAGTCAGATCAAATATACTCACATGGGATTTTTGTGGGGTGTGTAGTATGTCTGTACAGATGACAAAAGAAATAAATCAGATGGTGATGGATGATTGCACTTTCATATCTGAGATAAGGAATATAATTACTTTACACTAAAGCTTACCTAGCCCTTTCTTCATACATTCATATTTTGAAGGTAGGACCCTGAAAAGAAAAGAGAGGCAGACTTTTAACTAATACATTACTTTAGTCCACATGCATTGTACAAAAGCATCAATTTCTAAAGCAAATAACAAGGCAAATAAAAGTTAAATTTAATAATATTATCATCAGTGTTTCTATTTAGCATTCAAAAATATTTCTTTCAGAAATGTATGTGGCACATAAAAAAGATGTCATATAACCAAACTGCAAATTTCCAGTATAGTTTGACTTACTCTTCTTTAGAAGTCTGAAACATATGTGGACTTCTTGATGTCCAAGGTGTTCCTTTTTCACAGAAGAGGGGTTGATATTTTTTTTAGGTAACCATATCAGAAAGGCTCAGACACATATTAGTTAGTTGGCATACTATACAGTATATATTTAACTAGCAACCAACATAGGTGACGAATAATTACCTTTGTCAGGAGTAGTGAAAGAAAGCTCTTCCTCAGTTTGCGGCGATAAAACATGTCTGTGTCTAAAAACCTTAGGGGTTGAAAACATCTGACTCTCCAAAGCAGTTTTGTTGAGTGGGGGTTTGAAATGTCCCTCCTGGTTCGCACACAGGTCATCCTGATCGGAGGCATTCCCCTCATATGTGGATGCTTGAGCGGTCAATACGTCGAACCAGTCGGGGTTCAAGGGTCCAAGCTCTAACAAAAAAAGGAACCATGTTTTAAACATGTATTTATTGATTCATATTAATGTGCTTTCCTACACTCAGGGTCACGGTGATGCTGGAGCCTATCCCAGCTGTCCACCCTGAGCTAGTTGTAGGGCAACACACGTGCAATAAATCAATATGATTCAAGACGTACCTTCAAAAAAAATCTTGCAATATTAAGTTAATTTACAATGTTTTTTTCCTCCACTGGTACCAAAAAATTAGGGTAAATGGCAAAATAGGATGCGCTAAATCGAGGGTATTACATCAGAGCTGTAAGAGAATTATAGTGACCATAATTATGCTATGTCTGTGGAGGCTCTCCAGGTCAAGGTAAATTATTGTCGACATCTTCTTGTTATAGCAACTGGACTTGAATTTCTTCACTTGAAGACGTTCCACCTCTCTTCTTCGGTTCATGTTAAAGGGAAGAAATTCAAGTCCAGTTGCCACGACAGAAAATGTTGACAAGAACTCATAACCATGCTATTTTAATAATCGATTTCGAAATAGCCGTATCATCGTGATCGACATATAAAAGATATACCATGTTATATTCAACATCTACGAAAGTAAATCATGTTTAATCCGCTGTCCATAGATGTACACGAGTCAAAGATTTCCAACGTGTTGTCTGAACTCACCTGTCCAGATGTTGTCTTTCAAAGCTTCGTATATGAACTCTGAGGGAAAATCCATCCCGGGCGACTTGGGTAATCTCGTAGCCCCCTTTCCATGACACACCTACAAGCTTGAGCTTCTCTCACAGGCTGTCTTTAAAACGGTCTGGTCCAGCGCTAGCTAACTTCACACTAGGACCCTTTATTAGCTTGTCAAGGAGCTAATGCGAATCACAATTGAACGTAATCAACGTAGCTAATAGCTAACTTAACTTCCATTGCTGGGGAATACATTTTAACAAGCTAGCAATCGTCAGGTTATCCTGCTAACTCACGCCACATTCTCACAAAATAAACCCTCTAAAGTATATAACTTTGCTTTGAGGATACATACCATGGCGACGTGCTAGAGTGCTAATATCCATATCCCCACAAAGGCTTTGACATGCTGTTCATAGCTATAAAAGCCGTTTAATACTGTAAAAAATGCTCTGACATGCAGCGTATAACATTCTTGCTAAGTTTGGGCAGTCCAGCGAGGCAAAATAAATCTCGCGCGCAGAGAGCGCAGGAAGTCACCGCGGCTTCAAAATAAAAGTCTTTAAATCAGAAATAAGAGACTTTAGTGGCACCGAAGCCACAAATAAATTTCAGATAACGCTAATAAAATTCGTTTTTATAGCAAATCATCTCTGAATAGAAGAGACTAACATGTAATGTCAATAATAATAATATTAATGTGGGAGCGTCTGAAATGTTGACCAATCAGAGGCGACGTACAAGCGCAGTCCCCAAAATCACAAATCCCCGCTAGATAAAAGTTATTGTTTTGGTATTATTTTATGTCAAACACGAATATGTATACAGTGCAAACTGTATATAAATGAAAAAAAAATGTAGCAATGGATAAAATTCATGTCATCAGTAACCCATGTTTGAATAACACAGTGAAACCATATTTATTGAATGCAAGCTTTACTTGTTTATTCATTTTTTTCAGTCTTTTTTTATTGCTGCATTAGTGTGTAGAACTCCAAAGTACAGTACATTGCAAATAAAGTACAATTTACAAGATGAGAGTCTGCACCGTTAGTTCTTCTGGGAGCTGTACATATTAAGTAACTACCTCTTCTTCTCAACACACCAGTCAAATCATAAATTCAGAAAAATACAATCTTATGAGTCTGTGTAAAGCCACTATCGCACTGTGTACAATTATTCTTTTAAAAAATATATATATATGTATATATATATATTTTTTTTTTCATAGACATTACGGTTCATAATACATACAGTTTGCAAGCTTGGCATGTTTTCAATAGATTAAACAAAATATATCTTTCAATCTACTCTGATAAAAGCACATTTTTCTCTTGCAAATAATATAAATATTTTGTCTATTTGCTTAAAAGCTGCATGGGTACAAAGTAGTCTGATGTTTTACGTGACATATCACCCACACATGAGCATTGCATGTAGGTTTGGGAGACAGTAGATTTGCAGCATACTGAAGTAGTTGAATATAAACAATATCAATAAGTTGGTTATCCATATTTCCCATCTGGGATGGTCGTCAATTTCATGTCACGCAGTCAAGCATAAACTAAACACCCGCATACACACACACACACACACACACACACACACACACACATACACACAAACACACACACACACACACACAAAACATACATAAAGACCCAATACTTTTACCAAGTAAGAAGTCTCCCTTCTTGTTTTCCAATGCTATGATAATAAAATACATTCTTTTATGATACAGTAAAAGTCTTCCACGTCTGTGAAGAATTGCACATTTTCCCTTGAAATTTAAAACAAAACTACTGACTTGCTTAGCTTTGGTATGTCGTGTGTTAAACGCAAAAAAGTTGTTGACCTCAGTAGCAATTGGTCGCTTTTGTGACAACATATCATATTAGTGCAATGAAAGTCCGACGGTCTCGCTCTGCATGCGCTTGAAAAACAAATACATTGACGCATGTGCAAAGATATGACTTTCTAACGATGTTATTGCCAAGAAAGGGCCGAGCGGAGCGCTTGTCGATCACTGAGATGATAGCAGCAACTTCAGACAGGACCAGAGGCGACGCATCGGACACCGCGCTCTCCTGGTAACGGCGTTATTCGCTCCCGCGCTGCCGTTAAAGAGTTGAGCCCGAAATTCTCGAGTCCGGAAGGAAAGCTGTGATGGCTCGATAACCCCGGGCTTGTCGAATCATATCCCGAATCTCCCCGTTGAGTTCCATTAACTTGACAGAGATTTCTGTCAGGTCCCGTTTTGTCCCCACCAGTGCAAAAGTTCCTGTCCGGCCCAGAGTCTGATGTCTGAAGAAAATGTTCAGTAGGGTTTGGATTTCATCCTCCGAGTGGCTGCCAAAGATATCATTCGGCCATGTCGTCCTGGAATTGAAATCAGTTTTAGTTTTTCTCAAGGAGATTTACAGTAGAAATCCACGCGTTTCTTACCTGCACTCGCGAATATAGCGGATGGCAGTGGCGAAGCCGTTGTTCTTCAAACCCTCAAGGACGGCCTGCACGGCGGCCTCCGACGAGCTAAAAGCGGGCTCAGTGCAAAAGCTTTCACGGGCGGCGGTGTCGTCGTTTGCGATCGAGGATGCGGCGGCTCTCAGGCAGCTCTTCAGCTCTGTCAGCTCAGCGGACATGTTCGTCAGCTGCGGGTCGAGGGGGAACGCGATCGTTAAACGACAGAAACAAAAGACGGCGCGGTTTTTTCCGAGACAGAATGAAACAAACACACAGCTCACTTACTTCAGGGACGGAAATAATGGCCTGGACCTGCTCGATCAGCTTACAGTAGGATTGAAACAGCAGTAACAGCTGAAAGTGGAGTTTGTAGAGTCTCTGACAGAGCTCCAGTTGCTAAAAAGTAAGCAAAATAAACATTATTATTATTAATGTGCTTTAAGTGAATTGTTTACATTGATAGGTTTTCAAAGTGGGAGACTGTGGGGCTTTGAATTCTTGATAAAAACTTGCATCGTCTAAGTTTCAGTCGGTTAAAGCGTCAACCATGAAAAAAACTTGACGTCTTTTTGTAATCATTTTTTTCTCTCTTTTCATTTTGGAGGTTCACACTTTGAAAACCTGTCCCATGGGATTGGAATGTGTGGGATATTTCTACGGGTATCCATTGATAATGAATTCACAGATAACTATTCTACGACTACGTCAGAAATATGCCGTCTCGGCCTGCAAGCGCCTACGGACTGCTTCTAACAACATAGAGGAATCAAATCTAATTTAAACTTACAGCCAGAGATTCCATTTGCTACAAAGCGAGCGTGGCACGGGACAGAAAACCAGTGAGGAGCAGAGAATTAAAGAACATGCAATTTCTTTTTCTTTCATTTCACAGGTGCTGAATAGAAAAGTTTTAAAAAAGTAGCTGGCGGGGGTCATTTTTCCGACATGCGTTAAGGGAGGCGGTAAGTGATGTGTGAAAGTAAAAGTGAAGGAGGGGGGGAGAGGAAAGAAAGAAAATGCAAGCAAAATTAACAACTGGCCCGCGCATTAGCACAAATGCACTCACATGAAATAGAATTTTGGAACAATCGGTATCGCTGCTCTTATTTGCCAATATCCAGCGACAACAGCGTCTTTTTTTCCTGCCCTTTAAATTGTTTTAGGTATTAAGTGAGTGGAATTGTTTTGTCCGATTAGATTGCAACTCAATCAAAGGAGACGACCGCGGAGAGAGGCGAAATGCATGGTCGAGGTCGTCCAGAATCGGATGTTCGATATGAAAAATCAGAGGTATCACTCACAGGGCTACAGTGTCACAGAGTAATCGAGGTGCAAAAAAGGGTACAGTGTGAAAAAAAAAAAAAATCAGTTTAAATGGAAGCTTTCGGGAGTCTCTTGAGGTTTTACAGATCGTGCGCCACTGCACTGGAAGAATCACACAAGTCACACAAAAAACAGTAACAACAACATATCATTTGGTGATTGTTGCCGCAGGTCAAAAATGAGTATTTACCTTTTCCTCATGCTCCGCCGGTTGATTCATCACCACTGGCCCCCTGATGCTCTTGGAAAAAGTGGCCTTGCAGTTGTTTAACCACTGCGTGCGACAAGTAACGGCACAATCACTCAAAGCTCGCCGGCGGGAGTTTAAAAGCAAAAAAAAAAAAAATTGATTTCCGTACGGTTAGGGCTGCCTCCTTTCTGTTGTTGTACGTGTCGAGATACTCTTGAAGTTCCAAAACGCTGAATTTCATTTTTTCCAGGAGTCCGTAAGTCATGATCTGGACAAAAAAAAAAAACGGTCAGTTTACCTGACATGTTGTTATAAATTTCTAACAAGCAGAAAAAAACAAATACTCACTGTGTCTGCATCCATGAATAGCGTTGGACACTCTGAACAGGCCAGCATTTGAGAGGATCTCAAAAACGTTGACCCTAATCCTCTCAGACCCTCACTCAGGTAACTCACAGCATCACAGGTCAGGGAACAAAATTTAGTCTGGATGTGCTGCAAAAAATGAAAAAAAAAAAATAGAGCATTTAGGTCAGGGGTCTCAGACTCACGGCCCGCGGAACAATTTTTGTGGCAAGCCGGAAATATAATCTTTGTGTTAATGTGGCCTGCACGTTTTTTCTCACATGCATTTGGGGAATTTTATACGGTGGGTTTATAAAAAAATAAATGGGCAAGGAAAAAAATAAATAAGTAACTTTGCTTCAAAATTTGAAATAAAATGATTTTTTTGATGGAAAAAAAGTGACATTGTTAAAAGATCTTTTCTTTTCTTATACCTATAAAAAACACAGAAACGATAGCAAAAAAAAAAAAAAAACAGGCAAAATTAAAAAGATCAGATTAAGAGATTTAATAACCAGAATAAAAAATAAAAAAAACGCAAAATTATAAAAAACGATTTAACAACCAGAACAGCCACCATTAGCCTTGTAAAAGTTATACCTCCTCTTACACATGCTACAAATCAATATTCTAATAAATTCTAGTTGCACATTTCGCCACAGTGACAAGATTTTCTCTTTGAGCTGAACAAAATTTTTAGGGTGTAATTTCATCACTTCTTTTTTTGATATTAATTCATCCCATGTATTTTTTTTAGAGGAACAGTTCATTACATATAAAGATTGGTATACTCTACCTGTTTACCTCAATTACACTAAAAGAAAGGAAATATTTGGACTTAGTGTTACCTCTATCTATTGATTTTACTGGTCCGGCCCCCTTGACATCAAATTAGGCAGTATGTGACCAAAATGAATTTGACATCCCTGACGCATACAATTAAGGGTAAAAACCACCAACGGTTTTCAGTTGGAAGAAAAAAAAATATGAAAGAAATGTTTTCCAAAGAAAAAGTGACCTAAGGTGAATTATTCTTTTCTGTCTTGTGGATATCTTGCATTAAAATTCATTAAAGCACCAGATTTAAAAGTTAAAAAAAAAAAAAAAAGTTGAACTTGAAATTTCATTGTACATCACTCTATGCTTTTATTTATTTAGAATGTGTACGAGTTTGTTATAACATAGGGAAGACTTAGTGTTACTTCTAGCTATTGATTTTACTGGTCCGGCCCCATGTGGCCCCCGGACCAAAATGAGTTTGACACCTCCAATCTAGTTCTACGCCGATGTTGTAAATTAATCAGACCTTATCGTACCTGAAACAGCGAGGTGAACACATGGAAAGTGTAAACGGCACAGGATCCGTCCGAGTCAGCCACCAGCTGGTTGATGTGATTCCGCCAGGCCTCTTCAGCGTCGTCGCACACGGCCGGCTGGAAAGCGGCGAGGATTGCCGAGAAGAAGGGAGACGGCAGTGGGGAGGAGCCGGACTCCAGCAGATCGTCTCTCTCCTCTTCCGCGAGACTAAACAAAACAAAAAAAACAAACAATTTAGCATCTCACATTGCATTTTTAACTTTCTTGCGTCCGGCTCGTACCTTGGCAGACAGCCGTCCAGGTCCAGCTCTCCTTTGTAATAACCGTCCGCCGCCAAAGCGTCGCCGCAGTGAAACTCAGGTGGGAGTTCGCTGATCCTTAACAGTGCGTTTTCCTCCGGGACATTGGCGTCTTCACACTCTTGTGAAAACTGTGGGCAGAAGAGAATTTTTAATTCTTTTTTATCTTCCAAGAAAAAAAAAAAAATCATTATAATCAAGAACTAATGCAGAGGCTACATGCAGTGAAAATTATAATTATTTCCCACTTTTATACAAAAGTTTGGTGTTAAATGGATACACTAACCTTTTAACGGCACCCTATGGATACTCCTTGAGGTATTTTTTCTTTTATTTGACAAATTAAGTGTGCATGTGTCGCGCCAATCGACAAAAGACGAATTGAATCGGATCGCCAATGCGGTCCGGCACACTACTATTATGGGTCAGGCAATGTGTACACCTTTGTCGATTCATCCCCGGCCCCACTTCCAACATGCCAAGAGTTTTAGTTGCCAACCCGCGGAGAAGGTATACACATTGCCTTAAACGGACAGAAACAGGGAGAGGAAGAAATTTTCTTTTTCTATGACCCTTACATCCCAGGTCAAGATTTGCAACCATGAAAAGGAGACTAACCAAGAGAGTTAAGAGATGCCAAATGGGGGTTTGGCATGCAACGATTCGCCCATGCTCTACACTAAAGAGGGGAAATACAGAAAAAGTACACCGAACACAGACTGAGCCCAAAGTGCAAAATAAATGCATCCAATACATTTCGCAAGACACTTGCAAGAGAAGCTCCTATTTGGCTAAATTAGTAAAAAACTGCAGCATCGAGGATTTAGTAGTTCCCAGTATCTCGGACACTCTGAAGCCCTTATTCACCCGCCGCTTCGAGTCCTCTGGCAGCTGGGCCTCAAAGCTAACGTTTTTGGAGCTCAGGGGAGTTGAGTTGGCCGAGGTCGCGTTGCAGAGGGCCGGGGGGGAGTCCATGCTGTCGACCTCTGGAGTCGGAGAGAGGCTGATCATCTGCGAAAGAGGCAAAATGTACCGTTTGATATCCTCTTGTGCATTTTTAAATTTACACTGGAGGGAAACGCTTCAGAAAAAATAGGCTCCCACCCACCCACCCGGTGACTGTACATACAGGGAGTACTGACGGGTTGACAAAGTGGGGACAGCGGGGAAAAGGGGGGGTGACAGCTGTGCAGACACATGGGCTTCTTCAGGGGCCAACGCCCTTCTGCAGTTGTACTAAAGATCAGCCTTATTAATAAACAATCCATTCACAGAGTTGCATTAAACATTACTAACAGTCTTGTGTGGCTCTGCCTCACCTGTTATCAGAAATAAAAACAGTAATAATAACATAAAATTTGTATTGATATTTTCACTGGCCTGTGCTATGAATATATTTTCTGTATGATTCCAATAATATTTAACAATTACTTAAGTAAAAATTATTAATAAACAATCCATTCACAGAGTTGCGTTGAACATTAATGATAGTCTTGTGTGGCTCTGCCTCACCTGTTATCAGGAATAAAAACAGTAATAATAACATAAAATTTGTATTGATATTTTCACTGGCCTGTGCTATGAATATATTTTCTGTATGATTCCAATCATTTTTAACATTTACTTTGGTAAACATCATTAATAAACAATCCATTCACAGAGTTGCATTGAACATTAATAACAGTCTTGTGTGGCTCTGCCTCACCTGTTATCAGGTACAATTTCATTGTACATCACTCTATGCTTTCATTTGTTTAGAATGTATATGAATTGTTTATGAAATAGGGAGGGTGAAAAGAGGAATAAGGTACTCTTTTGAGCTCTTACAATTGCCTCACCAGCAATGAACCTACTGCCACTGGTCTTGTTAGTTTAAGACTCACCCATTTAGAAACTAGACAACCAAGTATTCAGATTTTGTTATTATTCATTTATAACTGCATCTTGTCAATCTAAAGGAAAATCTGTGCGCGCTTGGGTCCCCGATACTTTAGTTAGTTTATCGGCACATAAACAGAGATGGAACTCACAAGCTGCGAATGGGAGAGCGTCTGGCTGGCGGTGAGGGAATCCACCTCTGAGGACTCGTCCGAGTCTTCCTGGGTGATCTGGCTGAGGCTCGGCATGCTGCAGGACAGCTGGCTGTCCTCCAAGGCCTGCAGGTCGCTCTGATCCAGGCTGTCCACCGAGTGCCGCCGCACACCCCAGTTGAAGTTGTCCACGGTCTCACCCTGGGAGAGCGAGGGGACGTTTGGTCATCGAGCGGAGACGACAAGCGACGTAAGCTAATCTCTGGTGCAAACACATGCACGCTCGTAACATACACACACACACACACTCATGCAGCTGCAAACCCCTAATAAACAATAATACAACTCTGCATTGAAAAGTAAGATCAGGAATTTCCCGTGTTGATTTGTTTCCATTTGGAATATGATTTTTTTTGACAATTTTTGCAATACATTTTTAAGGGAATTTTCTTTTCTTTTAAAGCAAAATGCATGGACAAAAGGCAGAATGTGACAGTTAAGGAACATTGCCACTAGATGGCGCTCATATAACAAAATTACAAGTGAGGCGAACATTCTCCTATCAGAAAAATGGATTACTTTATCAATACAAATCATCATTTTCAAAAATTGATAAAAGTTGAAAGGGGTCAAATGTTCTATAGAAGTTAGCGCCCACAAATGACATTATTATAAACAGATTACCAATGATAATAGTAGTTCCTAGAGGAGGTGTCATGTGTTTACATGCAAATCAGGCTTTTTTCCATTTTCACTTGTCACGCATAATAAACTCGCACTTAAAAAAAAATATATGTCAATTTATTTTTGCTTCAAGCAGACTTACAACCTTGGGGTACACGAAACGTTATCCTTCCGTGACATGTCAAAGTGGATGCCGGCAAATATTCCTCTGCAGTGTGAGTATATTTTATAAAAATACCGTATAAAACTGAACGAAACAACACTCGCCCGACCTGCGAACGACTGAAAACTCCATGGCGTGTATCATTCCATGCAATGAAATCTCTGCTGCCGGGATAAAGGTTAAAGGAAACTTACCTGGAGCTCCTAGATAGCATACACAGAAAAGAAAGAAAAAAAAAAAAAAAAGAAAGAATACATCAGCGTGAGAATTCCCTTCGGTTAAATATACCTTTCTTTTCTGTTCAACATCCCAGCCAGTAAGTAGAAAGTGATTCATCTGGCACCCACCTCTCCGTCCTCAAGCTCCACGTCCAGGAAGTCGAAGTCCCTGAAGACCCTGAACTGCTGCTCGGACGAGGTGTCGTCCGCGTTATCCAGTTCCCGCGTCCCGTCGTCCGAGGACACCAGGCTGGGCTGGTGCTCCATGAGGTCGAGCTCGCCGCAGCTTGAAAAGATGACCTGTGTGGATGTAAGAGGGGATTAAAAGTGAAAAAAAGTGGACGGGGTAAAGTTCAGCACGAGGAGGGTTTAAAAATCAGCGCCTCTTACCGAGGGATTTTTGGTCAACCCTACTTCTTGGCCGCACAACGATAATACATTCACCAATTTCTCTCGTGTTCTTTTCTGGAGAGCGGAAGGAAAAACAAAAAACAACACATTTTAAAATATCCGCAGAGCAGAATCACTGAAAAGGCGGCGAAGCAACTCCTCACCTGCGAGGATTGAGGTTTCTTCCAACTGACCGGCACCAGGACGTTGTTAGCCGTGGACCCGGAGGACGTGGAGGAGGTGCTGCGGGTCACCGCCGTGGTTCTGCTTTTCCCATCTTGGCCCAGAGAGCCCCGCAGGTCGTTGTAGCGTCGCCCGATCACCGGCGTCTACCGGTCCGGACGGCACATGCGCAGACAGAGAACCCCCCCCCGATGAGCTCCCGTCCAAAAAAAAAAGTGAAAGCGTCTTCCCGCTCAGCTGATCCATCACCCCACCCCCTGTTTTGTTTTTCTTTTTTTTTTAAACCAAACTGCAATCATTACGATTCTAAAAACACCCAAGAAAAGACGGTCTCCCGGGAGAGGTGAAATTCACGTGCCGACCCGGCTCTTCCCTCGAACTCTCGCCGATGCGCAAACAAAAGGCGGCAGCAAAAAAAAAAAGGGGGGGGATGACATCATTTCCTGCCATTCATGAACCGCACAAATAGCTCTCTGTTCAGTTCCCACACACGCAACACCCGTATCTCTGACATCACTTTAATGCACTCTGCTGCCCGAGCTGAATTTGTTTACCGAGCGAGATTTCGAGCCAATCTCCCGGGAGCGGGTTCAGGGGCAGAAATATCAACATTGAGGAAAGGGAAGAAATGTTTCCTTTTTGAGTTTATAAAGACAGGGGAAAAAAAAAAGTTTAAAAAGACTTCACACGGCCTGAACACGCGGCACACCCTGGAAAATACAGTGTTTTTCCACGTGTTACAACAAAGAAACTCCCAGGAAAGAAAGACGGAGAAGTAATCTTTAACCTCGGATATGTCAAAGTGGAAATCCAGGGTTTTCCCGGGCAGGGCCTTGGAGGACTGGTCCCAGATGCGGCCGACGTCCTCGTAGGAGAGGTCGCCTTGCGGGCACGACGGCTGCACCAGGCTCGCCGATCGGGAGACCACCAGCTTTAGGATGTTCAGCGCTTCCCTCCAGTGGATGGTCTGGGAGCCGGAGCAGACACAGAGAAACGCATGTTTTTTTTGTTTTTTTTTTAAGCTAAGGAATAACCGTGAAGACCAGCGGTCCCCAAACTACGGCCCGGGGTCCGGATACGGCCCGCCTCCACATTTTGCCCGCCCCTGAACGATACCAGAGATGCGTTATGATTTTTTTTTTTAATTCCGGCCACGTCGTCGTGATTTGAACATGCGTAAAACGTAACATTCCACTCCACCCTTCGGCAGTCTGTGCCTTATCTGAAACCTATCCCTCAAAAAAAAAAAAAAAAAAAAAAATCCTGGACACACCCTTGTCTAATAACACGGAATAATGGTAAAAAAATTAGGTAAGAGAATAATAGATTCAAAATGCTGGGTATTTAACCTGGTAGCTGAATTTAACTTGTTCCTTAGTAAATGTTAATTAACTGAGTTAATGTTCCTTGGTCTTTTTTTCTGTGAAAAACTTGAAAAGGGTTATTTGGTTATTATTGCTTTCATAAAAAGTCTTATTTATTTCATTGATAATGTTATTATTTATTTTCTGTTTTTTTTTTTTTCTGTCAAGATCCCAGAAAGGGTAAATTTTTGGCTATGTTTGGCTTTCTGGATTAAGACACCTCTCCGATCATCACACTTTTTGTTACAAACTTCGGCCCTCGCAGAAAAAAATTTGGGGACCCTGAGTGAAAAAACTCCCATTCTATTTTTAGAATCAGAGGTGTTACGGTAAATGGGGTTGTCGGGCGCTGAAGGAAAAAAAGGCCTGCAGCGGTTTATAGTTTGGGCGTGTCTACAAATTTACTGCCGCAACCCCCTCCTCCCTTTTCCTCATGTAGTTACATTTGAGAGGAAATACAAGAGTCAGACGATGCCTTAAATTTTCCATCAATCACGTTATTTTTAGCCCGTCAGACGTTTTAAGGGCCGGTCCGAAAAAAAAATAAAAAAATAAAAAAAAAATCGCACCCTTTTATTAACCCTTTCGGCGCTCACCTGCACAAACTTTTCGATGGTCTTGAGCACCTCCGCGTTGAAGGGTTTGGCCTGAATGCCGCTCAGGTCCATGTGGCTCAGGAGACTGTAGATGATTTGCAGAAGGGTCTGCTGCATGCTGGGGAGACCTTTCTCCAGCAGCTGTTTAAGCACAGACACATTTTTTTTTTTTTTTTTTTTTTACGCCTTTGAGAAAAAGTAGCAGTTGCAATTCGAGCGCACCCACCTCCGCCATGTACGTGACCAAACTGAGCGTGATGTCGGAGAAGGCTTCGTGGAGATACCGGCACACCACGTTAACCCACAGGAAGCAGTTTCTGGTGTACGAGTGGGTTTTGTACAGGGTCATCACGTGAGCGAGGTTGGACAGCTTGTCGCTCTTCTCGTCCAGGCACACCTGCAGACAAGAGACAACATCTTTAATTGTGAACCGGTGAGATGGGAGAGCGTCATGTTTGGTGGTGGAGTGCGACCTGCGCTATCCTCTCGGCGACATCTTGGCAGAAATGCGTGGGGCCGTCAAAGTTCTGCACGAGATGCGGGAGCAGGCAGAGAACATTCAAGGGAAATCCTGATGATGAAATACAATGTAAATTGGTTAAAAGATCACAATAATTCACAGAGAGAGGGCAATCTGACAAATATGTCCGGTTAGGTAAATAAATCAGCATTAAGGAGGGTATCCTGAGCGTGTCAGCCTTGCGCTGACCTCTGAATGCAACGATACTTTTAAACTTTCAGGAAATGTTGTTTTTTTGAAGGGTATGCACACCTGACTTATTTTACAATAACAGCACAGTATTTTAGGTACAGATGTTCAGGTATACGGCATGGAAGGAAATAGAATAAACATCCTTCAACAGGAATAACAAATGCCCTTCATTCAAATCTAATCAGAATAACAAAATTATGGCATGGGACATTTTACCAGAACTTAGTAAGTAAAATGTCAAAGGACACAAATAAAATAAAATAAAATAAAATAAAAAATAAATTAGATTAAATTGAATTAAATTAAATTTGTATTTGTATTGTGCTGAATTGTATTGTATTGTGCTGTGCTGAATTTAATTCAATTCAATTTAATCTAATTTGAATAGGATTTGATTAAATCAAATACAATTGTATAAAATTAAATTAATTTATTTTTTGATTTAATTGAGTTTTTTTTAAATTTTATTTAACTTACCATCAGTCTTTATCACACAACTGAGAATACTATATTATGTAATATAGTAAATACAGAGAGTTGCTTTGACAACAACGACAAAAAAGATAAAATGTATCATCTGTTAACGTTAGCGTCTATGTGGTAACACCAGACCGTACCTATGGCCTGCGACGTGTCCACAACGGGGACCCGTGACACAGGAGTGAGCTGCCAGAAGAGCTGAAGCGTGAGGTCGGTGGTGGACGAAGAGGTGAAACCCTTCAGCAGCAGCTGCTGGAGTCCGGTGAAGCTGCTCCACTTCAACTGGCCTTGCAGTTTCTCCAGCTTCTCCCTGTTCTCCTGTTTGTCCAGCGACATGTGTCCCAGCAGCTTATTCAGGAGTCTCAGGGACATCTGATACTCAAACTCGAAATCGGACTCCATCAGTGACACCGCCACCCAGAAGATGGTGGCGAGCAGGTTGGTAGGATGGTTGACGCTATTCGGATCGGCGACGTTGTCTTTAGATGAGGACGGGCTGCGGGTCTTGGCGAGCAGCGCCTGTTGCTCGCAGGCTTGAATGCGGTCCAGCGTGGCGCTGCGAGGCGGGTCGGCCCACCTGTCGGCCTCCCCGAACTTTTTAGGGACGGAAGAACTTCTCTGGTGCCGGCTCTTCTCGTCCCTCCGGAGGTTGAGCTGCCCGGTGCTTTTCCTGTTGGACATCAGCTTGAAACTGGCCAGGAAATCTGGAGACGTTGCCCTGGAATTGAAGAAAATGATTATTATTATATAATATGAATCATAGTTATAATTGCATTATTAAAAATAATCCAGAGTATTTCAACAACAAGGTGATATGACGTCTTTTGATTGAATAATTTAGCAATCTAAAATGTGAAGCTAATAATGTATTGCAATAGCATGTATGATGAAATTATAGCTTCAATATTCATAATAGCAATGCTATACTGATACTATTTATACTTATTTCAAGTGTAATATACCTCATCTCAGCATGTTTATAAGAGCTTCTCTTTACATAAGCATTACTGATTACCCCAGTTGCACATTCACTTTTTTGTATTGCTTATTATTCATTATATTTTGCTATATTGCGTAGCATATTGTTGCACTTTTTACTTCGGCGTGTAAGAATTTTAAAGTCAATAACAACTTGTACCATAAAGCTTCAACTTGGTGAGATAAACACTTTTTGACCACATGGCTATAACTTTTAAACCTGCAGCTGGATTTGAGTGACTTTTGTTTTTATTTCTTATACCAAGGAGCAGCATTGGCTGTGTTTCTGAAATTCAATAATGTCTATTCTATTCTATTCTATTCTATTCAACTAACATTTTCTTGTACGCTAGTGAATTTCATTTCAAGAATTTCATTGCGCAGGAACAAACGTTTTCCTTTCTGTGCATACGACAGTCTCTTTATGTCACTTAAATTCGCAGATTCAAACTGCAAGATATGGGCAGGCTAAAGAACAACTGTTGCATTTTTGCACAGGAATTTAGTTTAGATATCTCACAAAAACAAACAAAAAGGAAGGGGTGTCAAACTTATTTTGGTCCGGGAACTAAAAAATACATGACGAATTAATATTAAAAATGAATATTAAAAAGAATTGATGAAATTGTATCCCAAAAATATTGTCGAGTTAAAAGAGAAAATCTTGTCACTGGGAAAATTTGCCACCATAATTTATAAGAAAATTGATCGGTAGCATGTATAAGAGGAGGTATAATATTTACAAGGCTATTCTGGTTATTAAATCAACCTTTTTAATTTTGCTCATTTTTTTTGCTATTGTTTTTTTGGTTTTTATAGAAATAAGAAAAGAAAAGATAGTTTCAACAATGTTACTTGACATTTTTTCATTAAAAAAAATCATTTCTTTTTCGAAAATTTTGAAGCCAAAAATACATTGCAAAGTTACTTTTTCATTTTTTCCTGGCCCGTTTTTTTTTTTAAACCCACTGTATAAAACCCCCAGATGCCTGTGAGAAAAAACACGCGGGCCACATTATCACAAAGATTTGATTTCAGGCAGGGGGCCACAAAATATTGTCCCGAGGGCCACAATTTGCCCGCGGGCTGTGAGTCTGAAACCCCTGTTCTAAAGTTTTAAATTGTTCATTTATTATAAGAATAAAAATAAGAATAAGAAATAAGAACAACTTTATTCATCCCAAAGGAAATTGTTGTGCCAGAGTTTCAAGTAAAACATAACAATAATAAATAATAGTAGGAAGGAGGGAGAATGAGAAATAAGAAATACAAATAAAACTATAAAGTATCTAAAAGGCTTATGGTTTACATGGGTATTGGAGCAGTCACTGCTCAAGAAGAGTTCCTGAATTTACAGAACATTTACGTCGTAATATTTGTGAAAGCCCTTCGTTCGCCGTCTTTCTTTCAGTCCTGTACCGTCAATCCGGTTGCATCCGTGTTTTTTTTTAACTCATTTCCCCCAGACGTGAACGGAGCGGACACAGACCTTGACAAGAGGGCCATGAGGTCGTTGTTCTTGAGGCATTCGGCCAAGTTATCCACCACCGATTCCAGTGTAAGTAATACTTCCATGACGTATCCCTGTGAAGCAGAAGACGTGACAGGTGACATTTTTTTTTTTTTTTTTTTTGTTAATTTATTTGAAAGGGACTGTGCACATTAATGAACATCCATTCAGACGCATCTAATGCTAATTGCTAATTGCTAATTGCTAATTTACATCCGGAGTCCCTCGGCAGGTAACTGAAAGATACGACAAGACATAAGAAACAGCAAGAGGTCATTTTAAAACTTTTAAAATTCTCAAGGCTCAATAAATTGTACTTTTTTAAAATCTTACATACATGGAATGACATTGGTTTTCTATCAAAGACCTTTAACGATTTTTTTAATAGAGTGATTCTATGGTTTTGCATGTATTTGCATTGATCTCCACTCCCTGACTATATTGTCACAACTAACCTTCAGTCCTCCCCTTTCAGCGCATACCTCCACCTTTTAATTTTAGCTTTATTTAACTAATGCTATTGCACTTATCTAGACCTTTTTTGAGCCACGGCACATATTTTACATTAGAAAAATCACACGGCACACCACCAATTAACATGTCAAAAACATTTTTTAACAAATTAGAATGAAACCGTAGTCTCAATTTACTTTGTGTGAAATCTAATATATCTAATATCTGTAGATTCGTACTTTGTAGCAAGCTTTCACTGCTTTCTCAATTGTCCTGGTAGTTTTCAACAATGCTGCCTGTTTGTTTACGCAGTTACAAGTACTTTTTATTTAAAAATGTATCACGCAACGCGTCACTAATCCCTCTGATACACAGATACACAGGTTAATTCACTACCCGTTACCATCGAAAGGGCACGCTGCCCACATAGACATAGGAAGACACATTATTTACGTTGGATAAATAATTTTCGGACCAATCAGGTGAAAGTGGAGACTTTTCCACGGCACACCTGATGATATCTCACTGCACACTAATGTGCCGCGGCACAGTGGTTGGGAAACACTGATCTAGACTTTTAAAGATAAGATAAGATAAGATAAGATAAGATAAGATAAGATAAGATAAGATAAGATAAGATAAGATAAGATAAGATAAGATAAGATAAGATAAGAACAACTTTATTTATCCCGAAGGAAATTGTTGTGCCAGTGTTTCAAGCAAAAACATAACAATAATAGATAATAGTAGGAAGGAGGGAGAATAAGAAATACAATAAAATATAAATTGTCAAGGTTAGAAGCAACCACAGCGACGTACACACACACATAACGTGAACAAACCTGGACTTCCTCTCCGTGCTCTCCGACCACTTCCACCAGCCGCGAGAGCAAATCGGACACGGCCCGGGCCGAGACGGGCTGCCGGAGGGCTCGAAACACCTGAAAAGAGCGTCCGGCGTAGTGACGCGATGAGCTGCACAGGGCCGTCTGCAGGGCAACGTCGCTGAGCTGCTGTTCCAGGTGAAAGTCTGTCAGAGAAGAGTGTGTGAATGGCGGCCGCCCTTGAGCAAGGTGTTTTTGCAGCACGAGACATCACCTGTGCAGGTCCGGATCAGGAAAACGTTACCTGTCTTGGGTTCTTTAAATGCAGATACCACGTGCCGAAGAAAATTTGTCAGCTGCCCGGTGCTTTTTGAGTTTAGGTTTTTTGGGGAAATGTCTTCGTGACTCCAAAGCGGGCCGTGTGCTCTGCAAAAGAACACGTAAGTTGGCAGCTGTGCACGCCTTCATTTTCCCATATAAATGTAATGTGATTGTATTTGTGTAAAAATACAATGTGATTATTACTATCAATCGCTACACTGTTTTACTATTAATGTTTCATTCACAGCACAGCAAAAGTATAATATACAGGGCTGTCAGAAAATTAGAATATTGTGATAAGGTTCTTTATCTTCTGTAATGCAATTACAAAAACAAAAATATCATACATTCTGAATTCATTACAAATCAACTGAAATATTGCAAGCCCTTTGTTTTTTTAATATCACTTATTAGGGCTTACATCTTAAGAAAACTCAAAAATCCTATCTCAAAATATTCGAATATCATGAAAAAGTCTTTTTTTTTTTAAATTGCATTACAGAAGATAAAGAACTTTATCACAATATTCTAAATTTCTGAGTCCTGTAGATATATAGCATGGATAAAAAATAGATTGCTTAAAATTGAAATTAAATTTGTGATACATCAAAAACCCCAAAAAATAAATCTGACAAGAAATATTGTTTTCCTTAATGATGGAAACCAATGTATTTCTGCAATTTTATAGAATTCTAGATTTCAAACCTTGCAGTGGTCTCCGCGGCAAGGATGCTTTTAATTATTTTTTTTTACATTAATAATTGCCTTTCATTTGGGTGCTGTTTCATCAAAAATTGAATAAAAGCAAGTCATCTACAGTCATCTCAAATTAATTAAACTTAGTTGCAATAACCTGATGTCGCCACTAGATGGAAATATATCTGCACCATGAGATATATATATATATAGATCACCACGGAATTGTGATTTTGTTTTGTAAACAACATGCAAAATATATTGTCATGACCTGATTTTTACACATTTCAGACCTTTCCAGTTGGCACGCCGTTTACCTTGTCATTAAAAACTCTATGAGCTTGTTGGTCCTCTCGTCCGTGTCGGCAGACGTCGCCAGCTCCTCGGCCTCCTGCGAGATTTCGGGCAGGTTGCCGCTGCTGCCGCCGAGGCTCAAGCTGGAAGACGTGGATGACGAACTAAGGCCAGAATCTGGCACCGGAGATGCCTGACCCTCCCTCAGGAAGTCAAAACCACCTAAATGAAATAAATAAACAGACGACAGAGAAACTGCTGAATCTAGATATTTAATACAAACTCAAATGTTTCTTACCGTAAAGTTTAAAATCGGATTTAATTGCTCATATCAAATGTAGAGCTTTGAAACCGATCCATTAAACGCACGCCGTATCTCAGCGTTGTTCATTTCTAAAAAAAGCGTGTCGTGTTTGGGTTTTAATCACCGTATCGATGTTTGTTAGACACGAATAAATAAATAAACGAAAAAGAGGGAAGGGTGGGGCTGAAAACTGGCCTATTGGTGCCTTAGCAGATGGCTTCGTTTGGGGCTCGAGGATAAAAATAGCGGCGTGGAATGCTTTAATCAAGACCTTTGGTGCCGTCCCCTGCTCCATATTGCTTTTGGAAGAGGATCTGAATAGTTTCTGTTCCGATAAGACACTTATCTATCCACTGGCAGGAATGTAAGCCATTCTCTCCTGATGTTCAAGTCCCTGACAGGCCGGCTAGAGAAGCAGAGTCCAAGGCAACCGTGACTGGACTCTGGTCTCCATTATGCGGACGTCTTGTATAAACATGAATATAAAAACACTCAAAAAAAAGTCAAACTAAACACATGGAAAGAAGTACTGATCTTACCAGAGGGTAAAAAGTCCGGCTGGAGACTTGGCTTGCAGGTCAGCGTCTTGGTGCCATTGATTTCGCGCGTCTGTAGCAAGACGGATGCGATTGCGCGAAAGTTGCCGTTGCGGGAAAACGTGATGAGCAGGTGCAGGAGGAGACGTTTGCTGTGCTCGAACACCTCGGGACGGTAGTGATCCATGCCTGGGGCGTAAAGAATAAAAAAAGGAAACTAATTCAGGCCTACAAGCGAAAGCAGTTACCCCGTTGTCATCAAAATACCTATAAATAAAAAACAAAATTGAAAAAAATTGAAAAATCATGCATTTCGGATAAATAACAAATAATAATAATAATGATAATTATATACATACATATGTACATGAGTCAGTAAATAATTGAAAACATAATAATAATAATAACCCATACATACATGATACATATTTCCATTAATTAAATATCAATAACAAATAACATAACAAATAAATAAATAATAATTACAACAATAATAATATATACATGCACGTATGAAAAAATACATATCTCACTTGCATCACATCTGTGTTTATAAATGCTGCAAATGATTTAGACCATTCAAAATTTGTATACAACTTACCTAAAAATAAAGCATGTAATAGTAAAGGGAGGTGCATGGCCCAGTCCTCTCTCACGCTGTGGTCTACCACCATCTCTGTCATGAAGATGACTGCTATGTTACACCTGAAATAAAAATGGCAAATAGATAATAATATTAAGAAAATAAAAAAAAATGGTCTGAATAAACCCTATCTGCCTTTCGGTACATTTTTAAATATCCTTACCTGTGCAGGGGTCCTCTGGGGGTGATGGTCTCGGGCAAAAAGTCCACCAGCGGAGCCCAACATCCTCCACTGAGCGGCATGGGAAGAGGTTGGGGCTTGTTGGTTTCTATGACGACCATCAGCCAATCGGCATAAGGCGGCAGGGGTTCACCTAAACGACAGACCGATTTTATTCATTTATTTATTTCTATGTGCCTTACGAGACAACTGCGTGGAAGACCGTAGATTTAGAATGACATTTTCAACACGGCCGTTTAAGGATGAGAAAAGTCCCGACTGAATTCAGGTCAGGAAAAGTGTTTTTTGAGTCGGTGTTGGCGGCGCAGACGCCCCAGGCTCAGATCCTTTTTATTCCAGCGCCAGTTCCCCTGCGGGGCCTTGAATAGCCGCGGGACACTCTGCTCTAGTCATCTATTATCCATTGACACCCTGCTGGTCACCGTCTTCCTCTCCAACTCCCCGCTCTGTTGTGTTTCACGCTCCACGGACAAGAAATGTTTTGTTTACACCGCACGGAACCCAAAACACACTCACTCTTATCTTCGTCGTATGATCCCCCGGAGCTGTTGCTGTAGCGCGACTCCAGACGATTGTGCGCTCGCATTATGTGGCCGAGCCTGCGGCCAGAAAGCAAAAAAAAAAAAACATCACGTTCGCTTTATCGCGACTGAAAAAAAAAAACATTTGTGGAGTTTTTATTAAACTCCACATCGGACGGTTATACCTGTCTTCGTTTTCCTTTGCCGTCTTGGTATCGTCCGTGTCGGGATAGCTCTCTTGGCCGGCGACGACAGTATTGCAGCTAGAATTGGTGCCTAGAAAAAAGCGAGAAAAAGAGCTCATGGAAAATCAAACCGAGCATAACGTCAACACCGGCGCTGAATCTACCAGTGTTAAGATTTTGTGTGCTTTTCCAAGTTGGTTGCATTTCCTGTGCGTTGCAATGAAATGTTGGTTGCATTTCCTGTGCATCGTGTATTTGCAAGTGTATTTGCAGTCCCTATGTCCTCTATTGTAAGTCGCTTTGGATAAAAACATATGCCAAATGCAATGTAATGTAATGTAATGTAATGGTTGGCCGCTAAGCGGGTCAGGAAACATTCGATTTCTTTTTTTGATGGCGTTTCCGAGCGATAGCGTGATGAAATCGGGGAGCTCTACACGGTGAGACTACAGTAGCAGCGTCCGTGGTGTGTTTGTCTTGGAAATAGATACCTGAAGCTGCAGCTGAGGTTTTGCTCGTGGCACTAAAGCGGTAGAAAGGAGGGCTGTCGCAGTGCTGCACCACGGGGTTGACTGGATCCGTCTGTTGCAACTCAAAAATCAAATCCTCCATGGTTTGCATGGTATTGTTTCGACATAAATAGATCACCACCTTCTTTATCTGTGCAAAAAAAAACAAAACAAAAAAACAACAGAATATGAATATATGGCGGAAACCTTTTCCCCGGAAAACCTTAAATGATGCCTCTTACGTACATATGGCAGAAGGGTGGTGTCGCTGCTAACGCCACACAGGCTGATGAGAAATTGCAGTGTCGTTCTCAAATTGCTGTTCCACTTTTCATTGCTGACTAATGCATTCCAGGCATTTTCCATCTCTGGTCCAGGTAAGTCGTCTCCATACTGACGGGGAGGGGTTCAAAAACCGAAAGTTGTTATCTGCGGTGATCTTTGTATTCGCCGCCTGTGGACTTTTCTTTTTACCTTAGCTGTCATGAACATGAGGTTATTGAGAACCAGCGACGTGGCTTGTAAGGAGCCCCATCCGGAGCCCCTCAGCTGGTGGGAAACGCCCGCGACCGTCCCCCGTCCCAACGCTTCGAAATCGGACGCGCAGGTTTTGAAGTCTGGGAGGTGCAAGCCGCCGTCCACCAGCTCGATGTTGGCGAGCCACGGCAAGAGGTAGGTCAGCATGATCTGCCTGCCGTTGGGATGGGTGGTAGGGAACCTTTGGCTCACCTCTGCAAGGAGGAGAAGTAGGGCAACCCTTAGAATTACGCTAAATAGCGAGTGCACGGTTGATATAAATCAACACAATTTGGAAAAAAAACGAGCGAGATAACTGGTAATACGAGCAAATGCTAAAGGCGCCGTTTTTGTCTCCACGGGGGCACGACAAATTCAGGAAAAAACTCACCTTTGATATAATTATTAAAACCGGTTCCTACAAATTAACGCCTAAAATGGAAAAACTCACATTGATTCAAACGTAAAGCAATGCCCAATTAAAATTACGAGAAATAATAACATCCTAAATTTACTGATGTGCCCTCTTGAATTGATGATTGAATTTACGATTTATCACTATTATTATTTATTCACTTATTTACAGGAGGGTATTTAAAGTATATTTAAATCTACTGATGTGCCCTCTTGAATTGATGATTGAATTTACTATTTATCACTATTATTATTTATTCACTTGTTTACAGGAGGGTATTTAAAGTATATTTAAATTTACTGATGTGCCCTCTTGAATTGATGATTGAATTAACGATTTATCACTATTATTACTTATTCACTTATTTACAGGAGGGTATTTAAAGTATATTTACAGTATATTACAGGTATATTACAGGTATATATTACAGGTATTTACAGCATATCATTTTTTTTTGTACTTATTTTTAACTTGTTAAGCATGTAAATTGGGTGATATGGTATCATTAATGGTAATGGTAAAAACAATGCTATTCCATTTCTTTTGTAATTGTATGTAAGTTTGCCGAAGGAGTGGGGGCGGTGTATAAAATCTCGCCTAGGGCACTACATCGGCGCTTGAAAGAGGAAAGGAATGTGGAAATGATCTCACGTCGCAATATCTTTTCCTTTTTTTTCACATTTACTAATGACTAAATGATGATCTTCAGATGACTTAATAGCAAACCCCTCTGTATTTGGCACTGCTCACACGTGCTGATCTTGTGACTCCCCGCTTGACACGCACTTGGGCGCTAAATGAATGCATCATCTTCCGAAGCTACGTTACGAAACAGGCGGTTTCAGACACAAAGCTGATGAAAAATAATTTTGGTAATGCTGTAGTGACAGCATATGGCTTCATTTGGTCAGTGGGTGTGTCCATCCGTGGAGAAAGTGTTGGGAAAGTGGACGATGAAAGCCACTTGGGAAAGATGCGCGAGCTGTATTTGGTGGGAAACCAAAAGATGATGACCAGCCCATGAGAATTCCTCCTTCAAAATGGGCTACAATGCGCGCATTAAAAAAAAAACAAAAAAAAACACGCAAATCCAAATGATATACCAGAGAATAGAGGAAGTGTGAGCTCGGGGTACATCCTGGCGAGCTGGCTGGAGAGCTGAGGCAGGGAGACGCTGTACAGAGGTGGCAACGGGCCGTGGGTTCCGTGAAGGATACCGTTTGGCTTCTGTTCCGCAATCCTCTTAGAGTATGCAAACATCTTAGCTTCAAGGATCTGTTTGGCGAAAAGAAAAAATAAAATAAAATTCCCGTTCGCACTCAAGTTAAACCTAATAATCCGTCAGGGTGTTTACTTCTCACCTGCATTAGCTGCATTGAAATCTCGTAGATATCCCTGTTGGTGTCGGAAGCCTTGAAAAGCACCAGATTCAGCAGGGTCACTATATCACACGGGTAGTTTCTGGGAATAAAGGACAAAAAAAATTGTTTTTTCTGGCGTAAGGTCCGCAAGATACCGTAGTGTGTTGGCGGGGGAGAAGGGTGAAATACCTGCTTCCGCAGACGGTAGCAAGAGCTTTGAAGCAACCCGACGCCAGCTGGTAGGAGCCGGTGTAGCAGCGATCCACAGCCCAGTTGAAAAGGTTGACCTGGTCGGCGTTGAGCTCCAGCAGCAGGATGACGACCTCACACCCGAGCTGGTGAACCTGGGAAAGGACACGCATTCATTCATTCATTCATTCATTCATTCATTCATTCATTCATTTGTGTATCATCTACACTGCTAACCAGGTTGCAGTGGTGCTGGAGTCTATCCTAGCTATCACTGGGGTGAGAGGCACGGTTGATCACATATAGACGCGCAACCATTCGCTCTCTCAATCGTACATCTGGAAAATTTAGGGTCTTCTATGGCCATTTTTTGTACTATGGGGGGAAACCGGAGAAAAACGGAAGCAAACCATGCAGGCGCTGGGCAGCAACATGCAACCTCCGGTGTTGGAATAGAACCAGGGACCTTCCTGCTGCGGGGCAGAAATGCTAACCACAGTGCCGCCCTATTACATTCTCATTGGTTCACTTCCTGTTTTCAGGGATCACCCATAGTCCAGTCTTTATATTCATGACTTTTCATGGATTTTCACCTGTTCTGAAATATCCATGGGCTTAGGACGGGGGTCGGCAACCCGTGGCTCCTGAGCCGCCTGCGGCTCTTTCATCCTTACACTGCGGCTCCCAGTATTTAATTGGGGTGTATTTTATTTGTGTTAGTTCATTTTTTTAATTTTAATTCAAAATTGGAAGATTATTGTGATCTTGAAATATTAAAATAAAATTATATTTTTATTTTTCGACGCTCAAAATTAACGTCACACTCACGGCAGCCGGTATAGCCCCGATTTGTAGATGCTGTGTGCAGAAGTTCAGGAGAGGAAGTCCCTTGAACACGTAAAATAAATATTCATGGAGATATTTTGCAAATAATTATCTTTCATTGTTCACTGACACAGTGATTTTTTTCCCAATCTATTTCTGAAATTCAGGTCAAGGCTCCGCTACACGCTCTGAAAGCTCAAAATGTTCAAAATGAGTTCATTACATAAATAAAATTTAATTTTCTCTGTAGTACTTTGTGAATTTCAGAAGCAACACACTACACACTTATTTATACAAAGTGTAAACGTAATAAAAAGCAATATATACAGTGGTATCTTTATTTTAGACGTCAAAAAAAAATTGCGGCTCCCAGTGTTTTCTTTTCCGTGGAAACTGGGTCCAAATGGCTCTTTGGGTGTTAAAGATTGCCAACCCCTGGTTTAGGATAAATTGTTTCCAGTAGCTCTTTATATCTTTAAAATGTTCATTCATTTACTATCTATAAATTTGAGTTAAAATAAAAAAAATCAGTTTGGAACTGATTCTAGAATATTTGTAATATTTCTTCATAATACTGTGTCATCAGTGACTTGCGCTGAGGTTCATGGCAGGTGAGGCACCGACTTCATCACAATCAGATTTACAAACATATGAACCCTAAATAGCAGCTTATTCACCATTTTATTGACAGCAGTTAATGGGTTATTTTTAAAATCTCATATCAGCTTTCTTCACATATGCAAACTGTAGCACAAAAAAAAAATTGGTCTTCTTGAACAAAAACATTGATAACTTGATTATACAGGTTGTCCTTGTCGTCCTTCAGTAAAAAAATACGTTATCACTGATCAATATAATTTCATTATTTTTTTATCTCTTTCCAAGATCGCCTGACTGCACGTCACTGTGTGTGATTTTAAAGTAAACAGAAATTAGTTTTGAAGATAAATTTCAGGGGTCACCCGTCGATGGAGTCAGGGACCAATGGCTTCCGAGCACGTCTGCGTCATTGTAAAGGTGAAGAAATCAATTTAATCAGATAGCCAACTAGTTTATCCGCTTCTACCATTGTAACCGAAAAGATGGCGAAAAGAAAAAAAGAGGATGATTACAAATTTACATTTGTATCTGCGGTGTAACTAATATGCGATGATGAAATTGCATCGATGAAACAATCAAATATAAAGTGGCACTTCGATAAATCCATGCCGCACCAGAGGTTGCATTAAAAGTAAGACATATTTAACTTATCATTATTAAAAATACTACATGGTTCTTAATGAAATACAGGACTGTCTTGGAAAATTAGAATATTGTGATAAAGTCTTGTTTAAAAAAACAAAAATTACTTTTTCATGATATTCTAATATTTTGAGATCGGACTTTCTAGTTTTCTTAAGCTGTAAGCCATAATCAGCAATATTTAAATACTAAAAGGCTTGCAATATTTCGGTTGATTTGTAATGAATCCAGAATGTATGACATTTTTGTTTTTGTAATTGCATTACAGAGAATATATCAAAATATTCTAATTTTCCGAGACAGTCCTGTATATTTAGAAATATTTGGCTTTTAAGGCTCTCCCAGTCAAAAAGGTTCCTGACCTCTGATATAGAGGAATACAACAACTGATTCTCTCCTTCGCAGGCTTGGGCAATTTAACGTTACCAATGAACCTCCTGCATATTTTTGGACTGCGGGAGGAAACCTGAGGGAACCCACACAGACACTGGGAGAACATGTAAAGTCCACACAAAAAGGAGTTTGGAATCGAACCAGTGACCCCTTGCTGAGATGAAAAATAATATGTTCATCGCTTCTCGCCGGTCTAAATCGTCAAGGGGAATTGGTCTGGTTTCTCTTGGCTAAATTTGGGTTTCCAGATGTTGGATATTTATAGCAGCCACTGACCGAGGGCGATCGTTCGGATGTACATCCGATCGGACCAATGGAAAAACGCAGGGAGCCAAGACCTGGACCATGTAAACAGACCGCAGGGTCCTGCCAAACGCAAAAGGCTGTTCTTCACATCCAAAAATATTCAGCGGGTGATTTTCTTCATCTTTTAAAGTGAACGCGGGACCCCGGCACGCTTTGGGAAACCTCAAAAACAAGTGATGTGGCTCGTTGCGGCGAAGTAGTTTTCACCTACCCGTTGATCCTGGCATGCTAGAATATTATCCAGCCACTTATAGAGGTATCCATCGGGAGAGAGGCCCACGTTATCGAACACCGGCCCGCAGCACAGCACGGCAGACATGGCCTACAGTTTGAAAATTGGAAATAAAAAAAACCAAACATATGGTATACTGTTCCTAATTTTTTGCTTTTGTACATTTTTTGAGGTAAACAAATCCACGAACAGCCATTTCTTGGCTCTTCAGAATATCGTCTTTCCTAGCGTTTGTCACTTGTGGCTGCAGCGTCAGCCTTTCTGCACGCCGAATCTCCACGTCTTTTGCTGTATCATCGGGAGCGACGTTTGCGAGTCTTCGTATTATCGTCACTTTTCACCATGTGGCCATACTGTACCGACGTAAACAGACCTTGTGCGTATTGTGCATTGTTGGGGTAGCTGCCATGGCACATCTTCATTCCTGGCTGCTCGCGATTCACTCTCGCAAGCCATCATTCAGGGCCATATAGGGCCAACCGGGCACCCTCCAAATTTTTTGACTTCAAGTGGATATTTATTTTTTTCTGCGGCCGCGCTGACCCGCCTCCATCGCAGCCGGGCTACGTTTACACGACCCAGAACGTCTGGGATTTAGTGGCTCTTCAGAACATTAACTCTGAACGCAGGCAGAACTTTCCGCTGCATATACGACGCGTCAGGTGGAGGGGACCCAACGTTTGGGCGCTTGGGTTTAGAAATTCCGTTTCTAAAATTCCTTTCCAACTAGCAAAATTTAATATAAAAGTGCAAAATTAGACCTTTTTTAAACATGTTGTACCCTGGATTTACAGTTGTATGCCGAATTATTATTCTCAACATTTGCAAAGAATTATTAGGAGAAGCAGCGAAAGGTCAGTCACCTTTAAGGCGCAGTACTGGTATCTGGTGATCTGGTGGTTCCTATCGCTGTAGCGGTCCAGAGGGGTGAACATGATGCTGAAAGGACCTGCCCACTGGCTGAAGAGGATGAAGAGATGATGCCTCAGGCTCTGCTGTGGAAACAGGAAGCGCCTGTGGTGCACTGGCGGGTGGAGACAGTAACCCCCGTTATTAGCCGGCGTTGAAAAAAATTAACTAACTCAAGTGTTTTCTCATTTTTTTCAATGAGACTGCGAGCTGTTGCCGGTGTCTGATGGGTATTTTTTTTCGTGGAGAAAGCTTGGCAGACAAGGAGTCATCACCTGTCCTTGACTGATCGTCCGTTAAGCTGTTCTACATTTGGAACTACTACTTGGTTGACATCCAAAGAACACCGTCTTATGGTGCATGCTACGCTAACCTTAGCCTGTTATGTAATCACAGCTCCTGAGCACGGAGCGATGTCTAAACGGATGCATTGGGAAACCGCATAAAACGAACGCCAGTTATTTGTGGAAATTTCAGTTGCACAGATTTGAGCTGTAAAGAAAAAAAAACGTCCAAATGAGCGAAATTTCCGACTTGTGGGAATCGTTTTTCGGCTACCTGGCACACACTGGATGAGGTTGGCCACCATGGCGCTGAAGTGAGCTCGGATGTCCTTGAGGATCTCTGCGTCTTTGTCATTCTCGGCCTCCAGGAGCATCCGGGTCATATCCACGTACTCCAGGAAGAGCGCGCCCATGGCGAGGGTGTCGCGTTCCAGGGCGCCGTTCGTACTGCGGCGCCCAGGACGACAGGACGGGTCAGCCGAGAGGGATGAGGAGAAAAGAATTTCACACCGTCGAATTTCACGCCGCTGCTCACCTGTCGCTGATAACACCCGCGTCGGCGAGGAGCTCAAAGATTCGGAGCAGCTGCAGCCTCAGGAGGTCTCGCCGCTCACGTCGTTTTTTGTTCTGAAAATAAAATATTCCAAAACAATATCTAATTGAAATAAAGTCCCAGGAGGAATATTAAAAAGTCTGGAAAAAAAGTGAAATAACCTCAGGTCTCCTTTCCAATGCCTCTTTCATGAGTGGATGAAGTTCCTCCACCAGTTCCCTGTTGCCAGACAGAAAGGTATCAAAAATCAAAAACCTCAGAGGACAGCAATTCTGTTTGTTTTGTTTTTTTTCCACATGAAAAAGCTTTTAACCTGAAAAAAATTTTAGTCGCCACTTTTAATAGCCAGAAAGCAACATAATGATCCAGGGACTAGCAAACTTTTGCTCAAGGGCTGCATTGACTTTGCATTGCATTGACCGCATTTGAGACACGGGCCGGGTCAGCACAAGATACGATACATATATAAAAGAAAAAAACATTTGTTAACGATACATATCAGATTTGTCTGACATTTGTCTGAACATTGTCTGACACTTGCTTTGAAAATAAATCCAGCCTGGTTTTGAGGTGCTCTGACTTTTGCTTGCATTTCATGCACATTCATGTGCGTCCGTATGTCTGCAGTAAAGGCTAAATCACAAAGCAATGTGTGTTATTCAGCTCAGGAAAATTCTCAAGTAGCTCCAAATATTAAATAATTTTCTGTTTGAGCTCCCACATTAATTGATCCAACCATTCAATCATTCACATTGAGTATGACTTCTGTCCCAATCTTTGGCGGGCCGCATTAAAAAGACCAACGGGCCGGATGTGGCCCGCGGGCCGTAGTTTGCCCGCCCCTGCAAAAAATCCATGGGTCATATCTCATTTGAATTCGCTCCAAAACAGATCAACATCGACTTAAATTACAAAAAAAATGACAGTAATGACTTCCAATTCACTGGTTGTTTTTTTAAGGGAGATAAAAAGTGCATCTTTAAAGAAGAAAATCTCTCTGATATACCTGAAAATAAGGGAATTGGTGCGACCAAAGCCCAGGACTAATGACTCTGTCAGCTCGATGCTCTCTGCCCTCATAAGCGGAACCAGCTGCTTGAGAAGCCAAGCGACAGACGGGCTCCCGATAACCTGGGAAAACACACAAACACACACCGTTCAAGTTGGACGGGCCTCTCATCCCGAATACCTTTGACTTCGAAAAAGCAAACGTAGATAAAAAGGCCCGCGCCCTTGAAAAAAAATACACTGACTTCCTGTCCCAGTCAGATAATAGCTGCTGTGTAATCCGAAGCGTTGCGTTTTTTGATGTCGACAGGTTCTGCTGACACCCGATCCGCTGCGAACAAAGCTCCGGTGGGTTGAATAAGGCCAGACGACGGGGCACGGGGGGGGGTAGAAGGATACCTTGTTATCGTAGCCGATGCTGTTTTCAGACGTGGTGGACGTGATCTCCGGTGTCGAGGCTCTCAGATGGCCGGGACTCATGATGCTGGGCTTGGCCACTCCGAAGCAAAGGATCAGGTAGTTCCTCCACAGGATTACATAATTGTCACCACTGCCAGAGTTGCTGGTCTTCTTAGTGTTAACTGGGTTACTAGTTTATCAAGGAAAAAGAATGATGGAAGTTATTACATGTAGTTAAAAACCGGTTATATAGTGGTGGAAAATACAAGTTTTTTTTTTATGCATAATAATGTACTAGCATAACATGTTCACCCCCCACAGGAAATTAGCAGGAGAGGATCAGTTAATGAATGGAAATAATAATAAAACTGGCCAAAATGTATCTAAATGCACCACCTGTTGCCTTTTCATATTTATTCATTTATATCATATCTTTATTTTATTTTGTTTAATTAATATATTTATTTTTATTTTTTGAATTCTAGCCTTTTTCTATATCATATTTTTTATTTCAATTTTTTTAATTTTTTTTATCATTATATATTGTAATCCGCACACCACAGCAAATTCTTTGTAAGTGAAAATCACTCTGGCAATAAAGAATCTCTGATTTTGATTCTGATGTGGATTTTCAGAGGGCTGCCTGCCCAGGCTGCATGGAAAGCGCTACAAGACAACTGTAAATCTGACATGACTTGACTTTTGTCCGTGACTTCCTATGGGTCAAACTTTGGAGGGGGGGGATCCTGTGTCAAATACCCTCAGCAGAAAGCTGAAAGTGAATAGATACAAATAGCGGTTTGCTACTGTGGAAGGTCATGGCGTCCCGTATGACCCCTTCGGGATCCGACGCTTACTTTGGGTCGACCACGGGCATGAGCATCTGCATCCGGGTGAAGGCGTACGGCCAGGCGTAACTGAGCGCAGTGGGGCAGTGCTTCGGCAGGTTGTCTTTCCTGAGGAGGCTGTAGATGCACAGCACCCACGGGTCCTTCACCGACTGGGCGAAGATCCACACGTGCGACGGGCTCCGGATGTCGTAATGGCTGTTGACCAGCAGCGCGTTCCCCTCGGCGAGCCACTGGAGATCCACGTGGTGACCAGACGGCATGGCGGCCTGTGAGCGGGAAGGTTATGATATTATTAAAGCACATCCTTCTCTGACATTTTAATTCCCACAATCCCACAATCGAACAATTGAAGCTCAAATGTTGGTATCTTAGACTTACACTTAGACAGACTTTACTGTCATTCTGTATGCAGCTGACGTATGCGGAACAAAATTTGCTTTGCACGAGCATCATCTTTACATTATCCAGATGTAAAACACAGAAAAGTGCAAGAGTATAAGGTGCAAGTTGTAGATGTAGAGTACGTATTTGCATACGATGAACAGCAGCAGTTTTATAGCATTTCAGTTAAAGTGAGTCATATGAACAAGGGAGAAAAATCACAGCAGTGAGATACAGTATGTATTTTCAGATATATGACTATATAGATGTGTAATTGATTGACAACGGTGCCAGAACAAATCTATTTTTTTTTAAATATTATATTATATTATATTATATTATATTATATTATATTATATTATATTTATTATAAGACAAGATAAGATAAGAACACCTTTATTAATCCCGAAGGAAATTGTTGTGCCAGAGTTACAGAAAATATAACAGTAATAAATAATAAAAAGAAAAAGGCAGAATTAGAAATAAAAATAAACTATAAACTATAAAGTGTCTCAGTGAAACTATAAAGTGTCTTAGTAAACAAGTGATAAAACTATAAGTGTATTAGTAACAAATGAGGTAAGGAGTGCACAATAGTATGATAAAAGGAAAAATTGTAGTGTAGCTGTTATAAAATGAAATATTGCACAGTTCTGAATATTGCACAGTGAAATGAAATATTGCACAGTTTATATTATATCATATTATATAATATTATATATAATATTATATATTATATTAAATTTAATTATTTATTCTTTTTATATTGACAGATTTTGCTGCCCAGAAACTGGAAATCACATGACCTACAAAAAAAAAGGCATTCAAATTCATATGAAAATAAATAAATCATCCGGGACTGGAGGTCCCTTCCGGGGCCAAACAACTTACTGTGTCCGATACTGCGACGTTTACAAAACTTTCCAGGATCATGGGGCTGAGCTGGTCCATGATCTCAATCATCGGTTTATCGTCATCCTGCGGCCACACACACACACACATACACACACAAGAATCAAGTCACTGTCATTATGGCGATGATCTAATTCGTTCACACCCAACTTACCTCAGACTGTCCGATCGTCATAAAGACGCTGCGTATCTCCTTGAGCACGGCGATGGCGAGCCGGCGTGTGCTAAGCTGACAGGAGCAGAGCAGGACGAGCGCCAGGCCCTCCACGGCGTGGAGCACCGCGGAGTGGGGGCCTCGCTCCGCCGGCACCTTCAAGCCAGAAGTCGTCTGCAGCAGCTGCGAGACCAAAATAAAATCCAACGTGATCAGACTGGATGGGATACAACTTTTGATTTTCATTTCGGTGAAACATTTAGAGGTCATTCATTCAGACCTCTGCAGTGTGAACCTTAGCCGTGTCGTAGCTCTTCCCGGGCACGGTCATGGTGAGCTTCCACTGCGTGAGCAGCTGCAGAAGTAATTTGAGCGACGTATCCAACAGGCCCTGGTGCGTGTCCTGGACCTCTCGGAGCAGGAAGTTGGTGAATCCAAACAGGACGTCGTCACGCCAATCAGGGAAATCCACTAGCAGGCTTTGCAGAGAATTCTGAGCGATGAGCCGCAGCTCGTCGTCCATGTGGATGGTCAGTCTAGCAAACGAGATTTAAAAAAAAAAAAAAAGAAAAACATTTCAACAGGCACATTATATAATCTAGATGACTTCATTTTTCTAGCTGATTGTGCTTTGTTTTGACAAACAACATGCAGCAACGTGCACCGCTGACTGGCTTATAGAGCAAGTGTCAAGTAAAAGCTGTTACTGTCATTTTCCCACTCCCACCAAGATACCGTACATTTTTTTTCTAAAGTTCCTTAACCTTTGTGTTCTATTCACTTCCTGCACCCTTTGCTCCCGTTTGGGATCCAACTGGCTGCAAAAGGAGGGAGAATCTGTGCATGTGGATTTTTTTTTTTTTTGATTATGAAAAATAAAAGTTAAATGCATTTTAAAAGATTGAGAGGAATCCCAACATATTCACATATATCGTCCCGGCTTTTGGGCAAAATACTGTATCCAGTGAATGACACATTTAGAATTAATCAGCGCTCTATCTAAATTTATGTTAAAAAAAAAAACAAACCAAAAAAAAATAGGGCGAAATACTTCACAGGGTGAATGACACGTGTAGAATTAATCAGTGCTCTATCTATGTAAATTTATGTAAAAAGCCAAACCACAAAAATATATACATAAAATAGATAGCAATTGAAAAGGAAAATAAATTAAGATGATCATTGGCTCATTTTCCTTGGAGTAAAAAATAGAAACGGGTACATTTGACCATAACAGCATGTCAGCCACACAAGTTACATCACTGTTAACTGCGTTGCATAACTGGTATCTCATAGTGATATTAACACACACACACACACACACACACACAAAATATGCATATACAGTACGCACTGTGTGTATATATACATATGTATACATACACATATACGGGGATGTATATTGGGAATTTGCAGTCCTCCGGTGTTTATGCAACCTGACTAGCAGCAGCAGAGCATATTGGCTGAGGCGCGTGCTATGCGTGCCACGTTTTGTTGTTTTGTAAATAATTTGTCAAGAATGTTAAAGAGGAACAGGAAGGGGGCGGCTTCCTGTAACCAGATGTAAACTCTGACCCCCCGTGACTCTGCTGGACAGCGGCGGGGAAGTATCAAGCCGAAAAAGCTTCTGCAAAACTGATTTATTGAAATGTGATAGAAAGGAAGTGATTGCTGTTTGGCCTTGAAAGTAAAAATACCAGAAAATAGGTTATTCGGATAAAACAATTTAGAAATCGGGTTTCCTAGAAACAGCGACTGACCGAGACAGAAGGTCAATGAGCTCCGACTTCATCATCCCATCAGGCAGGATACGAGGAATTGCAGCGACGCATGTCCGAAACAAGTCGATCTTGGGCTTCCTTTCACCTCTGCAACAATGGAAGAGACGACGGAGCCGATCACAAGGAATACTTCTCAGTGCCGCGAGGCAAACGAGAGCGCATGTGACGTGCGCACTTACGTGATCATATCCTCGGGCTCCTTGTTCAGCATCTGCGCGTTCGTCATCATCATGCAGCGTCCCACCTCCTTGTCCAGGTGTCTGAGGATGTTGTCTATAGCTTTACGTACATGATAATAATACTGCGACATTCCTGCAGAGGATGACAGGGCCTCATATCTCAGTTGGATGTTAATTTTTGCAGACGGGCGACAAAAGAATGACGTTTTCGACGTTTCCCCATCACAATCTTGCCCGGCTCACCGATGACCTTGGCCTCCTCGTCCGTCAGAGTTTTGCTTAGGTAGGTCTTCTTCACGCGGAGTGTGTTCCCGGAGGGCAGGGTGCAGCCGGTGTTGGGCATGGGAGGCTCCCCGTCCTTCTGCTGTAGTTTATCTGCTATGACCAGGAACGCTCTGAATCCTATGTTCATTCTCTGTGCGACAGAGGACATTTATTATATCATCAGGGAGAAAGACAACGCGATCGCAAATGCATTTATAAAGGAAAGGTCTAATACCTCTGGGTTCAGACTAAATGCTTTTGCGGGTTTTCCGACGCAGAGAAGATCAAAAATAATTTCTTTCATGGCGAAATCCAGTCGTTCCTGTAAGAAAAAAAAACAAAAACAACGGATAGAAATTTGATGAATTCCCTGATGTAGTTTAGAACATCTCGAGAAACTTTCGGTAAGTCGCTTGGTTTACCTGCGCGATAAACTGGATGATTTTGACAAAAATGTTGAGAGGCATGTCTCTCGGTACCACACTGCGCGATCCTTTGGGGAAAAGCGTCGTCACTATGGTGTTGAGGCGGCTGCGGACGAAGTGGAAGGATTCAGCGAGTGAAAAAAAATGAGTTAAAACAGAAAAATACACAGGGTTTTGGGGGGATTTAAAAAATCCAGCTTGGATCTGAGTTGGGATTTTCATGAAAACACAGTCTGTGCAGAAGACAACTTTAATTCGTTTTTTAAGTCAGGTTTATTTTGAACCTGATAAACATCTTTGAAAAGTCAGACACAACATGTCTGGGATTTCTTCTATTGCCTCAGGGGCTCAAAAGTATATCTGTAAAAGCGCCTGGTGCGAATGATCCAACAGGTTTGCGAACCAGTAAAAACAGCAGCAAAGAAGACTATTTATTATAATTCCCGCATATTTCTGCCAGAGGCTATTCATTTAATTGAAAAGCAGGAAACTGAGACCCACTAAAAGCAGAGAAGTCCTTATTCCTCCTTGAGGTGAGTTCAAAACACGAGGCAGGAGAGTCAAAAAGATTTTACCCCTGTGTCGCGGTGTTGCTCTCGCATTTGATCCTTATCATGTAAACCCACAGAAGACGATAAAGGGACTCCAGCGCCACACGAGCCATCTTGGGGTCCCTGCTCTGTAACGGAAACCATAAAGAAAACGTCGGCGCCCATTTGCTTTTGAAGGAAATGTTCGTCCGACCGACCGCGTTACCTTCAGATTTGAGAGGCAGTTGCTGAGGAAGACGTGCCACCTGTTGAGGAAAAATTGCTTCTGGCTGACGCAAAGGAGGCACGTCACCAGCGGATAGAAGGCCTGTGTGGAGAAAAAGCCTTCTTTTATTTATCATGTTGATTTAACAGAGTCAGGTTCACTTTCCTGAATTCCTATGCCTTGATGACTCATAATTTCATACAGAGATTCTTTTTTCAAGAGATCTTGAAAGAAGATATTTTCTGCCTTTCCATGCTGACGATGCATCGCTAGTGATTTATATGATATCATAACTGATACCCCTGTGTAGACACTATCATAAACAATGGGTGTTTACTGTGGTTGTCTAAGTCACTGTATTGTACTCTGACACATTGTTGAATGCTTTGAATTCTTTGTATCCTTTGAATCCTTTGAATCCTTTGAATCATTTGAGCCATTTGACTCATTTGAATCACTCTAATAATTTGATTAATTTGGATCATTTGAATCCTTTGCATCCTTTAAATCCTTTGAATCTTTTGAATCTTTTGAATCATTCGAATCAGTCATATCATTTGAATCACTCGAATCACTCAAATCATTTGAATCACTCGAATCACTCAAATCATTTGAATCATTTGAATCATTGGAATTATTGGAATCATTGGAATCATTGGAATCATTTGAATCATTGAACCATTTCAATCATTTGAATCCTTTGAATCCTTTAAAAACATATATTCTGCGCTGTTTCTCTTTCAAGCACCAATGCGGACGCAGATATTGCACAGTGACCTTGACATGCGTGAGGTTTCGCAGAGACCGCAGGCATCCGAGCATGCAGCGGGGGGTTGCCGGAGTGAGACGAGGGGGTGGAGAAAACAAACAGGCCCGTCGAGGGGTGACCTTTTTTGTTTTCCACCGGGTAACTAACCAGCGAGTGTTTCTTTCTGGCGGACAAGTCCAAGGTTGTGTCGTACAAACTGTCCACAAAGTTCTTCAGGCAGGGAACATTCACCTCGTTCTTCACGGCCTGGAAGAGCGTCGAAAAAGAAAACATTATTGGGGGTGCAGTCTTGTTTTCTAATGAAAATAAAGAATTCCAATATCTTTGTTGTAGGATCAAAAAAAAAAAACAATTACCGCGGCAACTGGAACTAAAATTTCAACAAAAAGGCCAGCCAAGGCGTGCTTGATGTCCTTGTCCTTGACTTCCAGGAAATACTGGGCGCATTCCTGAAAGAGAAAGTATTTCAAAGAACATGACCTCAGAGGTAAACAGCGTGATGCTCCATCCATCAATGCCGAGTAGAGGGAGTTACAGAAAAACAACAAAGTAGTTTAAAAAATGAGACAGAGTGGCATTATAGCATGTAAACAAGTCATTTGAAATTATATAGAGTCTATCTAAATTTGAGTCTGCCATAAAACTGACCCCTGTCTAAAACTGTCTTAAAATAAAACACGTTCATTGTCCATAGCCTCCATTTTCCACAATTCATGCTGATCATGTTATCAAAGAAGTGACGGCATCCCATCATTAGATTGGCGTGTAGCGATTTTCAACAAGTTGAATTGAGCGATAAGAATAAGAATAAGAATAAGAATAAGAATAAGAATAAGAATAAGAATAAGAATAAGAATAAGAATAAGAATAAGAATAAGAATAAGAATAAGAATAAGAATAAGAACAACTTTATTCATCCCGAAGGAAATTGTTGTGCCAGAGTGTCAAGTAAAACATAACAATAATAAATAATAGTAAGAAATTGTATAAACAGTATAAAAAAAGGGGAAGAATAAGAAATACAAATAAAACTATAAAGTGTCAAAGTTACAAGCCAAAATGATCCCTAAATGTCCAGGAAGAGAAAAGTTGATGAAGATGGAAGGCTGTTTCAAGAAGATGGGAAGGCGAATACATGCTTGTGCTTCAAGGAGGAAAACCACTATGTCTGTTGTGTTATGTGTTATGTTGGTTGTCAAAGTGGACAATCTACATCGGCATTTTGGCACTAAACACGGAGCTAAGTATGCCAAAATTAGCCTTCCAGAATAACAAGAAATTGTCCAAGAATTAAAAGCCAAAGTGATACATATAAATTTGCAGAGACTCTATTAAAATGCATATGTAATATTTTGGATTTGAATGAATAATAAAGTCAGAGTTATCTAACGTTACGGAGTGTTTACATTTATTTTACATTACATTTGGTTACATTTAGTAACCATTATGCTGATGCAGCCCTTGGTGAAAATTTTTTTTGGAGTTTCAGGAGTCAAGAGTTTGACACACCTATTTTACGTAATCCAAATATTAGCCGCACAACTATCTATTCAGATTCCAGCTCAAGTGAGTCCCCAAAAATTCATATCTTTGCTCCCCAAACAACACACATATTATAACATAAAAACCCCATTCAACCTGGCGGTTGCGCAATGCCTCACTTATTAACATAACGAACCCTCTCGACTTGGACCGATGCCCGAGCCCAGCCCCGGCCTGACTGGAAACTCCCCGGAGACCTCCAGAGATGAAGAAACCTCTCGGATCGGAGGGTGAAATGTCCTCGAGGAGAAACGTGCCATGACAAGATCCGAGAACCCTCACAGACGCACGACCAATGCTAATGCTCAGAGTCTTTTGGCTCAGATAAGCTACTTTATGTTGGATCAGTGTAGAATTTAAAATCGTTCCTCTGACCTATAAAGCGCCATCATATCTCAAGGACCTCTTTGAAGTCTACCGCCCCAGTCAGAGCTCTACAATCCCGTCTTCTGTGGATCCATCTTCGGATATCTACCCCACTCTCTGTTTGAAGATAGTCTTAAAACCATATTTTTTTGAGAAAGTTTACAGTAAGCTAAGGCTAACCCCTAGTAATGCAACCATAGGCCTAGTTTGCTGAGGGATGCACTTTTATCCTATCATGTCTGTGTTTGAGGTGTGGCTTGATCTACTGCAGTGGTCCTGTCAGGTGTCCAGCATTATTTATTTTGTAAATATTAAAGTTGTTCTTGTATCTTATCAGACCTGCTCTACATGAAAAGTCCAACGAGAAAACTGTTTGATTTGGCGGCATATGAATAGAAAACCGACTTGACCTGAACCTTCTCTAAACTTAAGACATCAGCTTTGAAATGTGCTTTTTTTTAAAAAAAAGGTTTATACAAATGTAAAGCTGTTCTATTTTCAAACGTGGATACTGAGTACACTGTCTAAGTATGGTTAATGTGCCTCCTTTAAGTGGAACGTTTAAAAAAAGAACAAGTATTTTATGCATGTGGTACTAGACTGTTATCTTAATTAAATATGGTGCCTTTAAATGTACTTATTTTGTTTTTTTTTTGAAAGTTAAACATGATGTTTCCATTATCGGAATTCATGGGAACATGTCCTCTATATCTGTCCACTTGACCGGTAGTTTTAAAAGAATTACTTTAACTTAATTTAATCTTTTCCAGACTCACGCTGTACTGGAAGCCATATCCACAAGCATTTCAAGCGAATAATTGAATTTATCCGCCGCATTTTAATTTTGTCAGAAAAAAGGCTTTTTTATCTTTAGTTTCTTAACAGACTGTGAACAAAAACATTAGGCAAGTCAGTGGTTTGGCGGTTGATAAAATAAAACTGCGTTTGCGCTGAGCCATGATTGGAGAGATATATCTTTGGTCCGCTGATATTAATTCCTCGTGAATAGATTTAAATGCCAACTGAAGTCCTCGGTGAAAAAGCGTCGCAGGTAATGTGCGATAAAAGAGGATGAACCAGACAAGTCATGTTGGAGATGAAGATTTTCAGGATCAAGTCCATCAGAGGGACAGAACGTTAGATGTTCTGGAGATAAATTCAGATGGAGATGGTTTGGATAAGGACAGATGGAGGTTAGTGAAAGGTAGAGGGATGCTGAGGTTGGAACAACCCGGCAAGAAGCCGAGAGGAAGAACCAGGGAGGAGATTTATGGATGGCGTGAAAGAGGATCTGCAGTTGGTTGGTTTGAGAGAAGATCACGCAGAGGAGAAGGTGAGGTGGAAGAAGATGATCGGATGTGACGGCCGCTGAAGGAAAAGGAAGCAGCTGAAAGTTCTTGGTACCTGCATGAACTGAAAGGATGCTTCAAAATCCTCGACGGGATACATCTTGATTCGGAAGAACTTGACTCCCATGATGAGGCTGATGGTACTCTGGACCACGTAGGGACTCTGCTCTTTCTGCCTCAGCTCCTTCAACTCGGTCATAAACTTCTTCTTCACGGCGGGAAACCTGGGGGAGAGAAAACATTCATTCATTTATTTGTGGTCTTTACCGCTTTACCCAGGGGAGCCTATCCCATTGGGCGAGAAGCGGAGTTCATCCTGGACCAGCCACCAGTCAATCGCAGGGTCACTTACAGAGTCATTGGCCGTTGCCGTAGGGATTTGTGCCAATTCATTTTTTTAAACTCTTTGCTTGAAGGAAGCAGGTGGACAGTCATTCGACAGTGTACAGCAGAATGACCTTGTCCTTTGGCCAAAACTGATTCAGAGATGGAATTTCACCCTTTTGTGCTTGAATTAGAAGGCAATAACTCTCGAGGGCTTTTAGGAAGTGGACACGTATGCTTCTGGATACACTAGAACTTGTACTTCAGTCACACCACTCCCTTTTGTTTATTCATTTTTTTTTGCTGCTATCATCTATTTTTACTCTGCTGTGTACATACTTCGGCTATTTAAAATTTTGTGCCTCTTTTTTTATGCATGCTTCTAGCCGGAGTCCCAAAATTTTGTTATGCTTGCATAATGACAGTGGAAACTCTTGAGTCTGGATCTTGGCCACATCATATGCTACGAACAGTGATTTAAAAAACAACACCCGCTACCAGCACCGCTACCAGCTTTAGCAAAACACAAGACCATGTTCTTTGTTAAAGCAGGCAGAGCAGAGCAGAATTTTGATTGGACCGTAGGTACGCGGCATGCTTCCAAACTGTATCCCTATTTTAAGGGCCCCACTGCTTGCAGCGATGATCTGAAAACTTCAAATAAACAGACATCAATTTCCAGTCCTAGTTTGGTGTGACGGCGACCTGTCCAAAAGTGCGCTGTCCTTACGCTTCGCCCCAGTCTCTTGCGCAGCGGGAATGTTTTGTACAAAAAGGAATTAGGGACGTTCGAGCGCCAACGCACAGTCGCTTCCAACAAAAACAGACGGAAGAGAAAAAATGCACACATTCGCCGCTGACTTCTTACAAGTATTATTTCACTTACTTGGACTGGGCCAGTACTCCTATGACTTCGGCATAGAGGTCTGCTACAGTGTGCATGTTGCCAGTGTTTGGACCGTGATACCTGCCAATGACAGTGTTAAAGAAAAGGAAAACACTCAATAAAGCGATGGCACAAAAAAGAAAGAAAGAAATGTGCTTAACATGTCAAAAGCTTACCCCTCTTTGTATCTAAAGTGCTTAAAGGCTAGATTAATGACTTCACTGACTAAGCTGTCAAGTACTGGGTAGAGCGGCATCTGGGTGAGAGACAGTCAACATAAAAAAGATGAATACCATGACATGAGCAGCTCTTTTCTTGTATTGTCCCTTCTCTTTATATTCAATTGAGGCCCCGAAATGTGGAAAAGATGCAATACTTTATTTCAACGGACTTAAAGGAATTCACTTATTCATTAACTGTACCGATTATCCTGCACTCAAAGTCGCAAGGATGCTGCAGCCTATCAGAGCGCTCACTGGGTGAGAGGCGGGGCTCACCCTGGACCAATCACAGGGCCACACATTGAGGCATACAACCATTCACCCTCTCATTCATACATCTGGGAAATTTGGGGCCTCCAGTGAACCTGCAGCATGTTCGGAAATAATAATTTAGAATTTATCCTTTATTAATCCCTGCGGGAGATTAAAAGTGCCACGACACCCCTACAGAAATGCATTATCGTGCCGCCCCAAACTAAAATTTAGAATTGGCTATTTCCTTTAATAAACACTTTTGTTTACACAAATGGAGGGAATTTGATAACAAAACATTTTTTTTATTTCTTATTGGGCTTCCGCTCTACTCTGGATATAATAACTATTCGGGGAGCTTTACTCAACTGAATACCGAAAGAACGACGGCGATCCCGAACGAGTAGAAGGAAAACTGAATCACCTGTTTCAAAACTTCTACGAGCACGAGGCAGAAGATAAAGTCAATGGCTAAATCCCTCCTTTCAAGTAGGTAATCTCTCTGCTGCTCATCGCTGTGAAAGACATACAAAAAATAAATAAAAGAGAAGACGGGGTTTTCGCCACGAGCTTTGCCACATCGCATCGAAATTTGTGACGTTTCTCACTTTTTGGACTTGGTGTTGGCTCTGGGCCGGTACTCGTGCAGCTCCTCTTCTAGTCCGTTCTGTCTTTTGTACCAGTCAAACAAAGTGCGCAGGATGGAGGGGAGACAGTACTCGGCCAGGGAGCTCATGGTGCTTATCAACTGGAAGAACAAGACGCACACACATTTTGCTCCCGCCTGTTTATGTTTGGCAGTCAACATACCGAAGCGAGAGATGGCTATCGGTGTTTCCTGTGCTCGAACCGAAATTACGACAGAGCGGCATGATTTGTTTGCGCTGGAAAAAAAAAAAAGGGAAATTTTATTACAAAGGTGCATTAAGAGAGAGGAAGACATGTTTAAAAAAAAAAAAAAAAAAAAAAAAAAAGCCTTCTACGGGCTCGTGGGCGCCCACGGGGGCAGCCTCCGCGTCCATCTCGGGGGAAGGAGAGCGACAGGAAGGAACGGGCAGGACCAGCCGGGCACACAGGAAGGGAGGAGAGTCTGGTGGGGCCGGGGGAGAACATAGCGAGCCCTTCATTCAGCGCGAGGGCTGGAGAAGAATCCCTGCTCTGTGCGGCTGCTGAATAGCCTCACGCAACAGCACAAACACACCCCTGTGGCTGTGAAAGAGGCCACAGACCTGCCGGACACACCTAGCGCCGAGCCAGCGCCAGAGCTCAAGGTAAACACTCCTGCCCTTGACTGGCTTTGAAAGGACTCCTTGGACGTGAGCGAGGCGTTTCGCCCAAAAGGCCCTTTAAAAAAAAAAAAAAAAAAGGTCCTTGCCCTCGTATGGACGGGGAGTGGTGGAATAGGCGCGGGCCTTATACGAATGCTGTCGTGTACGGCGGCGCATGAAGGAACGTGGAGAAAAATACGCGCCATGTATCCCAGATGTTTGCCCGGCGACAAAATAATATGAGGCGTAGCGTAAACACGAACGTATCAGCAGTTCTTTGTATTTTTTGTAGCGCTTACTTGGTCGAACTGCGGATCTTCGCCTCTCTGTAGTGACTTCGTCAACGGCTTTTCCTGCAAAAAAAAAAAAAAAAACAACAGAAAAAAATCCCAGTCATTTTTAAATATTTTTCTCCTTTGGATCTTGTAAGTATTTGCCATTTGCAGATATTTTAGTGTTCTAGAAAAGCTGGGGGTTGCCGGAAAAATATTTTGTTCAATTATTTTAAATGTCACTTTTTTTAAATTTAATTCTTAAAGACAATGCCCAAGTCATTATTTTGGCTTTTTTTTTTTCTTCCTAAATCAACTCCTTATTCAATATATGTTTTTTGGGTTTTCTGAGAAACTTCTGAAAAACTTAGGCTACCCATACATCAGAAAGATTTGGAAAAGACTTGTGGAATACAATTATCTGACATTTGCTCACATTTAAAGACAATTATATATATATATATATAAAGAGAGAGAATTGTATATATAGACTGAAATACTTGCAAAAATATTGAACACATTTGATACTGTCGTAAGACTAGGAAATGGCTGGATTAAAACTGCACGGATTATTAGTCAATACTGAAGAATAGAGATGACGGCATTGCATTGCAATTCCAGTAAAAATCCCCAAATTTCCTTTTGATTTTCATTTTTTTTGTCTGCAACTTTGAAAATTTTTAGGTCTGATTATTTTAAGACGGCAATGATAAAATTAGGTTAATATATTGTACTTGAAAAAAGCAAACCGAATACCCCCCAAAAAACAAAACTAAACTGATTAACCATCACAAAGATTTGTGACATTGTGTCTTTTGACATTTAAATCACCATCCTGGATTACACAGCTGCTCTTCATCCTTAGAATATTTAAAATTTGTGTTTAAGAAAAGAAAAGATTTAAACCTGTCCTGTTTGAGAAAGCTTATTGTTAGCTAGCTAGCTAGGCTAGCTCCTAGTTATCTAGGCTAGGCTAGGCTAGCTCCTCTGCATCCCACAATGCGCTTCTTTCATTCCTTGTTGCTTGCTCACGGAGGATACGTTGTGTATCAATTAATCATTTTAAAGAGTGTGGTCCAGACACAAAGGTATTGTGATTCAACGCCACGTCCAAAAGTCAGGTTGTGAAATTTGGCATGAAGCCTCATCGGCCTGCTGGAAAGAGTATTCTTGAACAAGCGCCCATTCCGGCACAGCTAATGGCGTAGCCATCAATCAGGCCGATGCAAGTCGGACATAAAGGATGGGATGTGCGAGACAGCTCCCATTATTAAAGTCTTATGTTCTGCATGATTAAATGCCTACATGACGGATTGAGGCCCTAAACACTCTCCGCTGTTAAGGTCGGCGCCGCCAGTGGCCAATCGGTTACACGCCAAATCGGTTTCCACCTCCGCACCCTTTTTATTAGTGAGTGGATGCTGTGTGAAATGAGATTTAAAGTGCTGTTAACTAGTGTGCAACACTGAGGGCAATGAGAATGATCTGGAGTTTGTAACTTTTCAACTATAAGCAAGAAAAAATTGTAATCTGCTGCGTTTAGAAAACACAAACCTATGACTCAAATTAATTTTAGTCAATACTGGAAATATATGTTGTTTGCATTTAGTGTAACTGCCTATCCAGTCAGTCATTATCTTTACCACTTATCCTGCTGTCAGGGTTGAGGCGCAACCGGACCTATCAATATTTACCTTATTATTATAAGTATCAATAATGAAAATAAAAATAAGAATAGAAATAATAGTAGTAATAATAATAATAATAATAATAATAATAATGATAATAATAATAATAATAATAATAATAATAATAATAATAATACAACAATAATAATAATAATGATGATATATTAATATTATAGTAATTATTGGTATTATACATTATTATATTATATGTTATAATATATATTTTTATGATGTTTTATTATTATTAGAGACAATACAATTTGCCAGTTTTATGATTAATAATGATAATAACAATTACTATTATTATATAAGATACAATCCTAATACAAATACATGAAGATGGTAAGGTTCTGTTTGGGAATGACAGGATGGATAGGATCAGGAACGAGTCTATCAGAGGAACAGTACATATATTGGTAGATGGATGCTGGGTTGGAGCTGCCAAGCAGGAAGTCTAGAGAAAGACCAGAGAGAAGATTTATGGATGTAATGAGAGAGGATATGAAGGTAGTTGGTGTGAGAGACGAGGATACAGAGAATAGGGTTAGATGAAGACGGTTGATTCCATCTAACCAGGACCCCCACCACTCTAGTTTTTGCACATATTATTTTTATTTTCATGGGTGCTATTCAACACTTTACTTATATGATTGCAAAAGCTGCGTTTTATTTTCGAGTGCAATTACGAAAAACATAGCCTACATAGCGAATTTCATGGAAACGAGCTTCACACAAACTCGGCATCCGTTTCCCTTTAGATTTCTCTTCCAGATAAATCCCTCTTCTGTCTCGCTATCTGGAGTCAAATCACAGCACGTCACGTATTTGATGACTAATCCGAACTGACTGCCCGACTTGTCCGGCTGTGACATTGCGTGGGCCGATGTTTTCTGCTGCTCACGCTCTTGTGGCTGCGATGCCAACTAAGCTTTTGATGAACCTTTTAGTTTTTTTTTTTTTTTGTGTGTGTGGACAAACCGAATGCTTGCATTTGTGGAGTCCATCTGCGCCATGATGACATAATGACAGCCACTGCTTTTCCGCGCCGTCTGGGTTTTCGCGTCAGAGGCCAACACGGCGAAGTGATTTTTCCGTTTTTTCATGTTTCTCATTATTCCCCTCATTTACCGTCCTTTTTTTTAAAAAAAAAAAAAAAAAAAAAAACTCAATGCAGATAAAGGAGCTGAAACACGATGACTCAGCAAACGTCCTCACTTCGGAACAACAGCCGCTGCTAAATGTCCCCGATATCGTTTTCTTTGCGCAAAACCGATGGGTCATTTGTTGACTTTCAGCGGTATTCCGCGAGAGAGATACTCGTGTCAAATCCCCCCCTTCCGCCCCCCCGGGGAGCAGGTGGCGAGCGGTGCCAAACGCCACACAGGCTCTTCCCTGTCCGCCCGGTCGTCTGTCAACAAAATTATTTATGACAGCTGTGGCCCCCCCCTTCCGATCCCCTCCGACCCTCTCATCCCCCTTTTTGCTCTTCTGCTCCAACCCTGACTGGACAAAATACTCTTTCTAAGACTTCACTGACCAGCTTTTCGCTTCATCATATTTTGCCCTGCCACCGCTCTGGATACGAGCCAAAGACAGAATTACACGGCGTGCAAGAGGTTAGTCTATTATTCTTGGTCTCTATAATGATCCTAAAATGTTTGGTCAATAGAAAGATGATTTAAAAAGTAACCAAAATCCAATTCTGGCAGGTGTATTTTTACTTTTTTTTTTTTTTTTTGGAAATGGCCTAAAAAAAACTTTGCGGGTCCATCTCTTTGCTAGGTCATACATTCTTTAAGGACTTAAAATATCAAGCAAAAAAAGAAAAAAAAAAAAAAAAGGATTTTCTGCCAAATTATCCTTTGTAGCCCCCTTCTTTATCTGTCTGTCAAGTCCCCCATGCGGGGGTCAGAGGACAATTCCTCTTGAATCAAAATATTCAGCACCTTAAGGTTGCATTTCTATGACTTCTTTTTGTGATATGGATCACTTTGGTCCTCAAATAACCCGATAAGTGGAGCCAGTCGAAGGTTGATGTCACGTTAAAGATGTAGGCTGGAGACTACTTTACTAGAGTGCCAGTGTTATGTTATGTAATGAGCTCTTGGCAGGCAGATTACAAATGATTAGCGTCAATCATCGCATTGTGAAGAGTTCACAACCAGCAGAGTCCGAAGAAAATCATGATAAAATAAATGCTTTAAAAGACCCTTGTTGGCTTAAAGAACTCTCAGAATCCTACCACCCAACGTTTCCAGGATGCAGGGCTACTTGCTGTACTTGTAGTCCCTAAAAAGGAGAACTTTTGCAGAACTATCTTCCAGTCTCCTTGGGAAACCTTCACTTTGTTGAAGAATAGCCTTAAACGCATTCTTTTTGAGAGAAGCTAATCGCTAAGGCTAGGCTAGCCCCTCGTTATGCTCCCATTGGCACTCGTGCACAGTATTAACCTCATGTCTTCTTCCAAGTCCTTTGGTTCTCTCATTTTGCAGGCTTGAGCTTCTGCAGCCGTCCTGCCAGGCGCCTGCCATTGTTTATTTTATGAATATTAAAGCAATTATAACTGTTAGCGCTACTGTTGTCATTAGAATGAGACCTTGACTATATCTCCCGACCCTCATGCCAGCCCCCGCCGTCTCTTTTTTTCTAGCCCGACCGCTCGAGACAGGAGGCCGGGCTCGGATCCGTCCAAGCGTCATGTTTTCTATAGGGAAATGTCGGGTTCCTGAATCATTTTGGTTGTTGTAAAGCAGACCTGCTCTACATGGAACGAGTCTCAAGACACCCATGTTGTGATTTGGTGGCTTAGAAATAAAAATCTGACATGACTTGACTTCAGTTATTGAAGACCCTCCAAGAAATTTCAGTTGTGGACATCCTCCTTCCAAGACTGATTTATGGCAAAGGCGTTTGACTGAAGGTTTCCTGGGTCTTCCTCAGCTCATGCACACTCTGCTGTGCAACAGTTGCATCAACAGTCAAGTACGTTATTTCCTGTTAAATTTTGAAGTGGACTTCCTTTTTGTGTCTTATTCTGATTTACTTCCTACTGTCCCGGTTGCTTCGGGAAGATGACGTACAATCGGCGAAGAACGGGTGCTCCTGTACTAGGATCTCCCGTTGACTCACCAGCGGCTCGGCCATGATGACGCGGATCTTGCGCTCGGACACGGAGGCGAAGTTAGCGAACAGGCTTTTTAGGACGTACTCGCCCGGTTTGCTCTCGGGGTCGATGCAGATGGGCATCGTGGCCGGCGGGCCCTTCTCCCCCTGAGGACAACTAACCGGAGGGACGGGGGGTTTGCTGTATCCGTTCCCGACGGGCGATGCTGGGGAAAGAAAAAAAAACAGAAAAAAATAGTTACGTTTGAGAAAGGACACGGACGATTCAGGTACAAATGAGCGGGACGGCCTCAGACACCGATCTGTTTACAAAAGGAGATCGCCGAATAGGGTCTTACTGCAAAGTCTCCAAACATGGACATGAAGTTCACAACATGTTGAACATTCCAGAGGGAGAATGTCCAAAGGGCACCAACTTGCCCCGAGCGAGCCTGCTCTTTCTTTCCTACTGCTCACGGTGCACGGAGCGCGCATGGAAAATAAAACACCGTGGCCGGCAGCTGGTGTTTTCATTTCCTTCCGAAGATGTCATTGCCCTTTGAGGGGAAGCGAAAAGCAAAAAAAAAAAAAAACGAAGAAAAGTCTTCTGCACGTGATCGTCCTTCAGACGGTTTGTTATGATGTGGTCCCGCATCCGATTACAAACGGCTTGCCCCGGGCCATAAAACCACACAAACTCACTTACTTAGTTAAATTTTTTCCTCTGTGTTACGCTCTGGTGCCTGCGGAGCACAAAGAAGTTAAATATAGAGCCAAGATCTGCGTACAAACATCTCATTACAGCCAAATATTTCATTTAGCCAGCACATCCACCACACACACCGACGCAAGGATTTATTTCTGGGGTGCAAAATAACAAGCAATATATTTTTTCAAGCTATTTTGATATTTTTCAAACAAACAGAGTGGAGTAATAAATAAATGTGACTGAACAGAATAAAGAAAAACTAAGAGCAGAAAAAAAATGTTTTTTTTTTATTTTATTTTTTTATAAAACTAAACTAAAACAAACTAAAATAAATAAAAATAAAATAAAACAAATAAATAAAAAATAAAATAAAATAAAATAAATAAGGTTTTCACTGCAAAATGCATTAAATCTGTCAAAGCCAGATGTCAAACAGTTTTATGGGCTGAAAATGAGGGTTCTTTTCTGTCAAATTAAAGATCAGCTCCGCCGGATGGAGGCTCAAAATATTTAAACACCACCAGAAATATCGCGAAACGTATCATCAGCTTTCTGTTTTATCGGTGTTTCGGTTGTTCATATTTAGGAATATCCTCAAGATGAAAGTAATTTGTCTTTGCTAGGTTGTGAAACGACAAAATCTCATGGAGAGATTTTACCACTAGATCGATCCAAAAGAAGGACTTAAAGCAGAAATGTTTATTTCCTAACAAATTTAGGGTCCCGGGGATGAAAACACCTGTTTTTCTCTTCCTCAAGAGTCAAAACTAAATACAAATGGACCGCTCTCAGATGAGGGTGGAATTTTTATCAGCTCTGAAAACAGATCTGCAGACGGCTGAGGTTAACAGGGCTCCTTTTCCAGGTCTTTTCAGGACACGGCTCTCTCAAGGAACGCCCGGCGCGTCTGACAATTATCGCGTGACCTCGCACCTTTCTCGCGCTCTCAAACCCGCCACCTACCCAGGCCCTTAATGAAGCTGATGACGCTGGCCCTACTCCAGCACACAGCCGTCCCATCCATTGTGGGGAAGGAGGATACGGTATCCAGGATTGTCCTGAACCGGGAGCTTTCGCTAGTAACGTCCGACGACCTCCATGTCTCATGCGTCAGCCGATTCTGTTCTGCCGGGCATAGTTTCCGTGGCGCGCGGAGCCAAAGGCGGGCGTGATTGAAAAAAAAAAAAAAAAAAAAAGAAAAGAAAAGTGGGAGTAGTGTTTGGTACGGGAGACCACGCAGCCTCTGCTCTCCCTCTCCCTCGCTCTCTTTCTCTCTCAGAGTTTGCTGCTGCGTTGGCTTCCTGCAGCCTTGTGACCAACCGGAGCCTCATAAGAGTGAAGGTCAGGCAGGAATTTTTAGCCGAAGCGAAGCACAGTGATGCTATGGTGGCATAGTTGTGTGACTATATTTATCTTGGACACACACACACACACACACACACGATCCTGACAGCAGCAGCCTATCCCCTTTCCTCGGCATCGGGGACGAGCACGAGGATCACAACAAGTGTAAACACCGTTCTAGACCCTGACCCTACCCACATGATAAAAAAATCAGATTATTTTTGTTATTTTTTTATCACTTTTTGAAAATTAAAACCCGATACGATCACGATTGACGTTTTATGGGACGGCACGGTGAACCGGATCGCGTTAAATCCGCGTCCGATCTCGGCTGTGTAAGGAAGTGACAGAAATGGCAGAAGGAAAACTCGGAAAAGCGGGCCAAAGGGGGAGTATGGGGGGGTGCTGGGAGAACAAGGGGCTTTGGCAGCATGCATTACATCATCGCCATGTTGAAAACAAACTGAGCATGGTGGTGCTCCCTACAGGACAATACAAACAGCCCAACAAGTGTCTCTCTCTCTCTCACACACTCACACACAAACACACACACATGCACCAGAACACCGCCCCTTTCACGCTTCCAGAGGATTCTTCCACTGAGTAAACAGCCACCTCGGAGCTGGAGTGTCCCCCTCCTTCAAAAAAAATTCGAGAGCGATCCCGACGCCGACACCCGTCTTAAAACGACAATGTTATCACAGTTTTAATTCTTTCTAATAAACGTGTTTTATACCCGAGATCCTGTGGGAAAGAAGATAGCGGCGGATCAGATCTGCACCAATAGCAAAAGGAATAAACGATAGCCTTGATAGGTGACTCCGTCTTTTAATGCAGACTTTGCATCCGAATAGTGTCTCGAAATAGATTTTGGAGGGGGGGGGGGGGGGGGGGGGGGGGGCTGTGAGAGAGTGAGAGTGGGACCTCAGTGAAAAGCAGATTAAAATGCCAGTCTCAAACTGCGGCCCATCAACCCAGTTTAGCCGTCTGACATCATGCCGAGACGCCGCCGCCCGCTGCGAGAGCCCTGAAAATGCCTGCATCTGCAAATATGTGCTATATTACATCATTATACGACCTCCGGGCTAGTTTCTGCACAACGATATAGAAAGTGACTCAATAACACGCCATTATTCATTAAAAAAAGGCCGCTGTGCCATCTTTTAATGATTTGATCGACCGATCGGGCCTTTGTGCGACTTTTCACAGCGATCATAAGCGATCCGCTCCACAATGTCAGGGATCCGCTCCACACCGCACTGCCAGATGTCACTGATTTACCAGTCGTTTACATATTCACCCAAGCATCTAGCTGTGTTTATTTTCCCCATTCCGGGATAGTCCTCTGAAAGAGAAAACGAAGAGGCCAAAAAAAATGCTGATTTCATCAACGATTGCTCATCTAAAAAGGTAGTAGTTTCTGATCAGACTAGGGGGAGGCTGTTCGAGCTCAGCATCCTGTGATGCATTACATAACAGCTCGTGCAAACAGGAGGGGGGGGGGGTGGGCTTAGGAGATGAGATGACATATTTAATCAAAAAAAAAAAAAAAAAAACGTTTTAAATGCTCTTCCCTCAGAGCAGGCCGCGGTTGCCGATCAATGACGCCCTGTGCCTTTAGCGGCAAAGTGACCCGCTGCGAGGATTATGCAACATCAAGCGACGGCTCAATGCTGAGCGTGGAGAACCGGAGGGGGGGGGGCGCTTGTATACGGCGGTTTCTATTTACAACTGCATGGTTCATCGATAAAATCCCAGTTACGGTGACTTTCCCACCAGGCACGAGTCGCGTCTGGGATTTTAAGGCCAGATTTGTGTTGGGAGCAGATGAATGGATGAATGTATACATCAAGTCCATGGGGGGTTTCAGCTCTCTGCGCTCGCCAGCAACTTTTGACCGGAGTCCATCTTTATCAACGGGAGGATGTTGCAAAATGTGGTTGATGAGAGGCAGGGAAGTTTCCAATCTCGTCCTCCATTGAAAGCGGCCGTGGAATGAATAGGAGGTGAACCTCAGCTAATCCTATTACCGTCTCCTCCCACTTAATCAGAGCCGGTCAGACTGTGCGTGCGTGTATGTGTGTGTGTGTGCGTGTGTGTGTGTGTGTGAGTGAGACTTATTCGTTGGAAATGACAGAAACCAGACGCCGGCCGATCCAAACAAGACTCTGGATCCGGTGGGAGAGCGGCGAGCCGGTGGCTTTTGACGGACGGATGGATATTTGGGAGTAAGTCAAGGCAACTCTGTTGCTATGAAACCGCTCCCAGGAACTGAGATGCCCTGTTGCCAGAACCATGATGATTTAAAAAAAAAATGTGTAACACGGGCCGCCCCGGCATCATCGAGGCAACCGTCAGAAAAGGCGGCGAGGTTGTAGGTCAGACCAGTGCAGCAACAACAACAACAACAATAACAATAACAACAACAACAATAACAACAACAGCAACAGGAAACAAACTGCTACTCACTGCTGCTCCACGATTTCAGCAGGGATTTGATGCTGATTTCAAAGAAGCCCGAGTCCTGCTGGCTGGTCATGGTTGTCGCTTCCTGTTGAGTCTCCCGCAGCCACCGCCACCCCCGGCCCGCCCCCCCCCCAAACCCTCTACTTGTGCTTTTTTTTGTTTTTTTTCTGCAGAGCCAGGGACCAGCAGGTTAGCGCCCCCCTGTCAAGCCCGCCGTGACGCACACAACGCCGTGGCGCTCACCAGACCCTGAGAAAAAACACACTTGCTGGAGCTCCGGCGTCCTTTCTGCGTCTATCGGCGGTCTCTCTCCCAGCCTCTGCTCCCTCCACTCTCTCCCAACATCCCTCTCTCTCTCTCTCTCTCTCTCTCAAGCTGTGGGCGGCATTGCAAGCTCCCTTTAAATAACTGCATGGAGGCTGAGAGCACAGGAAGCAATCCTCTTAGCTGGCCGCGGTTAATAATAACCACTGTTTGTCGGTGTGCGGGGCCTGATACTGATGAGAGGACTGGACCTGTGTGTGTGTGTGCGTGTGTGTGTGTGCTCAGCTGGACGGGGAACATCTGACATGCCACCAATGACAGGGGATGGGGAGGCGTGACATGTTACAGGGAACATCTGGGAGGCCGGGGCAAAGGAGAAGGCACTGAAGTGATCAGCGGGATTATACGTGTAAATGTGCAGCGGCCGACTTTCGGCTTTTAACCCCCTTTAATTCTTTTAGGAGAAAAAGAAATGCTCGGTTACGGGAATGCATTTCCATTTCAATTCATTAGCCTCTGTTTCAATTCATATTGTCGAGAAAATTAAAACCAGTGTATGGCATGAACAGCTCCTATTTGGTAGACTAATAATGAAATAGATAATAACTATAATGGTATAATTCATTCATTCGCTGTCTATCTACAACCCTCATCTTGCAGGCTGGAGCCTATCCCGGCTGTTATGGACCGAGAGGCGGGTTCATCCTGGAATGATCACCTGTCAATCACACGGCCACATAGAAACATTCACTCAGTCACTGACATGTCACATAAAAATATTCAACCATTCACCCTCTCATTTACATGTCATATACGGTATACCAGGGGTCTCAGACTCGCGGCCCTCGGAACAATATTTTGCGGCCCCCTGCCTGAAATCAAATCTTTGTGTTTTTACTCACATGCATGTGGGGGTTTTATATAGTGGGTTTAAAAAAAAAAAAAAAAAAAAAAAAACGAGCAAGGAAAAACATGAAAAAGTAACTTTGCAATGCATTTTTTTGCATCAAAATTTGAAAATGTTTTTTTTTTTTTTTTTATGGAAAAATATCTACTGCAATTGCTAAAATGATCTTTTATTTTTTAGTTCTATAAAAACCACAAAAACGATAGCGAAAAAAAATTTGGCAAAATTAAAAAAAGATTGATTTAATAAGCAGAATAGCCAACATTAGCCTTGTAAACATTATACCTCCTCTTATACATTCTACCAATCAATTTTCTAATAAATTCTAGTGGCAAATTTTCCTCTTTCAACTCAACAATATTTTTAGGGTGTAATTTCATCAATTCTTTTTTAATATGCATTTTTAATATTAATTCGTCATGTATTTTTTACGGGAACAGTTCATTATATATAAAGATTTGTATAATTTACCTGTTTATCTCCTTTAAACTAAAACAAAGGATAAATTTGGACTTTGTACTTCTAGCTATTGATTTTACTGGTCTGGCCCCCTTGACATCAAATTAGGCTGTATGTGAACCACAGACCAAAATGAGTTTGACAACCCTGCTGTAGATATATTACCATTCAATCTCTCACCCACGCATAACATAAAACCATTCACCCTTTCATTCAAATGTCACATACGGTAAATATATCACCATTCAGCCTCTCATTCACGTCATATCGAGACATACAACCATTCATCCTCTCATTCATATGTAAACTGTAAACTGTAAACACTGAAGGTATCTAACCACTCACTTGCACTCATTTTTTAATTTACTCATGTCTCTATTAATTGACTCTCCTACACATCCACTGCAAATATTGCCGTTGTTCGCTGCTAGTCGCCACTTTTGCACATGTTTATACTGTTTATAAATAACCAACATTTTTAGTTGCAATTTGTTAAACAAGCCTTAACTGTTTATATATATTGTTACACTGTTTATTTTTAGTTACCCTCTCATTTACAGATTATATAGACCCATATGACCCTCAAAGTCAAAGTCAGCTTTATTGTCAGTTTCTCCGCATGTGTTTCTCACAATCTCACGGTGACACGAGATTTATAAAATAATAACATAGAGGGCAAATTAAACAGTAAAGTGCACTTTTACAGTCAACATTGAACTATGAGGTATAAAGCATAAAGTGCATGCATATACAAATTGCTGGTAAGGTGGAAAGATGGCTACATTCGAAGGCATGAAGACTGAACTGTATAAATATGTGTAATTTCAATATACAGGACTGTCTCAGAAAATTAGAATATTGTGATAAAGTTCTTAATCTTCTGTAATGCAATTAAAAAAAACAAAAAGTACTTTTTCATGATTTTCTAATATTTTGATATAGGATTTTTGAGTTTTCTTAAGATGTAAGCCATAATGAACAATATTAAAATAACAAAAGGCTTGTGATATTTCAGTTGATTTGTAATGAATCCAGAATGTATGACATTTTTGTTTTTGTAATTGCATTACAGAAGATAAAGAACTTTATGACAGTACTCTAATTTTCCGAGACAGTCCTGTCGAGAGTAGCAGCAGAGTTTTTTTTGTGCCATTTAGTGTAAAAGGTAATATCATAACGGCATTCATGTCATACACTGCAGATATATAACCAGTCATTCTCTCTCTCACCCGTCACTTAGAGACATATCACCATTCACTCTCCCCTTCACATGTGGGCAATACTAGGGTCTGAATGAATGAATGAATGCATGAAAAATGAAACCCCTGCCTGTTTTTGGACTGTGGGATGAAAAAGGCAGAATTAAACCAGTGACCTTCTTACTTTGATACTAAAAACGCTAACCACTGCGCCATTGTGCAGCCTAAATAACAATTAACTACTGTACCTGCATAAGCTCATATATATATATATATGAGCTTATGCAGGTACAGTACGATATATATATATAGATATATATCGTCACCCTCTTAAAATAATCGCCAAAGCCAATTTTTTACAAAATTTTTTTTTTTGCCTAAATCATCTCCTCATGATGCTGAACACCTCTGGAAAAATTGCAAAAAACCTTAGTTAAACAGATTGTGCCATTCTACGCCTCATGAGCCAAAATTGCCTATGTCAAGAGTGTGTCAAATGGCCCAGTTTTTTGTGTTTCCTGAAAAATCTAAATAAATGACTTAGACGATTATTGGAAGAGGGTGATGATATATAATGTTACATTTCATGAACCACAAAAAGATGAAAAACAGGAAATAAAAAGTGTTCAATATTAATGAGCCTTAAATAACACAATTTTCACATTGCTACAACATAGGTTTGGGGATCATCGTATTAAACTATTTATCACCGTATCCAATTAAACCGACCATTCCGACCAGGTATGGAGACAACCAGGACACAGGCCTGTCTCCGCCAGCCGAGTGTCTGACTCACTTCCTGGTGTGACTCGATTGGGGGCGTTATAAGCAGCACCGCCGCCTTCCATCTGCTCGAGCAGGGAGGACTCTTGTTTTTATACCAGGAGCTGTTCGACGCCGTTTGTGACTTGTGACGTGATTTATGTTGCGGGGTGGGTAACGTCAGCGGCTTCATTCATTCAGCCAGACCATGACAAAAATATTAGCAATCCTGGGCAGGGACGTCTACTTTCTGCCCGCCGCTCGGCTTGAAAAGTCTTAACTTCTCTATCGAAAAGTGGTTTGATTCAAGAGAGTTGTAGCGAGAAAGCGGCCGATCCTGGACGGTTCACCTCCCTGACTTATCTGTCATCCATAATCCGGTCTGCCTGACTTGTCCACCAAGAGGCCCCCCGAGAGGGGCGGCGTGTTATGTAATCCCGCCCCCTTCCATCCCTCGGTTGAATACATTTATTTTTTTTTTCCACGACAACTACCAGATAGAGACATTAGATAGAAAAATTCAATTTCAGAAAGACAAAGATTAAAACCGGCAACGTTACTGATGAATTTAACCGATGCATACACCTGTATATTTCTATGAATGAGTCATGATTCTATCAATTTTTTTTTTAACAAATAAACCACAAAAGGCACAAAAAGAAGGAAAATAGTCCCACATGTCCCACAATTTGTAAGAAAAAAAACAACAAACAAAAATCTGAGACCGAATCTGACATTTGTTCGGAACATCACCCAATCTCCCCAATAGGTCCAAAAAAAAACCAAAACACTTTATAATTACAAGATCCAATACCTTAATCGCTTATTTACCGCTTATCCTGCACTCAGGGGTGTTGGCAAGAGGCGGGGTTCCTCTGGTTACCACATATAGAAACAATCATTCACTCGTTCAGTCAAACATCTGGGGATTTTTTTATGTTATTTTTTCTCGCAGACCTTAATTTCCCCCCTTAATTAGGCTTTTTATAAGCAGAACAGAAGCGCTGACAAATGGAAGTTCCTATTAAAACCATTATCAAGCTCCGATGAAGGTGAGGAATGTGAGGTATGACCATCCCGTTGGACTATCTTTGCAGCCCCTACCTCTTAAATCACCCCCTGCCTCGGGGCGCCGCTGTATTCCCTTTTTAATCTGCTGCTCACAAGATATTTATTCCTCGTTGTTAATCGGTATTTTTATCGGGAGAGATTAATTTCGGGCGGTTGAAGTCAAAGCTCCGGGAGAGAAACTTGTGACGATGAGCTAAGCGACGCCGCGTCCAAAACCGTGGGTGATGTTCTCTCACCCCCATTACCGACAAGCCGTCACATTCCCGCGCAAACGCGACAAATACGATGCCGAGGCGAGACATTTGGCGTCTGCGGTGGCGACCGGGTCTAAAATACGTCCGATCTCGTAGAATATTTTTTTTTCTCTGAGATGGAAAACGAAAGAGGAGGGTGAGAATCTCCTCTGAGAGTCAAATCGGTACCTACTTTCAAGGATGGTTGGCCTCTTCTTTTGTCGCATCTTTTTAAACTTCCCTCTGAAGTCCCTTGGTGGGAACGGCTCCAACGGCGAGCTGGCGGCGCGCCCCGGGACGACCTCGTCCAAGCCCCCGGAGCCATCTGCCTCGATCTCGGCCCCGTCCCTCACAGCGCTCCCTTCCGAAGACATGTCGCATGGCCGGGAGCCCAAAGCTACTTCTATCATTCTTCCCGGAAAGAAGTCATTTAAGAAAGTGAGCCAGCTTTCTTTTTTTCCCCCGTCTTTCTAACCTTTTTTTTTTCCCCTCCCGTTCCTGTCAGCTGTCAGCAGCAGCTCGGGTCTAGCTGTGTGTTTAAACCCCCCCGGACCCCCCTGCGCTTGTCGGAGCGCCTCTGCGAGTTACAGTAACACTCATGAATCGGACAGGTATTGGATTACTTTGGGCAGTTTTAGACCCTCCTACTTTTCAGGCAAAAAAAAAAAAAGTCAAAGAGGCAGAGAAGTCATGAGAGGGAGGGAGTGGGAAGGGAAGGCGGCCCTGACAGCTACAACATCCCCGCCTAGTGTATAGCCCCTGAGGCATTCCTGAATAAATATCCTGTATTTGTTTTGGATCGTTTCGCATGTAAATCATGCGCCGATTTCCCGATAAAATGCAAATTTGTCCCCGCGAACGAGCCGAGATGCAGTCAACGCCGCATCGCTCGCTTACGCCTCGTCACATCTTGCGCGGAACCGGTGTCGGTACGATACCCAAGTGGTGTTCTTCTTCAACCGGTGCTGAAAATCCAGCAAACATCACCATTTCCATGTTACTCAACGCGGAACTACCTATGTAGTTCACACTGTCTCTCCGTGGAAACCAATGAAGTGAACACTAAGCGGACACACCCACCTCATGAGCCAGTTTTTCCTCGTCTGAGCGACATGAGCAAAACAAACACCCCGCCTGTGTGTGTGTGTGTGTGTGTCATGTCCTGAAGGCGTTTTCTGTTTCGGGGAAAAAAAATAAGGAACCTTGCACTTCTTTTTTCACTCGATCGGTAATGAACAGGCAACCAGGAGCTTCATTCTAATAAAAGTCAAGCGGAAATGTCTTTGTTTAACCGCCTGTCAAAAGAAAAAAAAAAAAAAAAACGATTTAAAAGAAAAAAGCATCAGGTGCGTTTGGAAATCATACGAAAACAAAAGTATGTGCGTTGTGTTTCTACGACACCCGAAAACACACGCCTGGTGTTCTTCATGTGCATGGCTGGGTTTGTGAAATCAATGAGAGATGTCTGAAGAGTCAAAGCGGCTAAATTTGAATAAAAAGCACAAGTTAAACCCGGCACGCCTGGTTGGTTTAAAGATCTAAGTGTTCCGCACAAGTGCAACGACAACTCGTAGTCTTGGTTGCACTGAGTGACTGGATAGTTTAGTAAAACGGCGCCCTCTACTGGCGACCAATAACAAGGGACTGAGCGATACCACGAGTCCCTGACTTTGCCCGATATCCGAGGTCGCCGAGGTTCTGGTTATCGACCCGAGAGAAAAAGCCCCAGTTAGTTAATAATTAAAGTCCTGCTTTCCCTTTTTGGTCAATCATGGAGGCAGAGATGTTGATATTTCACCGGTGAAATATTGGTTGTTGGTAAATTCATTCATTCATTCATTATCCATAACCTAAAGTCGATCCCAGTCAAATGGAGACATACAACCATTGATCCTCTAATTCATACTATATAGAGACGGTCAATCATCCGCTCATTTAAAGTTCATATACAGACAAGCAACTATTCACTCTCTCACATTCACAGGTCATATAGAGCAGCGGCCCCCCCAACCTTTTTTAAACCAGGGTACCGGTTATATGTGTGAAAAAATTTCTGCTGAACTGTTCGAGGTGTGGGCGTTCAAATGATAAAAACTTTTGGCAACTCACAGTATAAAATCTGAATACAATGATTATACTTTATATTACGCCACAGGTTTGCTTCCCCGCGACTAGATGGTCCCATCCGGCGGTGATGGAAGACAGTAACGTATATCCAGTTTTCTTCGTAGTCTTATTTTGGTTCGCATAGCAAGTGCTGAGCTTGCGAATCATCTATTATGATGAACACGTAACTTAGGTAGAAATCTAGATATTTTCTTTTAAATGTGGCTTTCTTTTTGCTGGCAGCAGAAACAATTGTTTTTTAAAATAAAATCTGGAAAGTCTAATGAAGAAACTATAATAAAAATAAGAAAGATTTCCTTTGCAGACCGGCAGCGGGGGTTGGGGACCCTTGATAAAGACACACACACACACACACTCGCTCTCTTTCACACATCATATAAATGGTGATATCGTGCTTTCATCAACCTGTTGTTTCAAACCTCTTTACGCTGGATTACATTCTGTGTGTCCATTTACACACACACACACACACGCGCACACACACACACACACATAAATGGCGGCAGAGCTGACATGCAAGGCACTAAGCAGGCCATCGGTAGTAACTTGGTGTTAAGTGTCTTTGCCCGACGATACTTTGAGATCCAGACACGAGGAGCAGGGAATTGAACCGTTGACCCTCGGATTGGAGGGACATCTGCTCCAACGACTGTTCCGCACAGCCGCTGGCCAATTAAAGAAACATATGCGTGTTTTAATTTGTTAACTGTTTCACTGTTTATCTTGCGGGGAGCCGGGTTTGATCGGCTCACCTGTCAATCCCAGGCCAAAATCGAGAGCAGGGGTCCCCAAACTACAACCCGGGGGCCGGATACGGCCCGCCTCCACATTCTGCCCGGCCCCCAAACAATACCAGAGATGCATTATGATTTTATGATCATAATGCATGTAATAACACAAATATAATAGGAATGAAATCTACTGGGATAAAATCCGTTCTACAACCATACTGGTAGTGAAAGGTGTTGTGTTGGTATCACTGCTTGCTTTCTGGTTTCAACAATGAATTTAATATGAGAGAGCTGCAAACAATTGTGTCTATAAGAAAGTTAATGTTCCTTGTTCTTTTTTTCTGTGGAAAAACTTGAAAAGGGTTATTATTTATTTCATAAATGGTGTTATTAATTTCATTAATAATGCAATTATTTATTTTCTGATATTTTTTTTTCCTGTCCAGATCCCAGAAAGGTTTCATTTTTGGTTATGTGTGGCTTTCTGGAAAACAATAAACGTTTACATTTAGACACCTCTGCGATCGCAACGCTTTTTGTTACAAACTGGTCCGGCCCCCCGTCAGAGAAGGGAAAAGTAATTTGGCCCTCGCAGGAAAAGGCAAACAACCCTCCCATTCACACCTCTGGATAATCGAACAAACCATCCTGTTAACTGGGGTATTAACTCTCGACAGAACTCGCAAACTTTTGTTAAGTTTGAAACCCGAAAACCGGAGTCGACCCGAGCTGAAACACTATCCGAAACTTACAACAAAACTCCCCCGAGCTTTAGTTTCCACACCCGTGTCAGACTCTGGAACGGAGCGGGACAGCCCGGACTACGAAATGAGGTTGGAATCGGCACAGCCGCTGAAACCAACACCCCCGGTGGAGACGGAGGGCCGTTTCCATGGTGAGGCACATTTAAATTTGCATAGGCAGAGCAGAACATGATGAATAATTGATAGACATCGGGCCCAAATGTTAACACGAACCCCATTGAAGTTTAATTCCCGTTACACTTGTGGACTCCGGAATCGCCCGCGGAGGCAACAAGTGGACAAAGACGGCGGGCGGCGTGGGAATGGACGTGGAAGAAGCCCCCTTATGTAACGCGGCGAACCAACCCGATGTGATAAAAGGTGGACGGATCTGCCACTGATGTACATTAAACTAATCTTCTCCTGCAAAACCGAAGTGACTTAGCATAAAAACAACTCAACAAGGGTCCGCAATGTCCAACTTAAACTCGATCACCTGAAAAAAAAAGAAGAAAAAAAGGCATCTTTACGGCAGCTGTGTAATTATTGAAGGGGTCACCTGTTCTCCGAACGGGACAATGGAGCCATTCAATGGCCGCAACGGCCAGCTGCACCTGTTTTCCCCTCCCAGCTTCTTATAATCCGTCTTGTGCATTGTGCGTCGACAGGTACGCTCCCTCCTGTCAAACGTCTCCTGCTGTTTATCCCTCCATCCATTATTTATCCCTGTTGTCGTCTTCATTCTTTTAATTGTCTCTTTTATTCATATTTATATTCGCTGCTGTGACAAACAAATTTCCCCTACGGGGGGAGGGGAGGGGGGTAAAGTATTATCTTATCTTATCTTGCAATGTGAGTGTTGGATCTTTATTATTAAATATGCAGCAGAGTCTTCCCTTTTCTATCGCGTGATGCGCCAACGCTTACTCGCAGTCGGGGATGCATGCCAACCTACAACCATCTGTTCTGAATACTTCCCGACTTCTATGCAAGAGGGATTGGCAACATTATGACGGGAACATGGTGGAATGTAACAACATGGGCAAAGCAGGAGTCCATCCATCCATCCATCCATCCATCCATCCATCCATCCATCCATCCATCCATCCATCCATCCATCCATCCATCCATCCATCCATCTATCTATCTATCCATCCATCCATCCATCCATCCATCCATCCATCCATCCATCCATCCATCCATCCATCTGACTGCACAACTCCTTTACTTTATATATATATGCACACACACACACATATATATATATATATGTTTATATACAGTGGGAGAACAAGTATTTGATACACTGCTGATTTTTCAGCTTTTCCCATTTGCAAAGCATGTAGAGGTCCGTATTTTTATCATGGGTATCTAAAACAAATAATCCAGAAAAACACGTATGATTTTTAAGTAATTTATCAGCATTTTATTGCACCACATAAGTATTTGATCACCTACCAACTAGTAAGAATTGCGTCTCACACAGACCTATTGGCTCTTCTTTAAGAAGCCCTCTTGTTCTTCACTCATTACCTGTATTAACTGCACCAATTTGAAATCCTTACCCGTACAAAAGACACCTCTCCATGCATTCAGTCCAACAAACTCCAACCTCTCCACCAGAGACCAGAGAGCTGTGTAAGGACATCAGGGATAAAATTGTAGACCTGCACAAGGCTGGGATGGGCTACAGGATGATGGGCAAGCAGCTTGGTGAGAAGGCAACAACTGTTGGCGCAATTATTAGAAAATGGAAGAAGTTGAAGATGACGGTTGATTTCCTTCGGTTTGGGGCTCCATGCAAGATCTCACCTCGCGGGGCATCAATGATCATGAGGAAGGTGAGGGATCAGCCCCAGAACTACACGGTCAATGACCTGAAGAGAGCCGGGACCTCAGTTTCAAAGAAAACCATTAGTAGCTCACTACGCCGTCATTGATTAAAATCCTGCAGCGCACGCAGGGTCCCCCTGCTCAAGCCAGCACGTGTCCAGACCCGTCCGAAGTTTGCCAACGACCATCTGGATGATCCAGAGGAGGAATGGAAGACAGTCATTCGGTGCGATGAAACAAAAATAAAGCTTTTTGGTCTGAACTTCTTCCGTGTTTGGAGGAAGAAGAAGGATGAGCACAACTCCAAGACCACCATCCCATCTGTGAAGCATGGAGGTGGAAACATCATTCTTTGGGGATTCTTTTCTGCAAAAGGGACAGGAAGGGAGGATGGATGGGGTCATGTATCGCAAGATCTTGGCCAACAAACTCCTTCCCTCAGTCAGAGCCTTGAAGATGGGTCGTGGTTGGGTCTTCCAGCATGACAACGACTCAAAATAAGCCAGTTTCAAGACCTGAACCAAATGGAAAGTCCATATTGTCCAGCGATTGCCTCGAAACCTGAAGGATCTGGAGAAGATCTGCATGGAGGGGTGGACCAAAACCTGGTCAAAAACTACAGGAAACGTCTGATCTCTGTAAATTCCAACAAGGTTTCTGCACCAAATATTAAGTTCTGTTTTTCTGGATATTTCAAATACTTATGTCATGCAATAAAAAGCAAATTAATGACTTAAAAATCATGTGTTTTTCTGGATTTTGGTTTTAGATTCCTACACTCAAAGTTGAAGAGTACTGATGACAAAATTATACAATAATACATGTTTTGAAAGTGGGAAAAGCTGAAAAATCAGCAGTGTATCACATCCTTTTTCTCCCCATTGTACACACATACATTCACACTAACATATATATATATAAACACACACATTGATTCACAAACACACACATATACACATTACTTTTTGCATTCATAATTTCCCCCTCATTCTGTGTCAATATACAGGACTGTCTCAGAAAATTAGAATATTGTGATCAAGTTCTTTATCTTCTGTAATGCAATTAAAAAAAAACAAAAAATACTTTTTCATAATATTCAAATATTTTGAGATAGGATTTTTGAGTTTGCTTAAGATGTAAGCCACAATCAGCAATATCAAAATAATAAAAAGCTTGCAATATTTCAGTTTATTTGTAATGGATCCAGAATGTATGACATTTTAGTTTTCGTAATTGTATTACAGATGATAAAGAACTTTATCACAATATTCAAATTTTCCGAGACAGTCCTGTATGCATGGATAGAAGTTATATCATATATACATCATATACCATACTATATATATTCCTCTATCTACCTACCAATGCACTATTATTAGTTGCAGCACTAGAACTTGTACAAGTTCACGACAGATCCATTAATGCCGGGCACAGAAAGCCTACAGGGTTTTATCTGAGTAACTCAAAGAGGATTAGAAATATCAAAAAGAAACACAGGTGAAATTGAGACGGCGAAGCTTTCATTATATCCTCGGCCCGCAGGCGTGCAAGCTTCTCTCCGAGGGTGGGGGTGATCCAAGGCTACGAGGAAAAGATCTATACAGAAGATTCTGGGGTGATGTCGCGAAGCTGGTTCTGTTCAAATAGCGTAAAAAAAAATATGTTTTTGGATCTCATCCGTATTTGACCCGCTTTTATTCAGTTAGTGACGTGTAAAACACAGGCAGAATAACCCCGCGCGGTGTGAAATTACAAAACTCCTATTTCGTGCGTTTCTGACTCCGTCACGAAACACAAAACCGACGAGAGAGGAAATCTCGAGGCGGAAGATTTGTAGGATTACCAGAATAGATACGGGCCTTCTGCTCCTGCCGCGTAAAAATAAAACACATTCAGGGTGGAGGTTGTGGTTTCGCGTTTGTCTGGCAGGGTTGAAAAAAAAAACAAAAAAAAAAAAAAACAACAAAAAACAAACTGAAAAAAAAAGGAATCTCAGAAGTCATTTAGACAGAAAATAGATCTGGTGTTTTTTTTTTTTTCCGAAGCCGCCGCTTCACTTCTCCCGACTGTTCATTCTCGAAACCCCAATTCTGGACGGCCAGATCCTGAACCCTGCGTTATGAAATGTTTGGAGAAGCAGGAGAAAGAAAAAAACTTTGACAAAGTCTAGTTTTGTTTTACTTGTTTCCACCACTGTTTTGCATCGAGGCCGGATTCGCCGTCATCGAGGGGGAAAGAAACCGTCGAGAGTCCCCCCATCAATAATACACGGGGAGTAAAAAGTTGAGAAGTTATTTTTTTACATGCTGGGAAAACTTTTTTGTGCTTCCAAGTTTGCAAGAGTGAATGCAAATCACTTTTTTTTTTTTTTAAATTAACAGTTTTTGAGTTTGAGGGGAATTCAGATTTAAAAAATCAAATCAAATATATGTATTTTTTGCTACTTTTTCAACCCCCCTCCAAAAAAAAAAAAGAAGATCAGTATGGAGAGGGGCCAAAACTTACAGGAAAAGTTACAGAAATTACAGGAAACATCTGATCTCTGTAAATTCCAACAAGGTTTCTGCACCAAATATTAAGTTCTGTTTTTCTGATATTTCAAATACTTATGTCATGCAATAAAGAGCAAATCAATGACTTAAAAATCATGTGTTTTTCTGGATTTTGGTTTTACATTCCTACACTCAAAGTTGAAGAGTACCAATGATAAAAATTATAGAATAATACATGCTTTGCAAGTGAGAAAAGCTGAAAAATCAGCAGCGTATCACATCCTTTTTCTCCCCATTGTACACACATACATTCACACTAACATATATATATATAAACACACACATTGATTCACAAACACACACATATACACATTACATTTTGCATTCATAATATCCACCTGATTCTGTGTGAATATACAGGACTGTCTCAGAAAATTTGAAGATTGCTATAAAGTTCTTTATCTTCTGTAATAAAATTGAAAAAACAAAAACTACTTTTCCTGATATTCTACTATGTTGAGATAGGATATTTGAGTTTTCTTGGTATGTAAGCCATAATCAGCAATATTAAAATAATAAAAGGCTTGCAATTTTTCAGTTGATTTGTGATAAATCCAGAATGTATGACATTTTAGCTTTTTTAATTGCATTACAGAAGATAAAGAACTTTATCACAATATTCTAGTTTTCCGAGACAGCCCTGTATACATTGATAGAGGATATATCGTATATACATCATTCACTGTACTATATATATTCCTATATCTACCTACCAATGAATTTTAATGGGATCTACATGCCGTGCACGCACTATTATTAGTCGCAGCACTGGTACTTGTCCAAGTTCACGACTGATCCATTAATGCCGGGCACAAAAAGCCTCCAGGGTTTTATCTGATTTTTGGGTTTTCTTAAGGGTTAGGGTTAGTCAAATTAATGACTTAAAAATCATGTGTCCAAAATCCAAAAAAACAACAAAAACAATGAATCAATGAACTCATAAATAAAGAAAAGCATTTTTAAAATCAACCTGACGGGCCTTCATTTACTGGAATGTCTCGTATATATGCGGAAATACAGTGGATGGTTGCCATAGTTGCACGACAATGCGCACGCAAGTTTTTTTTTTTTTGTTTTTTTTTTAATCGATCAATTAAAAAAAAAAACAAAAAAAACAAGTAGTACCTTCAACGTGGGCAGCGATTCGGTCACGACATCTTCATCCGCGATGCGAGTGGAATTTCAAGCGGATCTCGGCGTCCGCGGCGTCCGTGTTCGTCCACGCACTCCTCGGGTGGACAAACCCCGCCCCCCCCCTGCGAACTCCCTCTCCACACCAGCAACCCACGGGAAGAGGAGCGTGGGCGACCGGCGTGACCCGATCTCCCCGGGTCAGGTTACAGTTGGCATTGTAAAAAAAAAAAAGAAAAAAAAGAAAAAAGAAATGATAAAAAAACAAACAAAAAAAAAAAAACACAAAAGAAATATAAAACGACACAACACTAATATTAAAAACCTCTCCAATAAAAACGTGTTGTGCAGTATTTTTTTTTGGATTGATATCGTAAAAGAAATGATACAATCCAAGTGTTCATCGTTAATACGTGTCATTTATTATCATTTATTTATAAAAAAAAATAAATAAAATGCACGTATTTATTTACTTACATTCATGTCGTCGTCATTTAGACGTTTATTGTAAAATGTATTTTCTTTACTCACAAATTCAAATAATAATACTACTGATAATAAATACAATAACAGCTAGTACTCTTACCCCTACTTATAACTTCTACTTGTAAAACTATAGAAAGAACTATAATTTTTATTGTTGCTGATTTTATTCTTATCAATTATTACTGTTATTATTTATACCACCACTACAACTACAACTACTACTAATGATTATAATCATAATGATGATGATGATAATGATAACAATGATACAGCGTCCACTACTGCTACTACTATTACTACTTCTATCACTACAAATCATATAATAATTAAAAATACAAATAATAAAAATGATAATTATAGTTATGATAAACATCAGCATTAAAACATTCGTCATTATCATCATCTTAATGGTAATAATTTGCTTTTTCTATTTTGTCCTACAACTCATTTAAAGACAATCAGGCCAGCAAAGCTTTGAACACAGTTATGTTGACGATAAATTTTCTTTAATGCTTTAAAAAAAGCCCTGCAAGAGCGACGGGGGAACATTAGTTTTAATTTGTTCCAAAAAAAGAAAACTTTATATTTCCATCATGAACGTTTAAAATGTTGATGTGAATCCAGCAGGTGGCGTCAAAGGATACAATATGAGGGAGAGCTCTGCGAGCTGAGGCAGCAAATGTGCTGGAACAGTTGTGAGAAGGTGTTAGGTATTGCAGACTAAAAAATAAACAAACACAATACAATAGAAAAAAAAAAAGAAAAGGAACAGAATGCAAACAGGAAATTAAAAAAAAAAAAAAAAAATCAAGCCACGGTATCTGTTCGGGTGAAACCTCGAAACCTCCAGTGACTTCACGAAGAAGTCGCTCGGTTCAAAATATGCAAAATAAATGAATATGTAAATACTTTACACATGGAAATCATCTGTACTGCTCCGATGCTTCGGAGACATCCAGCCGGTGACGGGCGCAGACTGCCTGACAGGCCCGAGCTTAATGGCTGGCCATCAAACACCCGGGCCGTCTCCGTTTGGGCCTTGGGACCGAAGATGGGACTGATTCGAGATGATAGTTTGCCCAGGAGCTCCGTCCGAGAACAGCGACAAAATTGTTTTGTCAACCGTGGGCACGCGCTGGCACTTGTCAGAAACACAGCAGAGCTGGTGACTTATAGAATGCCAGGTGCTCTAAAAATAAGACGAAACATTTTTGAATTATTGAAGAAAAAAAATCTCACGAGGAGATTTGATGGGATTAACATGTCGCCAGCTTGAATAAAAAAGACATGAGTCGCCAGGATGTGATTTTTTTTTTTTTAAATTCACTTTTACCGTCTATGTTTTACGCCGGATCGGTGGCCCAGTTAGCAGATCTGCCTTCCATCGAGAAGGTCCCGGGTTCGAGTCCGCCTGAAGGCCTCTCTACGCGGAGTTTTCACGTTCTCTATGTGTCTGCTTTGGGTTTCCTCCCTCCGGGTTCTTCAGCAGAACCGAAATCCAAAATCTACCCAAGCGTTTGAATGAGAGAGTGAATGTCTACATAGGACATATGAATGAGAGAGTGAATGGTTGTTATTCTATATATGACATGATAATGAGAGAGTGAATAGTTGTTTGTCTGTCCATGATGTAGGAATGACAATGAATGGTTGCATGTCAGTATAATGTAGAAACAAAAGTGAATGGTATTCTCTATAGAACCCATGAAATAGTGAATGACTGGTTGTTTGTCTCTATAGGATGTATGAATGACAGAGTGAATGTTTTTATGTCTATTTGTGATATGTGAATGTTTTTATGTCTCTATATGATATGTGAATGTTTTTATGTCTATATATGATTTGGAAATGTTTTTATGTCTATATATGATATGTGAATGTGAGAGTGAATATTTTTATGTTTATAAATGATTTGTGATTGTTTTCATATCTATATATGATAAGTGAATGTTTTGATGTCTATATATGATTTGGGAATGTTTTTATATCTAATATGATAAGTGAATGCTTTTATGTCTATGTATGATATGTAAATGTTTTTATGTCTCTATAATATTTGGGAATGTTTTTATGTCTATATATGATATGTGAATGAGAGAGTGAATATTTTATGTCTCTTAAATGATTTGTGAATGTTTTTATGTCTATATATGGTGTAAAATGACTGACTGAATGTTGTGTGTCTATTAACGAATGAACGAATGAATGAATGATTGTTTGTCTATATGATTCTAGAACTGATCAGCTTTATGTCTATATACGACATATCTTTATGCCTATGTGAATGAGAGTGAATGGATTTAGGTCTGAAAATGTTGGTGAATGAGTGACTGAATGGTTATTTGTCTCTACATAATTTGTGAACGAGAGAGTGAATGGTTTTATGTCATGTGAACGTAAGTGTAAATGTTTATATCTACAGTATTTTTTATCTCTGTGACCGTGCGATCAACTGGCCGATAGTCCGTGTGAACCTCTCCTCTCCCCCTCTTGAACCGGAGTGCTGGATAAGCGCTATAGATAATGAACGAATGAATGAACGAAGGCGCAGCACTCGATTCTTTGGCAGCATTAAGGTACAAATCAGTGAAATAACACCTTCAGTAACACAGCTCAAAAGAAATACCAGATTCGCAGCTGCTGCAGAAGTTCCGATCAAGTCCTCTCCATTTTCTTCAAGGACTGGGAGCGAAAAAAACAAAAACAAAAAAAAAAAGAACAGGATTAAGGACAGATGTGGGCGCGTGTCAGCACGGCGGTCGCGTGTGCAGGTACTTTCCGGCTCAGATGAAAGTCTCCCAAAACCAAATGAAAAAAGATTCTTGAAACCACTTGTGAAAGCCATGACGCCCCCCCCCAGCTCCAACCCCCTCCCTCTCCATGTGCATAAAATTGCATTAGCCGCATCTTCTTCAGAGCACAGTGGGCCTCCCTTGGCTCGCTGAGGCTAAATACCTCCCGGACATTTCTCAGGGTTCTCTTGCAGCAGCTGATATCGCCTCCTTTTTTTCGTGGCTCGCTTTTTTGGAACGCAAGCATTTTTTCAATGCGGGAAAAAAAAAAAAACACCTCGCAGCCCATCGGGACGGGGGTGGGCTTTTACCCGGCGTGTCTGCGCCACAACAAAACGACTCCCGGACGATTTCAATGGGCTGCGTGGCTAACAGCTATTCGGGGTAATCGCGCCAATGCGCCGTGGCGCGCTGATGCCACAGTCCTGTAACACAGGAAATTCAAGATTTCCAATTTCTTACGACATTTCTGTACGACATTGGTGCACGATTCACTGTGGAGCTTGCAGGGGAATTTGCGCAAAAAAAAAAAAAAAAAGTGTGAATAATCTTGAAGGTGATGTTCTATTGCTATGTTTGGGGAACGTTTCAAGCGTGGTTGCAAAGACAGGAACCTCGCTGCAGCATTCCAAGGATTTTTGGGGGGGGAGGAAGTTGTGATTTTATGGCGGCGGCTGAAAAGTGTGGTTAGTGCTCCCGCTCTCGTCTTGGGTTCACATGATCTCCAAGTGTCCATGCGGGTTTCCTCCGGGTTCTCTGGTTTCCTTCCACAGTCTGAAAACTGACAAGTAGTTCATCGCAGACTCTAAATCAGGGGTGTCAAACACATTTTGGTCCACATGCGACCAAATTTGATGTAAAGCAGGCCGGACCAGTAGAACCATTACCTAGAAGTAACACTAGGTCCATAATTTTTCCTTTGTTTTAGTGTAAAGGAGGTAAAAAGGTAAAGTACAAAAACATTCATATGTAATGAACTGTTCCTCTAAAAAATACATGATGAATTAATATGAAAAATGAATATTAAAAAAGAATTGATGAAATTAAACCCTAAAAATATTGTTGATCTTGTCACTGTGGGAAAATTTACCACTAGAGTTAATCAGAAAATTGATTGGTAGCATGTATAAAAGGAGGTATAATGCTTACAAGGCTAATGGTGGCTATTCTGGTTATTAAATCAATCTTTTTAGTTTTGCCCATTTTTTTGCTATCGTTTTTGTGGTCTTTATAGAAATAAGAAAAGAAAAGATTGTTTTAGCAATGTCACTAGATGTTTTTCTCATCAAAAAATAATTTCGTTTCAAATTTCGAAGCATAGCAAAGTAACTTTTTAAAATTTTTTCCTTGACTGTTTTTTTTTCCAAAACCCACTGTATAAAACCTCCAGCTGCATGTGAGAAAAAACGTGCGGGCCGCACTAACACAAAGATTTGATTTCAGGCAGGGGGCCACAAAATATTGTTCCGGGGGCCGCAATTGACCACGACTCTCAGACCCCTGCTCTAAATTCCCCAAAAGTGTGAATGGAGAAGTAAATGGATGTTTGTGTCTGTATGTGATTGACAACTAATGACAGCCAATGACAGCTGGGATTAGCTCCTGGGTGCAGGAAAAGCGATATAGATGAATGAATGAAGTTACAATACTGTCATTAAGAATTTTCCTAAAAGCAAGAGAAAGATGTAATGTTATTTGTAGATAACGGGAAATCACTTATTCATCATCCACGCCCCCATCCTGCACCCAGGAGAGATCCCAGCTGGGATTTGTCTAGTAGTGATGTTCAACCTGGACCGGTTGCCAGGCAATCACAGGGTTACTCACCGATTCATTTTGTCATTCTAACATCATACAAAGACATAAAACCCCTCACTTTCTCATTCACACGTTATATGGACACATGAAAAATTAATTCACTCCCCAAATATTCACCCAAAAATATTCACCCACTCATTCACTCCCAAAATCACAAGTCATATAGACATAAACACATTCACTCATTCATTCACTCTCATTCACACTTCATGTAGACACAGTTAATTATTTTCTCATTCATTCACTCACTCATTCACTTCATCATTCTAATGTCATATAGCAGAAGTTGGGAACCTTTTTGACTGGGAGAGCCATAAAAGCCAAATATTTCCAGATACAGGACAGAAAATTAGAATATTGTGATAAAGTTTTTTATCTTCTGTAATGCAATAAAAAACACACGCGCCCTCCAGGGCCCCCGCCATATTTCGTATAAGTCATCGAACGGCGGAAAAATAAAAAATGAAAAATTCGTCCGCAAACCTTTGGTCGGGGAGTCGGCAAAGATTTGTGACCTTCTGTCCTTGTGCTAGAATATTATTTTCACAGCTTTTTAAGATTAGGTTTTCAATACACCCAGACAAAAAACAAAGAAATCCATAGGTCAGAAGCCTTTAGAATCTTATTCAAATAATCAGTTATAAAAATTCAAATTCTCCATGAGAAATCAATAAATGTGCTTACAATGCTGCGTACAGGACTGTCTCAGAAAATTAGAATATTGTGATAAAGTTCTTTATCTTCTGTAATGCAATTCCAAAAAACAAAATGTCATACATTCTGGATTCATTACAAATCAACTGAAATATTGCAAGCCTTTTATTATTTTGATATTGCTGATTATGGCTTACATCTTAAAAAAAACTCAAAAATCCTATCTCAAATATTTGAATATCATGAAAAAGTATTTTTTGTTTTTTTAATTGCATTACAGAAGATAAAGAACTTTATCACAATAATCTAATTTTCTGAGACAGTCCTGTATATTTAATCGAGAGCCATACAGTATTTTTAACGTATAATAAATTAAATATGTCTTACGTTTACCGCGACTTCTGCTACTGCATGGATTTGTTCGAAGTGCCTTTTTATATTTGACCGTTTCATCGATGCAATTTTATCACAGCATATTAGACATACAGCAGATCCAAATGTAAATTCCTCTGTCCACGCAGCCTGGAATGCACGGTAATCATCGTCTTTTTTTCTTTTTGCCTTTTTTTCCTGTTACGAGGGTTTACGCGGATAAACTAGTTGGCTATCTGATAAAATTAATTCATGACCCGGACAATGAACAATGACCCGGACGTGCTCAGAAGCCATCAGTTCCCGACCCGACCCGACCGACGGGTGACCCGTGAAATTTATCTTCAAAACAAATGACTTTAAAATGACACAGTATTATGAAGAAATATCACAAGTATTTTAAAATCAGTTCCAATCTGATTTTTTCCTTTTTCAACTCAAAATTGTCTGGGAGCCATACGCCGTCACCGGAGGAGCCATATATGGCTCGCGAGCCGTAGGTTCCCATCATATAGAGACATTCAACCATTCAGTCATTCACAAGTCAGAGGAATTTAGGGTTTCTATGGAACATTGTCTTTGAGTTTGAGAAAACGGACGTGAACGCTGCACAGAAAGGTGGATTTGAACCAGGGACCTTCTTGCTACCAGGCGAACGCGCTAAAAACCTTTTCATTAAAAAGCAATAATAACAGCCAGTCACCTCGGGCCTGAAAACAATCTCACAACACTGCGTGGAGGAAGTTCTTCCTTTATTAAAATCATGTCACAGCGAGAAGATGTTTTATAAATGAACATTCTGTAATTTGTTGCCTGAATGATTCCATTGACGCCCCCAAACTGTTGCGGTGGGCAGGTTTTTTTTTTTTTTTTTTGCCTTAGTAAACATTTAAAATCCGCTTATGAGCGGCTGCACTTTAAAAAGGAAGTGAAACCGTAGAAAGTTCACGGCTGAGGGTAACTTTCCTCGCTTGAAAATTCACACGTGGCTCGAGGGCGCCGGACGGCGTCTCCCCGCATTTTCAGGCAAGTGGCTTTTTCATACACCGTAAACCCCCCCACCCGCCCAACCTTGTTCATTTCTCCACTTTCCCTCTCACAACAGACGCCCGGATGAGGTAATTTGAGCAACATGCCTGAAGGCCCCCGGCGAGACCTTGATGACGACCCGGAAGATTAAACTTGCGGCGGAACACGGCTCTGGGAAAAAAAAAAAAAAAAGTGGAAAAATTTGTCTCCGGATTGAAAATCAAGGAATTTCACCGGGCAGGGGGGGCTCTGTCCTTCTGCTCACGTGAAGCCGATATGGAGTATAAATGAAATACTTTTCGGGCCATTTTGACCCCGACGATGTGAGGATGAAAACGCAACTCGGCGGTTTTCAAGCGACCCGAAACCGTCGCCGCCTAATGAAGCAACTCGCTTCCATTCCCAGATTTGACAGGAGTCCAGGGGTCTCACTTAGAATGGACGGGATGCTCTTCTTCTCTGCAACCCTCGCCAAACCCCAACCCTGTCTTTTAAATTTCGTGCTCCGGGAACACTGAGCCAAACACACACACACACACACACACAAAGATCTACAGTAAATTTACGACGCGCCTGATTGGCTGGGGAGCGGTCAGATTTATGCGAGAGGAGCCTGGAAGTCTCCATTCAAAGGTCACGTCGGGATGCGGGGCCGCCGTCTCGATGGCAAAAGGCAACGCGATGATCCAACGGCACGTGTTTGTTTTTGTTTTTTTCGGGGGGAGCGGAAAGAAGCGCAAATTGGGAGCTGACAGTTTTTCCCGCCCCGGCAATGATTCCCTTTCATGCACGGCGGGCCACTTGGCACACCGTGCACGGCGCACTGCAGCCACAACGCTCTGCACAGCTAAGAAGACTTTAATAGGTTTTTCCTCCCATTTTAGCTTCAGTGCATTTTGAGGGGTCAGAGTTGCGCGTGCATCAACACACACACACACACACACACACACACACACACATACATACAATACAGTGGGCTGGAGCTTTGCACTTCAATGATTAGCTCTCAAGAACTAGTGATTACCCGGTGTGCAAATGTGCCCGAGCCCCTTTACAGACGCCTCTTGTACAAGGCTCTCGACAGGTAAGTCGAGTTCAAGTCGCGCGTGCCGCCGTAATTCCGCGCCTCTCCGGCGAATTTGCCGCCCAAGTAAAACTCACCGCGCCCCTGTGTGTTGTCGTCCGGAATAAATTAATTTCCTTCTCCCCATTGTTTCACACCACTAAACCAGATATAAGGGATTAAGTTTTCCCGTCTGCGATTATCGCCGCAGATCCGTCTCTGACCTTGATGTTTTTTTTTCTTTTAATTCTTTTTACAGTTACTCCCCCTGACGATGCTGAGCCGGAGAACGGCTGCAACATCTGTCCGCGTCACGACCCCCGCGTCAATTGTGTTATTTTCGGGGGAACCGTGATAATTCATCAGCCTCTCTCGGTTTTGATTTCAATGTCTTTCAAAAGCGGGCCGGAAAGCAGCCTTTCCCGCCCCCCCCCCCCCCTCCGTCTCCCCCGGTGATTTTTAACAACAATGTTTTTCTATGGAAATGTAACACAAAACAGGGCTGTACGCCGGGGGATTGCAAGGCTGCTGTAGGAAATACAAATCAAAATTATAAGATCCAGAAAAAAGGGAAAAAGATGCACAGGAACGGCTTATTGAATTAATTATGCGAGAGGGTTATTATTTGGATCTATGGTAGCTGAGGTTATAAAGATCACTGTCTGGGAGCAGATTATATATTAAAAGTACTGGGAAAGACAAAAAAGAAAAAACAAAAAAAGCAAACAAATACACCGGGGGTAAGTGACTGGAATACAAAACATCGTGTAAATCTCACTGATTCGCCGAATCAAAAAAAAAAAAAAAGAAAAGAAATGAGACTTTCAGCTTTGAAGAGAAGGTATCTAACAATTTTGGGCAACTTATAAAAGCGGAGTTGGAACTGCAGCACCCAAATGCACAATTTGAGGGATATTTCACAGCGCAGACTTCTATAATGTTTCACGATGAGCATAAAAAGCTCATTGCAAATTCACAACCGCTATTATCACCTCCCTAGTGTTAGTCTTTCCATCTCAAAATGCTGCAAAAAGGAATGGAGGTTGTTGGGATGGCGGATTATCCCCCGGAAACCACGGAGTCCACATAACATCACTGCTTTCCAGGAGCCCGATGAGAAAGTTGCAATAAGAAAGCACAATGCAGGGAGAGGCTCGGAGCTCCGCTTTTGACCGAGACAATTACGACAAATTAAATGCCACATTAGTAATAATGAGAGAAAAAATAGGGCTTGACTCATCATGAGGACGCAGAGACGCCGACGGATCAATAAAACAAATGCGTGTTCTCCTGCGGCTGAGGTTTCAAGTTTACAATATTAATAAATACCAGCCGAACGGTCTGCTCGCAAGGGGGCAAATGCAGACAAATTGCGAAGCCAGAGAAGCCGACGCAGTCTTTGCAATATTCCGGCTCTTATTATACGGCCATTACTCATTGGAATGCATAATTCCATTTCAGGGAAACAAACGGAGGCCAAAAAAATTTTTAGATTTATTCATCTTTATATGGACCAAGTTGTTTCATACCTCTAACGGTGAAATAAAAATTCCCATAAACGTGATCAAATGCGGCTCTAATTGCATCTGTGATTTTTTTTAATAATGCTTCAGATAAGTACTCCGAGCCTTCGGCGGTTCGCTAAGCCGTTCAGTCCAGAGGTGACGGCAATACGGTAAAAACCCATTACAACTTTGGCAAAGCAATCACATCTGGGCGGAAGATTAACACGGGCAAGGACATGGTTACTATGCTGGGATGGCGGATTGGGGGAGGGAAGGGACGACAGGGAGAAAACCCACCCAGAGATACAGACAAGAATGCCCCTTTTGCATTGTAGGAACTTTAAACGGGTCTTAGAACCTTTTCAGGAACTAGTTTTTTCGTCGATTCGGACAACACATTAACTAATAAATCGAACCTCTGTTCCTAGAAAGATTTTAGCTCCTACTCTGAGGCAGGGCTCTTTTTACGGTCACGTAGGAACTCGTGTGATTTGCTGTTGGTGCTTGGAAACTGGTGGAACCCATGAGCCACGCCCATGGCTTTCTTGCACTTTGCAGTTCCCAGATCCTTTCCAGGAACTATGCGTTTTTGTTTTTTTTTCATTCTATTGCACCAGGACCATGAAAAGGGTTCCCAGAACCATTTTAACTCCTACTCCACGGCAGGGTGCTTTAACAGTTCTGCAGGAACTGTAAAGTAGGGTCTGGGTTACTGAAGCAACTAATAAGCCACGCCCATTACCATATAATTCTTGGACTGTGGGAAGTTTTTAATTTCCTAGAACCTCCTAGAAAACGAGGCTGTTCTTACATTCATTCAGTCACCATAGAAAAAAGAACTAGGATGTCGGTTCCTAGAACCATCTTTGGTTTTACTCCAAAGCAAGGTGCTTTTACAGTCCTATAGGAACTCATGTCACATGAGCTATGTCTATTTGTCTTGCACTGCAGGAACATTTTGCAGTTCCTAGATCCTTTTAGGAAAGTAGGACATTTTTTCATTCATTCATTCATTCATTCATTCATTCATTCATTCATTCATTCATTTATTCAGCATGGGAACTAGGACCTCAGTTCCTAAAATAATTTTCGCCCCTGCTCCAAGGCAGGATATTCTTATGGTTCCATTGGAACTATGTGATGCATGAGCATGGCGATCGGTGTAACTAATAACCCACACCCATTACCATATACTTATTGGATTGCGGGAACTTTTTGAACTCCCAAGAACCTCCTGGAAAGCAAGGCTGTATTATCATTCGTTAAGTCAGGATAGGGACTAAAAACTAGGATATCGGTTCCTAGAACCATTTTAACTCCTACCCTGAAGCAGGGTCTATGTACGCTTCTATAGGAACTCATGCGGACTGTGGTGCGGTTTTGAAAAATGATTGCGGTCACCGGTCAGCTTTTTGCGACAATGGACAGGACCAGCAAGAAATGGACCAACAAAGAGGTCAAAGCTCTTCTGGTCTACTATCACAGAGGTATTTCTTGGTGTCATGGCAGATTTTGGCCAAAACAAGGACAGAATTAACCAATGGTAGAGGTATTCACACAGCGAAGCGGTGCAGGGCAGAAATAAAAACACCTCAACCCATTTGACAATCCATGGTTAGTATTCTGTGCTGAACCTGAACACTGTGGCAACTTCAATCTACATGTTGTCAATGTCGTCTTCCTCTTTTTCCAAGTGGTTTGTTTTTGAGAGTGTTGCTTAAGGGACATGCCACAGGCATCATTGCAGTCCCCATTGCAGTTCCCGGGGCAAAATTCGAGCTGGAAAGTTAGAAGAACTGAGTTATTCTAACTTTTCCGCCCAAAAGCGTCTGTTCTCAGATTACGGTGATCCCATCTCGGCTTGCAGTGGACATCAGCTGGACTCAAGATGATTGAGCAGAAAATGAAAGTCTGATCGCGCAAACTCTTGGGTGACTCAGCTGCAAGTAGATAAAGACACTCGGAGGATTACAACGTTGATGTATTATTTGCTCGTAAACCTCTTTCGCCAGTCTCAACACCAACGCATGCCTCGAATCTTAAAGTCCGGTGAGGTGTAAAGACGACCATCATCTCGAAAAAGAAAACCGTAGGTTCAGACAGGTTGTCAAACATTCTCCTCACGCTCAGGAGCACATTGTCTACCTTCATGCATGATGTAGCATTGGGTAGAAGTTGCTTACTGTTCTTTATCTCCGCTCCTCTATATGCCAAGAGCTGGCTCTCATTCCCCAAGACTATTTATTTCAGAAGTAATCAGGAGGAAGCAATGTGGCTATTTTGGATCAACCCATTAACCCTTACGTGTGGGATTTTCAGCGCGTATTCGTCCACCAACATTTGGTCCATCTGACTGAGCCCCAGAGGATTCGGCAATTCATTTCTTTCCGTAATTATACAGTACTTCGAGTTTCCTAGGTCCGTTCCCTTAGGCTTGTTTTTGTATAGCAGGCAAGGAGCATATGGATTTGGATGTGCAGCTCTGTTGTAATGATAGTGCACAAGACTTCGGGCTGTTATTCATACATTTTAAATAGTGCACTCAAGACCACTTTGAAAAAAAGCCCAGCTAAATTGCAAGCGGAGAAAGAACCCTCTAGACTGTGCCTAATGAACACTAATTTTGAAACCCATACATTTTTGGGTTCCAATGACACGTAACCAACTTGCTTATTTGTGGGATAAAAGAAATCCAGATGCATTATCGGGGTTGCTTTTATATTCCGCCCACTGCGACAATAGCTGTCCATTACCGCCTTAAGCAGAGCAGAGGACGGACTATCCATCATCTTTATGCTCGCTATTGTTTCCAGGATTCATACTTTAACATAACGTGGACAGGGGCTGATTTTCCAATCTGGAAGTAAAACCGACACATCTGACCATAAACCAGCTAAAATCGGCAAGCCGGGGATTATGAAACTACTTACTCTATGTCTTAAAAAAACCTGGACTTCCCCACATCCCCGCGATTTGGGTTCTAGAAAGTGGAGATTGAAGATTTGATATTGTCCACCGCGAAGTTCTGTTCTCTATATGAATCCGTTTTAATATCTTTAAAGAAGTTATCTGGTGGATTTGATTACATGTGTCTGATGGTGAATCGTGTTTGTGCCGGCGGGACCGAATCTCCTTGCTTGACTGTTCTTTGTGAGTTCCACAGGGCTCCGTACTTGGAACAGCTTCATTCACTCTTTCAATATGAAAATCACGGAGCGCTCTCGACAGAATTATTTATGATTTTCATCTTGAGCTGATGTAACATATTCTGTGCGTTCCCATTGTAATTTTTTTGAAATGTATATTTTTCTTCCATGTTCTCCTTCCTCAATTCCTTAGTGGGGTGGCTGGAGGGAGGGGGGGAATCTATCTAAGACACATTTCTGTTATTTCTGTTATTTCTGAATTGGAAAGGAACAGCGACGACTAATTTTACATTACAGTGTGGACGGCAACCAAAATCTGACTGTGCTGTGTTAAACTTTGCATCGCAACAGCGACTTCATTTTGACTGCTGCAAATAAACCAATTACGACCAAAGACGAACACATTTTTATTACGAATTCTGCCATTTTCCTTAAAAAAATCTAATGTAAAGCTTTGAAATAAAAAAAAAACAGACAGACAATTTGAATATGGCTTTTCAGTCTGAATACTGTGCTGGAGCTTTTCATTTTGGAGCTTTTGAGTGTTCGGAAAAGGGAGGGTTATTAAAGATTTTTTTCAGCACTGCAGACACACTGAGCCACTGTGCTCAGTGATGAGTTGGAGCAAATTACATACAAATCTGTCGTCACGACAACCGATTGGCAATACGCTGTCTTGCATTCTCATTAGCGTAGCATTAAACTGAGGTGCCTCGTGATTTGCAAATACGTCTAATTATTCGAGGAAAATGGAGCACTGTACCAGAACCTGGATGCTAAGTAGCTAACCCTTAGCCCTAGAGGGGTACCTTCAGGTACCGGAGTACCACGATAACACTCGAGCTGTCTGCTTAGGACCGAGGGGAATGATCTAGTGCAGGAAAACCACAGCTTGTCAAGCGGAATATTGAAATCAGGACTTCGGTTAACCTGGTAGAGGCCCAGAGGCCGAAATATTACGAATTCAAAAAAGGACACAGAACTTCACTGCATCGCTTGTTGAGTGCTAGTTTGTTTTTTGTAAAATCATAAACACTGGAAAAAGCCACCGAACACAATGCAACTGGTGTGTGGGCAGGATAAGGACCCAGATACTGAAGCGAAGCGGAGCAGCTGGCAGGAATCCAAGAGGAGTACTCGTACGTCTGTTCTTCCGTGAGGGGAAAAAAAAAAAAATCAGTATCTCGTTCCTGCAGGTTTTGAATGGGAGCTGAAGCTTTAAGTCATATTCAAATGTGGAGTCTTCTGACGAGACGTATAGTCGTGCGGTACGTGTCGGGTGGAGAATGATCTGCACATACACATTGTTGCAGGCAAGTGACAATCTGGATGGAATTGAGTTGTCTACGAATTATGGACTACAACTCCCGAGATCAGGATCGAGCAATTATTTTGACTAGCGGGGCACATTTCTAATTTGATTTTTATATGCGGGCCACCTGGGTGTAAATTGTAAATTGAACAAAATTAAAATTGCAATAAAAAAATTATTAATTTTTTGACACTTTATTTTAACTTTAAAATCATTGATGATCATACACATGTATATACATGTACTGATATTATTTTGTATAAAATCATCCACACAAAATTAAACGAAAGCAAAAAATAAGGTGTTTCTAAATTCAATATTGATTAAAAATACTAAAAATATTCAAAGAAAATAGCTTGGCGGTCCGGATAAAAAAGCAAAACGGGCCGGATGTGGCCCGCGGGCCGTAAAATGCCCAGGTATGCCCTGGATGGTAAGTGAGTAGCTACTTGCCGCACAGGAGGCTAATCAATCCACAACGCGGAGAGCACAGTTGCCACAGCATGTAGACTAGTTCTGCACAGCAGGAATAATAACAGGAACAGCGGGAATAGATTATCAAATGGGTCGAATGACTTTTTTTTTTCTCCTCCCACCACTGCTTCGCCATGTGAAAATCCCCACCGTTAGCTAACTCCGTGCTAATTTTTGCCAAAACGTTCCCGTTCCATTGTGTCCTGGGAACCCCTCTGTTGCGTAACAGGCCAGAAAAGCTCGGACTTCTTCATCGGCTGATTTCATGCCGGTTCTGTCTATTTTGTCATGAGAAAAACGCTGACCAACAACCGCAATCGTTTTTAAAAAAATGTCTCTCCGCAGTCTACAAGAAGTATCTAGTGATGGACATGGTTTATGAGTTCTGCCAAACGCCAAGAACCTACGTCACATGAGTTCCTGTGGAATAAAGACCCTGTCTGATTCATCAATACACAGGATAAGGTGTTACTGTGCCAAGATGCTAGGTGAAACACATCTAGAAGTCCAATTCAGAGCCGTATACAAGCTATCTACAGCTAGGCTAACAGCCTACCAAACAAACAGCACTTACTTTGGGTTTTCAAGTGGGCACCTTCCCTCGTTGGCATTTCGTCGAGTTAAGGCCACTGCACCTCGAGATGTTTTGAAGGTGAAACCCGGTGTCCTGGAAACAACTTCCCTCCGTGCTACATAGCTGATCAACAAGCAAACACTCTCCTTAGCGACCCCGCTAGCTACCATGCTTCCTCCTTCCGCCGCAACCATTCACTTGCTGGTTCTGCTGCCAGAGACATGTTGCTGACTGAAAGTTTAAGGCTCCGGCTGCACTCTGGACTTTGCGACAAACCCAAGACAGTCTAGAAACCCCCCAGAGTCCTCCAACCTCGTTGCCATCTCAGCATACCGAGCTTTTTTGCACTCACTAACCTCTTCAACTCGATCCTCCCAGGGGGGCCGTAAGTTCGATAAAATACGCTGTTCTCTCAACCCCAGACCACAGCAAAAGAGTAGGAGCGAAAATGTTTCAAGGAACCGAGGTCCTATTTCTTAGTTCAGTCCTAGTTCCTGGAAAGATTCTAGGAGCTGCAAAAAGTTCCTTCATGCAAGAATTTTTTTCAGGAGAAGAAGTTTTATTTGTATTTCTTATTCCCCCTCCTTTTTTACTTATACAATATTCTACTATTATTTATTATTGTTATATTTTACTTGAAACTCTGGCACAACAATTTCCTTCGGGATAAATAAAGTTGTTCTTATTCTTATTCTTATTTAACGAATTTAACTCGTTCCAGTAGGTAAATTTTTTCGTATCTTAAATGAATCATCCCCATTTAAAATAATAGAAAACAAATTAATTTGTCCCCCCCTCCATAAACTCACAAAAAAGGATATTAATATAGAAAAACCCTGAAAAAGAAGGATATTTTAATGTAAGGGACATCAAAAAGAAAAAATCATGGTTACTGTAAACTGATAGTGTTGTAATATAAATCCTTACCTCAAACACAGACGACTGTAGACGGCGACGAGTGGTTACGAGGGTCCGAGAGAGGCCACGAACATAGACTTACAACGAATTTGACATTAAATTAAATGCACGATGATAATTAAAATAAAATTTTACTTTAGAAATTTACTTTTCTTCACTAGTTTTCTTTTTTTTGATTCATTTTCTCTGAATAGCTGTCGCCTCTGGAAGCTCGCTTGGCGCATACCGTGCAAATTTCAAATTTTGGATTTTCTTGCCCTCGTATTTGTATCATGACATTTTTTTTTCATATTTCAAAGAGAAAAAATTTGCTTGAATCATGCTTTGTATCTAAAGAATGTGCATATCAAATTATATGTATCTTAAGGGGCTACTGTATCCAGTAATGGACAAGGCATATGAGTTCCACCAATCAACAAGCACAGATGTCAATGGAGCCTAAAAGTAGGAGCTAATATGACTGTCCGAACTGACGTCAACGGTCCCTGGTTCCTATGCATGAAAAAACAGCTTTTTCCTGAAAAGGCTCTAGGACTAGCAAAAATGTAAGCGGCCAAAGACGGCAAGCTTGCCTCTTACAGAAAAAAATATCTACCATTTTGCGGTGTCACATGTCTGAACAGATTTCTGCGTTATTTTCCCGGGGACGATTCCATCCCGTCACGCTCCGCGGGCGGATCAGTCGCTCCCCGAGTTTTCGGCAACACGGCGTGAAGCGCTTGAGCAAACGGAGCCGTTTCTGCTTGACTTCACATCCAAAGTTCAAGCGCCCGCCTTCTTGATTTTACTCGTACTGCTGCACCGGTGCGGTATTTTCAGACTCCTCTCATCTCAGCTCTGACCTACGGAGCTCTCGACTCGCCGACTCTTCCGTATCGCTCAAAATAATTACGTCTAAAGCGAGGATGTCAGCGAGCAGGTGGACTCCCCGCCCTCCACTTTGATTGTCAGACGACAAAAAAAAAGGACATATCGTTGCTGTGCATGTTGGAAAACAATGTGTGTTGTTTATTCAGAGTGGGGCCCAGTGCTGCAGAATATTTGCACGATAAATTGCACGATAAATTGAATTGCATTCCAAGCACAGAGCCCCCAGGATAGGATTTGACCGCTAGCTTGAAGCTCTGTAACTTCCCACAGCTTCGAGAAAAACTCAGATTCAGGACACGCCGTTAAAATAAAATACCGATTCATTTTAAGATTTACAATGTGCCGACACCGCGCCGTTACTGTAATCCGCCGTCTGCGATGTTAAACACATGAAATCCTTGTTACGACCCCGGCGCTGAAAATAAAAAAAAAACAACCAAACGCCATAAAACCTAGGGAGTCCAATTGGAGTCAGTAAAAGTTTAACTCTGTTACCGCGGTGTTATAAAAGTCTTTCCCCTCATCATGGATTCCTGTCACGCTTCTATATGTGCGGCTCAAACGGCGACTGGAACTGAAGGGAGAGCCTCGCTTAATCAAGCACTCCCACGCCCACTCACCGAGGAAGTAAGCTTCTTAAGTCAATACCGCTGCTGGAAAAAGCAGGATTCAACAGCTGGCTGGCAGGTGATTTATGGGGACAAAAGCAACGGCGTAAATAAGGTTACACCGTTTTAAATACGGTGTTTATTTTGTAGCGCAATTATTGTGGGTGGTTTGTTTTGAGGGTAGCATCTCTTTGCCTGTGTATGTGTGTGTGTGTGTGTGTGTGTGTGTGTGTGTGTGTGTGGCGGCAGCGGTGGTGGAGTGGTTACACCCCTATAATCCCGCCTCCAAACCAACAAGCCCCGTGACTTCTTATGTTTTTTAAACTATACTTTTCCAACGAAGGGCGGCAAAACGACAAGAAGGTCCCCCCGGTTCGATTCAAATAGAAAGCCTTTCTTTTTGGAGTCTCCATGTTCTCCCTGTATCTCTGAGTTTTCAGTCGTGATCGACCGGCATTTAACCCCCTTCCTATGACAGCTGGGCTCCAGTCCCGCCCTCCGACCCTGAGTGCTGGATAAGCACCGTGTAGAAAATGAAAAGACAAGGCAAAGATTTGTACTGGTGAGTAGAAAGTGTGCCGAAGTGCGTCGCTCCGGAGTAGCGTTACCATATAAGCCTTGGTTTCACGGGTTATTGCTTTCTTAGCGTTTCAGCCTCATAGCAAGAAGGTCCCTCGTCCAATTCCGACTTCAAGCCTGGAGTCTCCATGTTCTCCCTCTGTCTGGTTAGGGTTCCTCCCACTGGACAAAAACATGCAGGAGGCTCAAGGGATTGCACAGACAAATGGTTGCATGTCCATATAACGTATGAATGACAGAATTAATAGTTGTATATCTCTATGTGATCCCGTGATCAACTGGTTGAATCCCACCTTTCACCCAATCACAGCTGGAATAGGCTTCAAGCAGCCCTGTGACCCTTAGCAGTAAGTAGTCTGCTTTCTTGCTCCAAACTTGTACTCTTTCCCTTCTTGTTGACCTTGTTGACAACGGGCATGGACCATCAGGAGTGATGCACCACCAAAACGCACAAAAGGAGGGGATTTTTAAAATCACATTCCACAGCTGTTACAGCGTTTCTGTCGGTTGCTTCTGAATGTAATTTCCAATCGGCGGGCATCGCAGCTCCTTGGGGAACCGCCCCTTTTTGGGGGCTCAGGTTTAAATCGCCTCTGAGTTTTATCGAAGACTTTCATGTGAATCCCTTTTTTTTTTTTTTTTTTTTTTTTGCAAAAAACAGGCACTTCAATACATTCCCTGTCGGTTCCCAGAGGGCTTACACATATGTGATCTTGGTATTACGTAACCCACTTTAGGCCATGGAAGGGCTTCACTTCAATATTCGGTAGTCCCACGCGAAATCGCAATGTGAACCGCGATATGCCGTTTTCGCATTCAATGTCAAGAGGGCACGTCAGAAGAATTCTATTGCAAGTTCCTAGTGAAGAACTTTTAGTTAGTTTTATTAATTAAAGTTGCTGGACTTAGTTAATACAATAATGGCAATGGTCACGCAGGCTTCTCCCTTCAAATTCAGAGATATCTGAAAGTAAACTAACAAATCTTCATCAATGAGCAATCAATCCAGTATGGTCAATGTAGATACTGTAATTTACGGACTGTAAGCCGCTACTTTGAACACTGCGGCTAACACAATAATGCGGCTAATTTATCAAATTTTTTTTGGGGCTAACACGCTTCATGCTACCCCAACATTTAGACTCGTCACAATGGACCAATTAAATTACCGTGAAATTCTGACGCTGTTCAATTCTGATACTGAAAAAGAAAGTTGTCTTCTTCGGTGTCAGAATTGATCAGCGATGGTTTTATTGTGCAGGAGGAAGGCGGAGATAACAATCAGCTGGAGTAGGACAAAGTGGGGATAGAAAATGAATGGATGGATGGACTTTTCCTTGTGTGATTTATTATTAATCCTTGTCATCAGCTGTGTTACAGGCAATGTTTGGAAAAACGCATTTCTATTACGTATTTTGTGGATGTTACCGGTTTCTGTGTAACATAATTCTGTGCCAATATCTCATTTAAAAATGTGGACACCTGCGGCTTATAGAAAAGTGCTGCTTATATATGTACACATTTATTTATTTCTTTTTAGCTGGTGCAGCTTACATTCAGATGCGCTAAATAGTCCGGAAATTACAATGAGCAATCTTAAATACGCGCTCCGTGTAGCATATGTCGGTATCTGGCCACCTATTGGTTGTATTGCTATGTAAATTTGACAAGGCAAACATACATTGTAAGATGTACATATTTAATGGGTCACTTTAGTCATCACTGCAAAAGTTTCCCTCCCTAATTTTGTCAGGAGCCACCACTGTATTTGAATGGATGGTTCGATGCTGCTTTCTAGCTCCGAACATGTGTTGTTTACATGAGTTGAATTCAGATCTCCAAATGCCACCTGCCAATAGTTCATTCGGACGCAACGAGCCAGATATGCCATTATAATGAAAGGAACGCGTGGCAACCAATCAGAGACGGGAAATGCATGGCGCTTTTCTCCTGCTTGGAAATGCACGATGGGGAAAAATGATAGAATTTCACCAGATTCAAAAGTGGTTTTGTTGGAGCTGCGAATTCAATAAAAATCTTGCGATTATAAAATTTGAATTCATTTGTTTTTTTTTGTTCCACAGCAGCTAACAGCTAGTCACATTAAACCCACCTCGAACAAGGCGGGGGTGACGCGGCAGATGATCCGAGCAGGAAGGGGGGCGTTGAAACATATCTGACGAATAAAACCAAAGTATTTATTGTCAGATTCCTCTGGATTATGTTTAATGCTGTAACTTTCCGGAAGAATAAGAAATATGAGAACAGCAAACTAGGGTCCTATCATGCACACAGGCCGAGAGCATACAGGAAGCTTTAGTTAATTTGCTAATTGATGATTTTGAGGAAAAATAACAGCAGATTATGCTTACATTATCATCCTGGCTAAAAAAATGTACTTTTTTTTTTTGAGAATTCAAAAATTAGCCATACATCATCCTTATCTTTGATATTTTTAAGCCCACTTACATCACCAACATCTACGGCTGAATTTTTGTAATCCAGACTTGACCCGAGGTAATAGTTGGAACTTTTCTTTTCTGTTCTTTTGTTTTATAAAATAGTCTCTTTCTGTGTTGCGTTGGGCATTGTCCCCTGAAACAGTGGCGGGCATTGGACTTTTTCAAGCTGAATTGTCCTTTGAACACACACACACACACACACACACACACACACACACAAAAGTATAAAATCAAAAATCAGCAAGCCAACGCTTGAGATGGAGAACTGTTTGTTTTGCTTTTGAACAAACTATAAACCCAGTCTTGGTTTTAAAAGCATTAGCTCATTTATCAGCACATCTGCTTAACACCCTCCTTCAGAGGAAAAAACATCGCTAAACTGAGTGGGTAGCATATTTTTCTCCTTACACGGCCGGGCTGTAATATACATTTACCGTATTTTCTGGACTATAGAGCGCACCTGTAAATAAGCCGCATCCGCTCTATTTAAAAAAAAAATGTAAAAAAAAATATACAAGCTGCACCAGGCTATAAGCCGCTGATATCAATGTTGAAAAAAAATGATATTTACTGTATGTACAGAATGATTTTGTGCTGTAAATGTACATGTATGTACCTGAACAGATTCTTTCCGAACAGTGCCTTTTAATGCGGCAGCAACTTTGCTGATTAAAACGTAACAGATAACCAGTATTTATTTACCCTCATTTCTCCTGTGTTTGAAACCTCAAGTCACTTTAATCATCTTGGCTGAAACCCATTTGAGGATTTGAAAATAAGTACCAGTAAGTTATTTGTTGTGTGTGTCCTATGTGCTTTTTATCTGCTCTTTCTGCTATTCTTCTTTGCATTGATTTATACGTCTTATCTTATTTTGGATTCTACTTCTGCCCCCTAGCGGTGGAAGAAAAATCCACAGAATAGCCGCACTTATGTATACGCCGCATGATTCGAAACCTAGGAAAAAAGTAGCGGCTTATAGTCCAGAAAATACGGTACATAGAAATTATTACTTTCCTGTCTATATCCATTATCCTGATTTATTTGTTCTAAATAGCTGAGTTAAGAAGTTGTACATCCGTCTTTCCCCCCACCTGCTGAAATTCTCACACATAATTTTATGGGATGCCGTCAATAAACTGCTGAACTCCTGCAAGTGTTGTGTAACATCAACCGAAAATACATGACCCCTTAGGTGGATCACTGTCTGGCTCCGCTGGTGTGAGTGTTTACTGTTTTCCCCCAGTTGATGAGAAATTGTTGTTAAACAATGAGAGGCGAATTAAGTTGCTCGCGCTATCAGCCTGACCCCCCGGGTTTGGCCGGACGAAAGTACGTGACACTAATCATCTTCCGTCGCTTCCTGTCTTTTCATTATGCCGAGGACGGTATCTGGCAGGAAATGAGGTCATGGTGGGAGTGTGTGAGTGTGTGTGTCGGGCGGGGGGGGGATCAGACCTTCACCGACACCAACCCGCTTGGTTACGTAGCTTAGAAACACATGTGGTCACAGTGACTTTGAGCATTTTTTTGCATTGGTCAGATGCGCATAAATGAAAGGGGACCAAATTAAAACATAATTTATTTATCATTTTAAAGCAATCGTTTTTTTCTGCATAATTTTGTCTTTAGAAATTTGTGATGGCGTCCACAATTGTTAATTCTTTTAAAAATATTGAAGCCATTATTGCATCATTTCAGCTATTAGCATGTAACTGTTACCGCTACTGTTATTCGCAGTATGAGATCATTTACACCTGTCAACCCTCACACCCCCTACTGTTACTATCAGTTTTACTATCTATCCTTTTTTTCTTCTCTTTTATACCTTTCTAGTTTGTATAAAATTGTATTAAAACTTTTTAGTCGTAGGCTGCTATTGTCGCAATGCCGTCCGGGTCGTGACATCATGGGGTCGACCTGGGCTCGGTCTATTTTACCGTAAGGTGCAAAAGCAAGTCATCTGTGCAATCCTTTCCCGTTCGAACCCGAGAGAGACGTGAGCAAGGAAGATTAAGCTGAGGACGGAAGTCCGTATGACCTTAAATATGAAGACGAAGAAAGAGGCAAGAGTTGGCAAAAGTCGCTCTTGTGCGTGCGGTGACTGCGTCGCTACGCTAACAGAGAGAGTTCTGGTGCTTTGTGTTTTTGTCGTCGGTTGTTCACAGTAGACTTACGGCCGAGTGACCGAGTGACTTGTCGTCAGCTTGCTTCGTGATTGCCCGGTTTTTCGTCATCAGACAGTATTTCTACAGTAGAAGGTTGTTGACAGGCTCAAAGGAGGAGAACATCCAGCCTCTCCAGCCTGTGGCGTTTCTTGGAGCGGGATTTCAGTCATTTCCAGAGGACGTTTTGCACGCTTGTGAAAGAATACTGGTTTTAGCATCCGTTTAAAACTAGTAGCGCCCGTTAGCTCTTTATGCAGCTGAGCTCGGCTAAATGCATCAAGAGACGAGCAGCGTTAACACAGCCGCGGGTCCTCAGGAAATTGTGTCCGCCCACAGACCCTTGGAGAGCTCTCTTTATGTCCCTCAGATTGGAAATTGCACCCAAAAGCAGCACCATATGACTTTATTAACATATATACTGTGCCGTTCAACTAGCCCAACAAAGCTAACACTAACACAACCGACCTGTATTGCACAAGTCAAAAAATGGCGGCGTGCCTGGGTTAAAGAGTGTTATAAATTACGATTTTAAGAGAAATTACAGTTCTTCGTGCTTTTTTACCAACACGTTCAAGTATGAGACAAACGATGAATCGTATTTATGCCAGGTGGGTTCCCTTTAAAGAGACAACTGTGTCGTGATTTGGTACACAATGAATAAAATCGGACTTGACTCGACTCTAGGATCTTTGTAAAGATGTCAGGCCGAGGGTGAAAAATGTTCTGCCGGAAAGCTCGTCAAGATTTTTTTTTCGAGCTGCAGTAATTTTTTCAATTCCTTTCTGCCGCTCGAAGATGAATTGTGCGGCTCCGGTATTGAGATAATCAACTGCAAACCAGAGAAAGTGCTCGGCTAAAGGTCGGGAAATGAAAGCGAGCTACTGACAGACGAGGAATGTCTGGACGGATGTTTTTTTTTTTTTTTTTTTTTTTGGAGATTCAGGCCAAATCTGCAAAGCGACGGCGAAGGAGCAAATTAAAAATGCATAGCTCTCGAGTGTCACGATTATTTTGCTGCAGCGTTTTTTTTTTTTTTTTTGGCAGAAAAAAACTGATCGGCGACGTGTGAGAAAAATTGAACGATGGCAGCCTGAGCCCAGATGCTTTTGGACGGACATTTGTCATGGCAGTGACGGCTGCCGCTTGTCTCGTCCGCTCAGTTTTGAGCATTCGCCGGTTTCGACAGCAAACCCTCCGGGCCGCGGGGACCGACTCGAGTCCAAAACATCTCCAGCTGAGTCTCACCACGATTTCTCATGAATCACAATCCTGAGAACAACCGGTAAAGGGTAGAACGTTTCTGACAGCGCCAATATTTTTTTTATTATTGGCAGAAAAATCATGCATTTTTTTAAAAGAACTTAATTTCTCTTACTGCAATTTCTGGCCCAGGTTTTGATTGCTTGAGTTCTTCATTAGCAATTAAAGAAAATCCCACTTCATCTGACTGCTTCACGCTTGATTTGGATTTAAAGTGGCTACCTGGAAGGAGCTTTTTTATATGCTGATTAGTATATTTATTTATAATTAATTTTTGCCTTGATCCGGGAAGCAACAAATGACGTTTGCGTCTCAGTGGGTTGGTGTTGGCGCATCAGTGGGATAAAAAGAGAAAAAAATAAATGAATTGAACATTTAATACAATCTGTTAAATCAAAATTCATCCTTTTGAAGGTCATCGCAACTGAAAAGCAAATGATTTTGTCCCCAGGAGTGCAGCAGATTTGGAGGGGGACTGGCTATGCTCATTTACAAACAAATACAGAACTTAAAAAAAAAATAAAATTAAATAAATTAACTATGCAGGGAGATTTAGTGGATTCGAAGTGTGCAAAGGCAACTGGAGGGTCCAGGAGTCTGGGTGAATATTTCAACAAGGCCGAGTGTTGGGCTGTGACACACATCATATTTGACTTTTCCTTGAATACCAAAAACTCTTACCGTGTCTATTTTCACAAAGCCTTGATCATTTTTGTCTTTTCTATTTTTTTTTTTTTTTTTGTATTTTGATGATTTCGGAACAACTCAGAAAGTCTTTTCATCTGACTTCATTAAAATCCAGGTCTTTTCATACCTCGGAAAGTCGCGAAGACTGTATTAATTCACCTGAATTGTCACAGCATGCGTGCATAAACAAATAAAGAAAAATAATAAAATAAATTAGCAAACATTTTTCACTCTTGACTCTCATCAAAAATGCTGAAAATCACCAAGCTAAAAAAATTAGATACAAAAGAATAAAAAAAAAAACATTGAAAAATACTAAGTAAAGAAATTAATATATGCAAGTAGATCATTATATTCAAATCAATAATAATACGATAAAAATAGAAAAATTAATGAATAAAGACTGAGATGTAAAGATTTTTGGCTGTAATTGAGCACCAGTGACATTTGCTACAGACTCCATCCATTCTTCTTCTCAATCAACCTTCTCCATCTAACCCTATTCTCTGTATCCTCCTCTCTCACACCGACTAACTTCATATCCTCTCTCCACAAATCTTCTCTTTGGTCTTCCTCCAGACTTCCAATTCCAGCATCCGTCTACCAATATATTCTCTATCCCTCCTCTGTACATGACCCAACCATCTCAGTCTGGCTTCTCTGACCTTCTCTCCAAAACATCTAACATGTGCCGTTCCTCTGATAGACTCATTCCTGATCCTATCCATCCTAGTCACTCCCAGAGGGAACCTCAGCATCTTCATCTCCGCGACCTCCAGCTCTGCCTCCTGTCTTTTCGTCATTGTAACAGTTTCTAGTCCATGCGGCATCGCTGATCTCACCATTTGTCTTGTACACATTTCCTTTCATTCTGGCTGATAGTCTTCTATCACATAGTACCCCTGACGATTTTCTACACCCATTCCAACCCACTTGAACCAGTCTCTTCACCTCTATTAGGTTTGATTCACATGTTTGGCTTTTGCAAAAGTTTTACGCTGAATGGCCTTCCTGACGCAACCCCCCGGCCTCATGGAGACACCGATTCGCGCTGCCCTGAGGCTGCAGTTACAGACTCTATCCAATAAAATAAAATAAAATAAAATAAAAAGTAAAGACTTGTGTCTCAGCGAAAGATGTTTCCGGCTGATATTTAACAGGCTTTCCGGCTCCTTCCAGACCCTTTTCATTTAATTTGTTAGTACATCATTAATTTAAAATAAAAAATAAAAAAATAAAACACAAGTATTTGCATAACTATGCACCAATTGTGATTAGCAAAACAATGAAAACTCAATACCCCCCATCCCCTTTCTAGATTACATGTTGTTTAGCAGACAAAAGTGGGTCATAACCTCCTGGGAGGGTGAAAAAAAACTGCCATCAAACAATCAATCAAATTAGTCTGATTATACATTTGCTGTGTTTTATCTGCAGAGAAATTCCCGAGTTGCTCACAATGTCAGCGGAGGCACTTTCATTACTGTCACTTGGGGTCACAACCAATTTCATTTGAAGGAAACGCGTGAACCCGTGGGGTATTAGACGGAGACACCAAGGGTTTGTTTGACGTTCACGTCTTTAGGTGAACAAAATGAATGATGGTGAGGTCAGAGACTAAAATCAGCAGAAAACATCAATTCTACTTCTACATTCCTGGGCAGATTAACCAGCACTGATTTTTTTCACGTTTTAGTCCCTGGAGGGATTCAACGTGTTTCTTTCCCATTTCACAAATGACTTTGCTTGACTTCGGGGTGCATCCATATTAACTTTTCCCCATTAGCCTCCTATAATGAATATACACATTTTGCATTCATAAATATGGAGCGGGTATTTCCTTTTGTTCTTTCGTTGGAATTCTGTTCCTACTGCATGACGTAATGCAATTGTCGCCATAAGTTGGAACTCACATACCAAACATAAGTACCTATGCCACTCAGCTAAAGCTAAAGCTAAAGCTAAAACTAACACAGTGGTGTCATGATTTAGGACCTAAACACAATGTATAGTAAAAACAAGAAATACATTTTAAAAAAGTCTTATGACATAATGAAAGGCCACAAAAAACACAAATGAAAGAAGGAAAAATTAGCACAATCCAATATGGGGCACATCTGACAAATGTAAACAAAACCACTACTATGCCGCTAGATGAGGTATTCATCCGCTCAGCTAGGCAACTAGTGGCCAAAATTTGTTTCAGCACAAAAGCCGTACGTCGGAACGGCAGAACAGGAATTTCATAATAGAAATAAAGGGAGATGGTAACGTGACCGGGAAACGCCATTGGTTGAGCACTTGTAAACTGAAGATTGTCCGTATTAGTTTAATCCATTGACAAGACGAAATGTGTGGAAGTAGGTCGGGATGGAGTCAACATGGACGAGTCCATCGGAGGGACAGCATGTGTTAGAAGTTCTGGGGATAAAATAAGTCGTAAAGAAATCATAGGAGTACACTGGATTTTTACTGGAATCTTCTTGGTGGTTAAGTATAAGTTGGCAATCTTATCAATCTTTGATCAGTCTTTTCCTAGTCGTGGGCTTCAAACCATGCAAACCATTGCAAATGTTTAAGTCTTTACAGTGACAATACGCATACAACAACTGATAGATAAGATCCAACAATTCTGTTTTCCTCCCAAAGTCTAAAAACATCCGGAGGGTCAATCGGAGACCCCAAAATTTCCAAGATGTGTGAAAGAGTGAGTAAATGTTTGTCTTGTCTTTGTCTATGAAATAAGTGGTATAGATGTTGAATGAATGAATAAACATTAAGGCTATTATTGTACTGTGTAATGCTAACATTACACCTCAAGATTTTCAATCACAGACTAAAAATTGAAAGCTGCAAGGAAATTTCAGGAGTTTTACTGGAGTAGCAGTGCACTCCCTTCATCTTAATTTTTATAAAGTGGGAAAATATAAGGTAGTAACCTGAGCTATTTTAGATCAGTCTTTCCCAGTCTTGGGCTTACGACAATATAAAGCGTATTTGATATCTTCACGGTGACGTAACACAATCAACAACCAATAGATGAGCTTTAATAAAACCTGGAAAAAAGCAAACCTGGTAGACAAACAATCACCCAGGCGTTCTTGGCGGCAGGCTTTTTGGCGGTATGGCGGATGGCGGAGCTGCGGCAGAACAGCCCGGCCTGTAACATGTCAACACTCAAACACATCACGGCCGAACGGAGAAGGAAAAGCGATGGACTGAAATATCAGAGGCTCTGAAAATACCCGGAGAAAACATTGCATGGTGGGAAAAAAATTGTTGTAATCTTGTTATAATGACCCCGTAAAATTCACAACCTTTGTAAAATCTCAGTCTGTGACCTGGCCGTGACTAAAAAACAAGTCTTGTGAGAAGATAGTTTTCCATGAGTCTTTTCCAAATCTTTTCAAAGTCTTAAGATTTATGGGTAGCATTTAGATAGTTTGGAGATTTGGGTAAAACAACCCGCAGCTCCTGCGGCTCAAAGCTATTTTATTTCAGTTTGTTCATTTTTGAAATGGAATTTTACATTTGAAGATTATGGCGATCTTGTAACATCTAAATAAAATGTGTTAAAATATTTTTGTCGCTCTTGATAAGCGACTGCACGGGCCAGTAAAAGGACAGCATTTTTGGTTTGCTGCTGGTGGATAATTTAAGCTGACCTTTTTTTCATAAATACAAGGAGTACCCAAATAGACATTGAGAATTTTGATTAAAAGTAACCTTCAACTTAACGTCAAATTGTTTTGTTGCATGCAGAGATGTAATTTCGTTTTCTCTGCAGGGTTTCATTAATTAAAAAAAAAAGGCATCATATATTTTGTTTGTACATAGCATAAAGGCAAAAAAATATAATGTCATATGCTGTGTTAATTAATTTTAAATTTCAATGTGGAAATGTGTTCAAAGGGCTCTTTGAGCGGTAAAGGTTGCCGATGCTGAGGCTGAGACGAAGCTGCAGAAAGGACTAGAGACGACGGGCATTCTGGTGGAGTGAAAGAGGATGCTGAAAATAGGGTTAAACGAAGGAAGATGATTCGCTGAGCGAAAGAAAAACAAGAGCATTAATTCAGTCTGATGGCAAACAGCAAGGAGAAGGGTTCAATTCCTCAACGAGTACACAAGGTCTTCGAATATTCGTATTCTCGGACACTTCATTTGCGAGGAAGAAACAAACAAGGACCGGTTAACCGCCTTCATGCAAAGTTCCACTTCTCACTTGACGTTGAAGTCCTCATGACTCCCTGGAAAAGTTCGAAATGAATTTTACAGGCCTGAAATCTTTGTGTTGGTCATGAGTGAGGCGTCCCGACGGGGAAACGTATTACAAAAATGATCCGATGTACCAGACTGAAGGCTAATAAACTCCCCCACCCTCCCCTGCATGTTGTCATATATTTATTTATTTGCACTTTCGTGTCAAAAAAAAACAAACAAAAAAAAAACTTTATAGCATTGTCGGGAGATACGACATCCCCCGAAACAAATGTCCTCGCGTTTTATTTTACATTTTAATCAGTCTCGTCCCGGCGGCCATCTCCGCACGCTACACCGTGGGAATTCAGTTGTGAAAAAAAAAAAAAAAACTTGGGCGCACGCACACACACACACACACACACACACACACACACACACACACGCACAGTTGTCCCTCTCGTGAATTCAACATCGACGATACAAAAAAATTTACAGCAGCGAAGGACACTTCGATTCCGCGTCTACGTCGTCATGAAGCACAAAGACACACCGCACGCACACACGTGCGCACGCACTCGCGCACACGCATCTCAACAGGCTCGCTCGGCTTCTCTACAGCTCCGTCTTGGCGTTCTCATGGATTCCCTCGGACCTCCTCGCCCCCGAGTCGCCCCTGAGCCATTCGTCGAAGACGGCGACCGGGTCGACGTTCCAGTGTTTGTGGAAGGAGATGGGCACCTGGTGAGCGAGGAAGTCTTTGGCGTAGTCCTCCGGTCGCGCCTGAAAGGTAAGAGTCGTGCTTTATCTCCGCTGGGGGGGGGAGGAAGGAAGACGACAAGGTGGGAAATTGCGGGATAATGGACGCCGGGGTCTAAATGGGGCAGGCGTGCTGGGCTGCGAATCGCGTGGAAACGTTTCAATCGACCGAATCAACCGAGGAAGATGATTTCTGTTTCCCCGACCGGCGTTATTGCAAACTTAATTACGTCGACGAAGACTGACGTGAGCTCCTCCCCCGTTCTCGGCTCCTGAATATTGCACGCCGGCCCGCTCGTGCTGTGGACTACCAATGGGCTCTGCGTCGCAGGTTGATTTTCTTCCGCGAATCTCTGAGGGTAATTTGACGACGGGATGCGATCTCGCGCCTTCGCTTGAACCTCACAGTAAAATGCAGAATTGAAAAAAAATGGTAATAATTGAAATTGAAATGATAAATTGCTTCCTGGGCGGCACAGTGACGGAGGCCGGACAGGACTTTCTGTGTGGAGGTTGCATGTTCTCCTGGTTTCATCCTGGTTTCTTCCGCGGTGCAAAGACATGTAATTGCCTAGATTTGTGAATGAAAAGGCGAATGTTTGGATCCATATGATGGGAATGAGGGAGCGAATGTTTGTTTGTCTGTATGGCGTTTGAATGAAAAGGTGAATGGTTGCATCTCTTGTTGTGATATGTCAAAGACTATCTATACCAGGAGTGCCCACACTTTTTAGCATTGTGAGCTACTTTTCAAAATGACCATGTGAAAATGATCTACCTCCATGAAAAATGCTGAATATATATTTATTGTTTTATATACTGAGTATAATTAACACAATAAATGTTTGTGGATCTTGCATAACTGCATGAACCCTTATGTCACACTACAACAGAGTACTTTTTTGGTAAAAACCTTACTCTGATGACTTGAATGGAGTCAGAAGTTAGCAGAGAGAAAAATGACTGCTGTCCTGACTGACAGCAGGGATTTTAGTTCCTTCACCTTTCTCCTTCTCAGCTCAGTTTTTGGAGGGAAGTCGGTGCTGTAGTTTTTATGAACGGTTTGAAAATGCCGCTCCACACCGGCAGATGAGGCGAACGCACTTTGAAAATAACATAGTAAAAAAAAAGTCCCCCTCCCATTCCGTGTTACGTTTTGGTCTTTTTACTCGGTCCAGCTCCCCTACTCATTTTTATACCCATAAGTTTAGAAGACATAAATTGGAGGCTAACTCGCTAGCTTGCTAGAACTCGCAGTTATGTGCACATGTGCGGTGGCGCCTCTGTCAGAAAAGGTCAGATTGGACAGACCAACTGTCATTTAAGAGACACATTTCATAGTGAGGAGTATAGGTGCACGTTTTAATGCCATGCGATCTACCCACACTACCTTTCAATCAACCGGTAGATTGCGATCGACGTATTGGGCGCACCTGATGTACACAATGTGAATGAGCGAGTGAATTGCTTTATGTCTGTATATGAATGAATGAGAGTGAATTGTATGTCTACATGGAATGAATGAGAGGATGAATTATTGTATGTCTATATGTAAATGAACGAGTTAATGGATTTGTCTCTGTGTGTTGTGTAAATGAAAGGGTGAATGGCTGCATGTCTCTTTGAGATGTGTGAATGAGAGGGTGGATGGCTGTATGTCTATGTGAATGAATTTGGAAGTGTATGGTTTTTGTCTCTGTAAGATGTGTAAATGAAAGTGTGAAGGGTTTTTTGTTTCTCTAGGATTTGTGAATGAGAGGGTGAATGAATGGTTGGCTGTATCACGTGCGACTGTACGTCCATATGACACGTGACTGTTTTTTGTGTCTTACATATGAATGAGAGGGTGAATGAGGGTTTGTATTTCTCTAAATTATGTATCAATGACTGACTGACTAGTTGTATGTCCATGAAGTTTGAATGAGAGAGTGAATGGGAGCTTGATTTGAAATGACCTGTGATCATTGACTGAATAGTTGTTTGTCTCCATGTGTCAGGATGAATAGTTGCAGATCCCTAAACACATGAATGGGTGAGTGAATAGTTGTATGTCTATGAAGTATGAATGACCGCAGGTCCCCGTATGAGACCCTGTGATCGACTGGCGACCGTTCCGGGGTGAACCCAGCCTCTCGGCCAATGACATGCCCCGCTTCATGACCCTGACTGCAGATTAAGCAGTATAGATCATGAGTGAATCAATTAATTTGCCTCCCTGACATCAATGTAATTCTGCTTTAGCAAGAAAATACCCGCCTCGCAGAGGTAAGAGTAAATCCCTGACCTGGTGGAACAGCGGACTGTGTGTCGCAGGAAGACCCAGAGCGTTGAGGCACATCCCCAGCACCATGTCGTCAGGCGCGTCGATGCTGTAGCACTTGCAGCCGCTGTTCAGGAGTCTAACCACCGCCTCCCGACTGAAGACCATGCTGGACCGGCAGAGAGGTTGATTTTAGAAATTCCAGCCGGATAGGACATCATCACATTAATCATCAAGTGTTGGAAAAAGACAAGTCGATCATATAATTTTGGGGGGGGTATCTTTGGCACATCTTGTTCGCTTAGGAGGGAAGGAGATGACAACGGAGGAAGAGAAACTCGAGACAAACCGGGAGGAGGAGGTGCGTTTATCTCCGGATCCTCCACATCGCGACATCTCTGAAGAGTCGCAATTACGGAAAAAGAGATGTTCTCGGTTCTGCTGGGGGAGCGGACAAAAAAATGTCCGTGCCGTCCAGGCACTTTTTTTTTTTTTTTGGAGATATCACTTCGGAGCAAACCGGCCTCAGACGTGTTGTCATGTGTCACCACGACTGAAGTGTCCCCAAATAGTCTCCCATGCGGCCTGGCAGCGATGTTTTTTTTTCCCCACCATCCTGACAGCTGACGTCCTGCCTGGGCTCGGCGTCCATTTTAAAAAGTCACTAAGCTGAATTTAAAATCTTTGTTATTTTTTTTTTTTAACTGCATTTTTATGTCTGATCTAGTTATAAATGAACACACCCCTGAACTGATGACCACCTGCACATACCGCCTGTACTTTCAATTTAATTGTTTGTCTTCGGTTGTGCCGTTTGAAACAGGCCGAGCTTTTTAAAATTCATGGCGGCGTCCCTGCACCGAATCCCTATCTTTCATCATAATTCCCCGGGCGTCCCAGGCCGTGGAACTCACCCTCCACCCCCTGTGATGTAGCTGTAGCCGCCTTGGCCGAGGCCGTAGCCGTAGCGCTCCCCGAGACACACCGGTTCAGAGGAGTTGTAACAGCTCAGCAGGACCTGCAGTCTGGGGAGGCTGAAGAAAGCCGGGATCAAAGCAATCACACGTGCTGCAGGTGCATGCACGGACACACACACACACACACACACACACACACACACACACACACACACACACACACACACAAAACACTCGGGAGGCTGCTCTCCCCCAAGGCACCATTACACATCCAGAATCTTCCACGCCAAGGAGCAACTTGACGGATATAAAGTGAAGCCACATGGACCTGGATTCATGTACTGGGCGCTAATATCGAGAGCGCTAGCTTTACCCCGCCCCAAATGATTCATTTTTTTTTAAATATACAAACAAAAATTACAGAAACACAAATCATACGGAATACGGGAATACATATTGGGAATACGTTTTTTGAGGATGCGGAGAACACACCTGATGAGCGTGTCGTCATCCACCACGAGGAGCCACTTGGTCTTCGGGACCTCGTTTCCTAAAAACCTCTCAAGGATCGCAAAGGTCTTCCCGCAGTGGCCTGTAAAACAAACATGTGGTGTTGAGGGATGAGGAAAAAAAAAAAGAAAAATTCAGAAGGACGCGATGGCACAGAGGGTGATTGGTTTAATTCGGAGTCTGCATGTTTTGCGTGTTCTCCCTCCCTGTCTGCATGGGTTTTCCATATTTTTCATTTTATTATATACATTTTTAAAGCTTTATGGCCCTCCCGACACTCTTATTAAAAATTCTGTCAGGATAATTCACACAAACACGACACCGCACATCGTTGAAATTGTGAAATAGAGAAGGCGACATACTGAATGCATGCTATGCACGGGAGATGAAGAGAATGATGCCGAGCCAATCAGAGCCCAGGATACTGAACACCATACTCTAATTGGTTGCCACCCTAAAAAATGCTTATTTTACCATAAAAATAATTGGAATAAGAAATATATAAAAAAATAATTTTAATGCAGAATCACATGGTGTTTTGAAAAATCCTTGATAATATTAACAATATTAAATAAAAAAGTTGAAAAACGCACTACACGAGTGAATGAATGAGGGAATTAAGGTTAAATGACAGTGATGAAAAAATTCGAACAAACATTTAGAAAGAAAGAGAAATAAAAGCTCATATTACACGTATATTACATGATTTCACTTCCACTATATCTGAAAGATACAGAAGAATGGTGCAGAATAACTGCTTTAATCACAATATATATATCTGATATATCATACTAATATTTATAATTGTACATCATAATACACAATTATTATAATGAATCATATTAATATGTAATAGAACAAAATACATCATCAAGTCTCTTATATTGTATTCTGAAAAAAACAGCAACTTTGTGTCATTTTGTTTTTCGCATTGAGCTTTTAACTCTCATGAATATTGCTTTAAGAATAAGAATAAGAATAAGAATAAGAACAATTTTACTTATCCCAAAGAAAATTGTGCCAGAGTTTCAAGTAAAATATAAAAATAGTGACTAATAGTAGCAAATTGTGTAAACAGTAAAAAAAAAAGAAAAAAAAAAGGGTGAGAATAAGAAATACAAATAAAACTATACAGTGTCATCAGTTGGTAATGTGATCGGAGGAGAAAATATATTATTCACCTTAAATTTAGGGCAATGAAACAACTTGTCAAGATCTACCTTCAAAGTCTCAGAAAGGCGGATCATTTTGTATTTTTCTCCAATCAATATTTTTCTGAGGCACATCATCTATGTTTGCGCTTTTCCACAAACCTACGAGAGTCCTCCATGCCAGCAATCTATTTTCGAGAAAGACTGGAAATCACCCTTCATTCGGGCCACATCCGAAATGCATATTTTAGAGAAAACCCTCTTTAAAATGTGAGTCTCCGTGAGTCTGGGGAAGAAAGCCATCGTCTCCGTCCCGACAACTCAAAGAAATAATAATGCGGGTTTTTGGCGTGATGGTCCGGGATGATCAAGCTTTAACTCGGGTGTGTTTGACATGACTGCCGGATGGAACAAAATGTTCTGCCAGCTCTTGAAAACAACAGTGGCGGGGTTGCACACAGCGAATCCGAGCAGCCGGCAGAAATATACCTATCACAATTGAAATATCTGCGCACCGTAAGGGCTGAGAGCTGAGACACAGAACTCCCCGGTGGCAGGCATCACAAAGAACACCCGGGCCTTACTGTTTTATTTATAAGGCACCCAAGGTGTTTTTGCCTGGAATCTGAATATAAAATAAGGAAGGACACCTTGAACTACTGACAGGAATAAAATCCAAAAATCCACTTTTGGAGGCACGCCTCCAGACAGGGGTTACGGGGGGAGTTGAGGGAGGAGGGCCGGGAACAAAAGAAAAAAAAAAAAACTCCAAGTTCAGGTCTCAAGCTGTGAGTGCCATGGAAAATACAGAACCATGCGCTTTCTTGTTGTCACTTTCAACTAAACTGTGGGATCAACTTTTCACAAGTTCATGGAGTCTCTCATTTTGAAGGTTCCAAAGGGCCGTGGATTGACTTACTGCATCTGGCCAGCTTTATTTCCTTTACGAATATTCAAATTACTATTCTGTCATGTCAGCTAGTTCACTCTCTTTCTACCCTGATTGGTCGAGGCAGAAGGCCGACCGCATTGTCATTAAAACCATGTAACTGTGAGTGCTTATTGTTATCATTAGCATGAGATGCTAATGCGTTCGTGGTATAGTGGTTAGCATAGCTGTCTTGTGTTGACCCCGCCAACGCAAACCTGGCCTAGTGTGTCAAAGGATTGGTGTTGAGCACGACCAATGTTCCCTCTAATTTTTCATATGTCTGGGCATACAGACAACCACGCTGAGCACACTGAGGACCGCTGTGAGCAACATTAGATGTGCACGCTGTGGCCACACATCAGTATCAAACCTCGGATCATGGCTTCCATTTAGTCCATATTTTTCCATTAGAAAACTTGCTTACAAAAAAAAAAGAAAAAAAATCTCACCCAGTTTCACCGCTTGTTCTTCTATTTGCAAGTGCTCTGACAGCCGTTCCAAATTAAAAGAACGGCATTTCCTTTTACTTTGGTTTGGTGAGTGGACGTATCACATTCACTGCTCGTTTTGCCATAAGGGGTTAGCATGTTAGCGTTAGCATCACTTAGCGCCACCGCTGTTATTATTGTTATATAGCGTGTATGGGCAGAGCACTTGCGCAAGTACTGTCATTGGCCGTGATTGGCTGCGTAGCGTAATTGCATTGCATCGTATGATTGGCTGGACCCCTGTCACTTGCTGAGTTACACGGCAAAATGTTACAGAAAAAAATGTTATCTCACTGCGCTGGATAGGTTTTCATGTGCGCTGAGCGTGTGTGAGCAGTAAGCAATTGCGCAGCTTAGAGAGAACATTGCCTGCGACGGTTTATAAATTAAGGTTATTACTTTCTTTATATCAGTGCTTCCCTCTTGCGCTCTCTTTTTCTACCTCAGGCAGTCAAGAAAGAAGGCCGCCTGCATCGAGCTGGGTTCTGTCCAAGGTTTCTCCCCGCTTAAAGGCGGTGTTTCCTCGCTGCTGAAGGTGCTTAAGATGCTTTCACTTCAACTTTTCAGTTTATCTTCGCCGCAGTTCATTTTCATCGAGGGTCTCGGACGTTCTGAGGGGGCGCAGCTCGATCTACTGCAGTGGCAGTTAATTCTTTGATGAATATACAGGACTGTCTCAGAAAATTTGAATATTGTGATGAAGTTCTTTAGCTTCTGTAATGCAATCAAAAAAACAAAAATTACTTTTTCATGAGTTTTCTTAAGATGTAAGCTATAATCAGCAATATTAAAATAATAAAAGGCTTGCAGTATTTCAGTTGATTTTTAATGAATCCAGAATGTATGACATTTTTGATTTTGTAATTGCATTACAGAAGATAAAGAACTTTTTTCATAATATTCTAATTTTCTGAGACAGTCCAGTATATACCACTTGCCCTGCGCTCAGGGTCGAGGGGGTGGTGGGGCACATCCTAGCTGTCATTGGCCGAGAGGGGAGATTAAAATTGTTAGTACAACAATTTTCTTCGGGATAAATAAAGATGTTCTTAAACGTGATTAAACAGGACTGGTTTCAGGGCCAATATAGAAACAAACAACTATTCACCCTCTCATTTGTACATCACTGGACTTTGGGAGGTGACTGAAGAACCCGAAGGAAACCTGTACAGCAGCAGCACATGCAAACCTCAAACAAGTGGAGTTAAACCAAGGACCTTCTTTCCGTGAGGCAGAAACACCAACCACCGTCTGGGGCCGGTCACATACAGAGATATACAACCATTGTAAACTTTGCATATACTAAAGTTAATTACGTATCATGTCAACGACAACCACCCAACTGGTCGAGACAGAAGACCGTCCGCATTGATCTGGGTTCATGTCACCTAGAACTTTGTAACTTTTAGCGCTGCCCTTATTTATAGCATTGACGAAGAGAATCAAGTTCAGAAAAGAAGATTTTGATGAGAATCAACAATAAGCTGGACGACTGAGTGCCTCCACAGACATATTATTAGTATGTTATTTCTATTCGCCCTTCTTTTTCAGTCTCTCTCTTTCAACGCTGACTGCTTGAGGCAGAAGGCGAGCCCATTGCTATAAGCGGTAGATGATGAGTCTATGAATATTCAAGCTGTTTTTGGACCATAATACTTTTATTATTAGCATGTGAATGTGGGGTTTCTGTCAATCATTTTAAAGAGTCATGAGACAACTGTGTCGCGATTTGGTACCTTAGTCATTGAAAAGATCCAGAAAAGACTTGAAAACTATCTTCTCACACCTGCTCACATCTAAAGACTTGTTTTAGTCACAGCCTCAGTCTCGGACTGAGATTTTACAAAGGCGGGGAATTTTACAAGCTCACTATAACAGACTATAACAAGATCACAACAATTTTTTAAAGATAAGTTTTTACCAGGTATGTGGAGAGCATTTGCTATTTCAGTCCATCGCTTTTCCTTCTCCACTCGTGATACTTGTGATAGTTGAACTCATACAAGTTGGGCTGTTCTGCCGACAGCTCCACCATCCGCTCCACTTTCTGGGTGGTCCATATTGATCGGGTTGACCTTTCCGTTCTGGTTCATCAATACTGCCCACACACCTGCCACCGATACCGCTCTGGTGATTGTTTGTCTACCGGGATTCCTTTTCCGGTTTTGTTAAAGATCATCTATTGGTTGTTGATTGTGTTACGTCACTGTAAAAACTCAAAGATGTCCGAGAAAACATTTTTTATATCGTTGTAAACCAAAGACTAGGAAACGACCGATCTGTGATTCCTTCTGACTTTTAGTTTTTAGTCTGCGACTGTGAAAATCTTTTGGTGTAAGCCCAGGATAAAGGATTAAAAGGTGAATTTGATCGCCCTGTGCAATACAACTTAGGTTAAGTAATTTACGCGACTTGCTTGACCATTAATAGCATTTACTCCAGTGTGCACCTTTCAAGGTCTTGCATCAGGCCTCCCTTCAAGCAGCAGAGGTGGTCAACATGTATGAATTGAATTAAGAAAAAAAAATTAAAATAAAAATACGTGCTCAGTCAAGCGTGTGTGTTATTGGCAGATTGGGTTTACGGTGACGCCGTCAGAGCCGGTGTATCGAGGCAATATTTCGGGTATATTTTTCCTCCTTAAATTGTCTTACAAGCTGTTCCATGGTTTTAGGATTATTCAATCTAGCCCCCAACCCGCTGAATTTGTTCTGGAGTCAAAAGTCTTTCTTCAGTACACATAAAACCCAGTGTGATGAAAATGAAATAAGATATTTGTAACCGCCCGGACAGATTCCTGACATATCGATGCCTATGAGTGTTCAGGCGCTTCAAGCCTGCTCACGGGGAAGACAGACAGAAGGTAAACATCCAGATCCTGATTTTAACTCAATTTTAATCTCTTCTCTGATTCAGTGCCAATTTTTTGTATTTTACTCTGAGGGACACGAAGCGTGCTCATCCTCTTCTGAGTGCTAAGACAATTTCCGATTCCTTTCCCGATTATTTTACCAATGACGGGTTTTTTTAAACCATAAATATCGGCTACTTTGGACGCTGGATGAAAACCCTGCTGCTTTGAGGAGCTCGGTGAGGTAAGCGGCACGTGCGACGACGGGCCTCGACAGCAGCTCCGGCGCCTGGCTGTCGACCAAATCCGAGACGACGGGCGCCTCCGCGACAAACTGTGGAAACCTGCCAAAACTCCCAAATTAACTTCCAACACTCTTGATTGTCCCCACCGACCGTAAAAAACGATGTGCGGCGGATGGTAAAATTAGAAACCCTTCTCCGAAGATGATCAATGAGAGTGTCTTCTACGACGTTAGCTCTGCGAAAAATGAAAACTATATATTTATATGTAATTTATTAGTCAAAAGGAGCTGAGCCAGTAGAATGAGATCTCAGAGCGAAAAAAGACACGCCGACAGTCGATATACGCGGGGCAGGTAATTTGTCCAGTTATGCTAATGGGGCTGGTTTGAGGAGCCGGATGTTCTCCAGCTGGATTGTTTTTATCAGGGGCAGAGCCGGCTGCAGTACCGTACGGGATTCACCTCCAGCTGGGAAATAATGGTACCAGCAGGGTCATTTTTTAAAGCAAAAGTGTAAAAAAAAATCTATTAGTCGCCTGCATATGTGTCTCTGACAGGACAGACCCTGGATTGTGTCCGATTTCTACGGCGATTTCTACATTCAACAGGCAAATTTTCGAATCCCGTAAATGACTAATTTTCTTGATAACAATTCCAAGTATACACTGCGTGCACAATTATTAAACAAGTGATTATATTGACCATATCATCAGTTTATCAACAATTTCCAACTCCAAGCTGTATAAACTTGAATGTCTATTGGATTCAATGCATATCAGGTAGTGTGTATTTGTGTAATGAGGGAGGGTGTGGCCTAAGTAGATCAACACCATATATCATGGTGTGCATAATTATCGGGCAGATTCTTCTCCTCAGGAAAAATGTGCTGTTGCTATAAAAGGGATTCAATGGACTCTGAAAAGTCAAAAATTGTAAAAAGTCTTTCAGAGGAATGTAGCACTCTTGAAATATCTAAGACAAGCCTGGCCACCCCACAGCTCCCAAGCCGCATGTGGCTCTTACATTCATGTCGAATTTTGTGTTTGTGAACGATTGCGCAGCTTGGAGAGAACATTGTGCATGTGGTGTAAAAAAAAAAAAAAAAACACACAAACACAAAATTTGACATGAACATAACAGCCACATTGCTGCTCAGGAGGCTGTGGTTGCGGCTGCACAAAAAGCTGTTTCTGACAAGATCAAGAAACTGTGAATGGAAGGCTTTTTTTTTTTTTTTTTTTCAAAATTTCTGAAACGTTTATTTGTAAATTTGGAGTTTGTTTTTTTTTATTCTCCCTTTAACAGGTAAAAAGTGAGATGAGAAAATCTTTAGTTGGATAATAATTCTGCATACTGATAGTTGCCTAATAATGGCGCACATATAGATATTCTCTTAAGAAAGCCAAAACTTCACTTTAACTACTTAAATATTCAGGTTTGAGGGTTTGTTAACATTTTTGGATTAACACAGAGCACTGTAGTTGCACAATAACAAAATGAATCCTCAAAAATACAACTTGCCAAATAACTTGTGCACGCAGTGTAATGGCCTGGTGCCTTCATATTTCAAAGAACCCAATCACCCAGTCAGATCTCTCAAGTACATCTGCAACTGTAACTGTTAGTGTTACATTAATTATAAGTATGACATCATTTTATGCCAATCCCTTCCAACCCTCAGACCACTTCCTTACGCTATCATACTCTTACTTCCTTTCTCCAACTCCAAGTTGATTTTTCGGTGCCGCTGTCGCCGAGCACTTGCTCCTCTGGGAATGTAGGGTTTCTGCAAATAATTTTAAAGAGCATCGTCCAGACCAGCTCTCCATGTTTAGTGGCACGAGAAAACTGTGCTGTGATTCGGCGCCATAGAAACCAAAACTGACAGTTCATAAGGAGGAGGTAATTTGTTAGAGCAAACGTGGACAAACTATTATTTTTCCGAAAACAAACATGTGCGCACACGCGCCTACACAGCAAGCCATAACATTGGGGGAAAACCAGCACGGAGGTAATATGATTATTACATTGACCCGCCGTGCTTCATTATACGGCAGCGAGGCATTTCCGGAAAATTGATCCAGATAACAAATAGGAGAAATACTGCATGTTTCAGATTTCAGAGAGAATCAAGTCCGACGCCGCTTTTGGGCAAAGAAAAGAAGACCAGCTCCAGTGCCCGTCATGTTTAAGGAAGTTCACTCATTTTTGGATTATGTCAAGTTAGTGACACATCCATGTGAAATTGCGTAAAATGCGATTTAAACTGCACCTGCACTTTGTGAGCGGCACACCGAGCTGCACTCAATGTTTTTACTTGCACTGTCAACACCGTTCATTTTTATAATTATGTCCAAACTACCACTTTGGTGTGAATACATATCCAAATGCATCGCGGGCAACAAAGTAAGAATTTCATTGTAAACATGTTTCCATGCTGTACATAAGCACTTTCTTGAAATGTTAATAAATGTTGTTTTTTCATCCACCTTCCGCATTCAAATAATGCCTCCGCCAAGCAACGGCGAGATCTGCAAAGACGTTATATAAAACAAGAACCCCCGGATATTGTAAGGCTTCGACAACGTTTTTTTTTTTTTAACCCATCACCCAACATGTCGTAGAGGAAATTATAAACTGCCGGCTTGCAATCTCGCAGAAGCCGCATGAGCGGGCTCTTGTAATCTCCCCCGACACGTTGTGGCTTCCGGTTGCAAACGGAGCCTTTCGGAGGGACTGCTTTTTTAACACCCACGTCGGGATGTGCACCTCTGACAGCAGGCGTGGTGTTGGTGCTGAAGGTCCCCGAGCTCCATCTACATTAGCAATGCAGGTGAAGCTGCAGACACTGTGATGACCAGGGTGACTTGGCAGCAACTTTCACAAACTCTTTCCCTCTGCAATACAATTGTATAAGAACTTCGATTATTCATTCCATAATTGGATGCGTCATTCCTTCTCCTTTACGGCTGCTCTCTGCCTGCCACTTTTATTTCGTTGTAAGGGATAACACTATTTCTATATATATTGCTGATTTCTTTTTTGAACCAACAGAAAAGACACACATGCGTAAGTGTCACCTTCTGTGTGATTTTTTTTAATTCATTTAAATTTTTTCCCCACAAGACAAAATTCTATTAAAGGGGTCAACAAAATAACTCCCAAGGAAATCTGTGAATGTGCGTATTCCCGGGGCAAGGCCGCAGAACTGTGTTGCTCGGTGAAAAAATAAAAAAAGGAGGTGACAATTTATCTTGTCCTGAGGCAAAATACAGCAGAGACCTGTCTCGCGCTGCTTTTCAAACCAAAAGATTTGAGCCTGAATAAAGGTAAAAAAAAAAAAAAAAAAAAAAAATCAGCTGTTTTCATGGCATACAGCTCTCCCGCTGATGAGTGCGATTCTTCTAACAAGTAGCCTTGACTGTCCGCCGCCGTTCGAGGACTAATAAGCTCGGAAACAGTAACAGAAGGAAGGCTGCGAACCAAACCAGATTATTTACAAACAAACACTAACACAACTGTCTGCAAATAGGTGGAGGGTCAACTGCTGCAAATGTGTCATCCCATTAGGGTGCAGCATGGACGGTCCTGAGTGGCATTTTCAGCCGAGGGCAATTAGACTAGGATCACAAAAAAATTGTGAAATAAAAAAATAAAGAACGGAGCACAGGAATACATATAGAGACATGCAACCATTCATTCACTCATTCATTATCTATAATGCTGACCCTCGCTGATCCAGTATGTGGCCAGGGCCACATGACCGGGCCACATATAGAGACATTCAAACATTTACCGTAATTTGCGGACTATAAGCTGCTTCTTTTTCACACGCTTTGAACACTGCGGCTTAAACAACGATACAGCTAATCGATGGATTTTTTGGGGGTTAACGAACTTCATGCCGCCATAATATTTAGTTTTGTCACATTGGACCAATGAAATCACAGTCCAGTGAAATTCTGGGGCTGTTCAATCCGAAGACGACTAATGGTTTTAGTGCGCAGTGGGAAGATGAAGATAGCGATCAGCTGGAGTGGGACAAAGCAGGGATGGAAAATGGATGGATGGATGTTTTTTTTCCTTGTGTTATTCATTATTAATCTTTTTCATCAGCCGTGTCACAGGCACTTCCCGGAAAAAAGCATTTCCAGTCGGTACTTGTGGATGCCACCGGTATGTATTTAATTAAAAGTGAAAAAAAATGTTTCTGTGTCAAATTTTTCTGTGTAAATATGTTACAACTTGGGAACCAGCAGCTTGTAGACAAGTGCAGCCAATGTATTTATTTATTTTTAGCCCGTGTGGCTTATATTCAGATACCCTCAATAGTCTGGAAATTACGGGAGTCCCTAATTAAATTGTTCATTCATTATCAATATCGCTTATCCGGCACTCACAAGGGTGTAGAGCCAATCCCAGCCGTCAGTCAGAGACATGCAACCAATCGCTCACTCATTCATTATCTAAATCACAATGATCCTTAACTCAGGTTTGCTGGAGCCTATCCTAGCTGTCATTGGGCGAGAGGAGTGATTGACACTGGACCAGGGAGCAGATGATCTCAGAGACATACAACCAATCCTTCCCTCATTTGGGGTAATTTGAATTGCAAGTCAACCAATTGGCCACATATAGAGGTGAACCAACTAACTAATTCATTCACTCATTCCGTCATTATCAGTATTGCTTATCCTGTACGAAGGGTTGTAGGAACATAGAGCCAATCCCAGCTGTCACTGTACTAGAGGCAGGGTTCTCTCTGTATGAAATTCATGCAAATCGTCCATTAGACCACATGTAAAGACTTTAGTATATCAGACTGGCGCAGGACATGTATGCTCGTTGTGAGATAATGGTGAGGTGTGCTGTAGGTGTAATAGAGAACGTCAAGTTGGAGGTGGGGCTTCATCATCTTGTTTGCAGTGGTGATGGACAGGTTAACAGGAGGTTAGACAGGAATCTCCATGGACCATGATGTTTGCAGATGACATTGTGATCTATGGTGAGAGCAGGGAACAGGTTGAGGAAAGTCTAGAGAGGTGGAGGTATGCTCTGAAAAGGAGTGGAATGAAAGTTAGTTGCAGCAAGACAGCATATATGTGTGTGAAAGAGAAGGACTCAGGTGGAATGGTGAGGCTACAGGGAGTGGAGATCCAGAAAGTTGGATTGGACTATTCAAGTAGTTAGGGTCAACAGTCCAGAGCAACGGAGAGTATGGAAAAGAGGTCAAGAAATGGTTTCAACCAGGTTGAAATGGCTTGAGAAAAGTGTTAGGGGTAAAATAGAATAATAATAATTTATCCTTTATTGATCACTCATGAGAAAATTCATTCTCTGCAATTAACCCATCAAAAGGGGTGGGCTGCTGTCAACCAGCACCAGGGGAGCAGTCAGGGGGTTCAATGTCTTGCTCAACAACACCAGGAGGAGCTGGGAATCGAACCAGGAAGGTTTGGTTCCAAAGATGATTGCTCTATCTCTTGTGCCCCGCTGCCTACCCAAGTTTTTTTTTTAAATAAAGAAGACTATCAGCCAGAATGAAAGGAAATGTGTACAAGACAATGGTGAGACCAACAATGCTGTATGGACTAGAAACAGTGACAACGAGGAAAAGACAGGAAGCAGAGCTGGAGGTCGCAGAGATGGAGATGTTAGGTTCTCTTTGGGAGTGACAAGGATGGATAGGATCAGGAATGCTGGCAGGCAGGAGGTCTAGACAATGACCAAAGAGAAGATTTATGGATGTAGTGAGAGAGGATATGAAGTTAGTTGGTGTGAGAGTGGAGAATTTTCAGAGAACAAGGTTAGATGGAGAAGGTTGAAGGTTTTGTAAGTCACTTTGAATAAAAACGTCTGCTAAATGACTGTAATGTAATGTAATGTTGATTTACTGTGACGATCCCTGAAGAGGAAGAACAAAAAGAAGAAGATTCATTCACTCATTCATTAACTATAACGCTTATCCTGGACTCAGGGTCACGCTGGCTGCGTGAGTCTATCCTGGCTGTCATTGGGCGAGAGTTAACCCTAACCCGATCGTTAGTTGGCCATATATCCCCATAGAGACCTTCAACCATTCACACTCTCATTATCTATCATTCACCCAGGGTCGTGTTGGTGCTGGGGCCAATCCCAGCTGTCATTGTGGGAGTGCAGGAGTACACCCTGGATCTATATTTCCTACACCTTTGTCCTGTGCCGCATACCTTTGCGTTGGACACCCCTATCTCATCATTTCTCGACGTACCTGGAGCTCTGATCTCCGACAAACCTGGAGAAGCGTCCATTTTTCTCATTTCGAACAGAAAGACGGGGAAAACATAAACTCTGCTGTTATTTCTGCTAGGTTTAGACACAGATACTGACGTTGATGTTGACATGATGCGCCATGGTTCGGCGAAAAATAATGAGAAACGGGTGTCTAATGTATCGGTATGTGACACCAAGTGAAAATTCTCCATTTGTCACGCGGTTGAAGCATTGGGATGAGAATATGTTCTTGTCCTGCTCTCGGGGTCATGGTCAGAGAGCAGTTGATCCCAGAGACAGGCAGCCATTCACTCCCTCATTTAGGGTAATTTGGGAAATTTAGCGTTAAGAATCTGCATGTTTTTGGACTGTGGGAGGAAACCTGACACGGGGAAGAACACGCAAACTCCACTGGAAATTCAACCAGGAACCTTCTTGCCGTGAAGAAGAAGCGCTAATCGCTCCGCCGCCGTGCCACCCTCTTCTAGTTTCTTAATCTTTAAAACCATTGATTCCTAAAACCACGGAATTTGATCCCGCTGATCCCGATACTGCACTAAAAAGGGCTGTGAATGCAAACGTTGTCGGGATATCCTGACAGCAGTGACTCTGCAAAAATGGAATTTTACAAACTTGCCTGAGGGTTGTTGAGTCAGAAGGTCAGGAGGTAATAAATAGAGCTGAAATAATACGATCACCTCCGGGCACAATAAATCAAAAACGGGAACGGCCAGATAGAAGAAGTGGTTTCAATTCTTCATCTGTTTCTTATCTGGCTGCCATTGGTAGAAGCAGGTCGACCTCCGGTTTTTAGCAACAAGCATTACTAGGTTACCAGGTCAAAGGGGGGGGGGGGATACCTTAAACACACAAAGATTGGGTCTCTTTTTTTTTTTTTTTTTTCAATTTAAGCAATCCTACGGTTTGCAAAAATAACCCCATCACTCAAATAATAAGTCGTGCACAAATAAACATGGGTCACATCAGAATCAATAGAAAATGTCAAATTACACCCATCAATCTAACTTTAAGAAACAAATAAAAGAGCGGCCACTGTCAGACAACCTTTTCCGCTTCATTTGTTTTGTTGATTTTCATAATTAACGGCCGTAACACGCCTCTTGCAAAGAACTGTCAGCTTTCCCGTAGTTTTCTCTGTCACGTGCGGCGATATTAATAGCAGAGATGCAAAATAACAGCCACTCACGAAACGTAACCTTGAGAGAGGAAAATTCGGTTTCCTCTTTCCCATTTCATTTAATTCTGAACCTGGGAGACGTCATCTAAAGCAAGGATGCGTTTCTGGAGGCTCGGGCTGTAGAGGCAGTACTTACCTCTCTCTGTATTCGGCACTCCCAAGTTAATTGTAGGTATTGAGGGATCAGCATGGTCACTGTAGTACTCTAAAAAGAGAGCATCCTGTTCCCATGTCTTCTTTATCACTGGAACTGTGGGGTGAGGTGGATGTGGAGGAGGGTGGAGAGAAAGAGAAAAAGGAAAAAAAAAATCAATACCCTGATAAATTGCAGTCAACAGAGCTGACTCACAATAAGTGGACCCCTAGAATGGGGTAATGGAGATGTGATCCTGATCAAAAAATAATGCTGTATTCAATGCAATGCATGGCCTCTCTGGAGTTTGTGCGTGTGTGAGTGTGCGTGTGTGTGTGTGTGTGTATGTGTGTGTGTGTGCAAAACATTGTCACATTCGGTTTAAAAACCCATGAAGAAGTAAAAGAATTCTCAACTAACATCCACATATTACGGGAGACCCATTGCAGAATGCTCTCAACTTATAGGGTGCTTTCACAGTACTGTACACTGGCTAGAGTTCATCCACACATACACACACACACACACACACACAAACTAACACCGATGGCAACTAAGCTGCTACGCAAGGCACTGACCAGGAGCAACTTGGGGGTTCAGTGTCTTGATCAAGGACGATTTGACAGGTGGCGGCCAGAATAAAAGGAAAGGTATACAAGACAGTGGTGAGACCAGCCATGCTGTATGGCCTAGAAGCTGTTCCAATGACAAAAAGACAGCAGGCAGAACTAGAGGTTGCAGAGATGAAGATGTTGAGATGCTCTTTGGGAGTGACCCAGATGGATAGGATCAGGAATGAGTCTATCAGAGGAACAGCACATGTTAGATGTTTTGTAGAGAAGGTCAGAGAAGCCAGACTGAGATGGTTCGGTCATGTACAGAGGAGGGGTAAAGAATATATTGGTAGACAGATACTGGAATTGGAGCTGCCAGGCAAGAGGTCTGGAGGAAGACCAAAGGGAAGATTTATGGAGGATATGAAGGTGGTTGGTGTGAGAGAGGAGGACACAGAGAATAGGGGTAGATGGAGAAAGTTGACTCGCTGTGGCGACCCCTGAAGGGAAAAGCCGAAAGAAGAAGAAGAAGAAAAAGAAGACAGGTGGCGGCGGGAATAGAACCACAAACCGTCCATTGGTGGGACACTTGCTCCACCTAGGTTGGTGGAACAGGTGAACAGTGCTAGGTGGGACGTGCGATACAAGACTATTAGCCACATTTAGGCTAGGATCAGGAATGAGTCCATCAGAGGGACAGCACATGCTAGACATGCTGGAGATAAAATCAGACTGAGATAGTTTTGATATGCACAGGAGGGATAGTGACGATCTGGGTAGAATGATGCTGAGGTTGGAACTCCCAGGCAAGAGGCCAAGAGGAAGATCAAGGAGGAGTTTCATGGATGGAGTGAATGGGGACATGATGTCAGCTCGTGTGTGAGAGGAGGATGCAGATGAAAGGGAGAAATGGAAGTAGATGATTGGCTGCGGCGACCCTCCCGAGGGGGAGGGGCCGTAAGGAACAAAAGAAGAAGGCATTGGTACATGTGTCATTATTGTATGCTTGTGAAAATTTGGTTTTACAATATGACAAATGAAGAGGTAAAAAGCTGCTCACTGCTGACTTGAGCCAAGATTTTGTCAGGATGTTCAAGCCAAAAGGAACTCCCTCGGTTTTCCTAGACCGCCAACATCCATTTTCTCTTGCAAGGTCCTGCCAGGCACCAATGAATACTGGAGCCATTATTTTATTACATCACCAGGACCTTGTAGCTGCTCGCAATGCTGTGGCTACTAGTATAAGATTGTTTGTGCCTGTCCGTCCCTAACCGACCAGACCGTCATACTGGTCGAGGCAGAAGGCTGCCCACATTGAGCTTGGATCTCTCCGAGGTTTCTGCCCAGTAAAAGGCGGCTTTTCGGGCCCCAATGTTGCCAAGTGCATATGGGAGAATGTTAGGTTTCTGTAAATTATTTTTAAAGGTATGTTCCAGACCTGCTTTTAATGTAGTGTCATGACGCAACTAGAAATAAAGTTTAATTTGCCTTGACTTGACCTCTGGTTTTGTTCTCAGTTGGTTCTCAAGATCCTATAGACTTTGGATGAGAGGATTTTCACTTCCTGTCCCTTTTGTTCTGTTTAAAACTTGCGTCCAGATTAAGAGCTGCTCCCGGACACACAAAGACGCCGCGGGTGTCTTCCAGGAGTCAAACATAGCTGGATGCAATAAACCTTCCTTTTTATTTTATTTTTTTTGCTTCTTCTTCTCGCTTTGCTTCCTCTTCTTCTGATGTTTTAATAACAAAGCCCATTTTTTTCCTTGTTTTTTTTATTCCTCGGCACTTCACAAAAAAACGTTTTCCCTGCATGTGAAATTGTTGTAAATCGTCCATGAAGGCGGAACTAGTCTGGTTAATGACAGGGAGCAGAGCGGCTGGAGTGAGGCGAGTCAAAGTCTCATTTCTCTTTGGCTCTGAAGGGCAATCAGTTACGCAGAAACAAAGAGATATTCATCTGCGGAGGTCTCTCTCTCTCTCTCCCGGCTTATTCAGCCGAAACTCCATCACGGGCAACATTCTCCACTGCACAGTGAAAACGCTGTCAGCCATTCATCATTTTCAAATCGGGATTGCGACTATGCACCGCCGCTCGGATGGAGGTCTCTCTTTCTCTCTCTCTCTCAACCTGTTTGCATCCACTTGACAACCATGTTCGTCCTACTGAACTTGATATCAATCCAAACACGCTGATATTTTAAGTGCCTTTTTCGGGGCAAGTGCTGGGGGAGATGTTTACATGCATGCCTCCGGGTGAGTTGCTAACCGATGGCGGGAGCCGTCTGGCGGTCTCGGGAGTTTTTCCTCTGCTGTTGTCACAGTTTAAGCCAAGTCGCATTTTATTTTATGTGGCACCGAATCACAACCCGGTCTTCTCATAACACTTTCCATGTAGAGCAGGTTTGGACCATTCTCTTCAAAATGACTGACAGAAACCCAACATTCACTCATGAGCGAACGACTTCGCGACAGTGGCGAGGAAGCCGTGCCTTTTACCGGGCAAAATCTTTGGATGGATTATTGGAAGAGGCCTTCTGCCTCAACTGGTAGGGGTCAAGATAGAAAGTAAGAGTGTGATAGAGTCAAGGGGTGGTGTGAGGGTTGGGAGGGGCGAGCCCGAATTATCTCACACTAATAATAAAAGCAGCGCTAACAGTTAAGCTACCGATAAATCAGACAACTTTGACCAGAAGATTCATGGAAAACTACGTTTTATCAGTTTATCAGTTAATCTTAAAGAGTCACTGTTAACAACTAGATTATTTCAGCAATTTGTTCCCACCATGCAATGTTTTCACCGGGTATTTGCAGAGCCTCTGCTATTTCAGTCCATCGCTTTTCCTTCTCCTGTCAGTCGTGACACGTTGGAGAGTTGACATGGTACATCCGTGCACCATCCGTGTACCGGTCCGTGGATCAATTGGTACCGGGCCGCACAAGAAATGATTAATTATTTCCGTTTTATTTATTATCTGAGTCTGAACGATCTTTTATTTTGAAAAATCTTTTATTTTGAAAAATGACCTGTTCCTCTAGGTTACTCGAGGGGGAAAATTCAACCCAGCTAGCAAAATGAGTAAGAAATGAACGTCTATAGAAAGTTTTTTTGTGAAGGGGGAAAGGCAAAGTGAAGAGAGAACAAACTACGACTTCCAAGAAAAAGAAAGCTATTAACAAACAATACCAGGAGTCCTATTAGAAATATGGATTTATCGCGACAGGTGTTTTCCAAGCACAAAGCCCGCTCTGCATAATATGCAGCGACTGTCTCTCTAATGAAGCAATGAAGCCTTCAACACGGTTTAATAATTATCATAAAAATAGTGTGTAAGTATATTTAGATACAGAAACAAATGTGTAATTGCTGGTTCTTGTCATTTATTTATTTTCCCATGTGAGTTTTTCTTTTTTAATTATTATAAGAATAAGAATAAGAATAAGAATAAGAACTTTATTTTATCCTGAAGGACATTGTTGTGCCAGAGTTTCAAGTAAAACATAACAATAATAAATAATAGTAGGAAATTGTATAAACAGTAAAAAAAAGTACAAAAAAAGGGAGGGGGGAGAATTAGAAATACAAATAAAACTATAAAGGGTCAAAGTCAAGTGTTTTAAGGTCCTAAGTGCAAAGATTTGATTATTAATTATTTAATGGGCAGAGAGGATGTTACCAGATAATTTGATGTTATACTCAAGTTATGTTGTTGCCGTATTGTTACGAGGAAACTGCTAATAAAGTTGCACACGAGTACCCAGTGGATTCACGTTTATTATTAAACGGTAAAATTGTCAAGCGTTGACCGGTCTGCGGTTACAAAAAGGTTAGGGACCACTGGTCTACAAGGTTTCCTTTTTCTGGTATTGTTAAAACTCATCTATTGGTTGTTGATTATGTTGCCTCACTTTAAAGACTAAAAGACTTGGGAAAATATGAAATACATTTGATATTGTCAGAAACTCAATACTAGGAAAAGACTGATCTAAGACGGCTTCGATTACCAGCTTGTACTTAACAATCAAGATGAAGGGGTTGTACCGTGACTCCAGTAAAACGCCAGTAAAATTTCCTTCCGGCTTTCAATTTTTAGCCTGTGAAAGTGAAAACGTTGAGTTGTGATCCCAGCACTGCATCGTACAATAATAGCTATATCAAGACAAACATTTACTCACTCCATCGCACGTCTTGGCAATTTAGGGTCTCCGATTGGCCTTGTTTTGGACTTTGGGAGGAAACAAGGGGAGAACATGCAAACTCCAGAAAGAAAAGCCAGCTTGTCGGAATTTAACAGAGGTCCTTTCTTCTTCTGCCCAGCCTTAATATTCATTAAAGAAATAATGAAATAATCGTGGGCGCCTGACAGGAGCACTGCAATAGATCAAGCAACTCCCCAGGGACTCCAGAGGAGTTATGATATCACACGTTGATAAAGGGACATGAGTGCAGACAGCGTAGGAGGAGTGGGACGAATGGATAACTTTGAAGTCCAGGGTCCAAACTTAAAATCCAACTTTCCACATCTACTTATTGTTTCACAGAATAAAGAAAAAAAAATAGAATATGACTGATATCAGAGAATTTCAGTGGGGGACCAATCGGCACAGTGCCGTTTTCCCCCCGCCAGACTTCCCTATTATACATGCACAAAGGATTTTCTGCCACTCCTCTGGTCCAGATTACGGGGATTTAAGCGATTTTACCGCAGCGGCGCCCAGCAGCAGCACACAGAGATCAAGCTCAGGAGCCGGCGTCCATCCAGTGGACTCAGCGACCGAGGCCTCCAGGAAGCAGATCCCACCGCACGGCTGCTGGTTGGTGTTACTGAACACGGGCTTGATCGAACAAAAAAATACACCGAATCGCGTAGCTAGGACGGTTTCTAAGCCTTGGGACAAAAGAAGTAATGGGGTATTTAAAGGTACAGACACCCTGACGACTTCTAGGAGATAACGGCTGCTTTTAAAGTTGTACAGTTTGGTGATTTTCCAGAGACGTGTCTGATTTATGCCATTCAGAGGGCCTGCCAAATCTTTTGTGAGGTGACCTTTGACCCCTCAAATATAATCAGCTCAGCGTGAGATCCAGCTCCCCCCGGGATGCAACTGACTGCCCACCTGAAAACGTGGCTCAGCCTGCAACTATCAAGCACGGATGAGGAAAACCTAAGAACTGTACTGTTATAATATTCCATAGATGTTGTTTCCGCACGGCGCAAGCTGGCCCATTAGGCAACACGGAAAAAAGCTAAGAGCACCATGACCTCCAAGGGGCGCCACAAAATCGGGAAAAACAATTCACCTTCAATATACATTTGAACCTCGGCCTGCAAATACAGTTTCGATCAAATTTTGAATCACCCTGCGAACAAGCTTCAGTACAGGAACAAACAAACAAACAAACTCATGCCCGATGGTGCCGTAGCGTAATGGCAGTCCCGCTTGGATTTCCGCGTTGCCTACATTGTTCATGGTTGTGTTTACCTGTTATAATGCTTTTTTTCAGTAAATGAACCCTCATTGTGGCTTAGTTAAGAGCGCTAGTGCTCCTGGTGTTAAGAAGAATTTAATAATTCTGAAGAAGTAGATAAAAGCTAAACGTGAACGTGACGTTATCGTTACAGATCTCGCCAAGCACTGCGACACGGCTAAGTCAGCCATCTTTATGATCCTGAAGAACAAAGATGCACTAAAGGCAGCTGATGTTGCGAAGGGAGGGCTACGTTAGAGAAGCAAAGTTCTCAAGTTATATTTAGTTTGGTTTAATGAAAGACGAGAATGCGAGAACGCTTTACTTATGCTTATTTAATGAAGGAAACGAGTACAAGTGCCGGCAAGAAGAGAAACACGAGCATCACAGTCATAACTAAGGCTATCTTTGATTTCTTTCTGTTTTTTGTTTTTTTTTTCATTCCCAAACAAAGCCACGAAAAAGTTTAAAAAGAGGCCAGCATGTTTTTGGGGCTGGAGAATGGATCAATGGGATTTCAAAGGGAATCAGCACATGAACATTTCGGTTTGCAGAGTCAAAGAACAAATTAAATTCTTAAGCCGATGTTCTACTGTAGCTGTGTTAAAAATAGTTATTGCTATCAATTTAATATGGAAAAACTCACATGACTGTGGGCTGAGGGGCGAATTTATTGATGTGACTCCTTTTTATATTTATAATTTATTACTATTATTATTACTCACTTATTTACAGGATTCTTATTTTGTGGCAATCATATTTCTTTTACTTTATTTCACATTATTTCAGTATTTATTTGTAATTTGTTAAGCCCCTTTGGCGCATCTGCAGGTTTTGTTAAAAGCTAATGGTGGAAATATGCCGATCAGCTGCGTCACATCTGTTTTTGTTCTATATTCACATGCATCACTGGTATAATTCTTCAAGCTCATATGAAAATGTCGAGTTTTTAAGGGGGATCAGGTGGAACAGGTGGCCGCGGCCTCAGCTGTAGGTTTTGTATTAGAAAATCGAAGGCCATCGGCGCGAGATTGGCGACTCCGGCGTTAATGACACTAAATGGTGACCGAGCTGGAAATCCTTTTCTCTAAAAGCCTAAAGTAACAGGAGATTAAACCTGTTAGAACAGAATAAGTGCCAGTACTTAAATTGGACTCAAGTACTATTATTACAAAAAGGGATGCAAACCAGCTATTAAGCTCCAACTGCATGCTTGCAGGGAAAAAGTACCTGAAATATTAAATGTTAATATTATTTCTTGTATTATTTCAGCTAGAACCATATAACTATTGTTGTTATTATTAACCGAACCTCAGATACAATCCAAGGTTTGTGTAGATCCTTTAAAAGGCCCGCTCTGCGTGGAAAGTGTGATGAGACAACAGTATCGTGATTTGACAACATATGAATAAAATTCTATCGACTTGATTGACAAATAAATTTGACTTAACTTTGAATCCGCCCTCAAAACAGGCATCTTGAAAAAAAAACTCAATCAAGCCGAGGTGGACGACATTTAGAATATCTCCACTCTTTCCGCAATTCTTAAGCATTTGATTCATAAACTGTTTCTGCTATTTTTTTATTTCTTTTTTTTGCAGCGCTCAAGGAAAGCTATATTGTTAACATTTGTTGACATTTACAATTGATTTCCAGTGCAGACAGCTGACGTGTGGTGCAATTTTTTTTTTTTTTTTCTCCACTTTTCTAGCGATGTTTCTTCTTTGATTTGCCTCAGCGGTGGGTTCGCTTAAGAACTCGTCGGGCGGAAGGTGAAGTAAAAGTAAATAAAGAAAGAAAAAATAAAAACTTTGCAGAGATTGATGAACACCTGTAAACGTCGAAACGAAACAATCGTTCCGGAGAAAAGAAAATAACATGGCAAATAAAAAAAAAAAAAAAAAAGGCAAAATTGAAAGGAAGCGCCGACCCTCGAAAAAGGTCACTCACCTCTTTCCGTGTGGAACTTCCGACATGTTTTAACGGCCACGAATACGTCTTCCTTCTTCACAGGCTCCCCCTTTGAGGGAAAAAAGAAAAGGTTTTTATCAGTTAGTATCAAATAGCATCCGAAGGGAAAAGCCGAAGCGGAAAGGAGAAGCGTCGCATAAGAGCTGTGCAAAGTGTCAAATCAAAGGGTCTGACAAAAAAAATTGTGTTTTTTTTTTTTTATATGTATTTTTTTTAATAAACCAAGTTAGATGGCACGGCGCTAAGCGCTTCTCCCTTAAGGCATGGACGTCCCTGGATTTATTCTGACGGACGGGCTTCCTGTGAATCTCCATGTTCTCCCCATGTCTGCGTAGGGTTCCTCCAATTTCACCACAATAGTCCAAAAATGCGAATTTGAGAGTGAATGTTTGTATGTCTCTATATGACGTGGGAATGAAAGAGTGAATTATATGTCTCTCTGTTGTAAGAATGAGAGCGTAAATGAGATGATGAATGCAATATGTCTCTACATGACATGTGAATGATGGTAAATGAGAGAGTGAATGGTTGTATGTTAACATGACCTGTGAATATGTGAGTCAATTAGAGGGTGAATGGTTGTGCTTCTTTATTCGATGTATGATTAAAAGAATTAATAAGAGAGTGAAGGTTATGGGTCTCTATGACTTGTGAATGACAGGGTGAATAGTTGCATGTCGCTATAAGACGTGAATAAGAGCGTGATTGATAGGGTGACTGGTTGTATGTCTATATGATGTATGAGCGAGAGTGTATGACAGGGTGAATGGATATTTGTGTCTATATAATGTTAGAATGAGAGTGAATGGTTGTATGATGCAGGATTGAAACAGTGAACAGGAGAGTGAAGGGCAAATGGTTGTATGTCTATATGATGTGTGAATGAGAGCGGATGTTTTATTTGATTACATTACATTACGTTATAGTCATTTGACAAATGCTTTTATCCAAAGCAAGTTACAAAAAGTGCAATTCAGTCACCAGAGATCCAAAGTACCAGTAGTCGGTAGTCAGAAATCACCACTCTATCAAATAGCCACCTCGAAACCATATATATACATTCCTTTCTTTGTTCGGGGGGGGGCTAAGTGCGATTAGTGGGGTAGTGCTTGGTGATGAGGTAAGTGTTCAGCTCACGGCGGAAGATGGGCAGCGACCCCGCTGGTCTGACCTTTTCCGGGAGTTTCACCACTGACAAGCCAAGACCGAGAAGAGCCGAGACCGGTTCGATCAGCATCCGGGGCTCTGAGTGATGGGGTGGACGGTCGCCGTGGGGTGGCAGATCAGAGGGGACGGGTAGGGACTTGATTCGGGCAGCTATCGGAAGCCAGTGAAGGGAAATAAGAAGGGGAGTTGTGTGGGAGCATTTGAGACGGTTGAAAACCAGGCGGGCTGTTGCTTTCTGAATAACCTCCAGAGGCCTGTTGGTCACCGCTGGGGCACCGGCAAGGTGGGAGTTGCATTAGTCCAAACAAGAGATGACTAGAGCCTGGATGAGTATCTGCGCTGTATCCTCCGTGAGGAATCTGCGAATCTTCCTGATGTTGCAAAGGAGGAATCTGCAGGAACGTGCGACTGCTGTCGCGTTCGCAGCGTTCGATTTGATATATGAATGAAAGAGTGAATGAGAGGGTGAATGTTGTGCGTCTCTAGATGATTTATGAGTGAGACAGTGAATGGTTGTGCTTCTCTATATGACAAATCAATGAAAGAGTGAATGAGAGTGAATATCATGGATCTCTGTGTATATGAGAGATGATGTGTGTATGGGACAGTGAATAGTTGTAATGCTCCACTGATGTATGAATGAGAGTGAATGAGTGAATGGGAGTGTGAGTGGTTTTATGTCTTTATCTGTGTCCTTGTGATTGTCTGGGATGAACCTCATGTTGGCCAATGACAGCTGGAATAAGTGGCTTAAATAATAAGTGAATGAATGAATAAATTATATGGTCTAAGGTATTTGGCCTTTGGATAGAGTGGAAAATGCAGACACGGAGCAGGTGATTCACATCCAGTCGTTGCATTGTTTGAATAGGAGTCCTTGAAAAAGCCCCAGAGAATACATTGGCTATCAATGTGTTTGATTGCCAGAGGTACAAAAGCAAAAGACAAAAGTGGAGAACAGAATCTGGAGCCATCTCTGACTCCTTTGTTAGAAATAAAAGGAAAAAATGTTTTGTGTTTTGATTTTGTTTTTTTTTTGTAGAGCGGAATTATGTGCACCATGAGGTGTTTTGAGGACACAATACATTTTAGATTTATTCGACATTGACAAAACAACAGATATCTGCACAGAGACTTGAGGGATGGGGAGGTCTCATGTCTGAAAGAGCATAATGCTAGATTACGTCAAAAATTACATTATTAACTGGTACTGCATCAGTCACTGTGCCTAACATAACCGTGGAGAAACACAGTGGCTGACAGGTCCTTTCAGCTGATGTCCGAACCCGAGGAGTATTGAGCTGCAGATATTTGTTTCCAGGGTTTCCACGCACCCGCAGTTTTATTTAAATATCACAGAGCCGAGAAAGAAACACTTAACAAGTTACGACCTCGAATCTACAAAAGAGCTCCGAATCGCTGTTTATATTCCAAGGCGCCCGTGAATATCTCATTATTTGTATATGCATATTTTTTGACATTTAAATACAAATGCTGTGCCAAAACTTGAAATGTTAATAACACAGCCATAACAATGTTGCTGCGCTATGAGTTCTTTGTTAACTTTTTTTTTTTCGCTCCCTAAACATGTCCCACGGGGCTCTGTTAACTTTATTGAATCTGCAGCCAAACGCTGCCGCATTTTATTTATTTATTTTTTGATTATCATTTAGAAATCTGATTGGCAGCACTGGCTGATCACAAAATACCCACCCCCCATTTTGCCTGAAGGGGAACTTATTTAAATGGCAGAGTCTTAAACGTCGGACCCGCTTCGGTCCACAGGTGGCTACCAGACACCCATTTTTCAGTTTGAAAATGCATATTCATGAGGATATAGTGATTTCAATGGAGAGGGAGTTAAAATGAGACACCTACACAAGCAAGCACGGACACACACACATGAACTCACGTAGGTGAATATAAATTTGACCGTTTTATGCTGCAACGAACATGCATCAGTCTCAAGACACTGCCCCTTGCAGTGTGTGACTCCATCAGAATGTTTAATTTCATACTGAAACCAGAGGGGAGCAAAAACTAATGTTTTTGTCATGTGCGTGAACAAGTCCAGAAGCATTATTATCATTATTATTATTACTGTTAACATTAGTAGTAGTCGTATTGCTATTTCTATTATTATTATTATTATTATTATTATTATTATTATTATTATTATTATTATACTGAATAATAAAACTAATAACAATAATGATAATAATAAAAATAATACATACTTTATTATGATTATCATGAAAGGGCTGATGATTATTATTACTATTATTATGAGGAGTCTGATTATGGTCATTATTATTATTGTCTTTTTCATGTTCATCATCTGTATGATGATGATGATGATAAATATTATTATGTTGAGTATTATCATTATTCTTATTGTGATGATTGTTATAAAAATTAGCATTATGTTTTTATATATGTATGCTATTATGTTATTATCAAATATATTTTTCATTACCAGTATAAATATTATCATCACCTTCATCAACATAATCATCATCATTATCATCGATAAGATGATACTAAAAATAATAATGATTATAATAATAATATATTATTGTGTTTCTGTTCATAATAATAAATTATATGTATAATTATGGTTTTTGATAATCATTATTATCAATTATAATAATGATCATTATTATGTTTATTATTATAGTTTTCCTTATTGTTATTATTATTTTACTTTTTTTTTATTTTGAATGTATCATTATTATAATTAATGATATTATTATTATTATTGTAATTATTGATACTTGAAGTAGTCATATAGTTTCTTATTTATCCCCCCAAAATTCTCTTCCCTCCTCCACTTTAACACTGCTATAGATCCATATTAAGTGAGCCGTCAGGTATGCTTGGGAATGATCCCGTAAATGCTCGGAAAGAGCTGACGTGGCGGCAGTAACGACAATTCTTCATAATAAAGAGCGGAGTGACGGCGAAACTGTCAGTCAAGCGCAACATTCGTGACCAGGTCGCGATGCAAAATCCGAAAACTAAAAAACGATCCCATCGTAACTAAGCGCTGAATATGAATATTGCACTACAGTATGTGGACCGTGAGACATTTGGATGGAAACAGACATAAAGAGATTTTCGTATATTTACATTTAAAGTTTCAGGACACACTTGGGAAAACTGCAAAAAACATCATTTATCATAGCGGGGCTTCTATTCCCGGTGGAGTCGACAGAATCGCGGCTGTTCTGTAGCTCAGGTAAGACTCCAGTCACATAACAGATGCATTAATGGCGGCGTCCGTCAAACAAATACGCCGCTTTACGCCCATTTCTCAACCTGCGAGCCGCACTGACACTTCCAGCGTTGTCTTTTTTGGACTCACGGTGAATGAGTGCAAAACTAATCCAGATAGCAAACAGATGGATACTCACACACTGGGGAGGCGTGCCGCTCAGCGAGGTGACGCAGTGCCGGGCCCCGCGGGAATCCTCCGGCGCCGTGCACAGCTCGGGGACGGCGGTGAGCGTCGGACCCTTGCCGTTGTCCCAGATGTACAGGGCCACCTTGACGTTGAAAGAATCGAGAATTTTGATCGTCATCGTGCGGGCGCGGTGAAATTGATGAGAGCTCCCGGCTCGGGGCACGTACAAGTTTTTATAAAAAATAAAATGAAATAGACAGACAGGTTATTTACACAGTGCGTGGTTATATATATGATGCAGATGGTATGAAGGGTGAGATGAATATGAATGAGTTTAAAGCAAGTATTGTCTCTGTGGGGGGAGGATGGAGTGGTTGTCAGAAGGGGGGCATTGTATTAGTGTGTGTCTGGGTGTGTGTGGGTCCAGGTGTGAATGTGAGTGCTTTGCCGGGGGATTGGGTGTGGTACCTTGCAAGGGTTGGGAGAGAGATTGCTTTTACAACTCTTGGAAAGAAGCTGTTTTTCAGCCGAAATGTGTGGGTATTGCTTGTCCTGTACCGCTTTCCTGATGGGAACTGCACAAACAGGCTGTTGGGTGGGTGGGATCCATTGCGATGTTCTTGGCCTTCTTCTGCTTCCGGGCATCGTAGAAAGAGCCCAGATCCGGAAGACGACCGCCCACAATGCCCTGTGCTGTTCTCACCAACCGGGCTAGCTCCTTTCTGTCTCATGCCATGCAGCTGCCATACCAAACTGTAGCGCTGAGACAGAAGAAGCTTTCTATTGTCGATCTGTAGAAGTTGATGAGTAGCTGAGAGCGGAGCCAAGCTCGCTTCAGCTCCCTGAGGAAGAAGATTCGTTGCTGGGCTTTCTTTACCAGGTGTGAGATGTTAGCGGCCCAGCTCAGGTTGGATGAGATGTGGATGCCCAGGAACTTGAAGCTGTCGATCCCCTCCGTTGTATCCCCATTTATATGGAGAGGAACATGTGCCGAGGTTCTCTTGGACCTCCGGTCTCCCTGGTCTTGCTTTTGTTTAGGATAGTTGAGTAAGCTGCTGGTTCTCTTCTCTGGATCTCATCGTTGTTGGATATGAGCCCCACCACGGTGGTGTCATCTGCAAATTTGATGATGGTGTTGTTCGTGGGGTGGATGGCAAGACAATGGTGTGTGAAGGGGGTGAAGAGGAGTTCAGGATCCAAGAGGAAGATGTGGAATTCCCCAAATACACCTCTTGAGCCCAGTTGGTGAGGAAGTAGTAGATCCACAAACACAGGGAGGCAATCAGACCTAGGTTGCGGAGCTTCAGGGCCAATTTGTTTGAGAGGACTGTGATGAAGGCCGAGCTGAAGTCCAAACATGGCATCTTGACATATTGTCAAGTGTTGGGGACGTTGTAGGTGGGACAGGGCCGTGTGAAGTGCTAGCAAGACAGCATCAGCGCCCTGTAGGCATACAGCTTATCAGCTGTCCAGCCAAGCAGGGATAGTATCCTTTATGTGTCTGAGGAGAATCCTTTCGAAGCACTTCATGATTACTGGTGTTGGGGCAACAGGACGGTAATCATTGGGGCAGGTGATGGTTGATCTCTTCAGCACAGGCACTAATATTGAGGACTTGAGGCAGACAGGGACTGCGGACAGTTTGAAGATATTCAGAAAGACTGCCAATTACTCTGTGCCTCACTTCCCGGTCCGGCCTACATCCCGTCTGGTCCTGCGGCCCTTTTGGTGTTGATCTTCCTCAGGCTAGAAGGCTGGTGCTGCACTTCTGGCTGAGGAAATCTCCAGCTTGATGAGTCGAAGTGAACGAAGAAGCCGTTCAGGGTGTCAGGCAGGGTGGGGCCGTGGATGATCTGCAAGGCACTCCCTTTGTAGTCGGTAATGGCCCTGAGGCCTCTCCACATGTGGCGTGGGTCATTGCTCTTGAAGTGGTCCTCAATGTGTTGTCTGTGCCTGTTTTTGGACAGCCGTATGCCCTTTCAGGATGGCATCCTGGGCTTTGATTGGGGGCCTCACTGTGCTGTCCATCCACGGCTTTTGGTTGAGAAAGTCTTTCTGGGTAGGACAGTGTCGGTGCAGAAATGAACATAGAGCAAGACAGCCCATGTGTATTCCTCAGGATCAGTGGTCTCTTTGAATACTCCCCAGTCTGTGTGATCGAAGTGTTGGATGTTGTATTTGCACGGTATCACAAGGTATCACATGATAGTTAGATGACACGTCGGCGTTTTGGGCATTTGGATTAAGAGATTAAGATCCCGGCGCTGATGTGCCTGTAGGGTTTACTGTCACGGATTGACACGTGTGCATGTAGATTGTGCAAGGGGTTTGCAAAAAATACATCTGTGATAAAAAACACCAAGCCGTTGTTACTCGTGACGCAAATATGATGTGTTTGACAAAATTTGGCGTTTTTCAGTTGGAATTCAAGCTAGGTTTTTTTAAATGTACTTCCTCCAAAGTGATAAGATTTGACTTTAAGGTTTAACGTGTTTGGCGGGTTTAAACAATAGTGTGCGGATGCTTGCTCGGGAAGCCATGAACATCAGTCCTTTTCAGGATTTTCAGTCCTCCCTTTTGGGAGGTTGTTTTTTTGCTTTTTTGTAGGTGCTAAGTGCCAAAAAAGAGGAACTTTTTAAAATCACATTCTACTGCTGTTACTGCATTGTAGCTGCCTCTGAGTGTAATGTCCAATCAGCCTGCAATGCCAACCCACCCCCCTTTTTGGGGGGATATCCATTTGAAATCATTTTGTGTTCTCTCATAAGACTCTCACATGAAATTCTTCACGTGAGGAAAAAAAAACATTTTCTTATGGGTTCCAGGAGGGCTTGCACATACGTGCTTCCCTCATTATGTAATCTGCTTCAGCCAAGGAAAGACATCACTCTGATCTATAGTCGTCCCTCGACATATCGTGTTTCACCTTTTGCTTCTTGATTTCATACCACACTATGTGGCATTAATGCATTTTTATATATTTATTATTTCAATTATTTTTTAATGGCAAAATTTGCATTTTCTCGGGCGGAAACCAAGCAGTGCATGCCGTTCTGTAACCTGGCCTCTGATTGTCTCAGCAACGGTAGCATCATTCTGGCATCTCCTGGGCTTAGCAGCATTTTGGCATCTTGGAGCCGAGGAAGGACATCACGTCGATCTATAGCCGCCCTTCGGCACATTGCTGTTCACCTTCCGCGGTCATTATATACCACAGATACGTGGTAAATAAAATGTAGTTTTGTATATTTATTAGGGAAAATAAGCATTTTCTAGTTTGACGACCATCCAGAGAATGGTGTTCTGTATCCTGGGCTCTGATTGGCTAAGCGACGGTACCATCATTTGGGTAGCTCATAGTGTTGCGTTGTAGTGTTTATAGAAGTATATTAAAAAATTAATAAGAGTGTGGGGAGGGTCACGTGGACTATCAATGATGTACCTAGATGTAACTTCCTGGTAGCTTATGTAGCTAGAGGGAAAATCTTTGTGTTTTTGTCTCCAGCAATTGGTAATAATTTGAATTACTATGTAATTTAGATAAGACAAACGTGAATTGTGACAATGGTTTAGGTGGTTTGGATTAATAGGAATGTGGGGAGGGTCACGTGGACTATCAGTGATGCACCTAGATGTAACTTCCTGGTAGCTTATGTAGCTAGAGGGAAAATCTTTGTGTTTTTGTCACCAGCAATTGGTTATAATTTGTATTACTATGTAATTTAGATAAGACAAACGTGAATTGTGACAATGGTTTAGTCACCCGTACATTTACCAATTTAATGGGTCACCTTAGTCATCATCGTAAAAGTCGCCATTCCTGATAATTTTATCAGGAGCTGCCACTGTCTTCCGGTAAGCTCACCTCATGTTTCAGGTCGATAGTAAAGTCAGATTTGAGCGGCTCTTCTCTCACTTTGTTTGCAAGCCTAAAAAAACAAAAGAAAGGAGACATGAGAATGTGCAAAGAAAGGATACGAGCATTTTATGGGCGGAGTTGAGTTCAATGTGCAGGCTGACCGGAGCACGAGGGGGATGCTGAGGGCCCACGCAGCAGAAAAGTCCGGATATTGGAAGATGGAGGGATTCTCGGCGAAGGCGTAGTGATGGATTATGGTCGAGTCCTCGTCGTGCAGGGGCTTCCCGAGAAACCACTCCTGGAAGAGGAAGGGTGTAAAGTAAAAAGACAGAATGCCGCTGCAGATTTACAATGTAAACTCTTGTTGATATTATAGTATTACCACGTACTTAAATAAAATGAGACATTTAGGCTTTTAGCCCGGTGTTGCTTAATTTAAACTAATTTAATTTCCACAGTCCACTTGCCAGAAAATCTTTTGAAACGGTAATTATGTTTGTTACTTCCTTGGGGGGGGATTTAATATGATTTCATGACAGGACGGAGCCTCTAGCCACTGAGGCTTTTATCGTAATTCTTGAGAAAAATCGCTAAAAAAAAAAAAAAACATCTCTAAACGTTAATTTGCAGCAAGCGGCACAAAGGTGAAAGTCAAGATAAATTGTGTTTGAAGGAATTAACGCAGACGGTTGAAAAACTTAATACAATATAATTTCTATTAGAAAAATTGTGTTTCGATCGATCCCTGATGCTGATTCCAAATGAAATGTGTTTTTTACGATAATTACATTCCTTGTTTTAGAAATATAAATCAGCCTGTTTTCCAATACCGGGGGGAAAACTGAAAGCAGAATGTGAAACCAGAAACCACTTGGAAAGTGAAATAAACTTTTTAAAAGTCGTGTCAAACTGTGATTTCATACACAGGAATACATAATTTAAAAAATAGGATAAACTACTTATTTAAGTGATCATTTAAATTGTATGCATCAACTTTTTTTTTTTTTTTTTTTTTTTTTACTGTAAATCATCTCAATCATCATTAATTCCCACATTTTCCCCCTGTCATTAGTCACATTTCTGGCTGTTATTATAATAAATCCCCCTGTTTCTTAAAAGATAACATTTCATTTAAAGGACAATTTATCCTGTAAATAACAGCCACCTATTCCTGTTGTTTTGGATTGTAAATGACTCTTGGGCAACTATGATAAAGTAAGAGAAATATTGAGCCAAAATGCTGCCATTGGTGATAATGAAATGTAACATATTCTAATTGTCCACCAAAGGTTAATTCATTCATCAATTCATTCATTATCTATACAGCTTATCGTGCACAAAGGGTCACGGGTGTTACTTGAGCCTATCGCAGCTCCGCGTGCGCGACAGATGGGATTCACCTCGGTAGCGGCCACACATAGAGACAGTGAGGAGAAAAAGTATTTGATACACCGCTGATTTTTCAGTTTTTTCCCACTTACAAAGCATGAAGAGGTCTGTAATTTTTTATCATAGGTACTCTTTAACTGTGAGTGATGGAATCTAAAACAAAAATTCAGAAAATAACATTGCATGATTTCTAAGAAATTAATTTGCATTTATTGCATGACGTATATATCAGAAATAACATATTCATATGTATTTATATATGAAATATAACAAACATAAATGTGTTTTATGTAACATATATATATATTTTTTTTTTGTAATTTTTTTCTATTTCTTTAGGCTGTCCACACATGCTTTGGCATGGACAAATTCCAGTCCTACCCAGCAGCTTCAACTAATAATATGATCGCCGCCCAGCCCACTCTTGGAAGGACATTTATCATCAGGAACGAGCACTTCAGTGCAGAATCTCTTCTCCTATTTGTCTTTGGACCTTTTCTGTTGCGTCCAGAAACAGAAAGCACCATTGTTAGCTTCAGTGTGAAGGTCCGGGGGGGTTGATTCCAAGCACTTAAACAAAAAGCTCAAACCGTGCATGTGGCAATGAAAATTAAGGGAGCGATAATGATGTAAATGAATAAATAGATATATAAATGAATGAATAAAAAAACAAAAGCACAAATGGAAAAACAAACCAATAAATAGATCAACAAACACTAAAATAAGGGTGAATGAAGGACAGAATGACAAAACACACAAACAGATACACAAACCGATAAATGGATATTTTGAAGAGTCAATAAATCAGTTTAGATGGCACTCATTGGAAACCCTAAATAACCCAGATGTTTGAATGAACGGGTGAACAGTTGTATGTCTCTATATGTGGCCCAATGATTGGTCCAGGGTGAACCCTGGCTGCAGTCAGTGTATATATGTACATATATATATATATATATATATATATATATATATATAAATACATAAACACACTTCTCAATGGGTCCTTTGCAAAACGTTTAAGAGATTAACTCTCAGGCTGTCAGCGCGACAAGGAAAAAAAACAAGCATCGCTGGCCAGACTCTGACACGAGCAGATGTCAGATGGGATTTCACCGCCTTGCTTTTGGATGGATTTCTGTCATTTCTAGGCCTTATTATTCATCGAGTTGGGGAAGAGAACGAGTCGCGGCTTCAACAAGGAAAGAATCCTTCGTGATGAAGGGTTGGTTGTATTTTCAATATTTTCAAACTCATGCTGCATTTCAAATAACCCGATGGTGCTTATCGGTTCCGTGTCTGCATTATTTTCCTCCAAGTCCTCTGGTTTCCTTCCATACTTCAAGAAACACGCCGACCTGTGACTGAATGAACCGAGCTGGTAGAATATGGAAAGGGAGAACTGAAGGTAGAGGCGGATTTTGGAGAGGATACCGTATACTCACTTTCTTCTTGTCGAACTTGGCGAGGACCCGCACCAATTTGGCCAGTTTCACATTCGTCTCCTCTTCGAGAAACAGGATCCAGGAAGAATTTTTCCCAAAAGAGCGAGAAAAGCTGAAGCAGAAGACGGGCGGGGAGAAAAAAAAAAAAAAAAAAAAAACATGATTACGACTGCACTTTAATAATAAAACGTGGATGACTGGAGCTCTGCGATGCACAGACAAAGACGAGAAAAAAAAAAACGTCTTTTCATTTTAGCTGGGCCTGACGTGCTATCTCACTGAGGCGCCTGACCCTGTCAGATCAAGGCAGCTTGAGTTTTCCCCGGAGGGCTGTGAGACAAAAACATCACAAGCGCGGAGGCTTCTTTCAGGAAGGGCAGCTCTGTCATGATTTGGGGGTCCTTCTGATGATCTGGTGGCTTTTTTCTTAATATTCTGATGGTAAGTGCCAATACAGTCAGATGCCATTTTCCGAAAAGAATTGTTGAAAACAGTAGTGGCTAATATCGAGATCAGTATTATTCAGAAAACAGACGGACTGTCTGTTACTGATAGAGAAATACCACGAAGGTTTACTATCAAGGCAATGTGGCTTTTTTTATTAAAAGCTTGCCTGCCCTAACCAATGTGGCGCTTTAGGCAAGATTTTATACAATCTTACAAAAGAAACATTTTTTTTTACCATTTTCTTTCTTTCTTTTTTTTTTATTAAGATAATTTGTTGCCCAATGAACATGCTTAACAAATAACAAATAAATAAACCAAAAAAAAATGGAGTACAATTCACGTCCCCTTACCACAAAATAAAAAAAAATCCAGTAAATAATTGAAAAGATAATAATGATAGTAAAAAATTACAAATACAACAGGAGAGCAAGCAGGTACCCATCAGCCAGAGGGAGGAAATCTCTTTTCAGTTTAAATTACATTGCATTTAAATCAATGTGAGCTTTTCCATTTTTAGATTTAATGGTAATAGCAACTTTTAAATGTAATTATATTTTTTCCCAATTTTGTTGCACCCCCTGAAGGCCACTGCGCCCTTAGTATTTGCCTATATTGCCTAATGGCCAGCTGGCTCAGCTGTTCTTGGATCCTTCAAATTAGACCTTACAAATCTTTACCTCAAAAATCTCATTCTGCTTGTTTCATATGGGAATTTTGAACCCTTCAGTTTTTTTTGGGGTGAATAGGGGGGGATACTTACTAAGGCAGCAGAGGAAGGATACTCCAGTCGCCCTCATTATCGGATAAACTGTGCAAGAGCGAGATCACCGGCGGCGTCTGAAAGACACACCACATTGCACCACGTGATGTCCGTCGGCGAGCGGGAAAACCCAAAATACAATTACAGCTGAGGGTGGCGGACTGGTGGTCATAAAAATCACCCTTGATAGTTCTGGGTCGTTGAAGACGAAGACATATTACCCTTCGAATATTTCTACCCCTCCCTCCCCCAAGTATTTTCGACATGTAACCTGAAAGAAGACAGAACCAGGACATCGGGACAACAGACTGATTCACAGATCGCACCGAATAACACGGTTGTCTTGGAGACGGTCAATCCTGTACAATAACGCACTGTGTCATAAATACTTGCAGTGACATGGTGGTGAGCCATGTTGCCAAAAACCTCATCACTGTAGCACGCCATCCTCTGCAGGTGCAAAGACATCTGTATTTGATTTGACAAGGCTAAGAATAAAACATTAAAAAGAAAATAACATCTGACCATTTTTTTTTTTTTCAAAACAGATTTTATTATAAAAATTGCGCGTCGGCCAAAAGCAGAGGCGAAGAAATTCAGAAACATGATACACTTGCACCACAATCCGCATTTTGCGATCGTAGCAGACACATTGGAGTTTCATAATCATGCGCCGGCGGGGGCTAAGCTAATGACACTAGCTTGCACAACGCATTCAGATGTAAATTCTTGGGTAAACAATGCCCCATGATTGTCAGGAAATTGTTTAAAAAAATTTGTCAAAAAAAGCAACTCAATCAAAATCAAGTATTGAACATGATCGTGTAGGTTGCTATTACCACCTTGAGATTTTATTTAAAAAGGGGGACTTTCAAAGCCTCGTTAGAACAACACCAACAAGTGCCCAGGGGGGCAAAACATTCCAAGCAGGCTCAGTTTACTGCTTTTGAGCAACACTGCCTGTACGTTATATTAGCCCGAGATAACAGAGACACCTGGGTCCAGTGTCATTACTCATGTGCTATCTGATCATTGCATTCACTGGCTGATACAGCTAGCAATCCACTCAGCCATTATCAAAAGCATTTTTGATTTGGCTACTAGTTTTGCAAGTTAAATAGTTTTGTTTTTTTTTTTATTCCCCGGCTATGATGCTTTGAGATAAAATTAAAAGACGAAAGAAGAAGCATCTGTCAGGCCATGATCAGACCCGGTTCTTCTTCTGTGCTTCATGCTATTGGATAAACCTGGCTCTTAACGCAGCCGGCTGGATTTTGTTAGTTCTTATCTGAAATAAGTTCGACTGAGATTCGTGCTCGATAAAGGGCATCTTGGAAAACCTTGGATTTTTTTCACCAATTCGAAAAAAAAAAAAAATGACGGCTTTAGTTCTAAAAGTACGAGTGCAAACTACCAACACGCTAATTCATATTTCACTGCAAATGATCCGTCTGGGGGGGGAGGGGGGGGAGATTTCAAACAGTTTTCCAATAAATAAATGAATAATAACTGATTATAATAATTTATTCCAGCTGAGATGCAGAATCATATTTGATAGAGATATGAATGCACGCAAAATCAATGGGCTTACTAGAGGTGCTCTGCGGGCTGTTTAACTGCTTTCCATGTACACCTGAGACAAAGTCACTATGCTTCAGTAGAGGCAACTCATTTTGAACCATAGCCGAGGGTCTCGCATCTCTTTGAAAAGCTGTCAGGTCTCCTCCGCCGGCTCCACGAGATGTTTTGTTGCCTTTCCCACTCTCTATTGATTCGGGCTCTGTAATTGCGCACTACACGTTCTGCAGAGCCAGATATCTCCGAGATTCCGAATGTAAACATGATAGAGTCGATTAAGTCTGTCACGTCGTATCAAAAAAAAAAAAAAAAAAAAAAAAAATGGAGCGCCTGTAAGTGAAATCTCATTTTCCTACGTTATATCTTTTACACGTGTGTAAATAAATGCCACTTTCCATTACGGGAAACACGAAACACCGGATGCAAATTGCCAACAGCCAGGAATGAAGATTGCAAAATCTGATCGGCCAAGAGAGAGAGGGAGGATTTCATGACTGTTAATCATTTCAAGGCTTCCAACAACACCCGAGCAGAGAATTACTATTTCACCATCATTATTTACTTCACACATCCAACAGCAGATGTCTGACGTGAGAGACAGAAAACACTTCCTTCATCTAATTTACTGCTCATGCCTATTACATCATTTTTCATATGGCTCTAAGGGGATTTAATAAAAAGGAGCAGAGGACGTAGTGACCTGCAAATGTGTCCGCTGTCTTACCGTGACATGAAATTTGACAAGGAGCGAGAATCCACGGAATCCTGATAGTGGCTTCTATGACTTGCAGGCAGAAATGACTATTTTCTGCGAGATACATGTTTGCAGCGCCGCAGCGCAGGATGTTCATTAAAACATCCTCATCAAATATTTAGGTAAAAGTGGCCTTGTGACACTCGTGAGTGACGCCTCGACATCAAAGATGCGTCTGTTTTTTTCAAAACACACAGAAGCCGTTTTGATGCGGCAACAATCCGAGGCAGTTGCAATTTTTGAAAAAGACAGGAATATTTCTTGCTGTGACATAAAGGAAGGTGACTGACTGTGTTAATGAAGAGGTGTAGTCAAAAAAATGGAATGACTATTCACCTTAACCTACTCCCTAACCTCAACCTAAACCGTTGGCCTAACCCTTACCAATTCATTGATGCTAACCCTTATCTCAATCTTCACTCTTCCTTAACTATAACTGTTAACCTAACTCTAACAATACCATAAGCCTTACATTAACTCTAACCCTTACCCCAACCCAAAGCCTAAACTTACCTTAAGCCTTACATTGACTGTAACTCTCACAATAACCCTAACCCTGACCCGAACTCGAACCCTTACTCATACATCGGCTCTAACAGATACCGTGACCCTTACTCGAACCCTAACTCTTACCTTACACATAAATCATTCCGTGACCCTTTATTTAACCCTAACATTGACCCACACCCTTGGCCCAACCCTCACTCTAACTCTCACCATAACCCTAACTCTACCATAAACATAATTCTTACCATAAGCCTATCGTCTTCTACTTTTGGCTTGTCCCTTCAGGGATTGCCATAGTGAATCAACTTTCTCCATCTAACCCTGTTCTCTGTAGCCTCCTCTCTCACACCAACTACCTTCATATCTTCTCTCACTACGTTCTCTGCTTCCTAACATGCCTTCCTCCTCTCCTTCTTTGACCAACAGTAGCCCAGTTTCCATTGGTTCCCTGCAGGTCATCGGTGCCAATGGCGGTCGTTGTTAACCCAAGCCCCGACCGATCCGGTATGATCTGGTTATTATGGCTGCTTTGCATGTTTGGTTGCAACCCTTGCCCCAACCCTCACTCTAACTAACTCTTACCATAACCTCAACTCTACCATAAACATAATTCTTACCATAACCTTATATCTAACCCCAACATCAACTCTAACCCTTATCCTTATAACTCTTACCCCCACCCCATCTCCTACCCTATAAACAACTCTACCATAACCCTACCCTAAATCAAACCCCGACCCTTGCATAACCCTATCTCTTACTCAAACCCTAACATTGGCCCTAACCCTTACCTCAATCCTAACTCTACCTCTTACCCTAACCCTTACCCTAACCCCAATCCAAACTAACTCTTACCCTTAACATCCCGCTGACTGTAACTGTAACTCTAACCCTAATCCTTACATTTACCCGAACCCTTACCTCATCCCCAGCTCATATGCTTACCTTAATCCTTCCTCTAACCCTGAACATAACTTCAGTTAACCCTAACCCTTAACCTGAACCCAACCCTAACCCAGGTATTCCTCTGAAACTGATGGGGGAAAAGAAAGGGAATCAAACAACGTAAGCTGGTCGTCTTTGCGCTGCAAAATAAAAGTGTACGAGAGAGGGAGTTAGCTGTAGTCTTACCTCTGAGAGACCGTTGGCCTGCTTGAGCAAGTCGGCTCTCCGTCTTTCTGCCCGCCTCACATGGAAGGAGTTGCTTTGGCTCTGGATGACAAACACTATCTCCCGCAGGTCTGGTGGGGGCGACACGCGGAACAGAAATGTGAGACCGCTTAGAAAACTGTGAAATGGCAATCGATGACCTTCTCGCGAGCGGGGCGAGATAAGAGCCAGGGTCTGGATAACAGAGGTGACTTTTGCTAATCTTCATTATTGGCCTGATGATAATAACTGGCACATCAAGAGTTTAATTGGCTTGGGTAAAGGGAATGTAAATGTCACAGCCTCGACCGTGTTACTTAATAAAGGATTAGCGGCTTGAGAAGTCTATCTTGGAGGTGCTATAATGCCCAAAAGGTTCGACACAGCCCAGCTGCCTGCTCTGGCTTGGCAGTGCACCTCGGCAATGCTCTTGAATTTAAGACCGAGGTTTTTAAAAAAAAAGGGACCGACTGGCACAAGAATGTCACTTTTAAAAAAGCCCTATTTCACACCATGTCATTTCTGACAAAATGTTTAGATACCATCTCTGCAATTGAGCCAGCCAGCTGCAGTTCCTCTTCATGTGAAATCCATTTACGGGGTAGCAATTGTGACACAGCTCAGTGAAGAATGACATTGGCAGCACAAACAAGTCCGCATAAACCCCGTGGCTCTCACGGCCGTGCACAATCAAAACTAGACTACAGGACCCGGGAGGGGGAGGGAGAAAAAAACAAAAACTGTCATTTTGTCTTTGAGTCTGTACGATTACATTTGACAACTCCTCAACCCCCGTAAGCTGTCCTGCACGTGAAAATTGAAGTATGCCACACCTGGCTGGAATGAGCGTGAGAACCAAAAAAAAATAAAGTTAGGCTCTCGGAGGACTGAGCGCAAAAAAGACGAGGAACGAGTACCCAGGTCCGACGCCAGAAGGCAAACCGTTCTTGAGGGGCAGCTTAGAACATTCAGACTAATGGGATGTGGAGGACGGTTTGCTCGGAGCTCAAATGATTCCCACTTGCTCGAGACATTTTTATTATCTACTTAGGTATTTGTACGTGAGCAGTCAGAAAATAGAGTTATAAATTATGATTGCCGTTACGAAGCTATATGAAATTGCTGAGTCGGTGTAATTCCGGTATTTTGGAACGTAACCGAGTCACAGCCACTGCTGATGGCTCTACAAGCTTCCCCCTGGAATTGCTGCAAAAGCTATAAGGGGGAAAAAAAAAGAGGGGGAAGGGCAATTGCTGACAATGGCAGGATTAGATGGACTACCTCCTCCGCAATTACGCCACCTGAACCCATTCCCCGCCCGGAGTTCAAATATTAGCACTAGGGGTCGGGGGGGTTGATGCGGTTCATCAATACAGTATCCGCGGCAGGTTCATTTAATTCAGGGCCCGTGGGCGTGTCGCCCCTTTACGACGGACATAACAAATATCCCGCTGAACCTTGAGTCTCGTCGGACGATGGGGATTTACTCGCTGAACCTCGGCGCTTCCCCCGCATCCCAACACGCCTGCGCCTCTCAAGAGCCAAGATTAGTGAGCGAATATCGCCGGTGCTGCCTTCGAATGCCCTTCTGAGGAGTTTGTGCTAAATGGTAGACTCGGTAGGTGTACGTGTGCACGCATTTGATGTCACGTAAAGAGCTGCTAGCCTCCCTGTACTGCAAAGGACATCAATAAAAAACAGCTCCGGAGGTACAAAAAAAATCAGATAAACGGTTTGCCAATCCATCATTCCGTAGGAAGTACGTACTCTACGTCTAGGCAAAGGAGAATGAGGGGGTAAAAAAGGAAACTAATTACAGCAGAATTAACTGGCCTCAGCTTTGTGCTAATTGGTTTCGATAAATCAAACAACAAGGAGGGATCGAGGAAAAGGAAGTTTTCACTCCGATGTTCTCTTTTCTTTGGTGAAAATCACCTCTGAGCGCCAGCCCCCCCTAAACTTGGCAATTAATATACTGTAATTTTTGGACTATTGAGGGTATCTGAATATAAGCCATATCCGCTAAATTTGAAAAGAAAAACATCTGTACAAATATAGGCCGTACTTGTCTATAAGCAAATGACCATTTGTAACATATTTACACAGAGGGATTTTTTAAAATTTTTAATTAAATACGTACTATAAATGCTTTTTTTCTGAAAAGTGCCTGTAACGCAGCTGGTTAAAAAAAACATTTAAATCTGAATATAAGATGCAACTGCTAAATTTGAAAAGAAAAAAATCTGTACAAATATAGGCCGTACTTGTCTATTAGCAAATGACCATTCGTAGCATATTTACACATACATTTTTTTTAACTTGTGATTAAATATGTACTGTAAATGCTTTTTTTCTGAAAAGTGCCTGTAATGGAGTTGATTAAAAAAAAAAAATTAAATCTGAAAAGAAGCCGCAGCCGCTAAATTTGAAAAGAAAAAAATCTGTACAAATATAGGCCGCACTTGTCTATAAGCAAATTACCATTTGTGACATATTTACACATGAAGATTTTTTTAACTTTTAATTAAATACGTACCGTAAATGCTTTTTTTCTGAAAAGTGCCTATAACGCAGTTGGTTAAAAAAAACATTTAAATCTGAATATAAGATGCGCCCGCTAAATTCGAAAAGAAAAAAATCTGTACAAATATAGGCCACACTTGTCTAAAAGCAAATGACCATTCGTAACATATATACATACAGATTTTTTTTTTACTTTTAATTAAATATGAACTGTAATTGCTTTTTTTCTGAAAAGTGCCTGTAACACAGTTGGTTAAAATTAAAAAAAAAAAACATATATAGTAGCCTAAGCAAAAGGAGTAGCAAAAAAGGTAGCAAAAGTCATTGATTGCTATATTCCCAAAGTTATCTTCTTCAGAATCACAATCAAACGGCCTCAGAATTCCTCCGTCATCCACTTCCTTAGTCTCTCTTTTGTCGTCGCTCTCAATGTCACTTGTGTGTGTGTTCTGCGGTGTCTATGTATAATTTCATTGGTCTGATTTGGCAAGGCTAAATATTTTGGCAGTATGAAACCCATTGGCCCCTAAAAATCCATAAATTAGCCGCATCATTGTTTAAGCCGCCCTATGCAAGTGTGTGAAAAAAGTAGCGGCTGATAGTCTGGAAATAACTGTATATCCATTGTAAAGGAAGAATTGTTTGTGTGAAAGATGCAGGTTTTTTTTTATGCATTTATTTTTGGTGCAAATATACACACGATTGGATGTGCTCGATAGTTTGGCAGTCGTAAGATCCTCCCGCTTTGTAAATCAGGATGTAGCAGGTTGATATTTAGTGAAACTGACTAAATATAACTCCCAGCGCAGGGACACGGGGCCGATCAAGGCGAAAAGCGAAAATAAATATAGCAGCTGCATTTAGTTTTGTGAAGCAATTATCGTTAGGGTTTAAAACGATGTACACAAAGATTTTTTTGACCACAACGCAATCCTAAGAAACGTTTTTGAAAATCCGATAATCGAGACAGGACTATAATTGATTGCAATATTATACTGACAAGACCTGAAAGGATAAAAAAAATGTTGTTCAAAATGCAATTACTGTTTCATTTATGCTACATTTCATTGACATTTCCCCAGCATTTTTTTCATTTTAGGAGACCTCAGAATGGTCTGTAAAGAATGGTTGACCTTTTTATTTTGTATTCCGCTTGAAAATACCAAGAGTTTATGTCAAAATCCAAACGGACTAAAAGCACATTTGCCACACAACGGCATTAACCTGTAAAGGTCTGAGCTGCAGGCTCATTAACTGCAATGAAAACTCACTTGTTACGGTGTTCTTTTTTGGAGACTTTAAAAAGATACTTCCCTGCGTTCCTATTTTCTCCCGAGCATTTCCATGGTGGTAAATCAACAAAGGCGCTATTTCAAAAACGGCAAACGGTGACCCTTTGCTGACTGCATTTGTTTACCACACCAGACTGTAGGCGGAAGCTGCCCGCGTAATCGTTTCAGTGTTGCATTCGGGTGTTTGCTCCAACAAAGCTCATCTGCACATACCTAGATTAGATTGAGAAAAATGCTTGGCTAGAAAAAACAAAAACAAACATGAATTTAAAGTTAAATTATGGTGTGTGAATGAGTGAATGAATGGTTACATCTCTATAGACTGTAAACTTCCCTATGATCGACTGGTGACCAATCAAGGGTGTCGCTGACTTTGCCAATCACCCAATCACAGCAGGGATAGACTTAAACAGCCCTGTGTTGTATAGAATGAATGAATGAATGAATGAATGATCCTCCTGCTGCCCTTCAAATGTCACTGTTTTGGGACAAAGTACATTTGATTCAAATGATTTCTATTTTCATGGAAACATCTAACACTTACAAGCAAGGGTAAGAGACATTAAAGGTCTGACAGACAAAATTTATGTTTTTCAAGTTAATGAAAGATGAGAACTTTGTCCGTCACTACTTTCCTTTCAACAAATGAGTTATATAGAAAAATTGGACAGGGCGGGAGGTCTTTATGGGAGTCCTCTGATGGTTGAACAGTGAAGGTGCTCCACAGCATCACAGATTTTGGTAAATTTCCTGAAAACTCGGTCAGTTAAAGGATAAAAATATGAAATAAAATCAAGGACAAGAACCTGTGCAGAAAATAAGTGACTTTGGATTCACAGACGGCTGTGTAATCCTCGCATATAAGTGACTGTACTTTTTGCATTATAAGGTGCACGCAAAAGCCTTTAATTTTCTCAAAAAACAACAGTGCGCCTTATAATTCGGTGTGCCTTATATATGGATCAATATTGAGCCGCAAGAGCTCACACAACTACGGGAAGCGGCCGCCGACTCCATTCTCTCCTGTAGAAGAAGTCGCGCAGTGCACGCTGGGATATACGACTGCGCGAAGCTTGCGTTTCCATTTGCATGTGTGGGAAGACCCCAAAACGGCTCCTTTCAAGAGACACGCTTACGACGCAGAGTTTTAATTCAAGGGTATCAGTCACGCAGTAGAACATGGGAATAGAACAGCGGCGACAGAATTCAACATTAACAAATCAATGGTGCGGAAGTGGAGGAAGCAACAAGATGACCTGCGCCGAGTAAAGAAGACTAAACAGAGTTTCCGAGGGAACAAAGTGAGATGACTGAAGTTAGGAAGACAAACTTCAAAAGTGGGTTGTTGAACAGAGAGCAGCAAGTAGAAGTGTTACCGCAGTCACTATTTGACTGAAGGCAACAACGCTAGCTAGCGACATGGACATCAATGAATTTAGAGGAGGTCCTTCTTGGTGCTTTTGTTTTATGAAAAGCTTGATACTGTGTCAAGATGAGTTGGATATACATTCTTTTCGACGAAGGCGGACGCAAATACCGGTAAGAGCTATCAGTATATAACGATACTGTATTGTGAATGCACTAACTTGTTTTGGGAGGGAACAGAGCTGTAAGCACGTTGGTTTGTATTCTATTAAAAAAAGTTTGACTGACTTATCTGACTGTTTTGTTGACATTCCCTTTAACGCAGCTCCATTTAGTGGATGCATAACACAACCCCAGCCGCTACTGTAACTTTTATTCTATGTGCCTTATAATGCGGTGCGCCTTATATATATGATTTTTTTTTTGAATAGGCCTTCCATTGCAGAACTAGAGGTTGCAGAGATGAAGATATTGAGATTCTCTTTGGGAGTGACGAGGATGGATAGGATCAGGAATGAGTCTATCAGAGGGACGGCACATGTTTGATGTTTTGGCGAGAAGGTCAGAGAAGCCAGACTGAGATGGTTCGGTCATGTACAGAGGAGGGATAGAGAATATATTGGTAGACGGATGCTGGAATTGGAGCTGCCAGGCAAGAGGTCTCGAGGAAGACCAAAGAGAAGATTTATGGACGTAGTGAGAGAGGATATGAAGGTAGTTGGTGTGAGAGAGGAAGATACAGAGAATAGGGTTAGACGGAGAAAGTTGACTCGCTGTGGCGACCCCTGACAGGAAAAGCCGAAAGAAGAAGAAGAAGATTCATGAAGGTGCGCCTTATAATCCGGTGCGCCTTATAGTGCGGAAAATTCGGTAGGCCCACTGAGACTTGTCGAGCCGACTGCTGCTTTCCGTCTACTTTTTACAGTTGATTGTTATTTTTGTTTGGTAATAAAAATAAATAAAATACAATCAAACACAATCCTAGTTTTAAAAATGCAAATTTTGCTGGGATTTGCCATTTCTTGTAAGCATTAAGGCTCATGTATTCTCTCGCATTACATGCGTACACAGGTAAGTTTGTTGCATTTGCCAACTTCCCCTGACATCGAGCATAAACAAACCCTGACTAAGGTGCCGTCAGAGTGGTTTTCCGGTTGGCCTCGGATGTTGTTTGACATTGATTGTATTTTCCGGGAAGTACTGGAACACTAGTTGTTGACCTATTATTTTAATAATAGCCAGAATTAATCCTAACAATTCTATTTAATCAAAAAAAGGAGTAGATAAGGAGCGGCGAAGCAGTGCAAAACATCGAGCAAAGCGCCTCTTTTATTGGTTGAGTGAAATTATCCAAGGATGCCTCTTGGACTGAAAATATATCGAATGAAAGAGACTGAATGTTCCCGGGCGGGTGAGGGGGTTGGGGTGAGGGGCTGAAGCCGAAGCCCTGGTCACCTTGGAACAGAACATCGTATTTTTCAAGGGGCTGATTGAACTAGAAAGCATGACTCGTGTTCGTTTACCTCCTCACAGTTGTTCGGTATTCCACAGAGGCCGTTCAATAGAAAGAAAGAAAAAAAACTATCAGCCTTGAAATATATTGGACAAAATGAGACACAAGAGAATTCTGTTTTTGTCTCCGATCAGTTATGGCTCTCAAAGAACGGCGCCCCTCGGTGAAAAACCATCACTGTTTGGGCTACATTTCTTTGGGTATGGACGGTTGCACGCCCTCGCCAGCGCTCTATCCAAGATGGGGCTGATTAGAGAATCGCCGCTAATCGACTAAAACGCGTGTGACATTATAGGGCATTTGTACGAATGCAGGAAGGTGTAAATATCTGCACTAGAATGCAAAGTGTGTGCTCCCGTTGCAGCCTGGCCCTCGGCGTTATCACCTCGCTGACACAAATCAATAGTGACACTTCCTTGGAGCGGGACGGCAGATGTTGCCAAGTGGCAGAGGAGCTGAGAGCGCGCTGACCTCCAGGCACTCCTGCAGCTTTGTTATCTCCATTAGTGTACCGGGGAGGTGTGTGTGTGTGCGTAGTTGCCAGGACTGTCACGGGGATGTTTCATTTCGGAGCACGGTGTCTCGGCCCCTGGGCCTGAGCTAAAAGCGGAGGGTTGGGACCCCTGCCAAGGTCCGCGAAAATGTTCCTTTTGAATCCAAAAACAAGGGCCATTACATAATTATGTACTTCATAAAAATCAATATGCCGTGATTTATTATTCTGGTGACGTACGATCGCTTTTATAACCGAGCGAGACGAATCTGCACCCCTCCACGCCACCACACGGGTCCGAAACAAAGCAAGCAAGAGGCGACCGGGGCATGGGACATATTTAATTCTATGCATTAAACAAATACACCGCAGTTTAGGGGTTGCAGATTGTCAATTTCAGAGGCTCCAAAGTAATTGAACATTTGAAGGAAAAGCAATTTCATGGCCAGACGAGGACCCCCTCCCTCCCACCCTCATTCCTTGTCAAATTAAGCTGATATAAAATGGTCCGTCAGGGTATGCATTCAGGCTTTCGGCTTTCATTGGACGTATCTCCGGCGGTGTCGGCAGTGACACGACGAACCAACAGGTGTATCTGAAATGAGGATGGCTGCAGAGTAAACCCGGGTGCGACAAGGTGGAACAGGTGACAAAAACACCCAAAGCTGATAATGGTTGATCCCGTATCAACTCTTCAAGGCAGGACACAAGTACAAGGAGGGAAAAAAACATGAATTTAAAGCTAAATTATAAATGGTTGTTTCTTTCTACATGGTGTGTGAATGAATGAGTGAATGGTTGCATGTCTATTGATTGTAAACCGCACTATAATGCTCCTGCTGCCCTTCAAATGTCAGTTTAGCCAGTACATTTGATTCTATTCGATATCTTTTTCCATGGAAACATCTAACACTTACAAGCAAAAGTAAGAGACATTAAAGCTCTGAGAGACAAAATTTATCTTTTTCAAGTTAGTAAGACGAGACCTTAGTCCCTCAACCCTTTCCTCTTACCCGAAGTGGGGTAACAGTTACAAACCCAAGCCAAAGTAGTGAAACCAAACAACGCCCGACTGTAAGATTGCCTGATCTGACCTGATTTCAAAAGCGATAACTTTCCTCTGTATCCAATAAAAAAGGGCTTTAGGTCTCAAATAAACTATGCAATAACATTTTGTCACCACAAGGTGAAAGGGAACATTTTAACAAAACTGCTTTGTTGTATTCATTTGAAAGAAAGTCCCTAGCTCTGTGAGGAGTTTGCATGTTTTCCCCATGTCTGTGTGGGTCACCGGACACTGACGCATTAGTCAAACCTTTTTTTGTAATTTTTCATCGAACCCGGAGGGTCATTTTTTCCGACGGACCTGGAGAAGTGACTTCATTTTCAGGTTGCAGCCTCAGAGGAGGAACACAATTTCTAATTTGATACAGAAAGATGTGGAAAATACAAACTCCGCTTTTATTCAGGTTGGGTTTAGATATGAATACAGATATTGATGTAGACATGATGCTTCAGGTTCGTTGAAAAATTATACGAAAGGTTTGTCTAGTGCGGAGAAGCATCAATTTTCGGGTGCAGCATTTGCAAGAGAAAGATGTGGAAAATACAAACTCTGCTTTTTATAGGTTGGGTTTAGATATAAATACGGATGTTGATAATGCTCCGGGTCCATCAAAAAATGCTGAGAAAGGGGCGTCTTATGCCTCTGTTTGTGACGCTAAGCGAACCTTCCCCATTTGTCTGGCTGTTGACGCACTAGGGGTGAAAATGAGAACGAAAAAAGAAACAAAATCCAGCAGTAGGTTCACGTCTCTTTGACTTTTGAATGAGAGGATGAATGGCTGTATGTCTCTATATGTGGCTCTGTGACAGACTGGCAGTCAGTCCATGGTGAACCCTATCTATCAATGACAGCCAATGACAGCAGGGCAGCCATTTGACCCTGAGTGCAGGATGAATGAGACACAAAATAAATGAATGAATGCATCAAAACCTGATGTTTTTGAATTATCTGCTAATAAAGATGAATTAATGAATTAACTTATTATCTTTACTGCTGGAGGTGTGTGTGTGTGTGTGTGTGTGTGTGTAGGGGTCCTCGGCTTAGAGGAGGGGTTCACCCTGGACCGGTCCCCAGTCTATCGCAGGGCCACATAACCGCTCACTCTCATTCACACGTCATATGAAGACAATAGAACAATAGAACTTCGGCTTATGAAATGAATTTGTTCTTTGACTTCGTTCACAAAGTGGAATGCTCAGGAATCAAATCAATGTTTGAAAGTTTTTTTTTCATTTATTACAACACTTACTGTGACATCTGAATGTTCTGCTGCTTCTAAGGTATCTGGCACTGAACTTAAGCAGCAAAGGAAGGTGCCAATCAGGTTAATAAGAGTCATAAAGGGTCATAAAGAGTCAAAATATATGGAAGAACCTATTAGTAGAATTTAATTTGTTCTTTGATTTGTTCGGTTTCGCAAACCGAAATTTTTGTGAACCGAATAAACGTTTCCCATTGAAATCAATGTAAATTCCATTGATCCGTTTTCCATTCCCCAAAAACATACTGTTCTCTTTTGAAACTTTTTTATGAGTTTATTTGTGGCAAAACTACAGAAAAGGGATTTAAAATAATCTTAATTATTGCTGTGTTTCTGGTATTCTTTCTCTTCTTGCCAGCACTTATACTCAGTGTTTCCTTCACTAAATCAGTAGAGCCTTCTTGCATATGAGACCCTTGCTAACGCTAATTCCAGCAAGCTGTCTTTCATTAATCCAAGCCAACAATCACTTTGCTTCGCTAACGTAGTCGCCCCTTTAGCCACATCAGCCATCTTTAGTATTTGTTCTTCAGGATTGTACAGACAGTTGACCTAACTACGTTATAGTGCTTGGCGAGCTCTGTAACATGAACGCAGCACTCATGTTAGGCTATTATTTACTTCTTCATATCGACTGAATTTCTTAACTTCTTCTTAGCACTGCCAACACTAGCACTTTTAACCCTTGTGGGGGCCATAATGAGGGCTAACTCACTTAAAAAAATTACAAAAAAGCAATATAAGAATAAGAATAAGAATAAGAATAAGAGAAGAACAACTTTATTTATCCTGAGGGAAATTGTTGTGCCTGAGTTTCAAGTAAAACATAACAATAATAAATAATAGTAAGAAATTGTATAAACAGTAAAAAAAAGGGGGGAGAATAAGAATAAGAAATACAAATAAAACTATAAAGTGTCAAAGTCAAGGCTATAAAGTGTTTTAAGGTCTTAAGTACAAAGATTTTGAGATTCCCTGCGGTTGAAGGAAGAGGAAAAATATAACAAGAGAACACAACGCTGAACGATGTAAACAACATGGTGCAGCATGAATAGCTGCTGCTACGCTGCAATGCTACAATGCTACAACGCTACAGTGCAGAAAGCCTGTGAATTTGGTTAGTTGTGTGTTCGCGCACCCAGGCTTGTTCGCAGTGTTGATTCAAAATTTGATTGAAAAACTCGTTCATAGGCCGATGTGTTGGAAATCTTGGGTGTTCATAAGCCAAGGTTCTTCTGTGCAAGCGTTCACTCTGTCATTCACACATCTGGACACTACAGGCTCTGCGATTAATTTGTAAGGTGGTCGTGTTTGAGCTTGGGAAGGAGACCGAAGAACCTTGAAGCAAACCATGGGGAGAATATGTCCACTCCATACAGCAAGGCCCCCTGAGGGAATCAAACCAGGGACCTTCTTGCTGAACCAATAACCCCTTTACCACTGTATCAATGAATACACAGCAGAAAAATAACAAGAAATGACATTGTTGCTTTTTAAGTAGGCGGGATCTGTTTGTGAACAATGAGATTGTATTGACGGATCCAATTACCGGCACCTTCGCTTTAAAAAAAAAAAAGGCCTTTCTTGATACTAGTCGAGGCAACTGGACTTGAATTTCTTCACTTGAAGACTTTTAACCCCACATCCGAGAGGCTTCTTCAGTTCTAATGACCTGTGGGGAGTTTCCAAATATAATTGCCAGGGTTTTGGGTGGGTCTAGGTTATGGTGGCTTGTTATGTAAATTGCAAAACAAGTTATTTACATAAAAAGTCATCCACGTCTTCAAGATTCCACAAAAAAATTTCGACAAGAATTCACCTAGGATGAGTGAGAACCCCCACAAACACCCTTTCTTGATAATTAGTTTTGTAATATTTTGTTGCATTATGCTGTAGCCTTCCTTTCTGACTGACAACTGATATTATATTGCTGACAACCAAAACATTAGTTTGCGTCTGTAATGTAAGCTTTTATTTATTTATTTTTCTATGCGTCGGCCCTGATCGGTTGAAATATTGCTTCTGCTCTGAAGTCAATAAAATACTGGGAGCTGCATGTCAGCGCGCTGAAATCCATCCTCGTCTGCCTCATCCATCTGCCTCAAAATTGCAGTCCGCGCCGATACGAGCGACGGACAAAAACAAGCCGAGAACATTGCATGGGATGTAGTTTTTAACTCTGTTCGGGACTATTTGAACGTCGAAACGCAGAGGAAGCCGCAAAGCAAGGGCCTAACCGTGGGGACAGAAGGACAGAATGTTTGTACATTGTAGTGAATGACAGATTGAAATGTTTGGCTCCATATGAATGAGTGAGTGAACGGTTGTATCATGGGCGGTTTGTTCATTAGGGATCCAGGGCGATGCATCACCAAAGCGTCGAAAATGAGGGAAAAATCACATTCACATTTTTAAAAAATCACATTCTACCCCCGTAACAGCACTTCTGACCACTGTAGCTGCCTCTGTATGTAATGTCCCATCAGCGTGCAGTGTCGCTCTGTGGGGAACCGACCCTTTTTGGGACGATTTTCAGTCAGATTAAAATTACCCCGAGTTCTTCCCTATACTTTCTTGTGATTTTTTGTTTTTCTTTTTTTTTTCAAAAACACAAACACTTAAATTCATTCCCATTGGGTTCAAGGAGGGCTTGCGCGTACATGCTTTCGTATTTACGTAACCTGCTCAGGCCAAGGAAGGACATCACAACAGTCGTCCCTTGCCATATCGCGTTTCACCTTTTGTAATGATTTTATATTGCAGATATGTAGTATAAATGTATTTTTATGTATTTATTATTTTTATGGCAAAATAAGCATTTTCTAGGGTGGCAACCAACCAGAGCATGGCGTTCTGTATCCTGAGTTCTGAAGGCTCAGAAACAGTAGCATCATTCTCTGCATCTTCTGGGCATAGCATGTATTTAGCATCTTGCCTCGTACATTTCACATTGACATGCAATGGCTGCTCATGGTGTTACTCTGCAGATTTGTGTGAATTATACAGGAAATGTTTACAAGTGTCGGAAGGTAAAAAAGAGTGTGAGAAAGGTTAATAAGAGTGTGGCGAGGATAAAGTTCCATCTATCCAACCATCTTCTGCTGCTTATCATAAAGTTTTAAAATATATATAAATAATAATGTGGTCGCTACTTTCTGGATTTTCATTTCTAGCGGCTGGTTCACCTGCAATAAAAGAGGGACCATAAGTGATGATTCTAGATGTAACTTCCAGGTAGCTTAGCTAGCTAGAGGGAACATCTTTGTGTTTATCTCACCACCCACTAGTAACCAGTGGATGGTCACCTTTTTAGTCACCTGTTAATTAACCAAATTCAGGGGTAACCCTAACCAGTCATAATATTGTCAGAAGCTGCCACTGGGTTGTACATCTCAATGTATGACTGTACGTCTCAATCAGGGGGCTCAAAACATGTGGACAATATTTTTGTGCCCTTGGGCCGAAGGCAACGCCTCACCAAAAAGGTGTGCGTGAGAAAAACATGTGGGCCGCACTAAGACTGGGCTCCGAGGTCTAGTAGGAGGCCACAAAATATGTCTCTATATGCCGTTTCATACACCAGGATATCAGGAAGCTGAACTCTCCCACTCTCTCCATTCTGCCCCTACTAGACAAAAACAAAAACACTGGACTCTGACAACATAATGCGCTATTTTGCACTTTGCACTATTGCCATTCTTACATAGTTATACTAGAATTAATCATGCTGCTACTGTATTACATACCATATACTGCCTTTTTTTCATAGCTTTGAATCCACTATTACTTATTGACTCGTTTTGAAATAAACTGCATAGATAACTCTGCTGCTACTCTCTATTCAAATTCAAATGACATTTCAGGTTTTTATGCTGTTTAATCTCCAACACTCTTTATCAGTAGAGTTGTATCTGTGCGCACTTTATACTCTATAGTTTGTTTGTTTGTTTATTGTGCACTTTTCCGTTAATGCGCAATGTATTATCATTATAATGTTAATCTGATGTCACCTGAGTGCGGGGTAAGCAGAATAGATAATGAACGAATGACTGAGTGAATGAACACGATATTCCGGCAATGTTTATGTTCTAAGAGAAGACAAATGTTCTTTTTGAGGTGTCAAAAATGTTGAAAGCACAACATCTATTTTATATTGTCTTCTGGATTCCTCATCGGGCTTAAATAGTATCAGCCATCTAGTCGAGGTCCAAGATCACAGATCAAAAACATTTTTTTTTGCACACATTCATTTCCTATATAAATTTGCCTGTGATAATAATTGATAATATATGATAATAGATAATATATGACCGTGTCGTCCTATAATCAAAGGAAAAAATTGCACCATAAAGCTCCGTGAGGTGAGGATAAACACATGGGGGGGGCGTTATTAATTTCGACAAAATTCAGAATAAAACAAAAAGAACGGAAGAAAGATCAATAATTCAATTTCAATGAAAAACATCTGCGGGGAGGCCGAAGGGATTGGATTCTGCAAATGGGGCCATTAGAAGGTTGCGAGAACAATGAAACTGTCACGACTGATCCGGAGCTCTTCATCGCCAGCGAATAATCAGAGATGGCACAGGATGCGTACGACTCATTTCCATAACCGGCGAGCGGCGACTCCCTCGCCGGCTGGTGATTGTGCCGGTGCAAAACCCGCTACACTCCGCTGACTTACATCATTGGACACCCGAAAAACTCTCCCCACAAACCCCCCCGTCTCCAAACCGGTCCATCCGAGAGGCGCCCTGAGAGAATTGGGTTTCCCGACCAAGCAAACCGTGACCGGGACAGTGCGGGGATTTAATAGCCAATCTCGACGCATCTGTTGGTATTCAAATACCGGGGCCAAAATTCAATATTGCTAACCGTCGGGGGCGCTGAGAGTCGGATTCAGACGTTTATAAATAACTCACTTTCCTTATAGGCAATCATCCCGTCTGGCCACGGGACGTGGGAATGATTTTCGATCAGAATTCCTCTCATATTAATTAAGGCTTTTAATTGCCTTGCCAGAGAGTCAATAGAGAGAATGGTGAATTTAACTCTCAGCTTCCTGCGGAAAAGGTCAATGTCGTAAATACTTTCCTGATATCGGTGTGGGGATGTGAGCGTGTTTGCACAGTGGCGGCGCGGGGGGGGGGGGGGGGGGGGGGTTGGGGTGGCGGAGGAGCTTGGCTCTGCATGAGGCGTTCTACCCATAGATGGACAGTTGTATCAAGTAAATATATTGTAATTTAACTACTGTATTTTTTGGACTATATGTCGCTCCGGATTATAAGTCGCACCAGCCAAAAATGCATAATAAAGAACGCAAAAAACATATATTAGTCGCACTGGAGTATAAGTCGCATTTTTTGGGGGAAATCTATTTGATAAAATCCAACAGCAAGAATAGATATTTTATCTTGAAAGGCAATTTAAAATAAACATAGAATAGAGAACAACAGGCTGAATAAGTATAGCCTAGTATAGCGTATATAAACAACAAACTGAGAGCGTGCCTGGTAGGCTATGTTAACGTAACATATTACGGTAAGAGTCATTCAAATAACGTATAGCATATAGCATATGCTACAACTAAACAATTGGTCTCACTCTTATTCACGAAATCCAACGAAATCTTCCTCCTCTGTGTCACTTCTGCACAACTCCGCCAACTCCGAAGGTAGTCAATGCGCCGCTTCGTCTTCTACCGGTACATCGCTTACGTCAGAGTGATCGTCACTTGCAGTTCCAATTACCGGTAACACCAGGAGGGTCCTCCCGCAAAGTCATTTCTATTCATCTCCTTGGCAGACGCAACTGTACTGTTGACAGACCTCTCCTGACAGCACCTTGTTCAAGCACCCATGAGTGAGCTGGTTCCTCTAGCCATGGCCAGCTAGCTTTTAGCCCGTGACTAGCTTTTAGCCCGCGATTAGCTTTTTTAGTTTTCTTCATTTCAGTAAGGGTAACATCCGCTTTTCGCCAGTCCCTTACAAGTTTCTTACTAATTTCAAACTTTCTTTCTGCTGCTCGATTGCCGTTTTCGGCTGCATATTTCACTATTTCACTACTACGTCAAACTCATTGTCTTCCTTCAAAAATAACCTCAAGACCCACCTCTTCCAAACCACCTACAACACCTACAGCTCTTCCCATTAACAATGTTTATGTTCTATGTTTTTCTGTCGTCAACTTGTAAAGCGTCTTTGTGTACCGTGAAAAGCGCTATACAAATCGTATGTATTATTATTATTACTTCCAGCTTGTAACCTGCAGAATATGATTTTCTTTTCGGTGCCATTTTTGTTCAGCCCTTCTCAGTTGTTTTTATAAGTTAGCGCGAATGTTGAAATGATCAATTTTCATTGGTACAGAAGTCACTTGTAGCATCTTTTTTCACAACGCACTTCTGCCATGACCCGCCCCTGCTGAATTTTGATTGGTTGGCGTGTGTGAGTGTCGATCGCTGTTATACTAAAGACACACACGCAGACACACACACATCAGAGCAAGAGAACTCAATAATTTCACACATAAGTCGCTCCAGAGTATAAGTTGCACCCCCGGCCAAACTATGAAAAAAACTGCGACCTATAGTCCGAAAAATACGGTATAATATCCAAATATAACAACATCTGCAAAGCGGATTTTGATGAATTTTCACATTATTTAGAATAGTTTTCTCAACCCCAACATAGTCCCAGAATAGCTTTTTTTGCACTACATTCCGTTTCCACCCAAAAAAAGGTTTGAGGATTGAGATACTATTCAATTATAGTAATTATTGGGATTGTGACGAAATTCATAATTCAGTCCAGACCCTGTTTTTAACATCAGAGTTCATTGTCCTTTTTTTTGGTTAAGTCATTTACTCATTCATGATCTGTACTGCTTATCCTGGGTGGTGGGAGGGAGGGCGAACGCCGGACCGGTCGCCAGTCGATCTCACAGCTCAAAATGAAACAAATTCAGCGACGTGGCATGAAACTGTGAACTTCTGCCTACTGACTCATCCGTGGCTGAAGGCGTGTATGAAGAGCGCGGCTGAACATCTCAGCCTGCAGGATTACTTCGGCAGTGTCACGCTGTCTGGGATCAGTCAAATTTACCATTTAATACCAAAACTATGTGAACCAGGCTGTGGTGAAATGCCCGATGGTCGTGAAATAACATGTTAAGAACATGTTATGACGTGTCAGTTATGAACTAACACTTAAGATCCTTGGCATAAACTCTAAAAAAATAGATCAATCACATAAACACCTTCTCATATGCTTTACTGTAACCCATGACAGTGTGGAAATACGAAGTTCATATCAGAAGTTTGCTTGTTTGTTTCTTTGCTGCAAAGGCGATTTTGTCATTTAGATTTTCCTCATAGCTCATAAAAGAGGGGTCAAGGGGGGGACGATAAATTCTGCAGGCCGGCAGTTTAACACACCTCCTTCAACATGAAATATTCAGAAACTAATGGCAGATCGTCCAGAGAGACACCATGATTTGGGGCAACGCTTGTCAACGGGTGCAATATTACATTTTGACTTACACACAGGTGTGGGACACGAAACTAAACCACCGGGGACTGGAATTGTTTTGAACGCATGCTCCTTCGGTTTGGGAATTCAATTTTGTAATATAAAATATTCATTTATAATCAGTGTCTAGACCGAGGGTGGGAGGGCAGTGCAGTGGTTGGCGCTTGTGCGTCACAGCTAGAAGGTCCCTGTTTGGATCCTGAAGGGGAAACTTTCTGTCATAAAACATGCTGCAGGTTGATTGACCACCCTAAATTGCCAAAAAGTGTGAAATAGAATAGCCTCAAAATTACAAAATGATGGTGGGTTTTATTTGTTTCTATATGGCATGTGAAAGGTTGTATGTCTCCATATGACATGAATGAGAGAATGATTGTACAATAATAATAATAACAATAAAAATACATTTAATTAAGTTGCCTTACTCGACACTCAATAAGACCGTCCAGACATATACAAAAATTTCAGTTTGCATGTTCCGTGTCTGCGTGGGTTTTCTCTGGGTTCTCCCACAGTCTAAAAACATGCAGCAGGTCAATTGGAAAAAAATGGGAAAAATTGCTGGATGGATAATAATGATAATAATATTACATTTTATTTAAGGTGCCTTACTCGACGCTCAAGGACACCGTCCAGACATATAGAAAAAAAATCAGATTTAAAAGAAACAATGAAAATAAAAACAATAAAAGCAACAAACTGGTAATAAAATAAAATAGATATATATGTATACACACACACACACATACACATGTATGTCTATATAGGTATATGTACTTTTTTATTTTGACTGATTGACAAGCGACCGGTCCAATGAGAATTGGGATAGGCTCCAGCAGCCCCGCGTAGTACGGAGAATGAATGAATGAATGAATTAATGAAAGTTTAGACAGGGGTTGGTTTCATGGTTAATTGTGACGGGCAAGTTGGCTGGCATTGCTGAACAGCTGCAGAGCGAGAAAAAAAAAGGCAACTAAAGAAGAAAAGAAGACAATAACACTGAGGGGAAGCTATTGATGGGCGAGGAGAATTCTGTCAACATCTTGTGAACTTTGTGCCTCGGTGGAGATTCAATGCATCTCTAGCGCAGCCTGAAGAGGCCGTTCTGAGTCACTGCCCAAATATAATTTCTCATAAACCGTAGGGGGGAAGAACGGTACTGCTTGATTTTTTCGTTTTTTTCCGGCTATAAAGCGAAACTTTCCTTTATCTAAATTTACAGAGATGAAAACATCGGCACGGCCAATCGCCAATCTGCATAGAATCTGACACGCAGACACCGACCGGAAAATTCATCACATAATGAGTTTTAACCGCTATAAAAAAAAGGAAAACATTTTAATTGGCCAGCGATTGAATTGCCATATCGTCCTGTGTCACCGTTTTTATATTTTATGTCTCCTCCCGGGCTGACCCAACAGGCGTTAGTTATTCAACTCGGGCATTTCTGGAGCGAATGGCTCGTCCTCACGTTAAAAACCCCCCTAACGAGATAACTGGCTATAATTGGCTCGGTGGGGGGGCTAAAGCTGCTGGGGATCACAGTGAGGACCGAAAGGCCGCCCAGAACCGTAAACGAAGAGAAAATGGGCAATTTTCACGCTCCCTGTTTTACATATCAACTGTCTAATTTAAAAAAAAAACAAACAAAACAACACAAAATTGCACACTTCCATGCTGCGACCCAAACCCCAGACGGCGTGTGTGGGACTGACGGATCATGATTTTTTTTTTTTTTTGTTTTTGTTTTCCAGCTGCCGCAGAGCACGTCCGCCTGGATGACATCCAGATTGAAAGATCCTCTAATATCATCACAGTGTGCTGTTTCAGGAACATTATGGCTTCTCATAAATGCATTACGCTGCAATATATGCAATGGGAAGGACGGCGACGTGCAAACCCATGTGAAGTTCAAGCGTACCGTCTTAACTCACACGAGGCCTAACCTTTGAAAAGCATTTGTAAAATGTATATGTGAAAATCATTTTCCGTGCAATGCCACAATAGTTAATTATCTCCCTAAATACTGTAGATCAATGTAAATGCATTTCCATCTGTTTCTGTGCGCCCCCGAATGAATTCAAAATATCATTATAAAAAAAAGTTTGCATTGAACATCAACGGGGACTGAAAGGGCTATTCCATATTTTTTGCTGAAAATACGCCGAGCGGACAGTGTCGGCATTAGTGCCGAAACAATACGATTCTTAGTTTTCCCTCATTCGTCTTTTGAATCCAGCCACATAATGTTCTCTGCAGGCGAGTTTAGCCTCGCTGGTGTGACAAAGAGAATTACTTTTGGCGGCTCCAGATAGCGTGGCAATTTCTCAGATAGCTGTCTATTTCCTCTGTGTGCCGGGGTTCCAAATGAGAGCATTATGAAGTTGCTTTTGTGTGCTTTTGCATCGGCGTTGACCCAGTTGATTGAACAACAGGCAGAGGTCCAAAAAACCCGGGCTCACAACTCCTTTCCACGTTCCCAAAAATCACCCTCAGAAGCTGATTGTATGAGCTCTGTGAAGCATGAGATTTTTTTATTTGCGCTGCTTATGAAATTCCTGGTAGCCGTTAAATCGAGATGAGACTATATTCTCAAAAAAAAAAAAAAAAAAAAATTGTTCATAGGAACTGGCAGTAGCAGATCGTGATTGATTGTTCTCTGTGAATGATAACATAAATGATGATTTATTGTGAACTCTCTCGACCGTCAAACACGCAAAAATATCCAATTAACAGCTCGTCCCACTTAACGCCGCTTGGGGAAAACAAAGAGAATTGCGAAACCTGCCATTCATATTAATGAAAAGAAATATATAATAAGATTTTGAAACATGGTTTCATCAAAACTCTGAATTATTTAATAGCCTGTGTGCAAACTGAAGTGTTTCGTAATGCTGTCTGGGGTTATAAATTTCGAGATCAAGTTTATATCACGGTTGCACAGTGGAGGTCCCTACAGGAGGGCCTTTCAGTGAAGACTTTGCATGTTCTCTCCATGTTCTACCTCAGTCCAAAAATCCAAAGATAATAAACAGAAAACCTAAATTTCCCAGCTGAGTGAATGAATGCATGAACAGCCCATATCTCGCCAAGGCTAGTATAAGCAATATACTGTAGGTAATGAATAAATAAATGGACGAATTAAGTTAAGATGGTCCATAATTGTGGAAAACATATATTACTGTAAATAACCTTTACTTTAAATTCACTTAAAAATAAATAGATAAAAAAGTAATGTGTCTGAAGGAATTAGCAGAGAGCTCAGTGATAGCAGAAATGAAAAATATATTACTTATTCATTTGTTTTTTCAGTTTTTTTTTTGACTAACTTCTTCGAGAGGCGGTTGAAGTGATAATGTAATTTGAGGCGAAGTTGGTCTGGAATGTTAATTGCTTTTTTTCTATTTGTGAAAAAAATGCAGATTTGGAAACAAAACAGCCTCTTTAAAAAAAGTACTCCAATTGTGATCTGCGTCAATGATTACAATCCACTTATGGGAAATAAACCCGGTCAGTGCCCTGAAAGCGACCCTTGTCCGGAATTAAATTTTTACATTTGTTTTTAATACTTTGAAAATGCACTGTCTGGTCGAGGCAGACGGCCACCCATCATACGGGACACCAAACATCCCAAAATACCAATGGATCTTGAGATATTCTAGAGAGCTGTGTTCAAAAGTTAATGTGTTGTAAATATAACATTCGCAAGATGATTAAAAATAATGAGGGTGAGTTTTTACATCTGCCTACTTTCTTTCAGTGATCCAACTTACTTACGCTGAGCGGGACTGTTGTAATTATTATGTTTCTGCAGCTCGATATAAGAGGAAACAATAACTGAGGCCTGCGCAAGGAAGGAGGTCAGAGGTTGTTAAAGCTGATGGATGCAAGTGGCGTTTACATTTAGCGATCGGCGGCGAGGAGGGTACAGACACCAAAAAAAAAAAAAAAGAATAATAGTTACTTGGCCACAACTGGGAATAAAGAGAAAATAAATGGAATAAATTGAATTTCGAAGTGGGACAGAGAAAACAGAGGGGAAGAAAAATAGAATTGTGCAAAGAAACGGAACTAAAAAGAGAACGCTAAGCAGAAAGGAATGTCCGACAAAACCCAAACGCAAGGAGGCACAGAGTTCAGCGTAGGGGGTGAAAACCCTGCCAACAAGCTGGACTGATGCGGACCGACAAAGCGGCACAGGTCAACGATGTTAGGGCAGGAAGTAAAAACAGTACAAGGGAGGGCCCACGAAGTGCAGTTAAACGCACAAAGAAAAGACCAATTAATTGACGAAAGGTCATAATGACATTTTCACATCAGTAAGAAATATGCATGTCACGTGTCGCTGTTTCGTAGATTTATTTTTCTTCTAATTTTATACACGTCCATCTGCTATACCACGGGGTTCTTACGCTATAAATGTAATTTTATATAAAAATTGTTCTATCATTTTTTAGATAACATGCACATTTTCCTCGGGAGGCGACCAATCAGAGCGTGGTGTTCTGTATTCTGGGATCTGAATCATTCGCTGCATCTCCTGTGAACAGGATGCATTCGGCGTCTCGCTTTGTCCATTTCACATCGACATGCATACGCTACTTGGTCTTACACTGTCGTGTCTTATTTGTGTGAATTATCTGTGAAGGTTTTTTAATTTGTTTCAACCCTTACTATGACGCCCGAACGTTCTGCAGCTTCTAAAGTATCAGGCACTGAAACCAAGTGCCAAAGGAAGATGGTAACCGGGTTAATAAAAGTGTGTGGAGGGTCATAAAGCTTTAAAATATACAGTCAAACCTCAATTTATAAATTTAATTTGTTCTTTGACTCTGTTCACAAACCAAAACCGAATCACGTTTCCCATTGAAATCAATGTAATCCCCACTGATCCGTTCTCCAGCCCCAAAAACATACTGTGCTTTTTTTGAAACTTTTTTTCTGGGTTTATTTGTGGCAAAAATACAAGAAAGAATTACAGATAACCGTAATTATTAATGTGTTTCTGGTGTTCTTTCTCTTCTTGCCGGCACTGGTACTCAGCGTTTCCTTCACTAAATAAGCAAAAGTAAAGCTTTCTCGCAAATTTGACCACAATCTCCAATAAGCTGTCTTTCATTAATCCAAACCAACAATAACTTTGTTTTGCTAACATAGTCGCTCCTTGAGCTCCTTTGTTCTTCAGGATTGTACAGATGGTTAACGTAGCCATGTCGTAGTGCTTGACGAAATTTGTAACACGAACACCAGGCTCACGTTTAGCTATTATTTCCTTCTTCAGATCAACTGAAATTGACTAACTTCATCTTAGCACCACTATCACTTTTTCAACTTTTTTGGGGAGCCATAATGAAGGCTATGAAGCGTTATAACAGGTGAATGATGTAAACATTGTGGATTAGCACACCCAACTGTCGCTATGCTAAAACACTACAACGTGGAAAGCCTGCGACTTTGCTTGTTCGCAGGTAGATTCAAAATTTGATCGAAAATTCTATTTTTAGGGCCGATTTTTTCGTCATGAGGGGCGTTCATCAGCCAAAGTTCTACTGTACGTGAATAGAAATATAGAAATATGCCCGCTACTTTGCAGATTTTCCTTCATTGCGGCTGGTTCTGGAACGTAACCCCCGCGATAAACGAGGGATTACTGTACAGGGATTACCGTACACCCATTCTCTGTCTCATTTACACATCATATAGAGACGTACAATCTTTTGCAATCTATCCGGCCTCAAGACTACAGCTTTTTCCCTCTATTTATTCCCCCTCAAACCTGAGAAGAAAAGCAGACTCACCGAGTTGACTGTTGTGGATGATGTGAATATCGTCTTGGCTCTGAAAAACAAAGAGGGATTTTTAATTATTACAGCGGCAGCAAAGATCTAACACATCCTCAAAAAACCCGGACTACGAATGCGCACAACCCCGCCCCCCCTTTCTTTTTTGTACCAACCATGTAGGAATCATCAAAAGTACAGCACGCAAAAAAAAAAAACCTGCACTGCCGCGCTATAATGAATTTCCACTGATCTAATTATTAATTAAGACACAAGACATTAAATATGGAATCCCTCACGGGTTATTTGGAGAAATAATGCGCGATATCCCATCATTAGTCCTTTTCAAATTGTGTGGGTTTTGTGCCCCGCGGCATTCGCCTCAATTAAGGCGTTCCACCTCCGGAGCTGTCGGCGCACCACAGACCAGAGAGGGATGAGTGAATCAATCAGATGCCAAGCAAACTTTGAGGAGCTGCCTTTTTTTTTTTTTTTTGCCGACATTGTTCAGAGGGAAACTTTCAATCTCCGGTGAAAGCGAGATGGCGTTGAGTTACGGTTGTTTCCGGAGCTCTAGAGCGGCGAGCAGCAGAGTATTAATAGATAATGACAAACCCTGGCCTGTTTTGATTTACGACTTCCCGAAGACGAACAATCGTTCCGCCGGCAATCCGTTGCAGGCCTTCGAGAGAGCCTAACTAAGTCGTAAATCTACCGGCGGTCTCGAGTTGGGTGACCGGTTCGACGTACCGACCCGTGTGTGACCCTCTATCTAAGCCGACTTAGAGGAGCCTATTAATAGGCTTATTACCGTCCAACATACAGCTTAACAGGGGGAGTCAATTATTTTCCAAAGAAAGGTGTCCTCCAACTCTGCACGCCTTTGCCATTTAATTTATCAATCAGCCTTCAAGAGTGACTCGGAAATAAAGGCTCGCCGGCCGATTAATACGAGCACGCCCAAGACCGTCTCCGATTTCTTCATAGGTGATCGCCGTCATGGGCATATATATGCGCAGGCAGAACGGCGCGGGGCTGGGGGGCCTATCGGGGTGATCTAATTCAGCAGGAGAAGACATCAGCTTAATTGGCCTCAGTAGCATTAGTCATGCCCACAAGGTTTCTGTCTCATCTTATTACACACTTCTCCTCTGAAATGATTGCCTTAGCCGTAGGAAAAAAAAAAAGGGCACCTCAAGGAAAAGACAACAACAAAATAATAACAAAACCAACCCTCCTGTAAAGCAGAAAAATCCCATTCGTTACCACGTAATAAATCAGGAGAAATTATTTCCGCTTGGTAAACCGAAATAATTTCAAATTTCTTTTGACCTGGAGTTCAAAATTAAATATGTTAATAATAATATTAATAATAATTATAATGTAATATACTTTTTTTCAAGCTCAAATTACCAGAATGGTAAATGGTCCCCACTTTATATTAGGTGGCTTTTCACCCATTTGTACACACACTCATACGGTGATGGCAGAATTGCCACGCCGGGTGGGAACCGGGACACCGGAGGCGACTCGGAGTTTGGCGTCCAGCCCAAGGAAACAACAACAGGAGGAGTCGCAGATCGAAACCACCAACTTTCTGATTGGAGGGATGGCCGTGCACAGAATCCGCAATAAAACAGCAAGTTTTTCTATTTCAATATGGCCGCTGTCATGGATACAGTGTCAAGTCAGGTCCCAATGTGATCTAAAATTAACAGCCTCAACAGATGAACAGGGCAACACAATGACATTCTTTATAAACTTGAGAGAAGAGCCATGAATAAAACTGAACAGCAGGAACTTTAGAGCGGGCTATGCTTTAAAACTCCCTCCTGATTTACGATATTTGTCGTCAGGGATCGGAATAACACCGATGTCTCAGCCCTCTGCATTTTGAATTCATTAAGGAAATTTTCCGGATCTAAATGAGATTACGGACCGGAGTGAAGTAAATTATTGAATTTCATACATAATGAAATGACAAAGCGGCACTTCTGAGGGAATCAGGTATGGTTTTCGGTCATGCCGCATCTGATTATTGGAAGTGGATGGATTTGTGCAGATACAGCACAGAGAGCTCCCGAAAGTCCAAATTAGTATGTTCTCTTAGTCACCCCAAGTGTCTGAAAAAGAACCAAAAAAAATCATGAATTAATTCGTTCATCCTGTACTCAGGGCCGTGGGGGTTATGGATCCTATCCAAACTGTCATCGGACAACAGGCGCAATTGACCTTGGACCAGTCGCCAGTCGATCACAGGGTCACATATACAGACGTACAACCAATCACTTTCATTCACATCATATAGACATTCATTCATATGGACAGTCATTCACCTGTCAGATTTAAACACCAAAAATTTTAAATGCCTGGAGTGAAACCCTGGGAATAGAGCGAATTAATATTCTCTGCGGACATTAACAGTGAATGCACCGTGGGGGGAAAGGCTGAGCGCGAAAAAACTGTTTTTCCATCAAAGAACCCCGGCGTCGCAGGCAGAACTGGCCACCGGGAGAGGAGCGATCTGGGCTCCCCTTTGAAATCAGGAAAAACTCTTGAGAGAGGAACTCACATCTAATTGGGAGGTGTCTAGCAGGAATTTTTTTTTTTTATTTCCCAAATTATATTCTGTCTGCTATGCATTTAAGAAATCTCCCTGGACCATGCAGAGACCAATATTCAAGTTAGTGATTCTCGGCTCCCTATTCCAATCGTCTTTCGTTCGATGATACAATGAATAAATCTCTTATTCATTCATTTATTATCTCTATTGCTTATCCTGCAAAGTTGCCGGAGGAGCCTTTGCCAGCGGACATCGGGGCAACAGGCAGGGTCCCTCTTGGACCGGTCGGCAGTCAATTACAGGGCACATTTAGTCTTTTTTTTTTTTTAAAGACACATAGTCACTTCATTATTATTATTATTAATATACTATTATGAGTATACGACAGGGGTGGGCAAACTTTTTGGCTCAGGGGCCGCATTGACTTTTAAAATTTGACAAACGGGCCGGGTCACCACAAGATAAAAAAAAAAAAAAAAGCACTTGTTAACAGTATATATCGGACTCATACGACATTTGTCTGAACATTGTCTGACATTTTCTTTGAAAATAAAACCATCTCGGTTTTGAAGGCTCTGACGTTTGTTTGCATTTCATGAACAAACCGTTTTTTCCCCCTAGTTTCACGTCCAGCTCATTCATGTGTGTCGGTATGTCCACAGTAAAGGCTAAATCACAAAGCTAATCTGTGTCTTCCAGCTCAGGAATTTTCTCAAGTGTTCTCAAGTAGCCCCCAAAAATGAAATAATCTCCTGTTTGAGCTCCAGTCATTCAACCATTGACATCAAGTATGAATTCTGTGCCGATTTTTGGTGGACCGTATTAAAAAGAGCAACGGGCCGGATGTGGCCCGCAGGCCGTAGGTTGCCCACCTCTGTTATACGACCATTTATTAACCCATTCTCTTCTTTTTCTAAGACAAATTATCATGTTTATTGTTTCATTTTAATTGTTTGTTTGGATATGAATTTTGTGTACATGTATATGTCTATCCCCTCTAAAAGCCGCCACCTCCCCGTGGTGGAGGGGTTTGCATGTCCAAGTGATCCTGGCAGCTATGTTTACACCCATGGAAGGGTCACCCAAGGCAGATAAAGTTTGGCTCAGAAGACCTCCCGTGAAGGAGAAAATCATTAAAGATCATTGAGAAGGATTTCTGGTGGTCCACCATCCAGTGGCTCGGGAGGGGGAAGTGTGGGAGCGAGGCGCTGCCTACCACAACTTGAGACGTTGTAGATCAGTGGCAGGCAAATATCTAACACCTCCTCAACTCCGTTTAAACGGCTACCGATGAGAAAGCAGAGCCGGGGGACTCTGGAGCGGACACACCTATTTCCGGGGCTGGAGTTGCTGAAGCGGTCAAAAAGCTCTTCAGTCTCGGGACTCCAGGGTGGGTGAGGTCCAGCCTGGGTTCCTCAAGGCTCTGAATGCTGGGCTGTCCTGGTTGACACACCTGTGCCACATTGTGTGGATATCGGGGACAGTGCTAGTGGACTGGGAGGCCGGGGTGATGATTCCCCTTAAAAAGGGGGATTGGAGGGTGTGTCACACTCCTCAGCCTCCCTGGTAAGGTCTATTCAGTGGTGCTGGAGAAGAGGGTCCGCCGGGTCAGTGAACCTCAGATCCAGGAGGAGCCGTCTGGTTTTCGTCCTGGCGGTGGAACAGTGGACCAGCTCTACACCCTCAGCAGGGTACTCCAGGGGGCATGGGAGTTTATCCAGCCAGTCTACATGTGTTTTGTGGACCTGGAGAAAGCATTTGACCGTGTCCCGCGGGCAATCCCGTTTTGGGATGCACCTGGAGTATGGGGTACCGAGTTGGACTCCGCCAGGCCTGCCCTTTGTCACCGGTTTTGTTCATAACTTTTACAGACAAAATTTGAAGGCGCTGCCAGGGCATCAAGGGGATCTGGTTTGGTGACTGCATCTTTTTGCAGATGATGTGGTTCTGTTGCCTTCATCAGGCCATGACCTCCAGTTTTCCCTGGAACAGTTCGCAGCTGAGGATCAGCACCTCCAAATCCAAGACCATGGTGCTCAACTGGAAATGGGTGGAATGCACACTCCGGGTCGGGGAAGAGGTTCTGCCCCAAGTTGGGGAGTTTATGAACCTCGAGGTCTTGTTCACGAGTGAGAAAAGGAGCAGGAAATCGACAGGCGGATTGATGCGGCGTATGCAGTGATGCAGATTCTGTAGCTGTCTGTTGTGGCGACGGGGGAGCTGAACCAAAAGATGAAGCGCTCAATTTACTGGTCGATCTACATTCCCACCCTCACCTATGGTCACGAGCTGTGGTTAGTGACCAAAAGAAAGAGATTGCTGATACAAGCGGCCGAAATGAGTTTCCTGCGCAGGGTGGCCGAACTTTCCCTCAGTGATAGGGTGAGAAGTTTTGT